>NW_026893660.1:0-690304 GCF_032452875.1 Bos javanicus
CTGATCATGCACTGATCACGTAATTGATCATGCACACTGATCACGTGGCTGATCATGCACTGATCACGTGGCTGATCATGCACTGCTCACGTGGCTAATCATGCACTAATCACGTGATGTCATGCATGATCACGTGACTGATCATGCACTGATCACGTAGCTGATCATACACTGTTCACGTGTCTGACCATGCACTGATCACGTGGCTGATCATACACTGCTCACGTAACTGATCATGCACTGATCACGTGGCTATCATGCACTGATCACGTGGCTGAACATGCACTGTTCATGTGGCTGATCACACACCTGTCACGTGACATATCATGCACTGATCACGTGGCACTCATGCACTGATCATGTGGCTGATTACACTCTGCTCACGTAACTCATGCACACATCACGTGACTGATCATGCACTGACCACGTGGCTATCATGCTCTGCTCACGTGGCTGATCATGCAATGATCACGTAGCAAACATGTACTGGTCACGTGACTGATCATGCACTGATCACGTAATTGATCCTGCACTGATCACATGGCTCATCATGCACTGATCACGTGGCTGATCACACATGTATCACGTGACTGATCATGCACTGATCACATGGCTGGTCATACACTTGTCACGTGCCTGGTCATGCACAGATTACATGACTGATCATGCACTGATCACGTGGCTATCATGCACTACTTACGTGGCTGATTATGTAATGATCATGTAGCTACCATGTACCCGTTAGGTGAATGATCATACACCCATCAGGTGACGGATCATGCACTGATCACGTGGCTGATCATACACTGATAACCTGCCTGGTCATGCACAGATCACCTGACAAATCATGAACTGATCACATAGCTATCATGAACTGATCACCATGCTGATCATGCCCTGATCACGTGGCTGATCATGCACTGATACCGTGACTCAGCATGGACTTATCACATGACTATCATGTAGTGATCACGTGACTTAATGGCTCTGATCATGTGACTGATCATGCGCTGATCATGTTTGCTAGCATACACTGATCGTGTGCCTCTGGAGGCAATAAACAAAGAGCTGAGTAGGCACGAATCAAACAGTCAGCAGGCAATAATCATGGAACTCAGGTGTGAGGAATCATGCTGCTCAGTTGGCAATAATCAAGCAGGTGAGCAGGCAGGAATTACACAGCACAGCTGGCAATTGTCAAGCAGATGACAGGCAGGAATCGTGCAGCTCAGCTGGCAATTGTCAAGCAGATGAGCAGACAGTAATCACGCAGCTCAGCAGGCCCAGATCACGTGACTTCGCATGCACTATTCACGTGTCTGTTCATACACTGATCACGTGATGAACATGCACTGATCACGTGACTGACCATGCACTGATCACGTGGCTGATCATACACTGTTCACGTGTCTGACCATGCACTGATCACGTGGCTGATCATACACTGCTCAGGTAACTGATCATGCACTGATCACGTGGCTATCATGCACTGATCACGTGGCTGATCATGAAATGATCACGCAGCTACCATGTACTGGTCACGTGACTGATAATGCACTGATCATGTGGCTGATCATGCACTGATCACGTGACTGATCATGCACTGATCACGTGAATGATCATGCACTGATAACGTGGCTATCATGCACTGATCACTTGGCTGATCATACACTGATCACGCAGCTACCATGTACTGGTCACGTGACTGATCATGCACTGATGACATAACTGATCATGCACTGATCATGTGGCTGATCATGCACTGATCACTTGACTGATCATGCACTGATCACGTGACTTATCATGCACTGATCACATGGCTGGTCATACACTGATCACGCAGCTACCATGTACTGGTCACGTGAGTGATCATGCACTGACCACGTAATTGATCATGCACTGATCATGTGGCTGATCATGCACTGATCACGTGACTGATCATGCACTGATCACGTGACTGATCATGCACTGATCACGTGGCTATCATGCACTGATCACATGGCTGGTCATACACTGATCACGTGCCTGGTCATGCACATATTACATCACTGATCATGCACTGATCACGTCACTGATCATGCACTGATCACGTGGCTATCATGCACTACTCACGTGGCTGATCATGGAATGATCATGTAGCTACCATGTACCGGTCACGTGACTGATCATACACCCATCAGGTGACTGATCATGCACTGATCACGTGGCTATCATGCACTGTTCACGTGGCTGATCATATACTGATCACCTGCCTGGTCATGCACAGATCACGTGACTAATCATGAACTGATCACGTAGCAGTCATTCACTGATCACCTGGCTGATCATGGACTGATCACGTGGCTATCATGCAATGATCACGTGGCTATCATGCAGTGATCACGAGGCTGATCATGCACTGATACCGTGACTGAGCATGGACTGATCACGTGGATGATCATACACTAATCTTGTGACAGATCATGCACTTATCACGTGGCTGATCATGCACTGATACCGTGACTGAGCATGGACTGATCACATGACTATCATGTAGTGATCACGTGACTTAATGGCTCTGATCATGTGACTGATCATGCGCTGATCATGTTTGGTATCATACACTGATCGTGTGCATCTGGAGGCAATAAACAAAGAGCTGAGTAGACACGAATCAAACAGTCAGCAGGCAATAATCATGGAACTCAGGTGTGAGGAATCATGCTGCTCAGCTGGCAATAATCAAGCAGCTGAGCAGGCAGGAATTACGCAGAACAGCTGGCAATTGTCAAGCAGATGACAGGCAGGAATCATGCAGCTCAGCTGGCAATTGTCAAGCAGATGAGCAGACAGTAATCACGCAGCTCAGCAGGCCCTGATCACGTGACTGAGCATGCACTGTTCACCTGGCTGATCATACACTGATCACGTGATTGATCGTGCACTGATCACTTGGATATCATGTACTGATCACGTGGGTGATCATACACTGTTGACGTGTCTGACCATGCACTGATCACGTAGGCTGATCATACACTGCTCACGTAACTGATCATGCACTAATCACGTAATTGATCATGCACTGATCACGTGGCACTCATGCACTGATCACGTGGCTGATCATACTCTGCTCACGTAACTCATGCACACATCACATGGCTATCATGCACTGCTCACGTGGCTCGTCATGGAATAATCACGTAGCAACCATATACTGGTAACGTGACTGATCATGCAAAGATCACGTAAATGATCATGCACTGGTCACCTGACTGATCATGTACTGATCACGTGACTGATCATGCACTGACCAGGTGGCTATCATGCACTGATCATGTGGCTGATCAGGCAATGAACACGTAGCTACCATGTACTGGTCACGTGACTGATCATGCACTGATCACGTAATTGATCATGCACTGATCATGTGGCTGATCATGCACTGATCACGTGGCTGATCATACACTGATCACATAACTGATCATGAGCTGATCACGTGACTGATCATGCACTGATCACGTGGCTATCATGCACTGATCACTTGGCTGGACATACACTGATCACGTGCCTGGTCATGCACTGATCACGTGGCTGATCATGCACTGATCACGTGACTGATCATGCACTGATCTCGTGTCTGATCATGCACTGATCACGTGGCTATCATGCACTGTTCACGTGGCTGATCATGCCATGATCACGCAGCTACCATGTACTGGTCACATGACTGATCATGCACTGATCACGTGACTGATCATGCAGTGATCACGTGGCTGTCATGAACTACTCATGTGGCTGATCATGCAGTGATCACGAGACTGATCATGCACTGTTCACGTCTATATCATGCACTGATCACATGACTGCCCGTGCACTGATCACGTGACTGATCATGCACTGATCTCGTGTCTGATCATGCACTGATCACGTGGCTATCATGCACTGCTCACGTGGCTGATCATGCCATGATCACGCGGCTACCATGTACTGGTCACATGACTGATCATGCACTGATCACGTGACTGATCATGCAGTGATCACGTGGCTATCATGAACTACTCACGTGGCTGATCATGCAATGAACATGTAGCTACCATGTACAGGTCACGTGAATGATCATACACCCATCAGGTGACTGATCATGCACTGATCACGTGGCTATCATGCACTGATCACGAGACTGATCATGCACTGTTCACGTCTATATCATGCACTGATCACATGACTGCCCGTGCACTGATCACGTGGATGATCATACACTAATCTTTTGACAGATCATGCACTGATCACGTGGCTGATCATACACTGATCACATGATGATCATGCACTGATCACTTGGATATCATGCTCTGATCACGTGGCTGATCATACACTGTTCACGTGTCTGACCATGCACTGATCACGTGGCTGATCATACACTGCTCACGTAAATGATCATGCACTGATCACGTGGCTATCATGCACTGATCACGTGGCTGAACATACTCTGCTCACGTAACTCATGCACACATCACGTGGCTATCATGCACTGCTCACGTGGCTACTCATGGAATGATCACGTAGCAACCATATACTGGTAACGTGACTAATCATGCAAAGATCACGTAAATGATCATGCACTGGTCACGTGACTGATCATGTACTGATCACGTGGCTGATCATGCACTGATACCGTGACTGAGCATGGACTGATCACATGACTATCATGTAGTGATCACGTGACTTAATGGCTCTGATCATGTGACTGATCATGCGCTGATCATGTTTGCTATCATACACTGATCATGTGCCTCTGGAGGCAATAAACAAAGAGCTGAGTAGGCACGAATCAAACAGTCAGCAGGCAATAATCATGGAACTCAGCTGTGAGGAATCATGCTGCTCAGCTGGCAATAATCAAGCAGCTGAGCAGGCAGGAATTACGCAGCACAGCTGGCAATTGTCAAGCAGATGACAGGCAGGAATCGTGCAGCTCAGCTGGCAATTGTCAAGCAGATGAGCAGACAGTAATCACGCAGCTCAGCAGGCCCAGATCACGGGACTGAGCATGCACTGTTCACGTGGCTGATCATACACTGATCACGTGATGATCATGCACTGATCACTTGGATATCATGCACTGATCACGTGGCTGATCATACACTGTTCACGTGTCTGACCATGCACTGATCACGTGGCTGATCATACACTGCTCACGTAACTGATCATGCACTGATCACGTGGCTATCATGCACTGATCACGTGGCTGAACATGCACTGTTCATGTGGCTGATCACACACCTGTCACGTGACATATCATGCACTGATCACGTGGCACTCATGCACTGATCATGTGGCTGATTACACTCTGCTCACGTAACTCATGCACACATCACGTGACTGATCATGCACTGACCACGTGGCTATCATGCTCTGCTCACGTGGCTGATCATGCAATGATCACGTAGCAAACATGTACTGGTCACGTGACTGATCATGCACTGATCACGTAATTGATCCTGCACTGATCACATGGCTCATCATGCACTGATCACGTGGCTGATCACACATGTATCACGTGACTGATCATGCACTGATCACATGGCTGGTCATACACTTGACCACGTGGCTGGTCATGCACTGATTACATGACTGATCATGCACTGATCACGTGGCTATCATGCACTACTTACGTGGCTGATTATGTACTGATCACGTAGCTACCATGTACCCGTTAGGTGAATGATCATACACCCATCAGGTGACGGATCATGCACTGATCACGTGGCTGATCATACACTGATCACGTGCCTGGTCATGCACAGATCACCTGACTGATCATGCACTGATCACGTAGCTATCATGCACTGATCACCATGCTGATCATGCCCTGATCACGTGGCTGATCATGCACTGATACCGTGACTCATCATGCACTTATCACGTGACTATCATGTACTGATCACGTGACTTAATGGCTCTGATCACGTGACTGATCATGCGCTGATCATGTTTGCTAGCATACACTGATCGTGTGCCTCTGGAGGCAATAAACAAAGAGCTGAGTAGGCACGAATCAAACAGTCAGCAGGCAATAATCATGGAACTCAGGTGTGAGGAATCATGCTGCTCAGTTGGCAATAATCAAGCAGGTGAGCAGGCAGGAATTACACAGCACAGCTGGCAATTGTCAAGCAGATGACAGGCAGGAATCGTGCAGCTCAGCTGGCAATTGTCAAGCAGATGAGCAGACAGTAATCACGCAGCTCAGCAGGCCCAGATCACGTGACTTCGCATGCACTATTCACGTGTCTGTTCATGCACTGATCACGTGATGAACATGCACTGATCACGTGACTGACCATGCACTGATCACGTGGCTGATCATGCACTGTTCACGTGGCTGACCATGCACTGATCACGTGGCTGATCATGCACTGCTCACGTAACTGATCATGCACTGATCACGTGGCTATCATGCACTGATCACGTGGCTGATCATGAAATGATCACGCAGCTACCATGTACTGGTCACGTGACTGATAATGCACTGATCATGTGGCTGATCATGCACTGATCACGTGACTGATCATGCACTGATCACGTGAATGATCATGCACTGATAACGTGGCTATCATGCACTGCTCACTTGGCTGATCATACACTGATCACGCAGCTACCATGTACTGGTCACGTGACTGATCATGCACTGATGACATAACTGATCATGCACTGATCATGTGGCTGATCATGCACTGATCACGTGACTGATCATGCACTGATCACGTGACTTATCATGCACTGATCACATGGCTGGTCATACACTGATCACGCAGCTACCATGTACTGGTCACGTGAGTGATCATGCACTGACCACGTAATTGATCATGCACTGATCATGTGGCTGATCATGCACTGATCACGTGACTGATCATGCACTGATCACGTGACTGATCATGCACTGATCACGTGGCTATCATGCACTGATCACATGGCTGGTCATACACTGATCACGTGCCTGGTCATGCACATATTACATCACTGATCATGCACTGATCACGTCACTGATCATGCACTGATCACGTGGCTATCATGCACTACTCACGTGGCTGATCATGGAATGATCATGTAGCTACCATGTACCGGTCACGTGACTGATCATGCACCCATCAGGTGACTGATCATGCAGTGATCACGTGGCTATCATGCACTGTTCACGTGGCTGATCATATACTGATCACCTGCCTGGCCATGCACAGATCACGTGACTAATCATGAACTGATCACGTAGCAGTCATTCACTGATCACCTGGCTGATCATGGACTGATCACGTGGCTATCATGCAATGATCACGTGGCTATCATGCAGTGATCACGTGTCTTATCATGCACTGATAACGTGACTGAGCATGGACTGATCACGTGGATGATCATACACTAATCTTGTGACAGATCATGCACTTATCACGTGGCTGATCATGCACTGATACCGTGACTGAGCATGGACTGATCACATGACTATCATGTAGTGATCACGTGACTTAATGGCGCTGATCATGTGACTGATCATGCGCTGATCATGTTTGGTATCATACACTGATCGTGTGCATCTGGAGGCAATAAACAAAGAGCTGAGTAGACACGAATCAAACAGTCAGCAGGCAATAATCATGGAACTCAGGTGTGAGGAATCATGCTGCTCAGCTGGCAATAATCAAGCAGCTGAGCAGGCAGGAATTACGCAGAACAGCTGGCAATTGTCAAGCAGATGACAGGCAGGAATCGTGCAGCTCAGCTGGCAATTGTCAAGCAGATGAGCAGACAGTAATCACGCAGCTCAGCAGGCCCTGATCACGTGACTGAGCATGCACTGTTCACCTGGCTGATCATACACTGATCACGTGATTGATCGTGCACTGATCACTTGGATATCATGTACTGATCACGTGGGTGATCATACACTGTTGACGTGTCTGACCATGCACTGATCACGTAGGCTGATCATACACTGCTCACGTAACTGATCATGCACTAATCACGTAATTGATCATGCACTGATCACGTGGCACTCATGCACTGATCACGTGGCTGATCATACTCTGCTCACGTAACTCATGCACACATCACATGGCTATCATGCACTGCTCACGTGGCTCGTCATGCAATAATCACGTAGCAACCATATACTGGTAACGTGACTGATCATGCAAAGATCACGTAAATGATCATGCACTGGTCACCTGACTGATCATGTACTGATCACGTGACTGATCATGCACTGACCAGGTGGCTATCATGCACTGATCACGTGGCTGATCAGGCAATGATCACGTAGCTACCATGTACTGGTCACGTGACTGATCATGCACTGATCACGTAATTGATCATGCACTGATCATGTGGCTGATCATGCACTGATCACGTGGCTGATCATACACTGATCACATAACTGATCATGAGCTGATCACGTGACTGATCATGCACTGATCACGTGGCTATCATGCACTGATCACTTGGCTGGACATACACTGATCACGTGCCTGGTCATGCACTGATCACGTGGCTGATCATGCACTGATCACGTGACTGATCATGCACTGATCTCGTGTCTGATCATGCACTGATCACGTGGCTATCATGCACTGTTCACGTGGCTGATCATGCCATGATCACGCAGCTACCATGTACTGGTCACATGACTGATCATGCACTGATCACGTGACTGATCATGCAGTGATCACGTGGCTGTCATGAACTACTCATGTGGCTGATCATGCAATGATCACGAGACTGATCATGCACTGTTCACGTCTATATCATGCACTGATCACATGACTGCCCGTGCACTGATCACGTGACTGATCATGCACTGATCTCGTGTCTGATCATGCACTGATCATGTGGCTATCATGCACTGCTCACGTGGCTGATCAAGCCGTGATCACGCAGCTACCATGTACTGGTCACATGACTGATCATGCACTGATCACGTGACTGATCATGCAGTGATCACGTGGCTATCATGAACTACTCACGTGGCTGATCATGCAATGAACATGTAGCTACCATGTACAGGTCACGTGAATGATCATACACCCATCAGGTGACTGATCATGCACTGATCACGTGGCTATCATGCACTGATCACGAGACTGATCATGCACTGTTCACGTCTATATCATGCACTGATCACATGACTGCCCGTGCACTGATCACGTGGATGATCATACACTAATCTTTTGACAGATCATGCACTGATCACGTGGCTGATCATACACTGATCACATGATGATCATGCACTGATCACTTGGATATCATGCTCTGATCACGTGGCTGATCATACACTGTTCACGTGTCTGACCATGCACTGATCACGTGGCTGATCATACACTGCTCACGTAAATGATCATGCACTGATCACGTGGCTATCATGCACTGATCACGTGGCTGAACATACTCTGCTCACGTAACTCATGCACACATCACGTGGCTATCATGCACTGCTCACGTGGCTACTCATGGAATGATCACGTAGCAACCATATACTGGTAACGTGACTAATCATGCAAAGATCACGTAAATGATCATGCACTGGTCACGTGACTGATCATGTACTGATCACGTGGCTGATCATGCACTGATACCGTGACTGAGCATGGACTGATCACATGACTATCATGTAGTGATCACGTGACTTAATGGCTCTGATCATGTGACTGATCATGCGCTGATCATGTTTGCTATCATACACTGATCATGTGCCTCTGGAGGCAATAAACAAAGAGCTGAGTAGGCACGAATCAAACAGTCAGCAGGCAATAATCATGGAACTCAGCTGTGAGGAATCATGCTGCTCAGCTGGCAATAATCAAGCAGCTGAGCAGGCAGGAATTACGCAGCACAGCTGGCAATTGTCAAGCAGATGACAGGCAGGAATCGTGCAGCTCAGCTGGCAATTGTCAAGCCGATGAGCAGACAGTAATCACGCAGCTCAGCAGGCCCAGATCACGGGACTGAGCATGCACTGTTCACGTGGCTGATCATACACTGATCACGTGATGATCATGCACTGATCACTTGGATATCATGCACTGATCACGTGGCTGATCATACACTGTTCACGTGTCTGACCATGCACTGATCACGTGGCTGATCATACACTGCTCACGTAACTGATCATGCACTGATCACGTGGCTATCATGCACTGATCACGTGGCTGAACATGCACTGTTCATGTGGCTGATCACACACCTGTCACGTGACATATCATGCACTGATCACGTGGCACTCATGCACTGATCATGTGGCTGATTACACTCTGCTCACGTAACTCATGCACACATCACGTGACTGATCATGCACTGACCACGTGGCTATCATGCTCTGCTCACGTGGCTGATCATGCAATGATCACGTAGCAAACATGTACTGGTCACGTGACTGATCATGCACTGATCACGTAATTGATCCTGCACTGATCACATGGCTCATCATGCACTGATCACGTGGCTGATCACACATGTATCACGTGACTGATCATGCACTGATCACGTGGCTCTCATGCACTGACCACGTGGCTGTCATGCACTGATCACGTGGATATCATGCACTGATCACATGGCTGATCACACACGTATCACATGACTGATCATGCACTGATCACGTGGCTATCATGCACTGATCACGTGGCTATCATGCACTGATCATGTGGCTGATCAGGCAATGATCACGTAGCTACCATGTACTGGTCACGTGACTGATCATGCACTGATCACATAACTGATCATGCACTGATCACGTGACTGATCATGCACTGATCACGTGGCTATCATGCTCTGCTCATGTGGCTGATCATGCAAGGATCACGTAGCAACCATGTACTTGTCACGTGACTGATCATGCACTGATCACTTAATTGATCCTGCACTGATCACGTGGCTCATCATGCGCTGATCACGTGGCTGATCACACATGTATCATGTGACTGATCATGCACTGATCACGTGGCTCTCATGCACTGATCATGTGGCTATCATGCACTGATCACGTAGCTATCATGAACTGATCACGTGGCTGATCACGCAATGATCACGTAGCTACCATGTACTGGTCATGTGACTGATCATGCACTGATCACGTAATTGATCCTGCACTGATCACATGGCTCATCACGCACTGATCCGGTGGCTGATCACACTCGTATCACGTGACTGATCATGTACAGATCACGTAAATAATCATGAAGTGATCACGTGGCTATCCTGCACTGATCACGTGGATAACATGCACTGATCACGTGGCTGATCACACACGTATCACGTGACTAATCATGCACTGATCTCGTGGCTATCATGCACTGATCACGTGGCTATCATGCACTGATCACGTGGCTGATCATGCAATGATCACGGAGCTGCCATGCACTGGTCACGTGACTGATCCTGCACTGATCAGGTAATTGATCATGCACTGACCATGTGACTGATCATGCACAGATCACGTAACTGATCATGCAGAGATCACGTGAATGATCATGCACTGATCACGTGGCTATCATGCACTGCTCACGTGGCTGATCATGCAATGATCACGCAGCTACCATGTACTTGTCACATGACTGATCATGCACTGATCACATAATTGATCATGCACTGATCACCTGGCTTATCATGCATTGATCATGTGACTGATCATGTGCTGATCATGTTTGGTGTCACACACTGATCATGTGCCTATGGAGGCAATGAACATAGAGCTGAGTAGGCAGGAATCAGTCAGCAGGCTATAATCATGTAATTCACCTCTGAGAAATCATGCTGCTGAGCTGGCAATAATCAAGTAGATGAGCAGGCAGGAATTACGCAGCACAGGTGGCAATTGTCAAGCAGCTGACAGGCAGGAATCGTGCAGCTCAGCTGGCAATTGTCAAGCAGATGAGCAGACAGTAATCACGCAGCTCAGCAGGCCCTGATCACGTGACTGAGCATGCACTGTTCACGTGGCTGATCACAAACCTATCACATGACTGATCATGCACTGATCATGTGAATGATCATGCACTGATCACGTGGCTATCATGCACTGATCACTTGGCTGGACATACACTGATCACGTGCCTGGTCATGCACTGATCACGTTGCTGATCATGCACTGATCACGTGACTGATCATGCACTGATCTCGTGTCTGATCACGTACTGATCACGTGGCTATCATGCACTGCTCACGTGGCTGATCATGCCATGATCACGCAGCTACCATGTACTGGTCACATGACTGATCATGCACTGATCACGTGACTCATCATGCAGTGATCACGTAGCTATCATGAACTACTCACGTGGCTGATCAAGCAATGATCATGTAGCTACCATGTACAGGTCACGTGAATGATCATACACCCATCAGATGACTGATCATGCACTGATCACGTGGCTATCATGCACTGATCACGAGACTGATCATGCACTGTTCACGTCTATATCATGCACTGATCACATGACTGCCTGTGCACTGATCACGTGGATGATCATACACTAATCTTGTGACAGATCATGCACTGATCACGTTGCTGATCATGCACTGATACCGTGACTGAGCATGGACTGATCACATGACTATCATGTAGTGATCACGTGACTTAATGGCGCTGATCATGTGACTGATCATGCGCTGATCATGTTTGCTATCATACACTGATCATGTGCCTCTGGAGGCAATAAACAAAGAGCTGAGTAGGCACGAATCAAACAGTCAGCAGGCAATAATCATGGAACACAGGTGTGAGGAATCATGCTGCTCAGCTGGCAATAATCAAGCAGCTGAGCAGGCAGGAATTACGCAGCACAGCTGGCAATTGTCAAGCAGATGACAGGCAGGAATCGTGCAGCTCAGCTGGAAATTGTCAAGCAGATGAGCAGACAGTAATCACGCAGCTCAGCAGGCCCAGATCACGTGACTGAGCATGCACTGTTCACGTGGCTGATCATACACTGATCACGTGATGATCATGCACTGATCATGTGGATATCATGCACTGATCACGTGGCTGATCATACACTGTTCACGTGTTTGACCATGCACTGATCACGTGGCTGATCATACACTGCTCAGGTAACTGATCATGCACTGATCACGTGGCTATCATGCACTGATCACGTGGCTGAACATGCACTGTTCATGGGGCTGATCACACACCTGTCACGTGACATATCATGCACTGATCACGTGGCACTCATGCACTGATCACGTGGCTGATCATACTCTGCTCACGTAACTCATGCACACATCACGTGGCTATCATGCTCTGCTCACGTGGCTGATCATGCAAGGATCACGTAGCAACCATGTACTGGTCACGTGACTGATCATGCACTGATCACGTAATTGATCCTGCACTGATCAAGTGGCTCATCATGCACTGATCACGTGATGATCATGCACTGATCATGTGGATATCATGCACTGATCACGTGGCTGATCATACACTGTTCACGTGTTTGACCATGCACTGATCACGTGGCTGATCATACACTGCTCAGGTAACTGATCATGCACTGATCACGTGGCAATCATGCACTGATCACTTGGCTGAACATGCACTGTTCACGTGGCTGATCACACACCTGTCACGTGACATATCATGCACTGATCACGTGGCACTCATGCACTGATCACGTGGCTGATCATACACTGCTCACGTAACTCATGCACACATCACGTGGCTATCATGCACTGCTCACGTGGCTCGTCATGGAATGATCACGTAGCTACCATATACTGGTCATGTGACTGATCATGCACAGATCACGTCAATGATCATGCACTGTTCAAGTGACTGATCATGTACTGATCACGTGACTGATCATGCACTGATCACGTGGCTATCATGCTCTGCTCATGTGGCTGATCATGCAAGGATCACGTAGCAACCATGTACTTGTCACGTGACTGATCATGCACTGATCACGTAATTGATCCTGCACTGATCACGTGGCTCATCATGCGCTGATCACGTGGCTGATCACACATGTATCACGTGACTGATCATGCACTGATCACGTGGCTCTCATGCACTGATCATGTGGCTATCATGCACTGATCACGTAGCTATCATGAACTGATCACGTGGCTGATCACGCAATGATCACGTAGCTACCATGTACTGGTCATGTGACTGATCATGCACTGATCACGTAATTGATCCTGCACTGATCACATGGCTCATCACGCACTGATCCGGTGGCTGATCACACTCGTATCACGTGACTGATCATGTACAGATCACGTAAAAAATCATGAAGTGATCACGTGGCTATCCTGCACTGATCACGTGGATAACATACACTGATCAAGTGGCTGATCACACACGTATCACGTGACTAATCATGCACTGATCACGTGGCTATCATGCACTGATCACGTGGCTATCATGCACTGATCACGTGGCTGATCATGCAATGATCACGGAGCTGCCATGCACTGGTCACGTGACTGATCATGCACTGATCAGGTAATTGATCATGCACTGATCATGTGACTGATCATGCACAGATCACGTGACTGATCATGCAGAGATCACGTGACTGATCATGCACTGATCACGTGGCTATCATGCACTGCTCACGTGGCTGATCATGCAATGATCACGCAGCTACCATGTACTGGTCACATGACTGATCATGCACTGATCACATAATTGATAATACACTGATCACCTGGCTTATCATGCATTGATCATGTGACTGATCATGTGCTGATCATGTTTGGTGTCACACACTGATCATGTGCCTATGGAGGCAATGAACATAGAGCTGAGTAGACAGGAATCAGTCAGCAGGCTATAATCATGTAATTCACCTCTGAGAAATCATGCTGCTGAGCTGGCAATAATCAAGTAGATGAGCAGGCAGGAATTACGCAGCACAGGTGGCAATTGTCAAGCAGCTGACAGGCAGGAATCGTGCAGCTCAGCTGGCAATTGTCAAGCAGATGAGCAGACAGTAATCACGCAGCTCAGCAGGCCCTGATCACGTGACTGAGCATGCACTGTTCACGTGGCTGATCACACACCTATCACATGACTGATCATGCACTGAGCATGTGACTGATCATGCACTGATCACGTGGCTATCATGCACTGATCACTTGGCTGGACATACACTGATCACCTGCCTGGTCATGCACTGATCACGTGGCTGATCATGCACTGATCACGTGACTGATCATGCACTGATCTCGTGTCTGATCACGTACTGATCACGTGGCTATCATGCACTGCTCATGTGGCTGATCATGCGATGATCACGCAGCTACCATGTACTGGTCACATGACTGATCATGCACTGATTACGTGACTGATCATGCACTGATCTCGTGTCTGATCATGCACTGATCACGTGGCTATCATGCACTGCTCACGTGGCTGATCATGTCATGATCACGCAGCTACCATATACTGGTCACATGACTGATCATGCACTGATCACGTGACTGATCATGCAGTGATCACGTGGCTGTCATGAACTACTCACGTGGCTGATCATGCAATGATCACGTAACTACCATGTACAGGTCACGTGAATGATCATACACCCATCAGGTGACTGATCATGCACTGATCACGTGGCTATCATGCACTGATCACGAGACTGATCATGCACTGTTCACGTCTATATCATGCACTGATCACATGACTGCCCGTGCACTGATCACGTGGATGATCATACACTAATCTTGTGACAGATCATGCACTGATCACGTGGCTGATCATGCACTGATACCGTGACTGAGCATGGACTGATCACATGACTATCATGTAGTGATCACGTGACTTAATGGCGCTGATCATGTGACTGATCATGCGCTGATCATGTTTGCTATCATACACTGATCATGTGCCTCTGGAGGCAATAAACAAAGAGCTGAGTAGGCACGAATCAAACAGTCAGCAGGCAATAATCATGGAACTCAGGTGTGAGGAATCATGCTGCTCAGCTGGCAATAATCAAGCAGCTGAGCAGGCAGGAATTACGCAGCACAGCTGGCAATTGTCAAGCAGATGACAGGCAGGAATCGTGCAGCTCAGCTGGCAATTGTCAAGCAGATGAGCAGACAGTAATCACGCAGCTCAGCAGGCCCAGATCACGTGACTGAGCATGCACTGTTCACGTGGCTGATCATACACTGATCACGTGATGATCATGCACTGATCACTTGGATATCATGCACTGATCACGTGGCTGATCATACACTGTTCACGTGTCTGACCATGCACTGATCACGTGGCTGATCATACACTGCTCACGTAACTGATCATGCACTGATCACGTGGCTATCATGCTCTGCTCACGTGGCTGATCATGCAACGATCACGTAGCAACCATGCACTGATCACGTGACTGATCATGCACTGATCTCGTGTCTGATCACGTACTGATCACGTGGCTATCATGCACTGCTCATGTGGCTGATCATGCGATGATCACGCAGCTACCATGTACTGGTCACATGACTGATCATGCACTGATTACGTGACTGATCATGCACTGATCTCGTGTCTGATCATGCACTGATCACGTGGCTATCATGCACTGCTCACGTGGCTGATCATGTCATGATCACGCAGCTACCATATACTGGTCACATGACTGATCATGCACTGATCACGTGACTGATCATGCAGTGATCACGTGGCTGTCATGAACTACTCACGTGGCTGATCATGCAATGATCACGTAACTACCATGTACAGGTCACGTGAATGATCATACACCCATCAGGTGACTGATCATGCACTGATCACGTGGCTATCATGCACTGATCACGAGACTGATCATGCACTGTTCACGTCTATATCATGCACTGATCACATGACTGCCCGTGCACTGATCACGTGGATGATCATACACTAATCTTGTGACAGATCATGCACTGATCACGTGGCTGATCATGCACTGATACCGTGGCTGAGCATGGACTGATCACATGACTATCATGTAGTGATCACGTGACTTAATGGCGCTGATCATGTGACTGATCATGCGCTGATCATGTTTGCTATCATACACTGATCATGTGCCTCTGGAGGCAATAAACAAAGAGCTGAGTAGGCACGAATCAAACAGTCAGCAGGCAATAATCATGGAACTCAGGTGTGAGGAATCATGCTGCTCAGCTGGCAATAATCAAGCAGCTGAGCAGGCAGGAATTACGCAGCACAGCTGGCAATTGTCAAGCAGATGACAGGCAGGAATCGTGCAGCTCAGCTGGCAATTGTCAAGCAGATGAGCAGACAGTAATCACGCAGCTCAGCAGGCCCAGATCACGTGACTGAGCATGCACTGTTCACGTGGCTCATCATACACTGATCACGTGATGATCATGCACTGATCACTTGGATATCATGCACTGATCACGTGGCTGATCATACACTGTTCACGTGTCTGACCATGCACTGATCACGTGGCTGATCATAAACTGCTCACGTAACTGATCATGCACTGATCACGTGGCTATCATGCTCTGCTCACGTGGCTGATCATGCAACGATCACGTAGCAACCATGTACTGGTCACGTGACTGATCATGCACTGATCACGTAATTGATCCTGCACTGATCACGTGGCTCATCACGCACTGATCACGTGGCTGATCATACATGTATCACGTGACTGACTATGCACTGATCACGTGGCTCTCATGCACTGATCACGTGGCTATCATGCACTGATCACTTGGCTGGACATACACTGATCACGTGCCTGGTCATGCACTGATCACGTGGCTGATCATGCACTGATCACGTGACTGATCATGCACTGATCTCGTGTCTGATCATGCACTGATCACGTGGCTATCATGCACTGCTCACGTGGCTGATCATGCCATGATCACGCAGCTACCATGTACTGGTCACATGACTGATCATGCACTGATCACGTGACTGATCATGCAGTGATCACGTGGCGATCATGAACTACTCACGTGGCTGATCATGCAATGATCACGGGACTGATCATGCACTGTTCACGTCTATATCATGCACCGATAACATGACTGCCCGTGCACTGATCACGTGGATGATCATACACTAATCTTGTGACAGATCATGCACTGATCACGTGGCTGATCATGCACTGATACCGTGACTGAGCATGGACTGATCACATGACTATCATGCAGTGATCACGTGACTTAATGGCGCTGATCATGTGACTGATTATGCCCTGATCATGTTTGCTATCATACAGTGATCATGTGCCTCTGGAAGCAATAAACAAAGAGCTGAGTAGGCACGAATCAAACAGTCAGCAGGCAATAATCATGGAACACAGGTGTGAGGAATCGAGCTGATCAGCTGGCAATAATCAAGCAGCTGAGCAGGCAGGAATTACGCAGCACAGCTGGCAATTGTCAAGCAGATGACAGGCAGGAATCGTGCAGCTCAGCTGGCAATTGTCAAGCAGATGAGCAGACAGTAATCACGCAGCTCAGCAGGCCCAGATCACGTGACTGAGCATGCACTGTTCACATGGCTGGTCATACACTGATCACGTGATGATCATGCACTGATCACTTGGATATCATGCACTGATCAGGTGGCTGATCATACACTGTTCACGTGTCTGACCATGCACTGATCACGTGGCTGATCATACACTGCTCACGTAACTGATCATGCACTGATCACGTGGCTATCATGCACTGATCACGTGGCTGAACATGCACTGTTCACGTGGCTGATCACACACCTGTCACGTGACATATCATGCACTGATCACGTGGCACTCATGCACTGATCACGTGGCTGATCATACTCTGCTCACGTAACTCATGCACACATCACGTGGCTATCATGCACTGCACACGTGGCTCGTCATGGAATGATCACGTAGCAACCATATACTGGTAACGTGACTGATCAATCAAAGATCACGTAAATGATCATGCACTGTTCACGTGACTGATCATGTACTGATCACGTGACTGATCATGCACTGACCACGTGGCTATCATGCTCTGCTCACGTGGCTGATCATGCAACGATCACGTAGCAACCATGTACTGGTCACGTGACTGATCATGCACTGATCACGTAATTGATCCTGCACTGATCACGTGGCTCATCATGCACTGATCACGTGGCTGATCACACATGTATCACGTGACTGATCATGCACTGATCACGTGGCTCTCATGCACTGATCACGAGACTGATCATGCACTGTTCACGTCTATATCATGCAGTGATCACATGACTGCCCTTGCACTGATCACGTGGAGGATCATACACTAATCTTGTGACAGATCATGCACTGATCACGTGGCTGATCATGCACTGATACCGTGACTGAGCATGGACTGTTCACATGACTATCATGTAGTGATCACGTGACTTAATGGCGCTGATCATGTGACTGATCATGCGCTGGTCATGTTTGCTATCATACACTGATCATGTGCCTCTGGAGGCAATAAACAAAGAGCTGAGTAGGCACGAATCAAACAGTCAGCAGGCAATAATCATGGAACTCAGGTGTGAGGAATCATGCTGCTCAGCTGGCAATAATCAAGCAGCTGAGCAGGCAGGAATTAGGCAGCACAGCTGGCAATTGTCAAGCAGATGACAGGCAGGAATCGTGCAGCTCAGCTGGCAATTGTCAAGCAGATGAGCAGACAGTAATCACGCAGCTCAGCAGGCCCAGATCACGTGACTGAGCATGCACTGTTCACGTGGCTCATCATACACTGATCACGTGATGATCATGCACTGATCACTTGGATATCATGCACTGATCACGTGGCTGATCATACACTGTTCACGTGTCTGACCATGCACTGATCACGTGGCTGATCATAAACTGCTCACGTAACTGATCATGCACTGATCACATGGCTATCATGCTCTGCTCACGTGGCTGATCATGCAACGATCACGTAGCAACCATGTACTGGTCACGTGACTGATCATGCACTGATCACGTAATTGATCCTGCACTGATCACGTGGCTCATCACGCACTGATCACGTGGCTGATCACACATGTATCACGTGACTGACCATGCACTGATCACGTGGCTCTCATGCACTGATCACGTGGCTATCATGCACTGATCACTTGGCTGGACATACACTGATCACGTGCCTGGTCATGCACTGATCTCGTGTCTGATCATGCACTGATCACGTGGCTATCATGCACTGCTCACGTGGCTGATCATGCCATGATCACGCAGCTACCATGTACTGGTCACATGACTGATCACGCACTGATCACGTGACTGTGCCGTCAGTGATCACGTGGCTGAGCAGGCACTGATATCGTGACTGAGCATGCACTGATCATGTGCCGGGAGCCGGGGAGGCATTCCACTCTGGACAAAGGTCATGAGGAAGGAGACTGGGCATACGCAAATGCGGGATCGAGCCTCAGGAGTCCACCCGCATATTCTCGAGCATCTCCCCCCAAAAAACCAGAGTCTGCCTACTGTATTGCTTTGTGCTCTCACCTCTGATTTCACTGGGGGCTGTCCCCCACCACCATCTCGCTCTCTCTGTCAAAGAGTTAACTTAGAGCTCCAATTCATAAAGTTCCTTGTCATTCTTCCCTTTAACTTCCAGCTGAGTCTCCATCTGGAACGCAGAAACCACCACGCTTACTAATTATGCCTGGGCTGCTAAGACCCACTCGAGAAGGTGTCTAGGGTGAGGCACCTTTCGCTATTCGAGAGGGTGCCTGCGGCCTACGTAAGTTGTGCAAACTTCTTGTCTTGAAGTTTGATTGGTCTTCCGCGTAAACCAAGCTACTCAGTCTCTTTTCTCCACCGAATTTTCCTACTGAGCTCTCCTCATACTCTTATTCTTGACATCTCTGATTAGCATATAAAGAGTCGCCTAGGCCATCTCTCCTTCGAATACCCTGGATCAGTTGGGGCTGGTCCCCGGCAGGTGGCGACCGAACAGGGACCTCAGGAGGCGATACTCAAAGAGCTGAGCAGACACGAACCACGCAATCAGCAGGCAATAAGCATGGAGCTCAGCAGTGACGAATCATGCTGCTCAACTGGCAATAATCAAGCAGGTGACCAGGCAGGAATCACGCAGCTCAGCTGGCAATTGTCAAGCAGATGAGCCGACAGGAATCACGCAGCTCAGATGGCAATTGTCATGCAGATGAGCCGGCAGGAATCACGCAGCTCAGCAGGCCCTGATCACGTGAGTCTGCAGGCACTGATCACCTGGCTGATCAAGTCCAGATCACGTGACTGAGCATGCACTGATCACGTGGCTATCATGCACTGATGACGTGACTGCGCATGCACTGATGACGTGGCTGATCAGGCACTGATCACATGGCTCATCATGCACTGATCACGTGTTTATCAGGCAATGATCAGTGACTGACAGGCGCTGATCATGGGACTGTGCACGCACTGATCACGTGGCTATCATGCACTGATCACGTGACTGCGCATGCACTGATGACGTGGCTGTTCGGACACTGATCACGTGTTTATCAGGCAGTCATCAGGGACTGACAGGCGCTGATCAGGGGACTGTGCACGCACTGATCAGGTGGCTGATCAGGAACTGACCACCTGACTGCGCATGCAGTGATCACGTGGCTGGTCGTTCACTGATCACGTGTTTATCCTACGGTGATCACGTGACTGAGAGGCGCTGATCACGTGACTCTGCCCTCAGTGATCACGTGGCTGAGCAGGCACTGATATCGTGACTGAGCATGCACTGATCATGTGCCGGGAGCCGGGGAGGCATTCCACTCTGGACAAAGGTCATGAGGAAGGAGGCTCGGCATACGCAAATGGGGGATCGAGCCTCAGGAGTCCACCCGGATATTCTCGAGCATCTCCCCCCCCAAAAAACCAGAGTCTGCCTACTGTATTGCTTTGTGCTCTCACCTCTGATTTCACTGGGGTCTGTCCCCCACCACCATCTCACTCTCTCTGTCAAAGAGTTAACTTAGAGCTCCAATTCATAAAGTTCCTTGTCATTCTTCCCTTTAACTTCCAGCTGAGTCTCCATCTGGAGCGCTGAACCCACCACGCTTACTAATTATGCCTGGGCTGCTAACACTCACTCGAGAAGGAGTCTAGGGTGAGGCACCTTTCGCTATTCGAGAGGGCGCTTGCGACCTACGTAAGTGATGCAAACTTCTTGTCTTGAAGTTTGATTGGTCTTCCACGTAAACCAAGCTACTCAGTCTCTTTTCTCCACCGAATTTTCCTACTGAGCTCTCCTCATACTATTATTCTTGACATCTCTGATTAGCATATAAATAGTCGCCTAGGCCATCTCTCCTTCGAATACCCTGGATCAGTTGGGGCTTGTCCCCGGCAGGTGGCAACCAACAGGGACCTCAGGAGGCGATACTCAAAGAGTTGAGCAGACACGAACCACGCAATCAGCAGGCAATAAGCATGGAGCTCAGCAGTGACGAATCATGCTGCTCAACTGGCAATAATCAAGCACGTGACCAGGCAGGAGTCACGCAGCTCAGCTGGCAATTTTCAAGCAGATGAGCCAACAGGAATCACGCAGCTCTGCAGGCCCTGATCATGTGACTCTGCAGGCACTGATCTCGTGGCTGATCAAGTCCAGATCACGTGACTGAGCATGCACTGATCACGTGGCTATCATGCACTGATGACGTGACTGCGCATGCACTGATGACGTGGCTGATCAGGCACTGATAACATGGCTCATCATGCACTGATCATGTGTTTATCAGGCAATGATCAGTGACTGACAGGCGCTGATCATGGGACTGTGCACGCACTGATCACGTGGCTATCATGCACTGATCACGTGACTGCGCATGCACTGATGACGTGGATGTTCGGGCACTGATCACGTGTTTAGCAGGCAGTGATCAGTGACTGACAGGCGCTGATCAGGGGACTGTGCACGCACTGATCAGGTGGCTGATCAGGAACTGACCACCTGACCGCGCATGCAGTGATCACGTGGCTGGTCGTTCACTGATCACGTGTTTATCATATGGTGATCACGTGACTGAGAGGCGCTGATCACGTGACTGTGCCGTCAGTGATCACGTGGCTGAGCAGGCACTGATACCGTGACTGAGCATGCACTGATCATGTGCCGGGAGCCGGGGAGGCATTCCACTCGGGACAAAGGTCATGAGGAAGGAGGCTCGGCATACGCAAATGCGGGATCGAGCCTCAGGAGTCCACCCGGATATTCTCGAGCATCTCCCCCCCCAAAAAAACCAGAGTCTGCCTACTGTATTGCTTTGTGCTCTCACCTCTTATTTCACTGGGGGCTGTCCCCCACCACCATCTCGCTCTCTCTGTCAAAGAGTTAACTTAGAGCTCCAATTCATAAAGTTCCTTGTCATTCTTCCCTTTAACTTCCAGCTGAGTCTCCATCTGGAGCGCGGAACCCACCACGCTTACTAATTATGCCTGGGCTGCTAAGACCCACTCGAGAAGGTGTCTAGGGTGAGGCACCTTTCGCTATTCGAGAGGGCGCCTGCGGCCTACGTAAGTGGTGCAAACTTCTTGTCTTGAAGTTTGATTGGTCTTCCGCGTAAACCAAGCTACTCAGTCTCTTTTCTCCACCGAATTTTCCTACTGAGCTCTCCTCATACTATTATTCTTGACATCTCTGATTAGCATATAAATAGTCGCCTAGGCCATCTCTCCTTCGAATGCCCTGGATCAGTTGGGGCTGGTCCCCGGCAGGTGGCGACCGAACAGGGACCTCAGGAGGCGATACTCAAAGAGCTGAGCAGACACGAACCACGCAATTAGCAGGCAATAAGCATGGAGCTCAGCAGTGACGAATCATGCTGCTCAACTGGCAATAATCAAACACGTGACCAGGCAGGAATCACGCAGCTCAGCTGGCAATTGTCAAGCAGATGAGCTGACAGGAATCACGCAGTTCAGATGGGAATTGTCATGCAGATGAGCCGGCAGGAATCACGCAGCTCAGCAGGCCCTGATCACGTGACTCTGCAGGCACTGATCACGTGGCTGATCAAGTCCAGATCACGTGACTGAGCATGCACTGATCACGTGGCTATCATGCACTGATGACGTGACTGCGCATGCACTGATGACGTGGCTGATCAGGCACTGATCACATGGCTCATCATGCACTGATCACGTGTTTATCAGGCAATGATCAGTGACTGACAGGCGCTGATCATGGGACTGTGCACGCACTGATCACGTGGCTATCATGCACTGATCACGTGACTGCGCATGCACTGATGACGTGGCTGTTCGGGCACTGATCACGTGTTTAGCAGGCAGTGATCAGTGACTGACAGGCGCTGATCAGGGGACTGTGCACGCACTGATCAGGTGGCTGATCAGGAACTGACCACCTGACTGCGCATGCAGTGATCACGTGGCTGGTCGTTCACTGATCCCGTGTTTATCATACGGTGATCACGTGACTGAGAGGCGCTGATCACGTGACTGTGCCGTCAGTGATCACGTGGCTGAGCAGGCACTGATACCGTGACTGAGCATGCACTGATCATGTGCCGGGAGCCGGGGAGGCATTCCACTCGGGACAAAGGTCATGAGGAAGGAGGCTCGGCATACGCAAATGCGGGATCGAGCCTCAGGAGTCCACCCGGATATTCTCGAGCATCTCCCCCCCAAAAAAACCAGAGTCTGCCTACTGTATTGCTTTGTGCTCTCACCTCTGATTTCACTGGGGTCTGTCCCCCACCACCATCTCGCTCTCTCTGTCAAAGAGTTAACTTAGAGCTCCAATTCATAAAGTTCCTTGTCATTCTTCCCTTTAACTTCCAGCTGAGTCTCCATCTGGAGCGCGGAACCCACCACGCTTACTAATTATGCCTGGGCTGCTAAGACCCACTCGAGAAGGTGTCTAGGGTGAGGCACCTTTCGCTATTCGAGAGGGCGCCTGCGGCCTACGTAAGTGGTGCAAACTTCTTGTCTTGAAGTTTGATTGGTCTTCCGCATAAACCAAGCTACTCAGTCTCTTTTCTCCACCGAATTTTCCTACTGAGCTCTCCTCATACTATTATTCTTGACATCTCTGATTAGCATATAAATAGTCGCCTAGGCCATCTCTCCTTCGAATACCCTGGATCAGTTGGGGCTGGTCCCCGGCAGGTGGCGACCGAACAGGGACCTCAGGAGGCGATACTCAAAGAGCTGAGCAGACACGAACCACGCAATCAGCAGGCAATAAGCATGGAGCTCAGCAGTGACGAATCATGCTGCTCAACTGGCAATAATCAAGCAAGTGACCAGGCAGGAATCACGCAGCTCAGCTGGCAATTGTCAAGCAGATGAGCCGACAGGAATCACGCAGCTCAGATGGCAATTGTCATGCAGATGAGCCGGCAGGAATCACGCAGCTCAGCAGGCCCTGATCACGTGACTCTGCAGGCACTGATCACGTGGCTGATCAAGTCCAGATCACGTGACTGAGCATGCACTGATCACGTGGCTATCATGCACTGATGACGTGACTGCGCATGCACTGATGACGTGACTGCGCATGCACTTATGACGTGGCTGATCGGGCACTGATCACATGGCTCATCATGCACTGATCACGTGTTTATCAGGCAATGATCAGTGACTGACAGGCGCTGATCATGGGATTGTGCACGCACTGATCACGTGGCTATCATGCACTGATCACGTGACTGCGCATGCACTGATGACGTGGCTGTTCGGGCACTGATCACGTGTTTATCAGGCAGTGATCAGTGACTGACAGGCGCTGATCAGGGGACTGTGCACGCACTGATCAGGTGGCTGATCAGGAACTGACCACCTGACTGGGCATGCAGTGATCACGTGGCTGGTCGTTCACTGATCACGTGTTTATCATACGGTGATCACGTGACTGAGAGGCGCTGATCACCTGACTGTGCCGTCAGTGATCACGTGGCTGAGCAGGCACTGATATCGTGACTGAGCATGCACTGATCATGTGCCGGGAGCCGGGGAGGCATTCCACTCTGGACAAAGGTCATGAGGAAGGAGGCTCGGCATACGCAAATGCGGGATCGAGCCTCAGGAGTCCACCCGGATATTCTCGAGCATCTCCCCCCAAAAAAAACCAGAGTCTGCCTACTGTATTGCTTTGTGCTCTCACCTCTGATTTCACTGGGGGCTGTCCCCCACCACCATCTCGCAATCTCTGTCAAAGAGTTAACTTAGAGCTCCAATTCATAAAGTTCCTTGTCATTCTTCCCTTTAACTTCCAGCTGAGTCTCCATCTGGAGCGCGGAACCCACCACGCTTACTAATTATGCCTGGGCTGCTAAGACCCACTCGAGAAGGTGTCTAGGGTGAGGCACCTTTCGCTATTCGAGGGGCGCCTGCGGCCTACGTAAGTGGTGCAAACTTCTTGTCTTGAAGTTTGATTGGTCTTCCGCGTAAACCAAGCTACTCAGTCTCTTTTCTCCACCGAATTTTCCTACTGAGCTCTCCTCATACTATTATTCTTGAAATCTCTGATTAGCATATAAATAGTCGCCTAGGCCATCTCTCCTTCGAATACCCTGGATCAGTTGGGGCTGGTCCCCGGCAGGTGGCGACCGAACAGGGACCTCAGGAGGCGATACTCAAAGAGCTGAGCAGACACGAACCACGCAATCAGCAGGCAATAAGCATGGAGCTCAGCAGTGACGAATCATGCTGCTCAACTGGCAATAATCAAGCACGTGACCAGGCAGGAATCACGCAGCTCAGCTGGCAATTGTCAAGCAGATGAGCCGACAGGAATCACGCAGCTCAGATGGCAATTGTCATGCAGATGAGCCGGCAGGAATCACGCAGCTCAGCAGGCCCTGATCACGTGAGTCTGCAGGCACTGATCACGTGGCTGATCAAGTCCAGATCACGTGACTGAGCATGCACTGATCACGTGGCTATCATGCACTGATGACGTGACTGCGCATGCACTGATGACGTGGCTGATCAGGCACTGATCACATGGCTCATCATGCACTGATCACGTGTTTATCAGGCAATGATCAGTGACTGACAGGCGCTGATCATGGGACTGTGCACGCACTGATCACGTGGCTATCATGCACTGATCACGTGACTGCGCATGCACTGATGACGTGGCTGTTCGGACACTGATCACGTGTTTATCAGGCAGTCATCAGGGACTGACAGGCGCTGATCAGGGGACTGTGCACGCACTGATCAGGTGGCTGATCAGGAACTGACCACCTGACTGCGCATGCAGTGATCACGTGGCTGGTCGTTCACTGATCACGTGTTTATCCTACGGTGATCACGTGACTGAGAGGCGCTGATCACGTGACTCTGCCCTCAGTGATCACGTGGCTGAGCAGGCACTGATATCGTGACTGAGCATGCACTGATCATGTGCCGGGAGCCGGGGAGGCATTCCACTCTGGACAAAGGTCATGAGGAAGGAGGCTCGGCATACGCAAATGCGGGATCGAGCCTCAGGAGTCCACCCGGATATTCTCGAGCATCTCCCCCCAAAAAACCAGAGTCTGCCTACTGTATTGCTTTGTGCTCTCACCTCTGATTTCACTGGGGGCTGTCCCCCACCACCATCTCACTCTCTCTGTCAAAGAGTTAACTTAGAGCTCCAATTCATAAAGTTCCTTGTCATTCTTCCCTTTAACTTCCAGCTGAGTCTCCATCTGGAGCGCGGAACCCACCACGCTTACTAATTATGCCTGGGCTGCTAACACCCACTCGAGAAGGAGTCTAGGGTGAGGCACCTTTCGCTATTCGAGAGGGCGCTTGCGGCCTACGTAAGTGGTGCAAACTTCTTGTCTTGAAGTTTGATTGGTCTTCCGCGTAAACCAAGCTACTCAGTCTCTTTTCTCCACCGAATTTTCCTACTGAGCTCTCCTCATACTATTATTCTTGACATCTCTGATTAGCATATAAATAGTCGCCTAGGCCATCTCTCCTTCGAATACCCTGGATCAGTTGGGGCTTGTCCCCGGCAGGTGGCAACCAACAGGGACCTCAGGAGGCAATACTCAAAGAGTTGAGCAGACACGAACCACGCAATCAGCAGGCAATAAGCATGGAGCTCAGCAGTGACGAATCATGCTGCTCAACTGGCAATAATCAAGCACGTGACCAGGCAGGAGTCACGCAGCTCAGCTGGCAATTTTCAAGCAGATGAGCCGACAGGAATCACGCAGCTCTGCAGGCCCTGATCATGTGACTCTGCAGGCACTGATCTCGTGGCTGATCAAGTCCAGATCACGTGACTGAGCATGCACTGATCACGTGGCTATCATGCACTGATGACGTGACTGCGCATGCACTGATGACGTGGCTGATCAGGCACTGATTACATGGCTCATCATGCACTGATCATGTGTTTATCAGGCAATGATCAGTGACTGACAGGCGCTGATCATGGGACTGTGCACGCACTGATCACGTGGCTATCATGCACTGATCACGTGACTGCGCATGCACTGATGACGTGGATGTTCGGGCACTGATCACGTGTTTAGCAGGCAGTGATCAGTGACTGACAGGCGCTGATCAGGGGACTGTGCACGCACTGATCAGGTGGCTGATCAGGAACTGACCACCTGACCGCGCATGCAGTGATCACGTGGCTGGTCGTTCACTGATCACGTGTTTATCATATGGTGATCACGTGACTGAGAGGCGCTGATCACGTGACTGTGCCGTCAGTGATCACGTGGCTGAGCAGGCACTGATACCGTGACTGAGCATGCACTGATCATGTGCCGGGAGCCGGGGAGGCATTCCACTCGGGACAAAGGTCATGAGGAAGGAGGCTCGGCATACGCAAATGCGGGATCGAGCCTCAGGAGTCCACCCGGATATTCTCGAGCATCTCCCCCCCAAAAAAACCAGAGTCTGCCTACTGTATTGCTTTGTGCTCTCACCTCTTATTTCACTGGGGGCTGTCCCCCACCACCATCTCGCTCTCTCTGTCAAAGAGTTAACTTAGAGCTCCAATTCATAAAGTTCCTTGTCATTCTTCCCTTTAACTTCCAGCTGAGTCTCCATCTGGAGCGCGGAACCCACCACGCTTACTAATTATGCCTGGGCTGCTAAGACCCACTCGAGAAGGTGTCTAGGGTGAGGCACCTTTCGCTATTCGAGAGGGCGCCTGCGGCCTACGTAAGTGGTGCAAACTTCTTGTCTTGAAGTTTGATTGGTCTTCCGCGTAAACCAAGCTACTCAGTCTCTTTTCTCCACCGAATTTTCCGACTGAGCTCTCCTCATACTATTATTCTTGACATCTCTGATTAGCATATAAATAGTCGCCTAGGCCATCTCTCCTTCGAATACCCTGGATCAGTTGGGGCTGGTCCCCGGCAGGTGGCGACCGAACAGGGACCTCAGGAGGCGATACTCAAAGAGCTGAGCAGACACGAACCACGCAATTAGCAGGCAATAAGCATGGAGCTCAGCAGTGACGAATCATGCTGCTCAACTGGCAATAATCAAACACGTGACCAGGCAGGAATCACGCAGCTCAGCTGGCAATTGTCAAGCAGATGAGCCGACAGGAATCACGCAGTTCAGATGGGAATTGTCATGCAGATGAGCCGGCAGGAATCACGCAGCTCAGCAGGCCCTGATCACGTGACTCTGCAGGCACTGATCACGTGGCTGATCAAGTCCAGATCACGTGACTGAGCATGCACTGATCACGTGGCTATCATGCACTGATGACGTGACTGCGCATGCACTGATGACGTGGCTGATCAGGCACTGATCACATGGCTCATCATGCACTGATCACGTGTTTATCAGGCAATGATCAGTGACTGACAGGCGCTGATCATGGGACTGTGCACGCACTGATCACGTGGCTATCATGCACTGATCACGTGACTGCGCATGCACTGATGACGTGGCTGTTCGGGCACTGATCACGTGTTTAGCAGGCAGTGATCAGTGACTGACAGGCGCTGATCAGGGGACTGTGCACGCACTGATCAGGTGGCTGATCAGGAACTGACCACCTGACTGCGCATGCAGTGATCACGTGGCTGGTCGTTCACTGATCCCGTGTTTATCATACGGTGATCACGTGACTGAGAGGCGCTGATCACGTGACTGTGCCGTCAGTGATCACGTGGCTGAGCAGGCACTGATACCGTGACTGAGCATGCACTGATCATGTGCCGGGAGCCGGGGAGGCATTCCACTCGGGACAAAGGTCATGAGGAAGGAGGCTCGGCATACGCAAATGCGGGATCGAGCCTCAGGAGTCCACCCGGATATTCTCGAGCATCTCCCCCCAAAAACCAGAGTCTGCCTACTGTATTGCTTTGTGCTCTCACCTCTGATTTCACTGGGGGCTGTCCCCCACCACCATCTCGCTCTCTCTGTCAAAGAGTTAACTTAGAGCTCCAATTCATAAAGTTCCTTGTCATTCTTCCCTTTAACTTCCAGCTGAGTCTCCATCTGGAGCGCGGAACCCACCACGCTTACTAATTATGCCTGGGCTGCTAAGACCCACTCGAGAAGGTGTCCAGGGTGAGGCACCTTTCGCTATTCGAGAGGGCGCCTGCGGCCTACGTAAGTGGTGCAAACTTCTTGTCTTGAAGTTTGATTGGTCTTCCGCATAAACCAAGCTACTCAGTCTCTTTTCTCCACCGAATTTTCCTACTGAGCTCTCCTCATACTATTATTCTTGACATCTCTGATTAGCATATAAATAGTCGCCTAGGCCATCTCTCCTTCGAATACCCTGGATCAGTTGGGGCTGGTCCCCGGCAGGTGGCGACTGAACAGGGACCTCAGGAGGCGATACTCAAAGAGCTGAGCAGACACGAACCACGCAATCAGCAGGCAATAAGCATGGAGCTCAGCAGTGACGAATCATGCTGCTCAACTGGCAATAATCAAGCAAGTGACCAGGCAGGAATCACGCAGCTCAGCTGGCAATTGTCAAGCAGATGAGCCGACAGGAATCACGCAGCTCAGATGGCAATTGTCATGCAGATGAGCCGGCAGGAATCACGCAGCTCAGCAGGCCTTGATCACGTGACTCTGCAGGCACTGATCACGTGGCTGATCAAGTCCAGATCACGTGACTGAGCAGGCACTGATCACGTGGCTATCATGCACTGATGACGTGACTGCCCATGCACTGATGACGTGACTGCCCATGCACTTATGACGTGGCTGATCGGGCACTGATCACATGGCTCATCATGCACTGATCACGTGTTTCTCAGGCAATGATCAGTGACTGACAGGCGCTGATCATGGGACTGTGCACGCACTGATCACGTGGCTATCATGCACTGATCACGTGACTGCGCATGCACTGATGACGTGGCTGTTCGGGCACTGATCACGGGTTTATCAGGCAGTGATCAGTGACTGACAGGCGCTGATCAGGGGACTGTGCACGCACTGATCAGGTGGCTGATCAGGAACTGACCACCTGACTGCGCATGCAGTGATCACGTGGCTGGTCGTTCACTGATCACGTGTTTATCATACGGTGATCACGTGACTGAGAGGCGCTGATCACCTGACTGTGCCGTCAGTGATCACGTGGCTGAGCAGGCACTGATATCGTGACTGAGCATGCACTGATCATGTGCCGGGAGCCGGGGAGGCATTCCACTCTGGACAAAGGTCATGAGGAAGGAGGCTCGGCATACGCAAATGCGGGATCGAGCCTCAGGAGTCCACCCGGATATTCTCGAGCATCTCCCCCCAAAAAAACCAGAGTCTGCCTACTGTATTGCTTTGTGCTCTCACCTCTGATTTCACTGGGGGCTGTCCCCCACCACCATCTCGCTCTCTCTGTCAAAGAGTTAACTTAGAGCTCCAATTCATAAAGTTCCTTGTCATTCTTCCCTTTAACTTCCAGCTGAGTCTCCATCTGGAGCGCGGAACCCACCACGCTTACTAATTATGCCTGGGCTGCTAAGACCCACTCGAGAAGGTGTCTAGGGTGAGGCACCTTTCGCTATTCGAGGGGGCGCCTGCGGCCTACGTAAGTGGTGCAAACTTCTTGTCTTGAAGTTTGATTGGTCTTCCGCGTAAACCAAGCTACTCAGTCTCTTTTCTCCACCGAATTTTCCTACTGAGCTCTCCTCATACTATTATTCTTGACATCTCTGATTAGCATATAAATAGTCGCCTAGGCCATCTCTCCTTCGAATACCCTGGATCAGTTGGGGCTGGTCCCCGGCAGGTGGCGACCGAACAGGGACCTCAGGAGGCGATACTCAAAGAGCTGAGCAGACACGAACCACGCAATCAGCAGGCAATAAGCATGGAGCTCAGCAGTGACGAATCATGCTGCTCAACTGGCAATAATCAAGCACGTGACCAGGCAGGAATCACGCAGCTCAGCTGGCAATTGTCAAGCAGATGAGCCGACAGGAATCACGCAGCTCAGATGGCAATTGTCATGCAGATGAGCCGGCAGGAATCACGCAGCTCAGCAGGCCCTGATCACGTGACTCTGCAGGCACTGATCACGTGGCTGATCAAGTCCAGATCACGTGACTGAGCATGCACTGATCACGTGGCTATCATGCACTGATCACGTGGCTGATCATGCACTGATGACGTGGCTGATCAGGCACTGGTCACATGGCTCATCATGCACTGATCACGTGTTTATCAGGCAATGATCAGTGACTGACAGGCGCTGATCATGGGACTGTGCACGCACTGATCACGTGGCTATCATGCACTGATCACGGGACTGCGCATGCACTGATGACGTGGCTGTTTGGGCACTGATCACGTGTTTATCAGGCAGTGATCAGTGACTGACAGGTGCTGATCAGGGGACTGTGCACGCACTGATCAGGTGGCTGATCAGGAACTGACCACCTGACTGCGCATGCAGTGATCACGTGGCTGGTCGTTCACTGATCACGTGTTTATCATACGGTGATCACGTGACTGAGCGGCGCTGATCACGTGACTGTGCCGTCAGTGATCACGTGGCTGAGCAGGCACTGATATCGTGACTGAGCATGCACTGATCATGTGCCGGGAGCCGGGGAGGCATTCCACTCTGGACAAAGGTCATGAGGAAGGAGGCTCGGCATACGCAAATGCGGGATCGAGCCTCAGGAGTCCACCCGGATATTCTCGAGCATCTCCCCCAAAAAAACCAGAGTCTGCCTACTGTATTGCTTTGTGCTCTCACCTCTGATTTCACTGGGGGCTGTCCCCCACCACCATCTCGCTCTCTCTGTCAAAGAGTTAACTTAGAGCTCCAATTCATAAAGTTCCTTGTCATTCTTCCCTTTAACTTCCAGCTGAGTCTCCATCTGGAACGCAGAAACCACCACGCTTACTAATTATGCCTGGGCTGCTAAGACCCACTCGAGAAGGTGTCTAGGGTGAGACACCTTTCGCTATTCGAGAGGGCGCCTGCGGCCTACGTAAGTTGTGCAAACTTCTTGTCTTGAAGTTTGATTGGTCTTCCGCGTAAACCAAGCTACTCAGTCTCTTTTCTCCACCGAATTTTCCTACTGAGCTCTCCTCATACTCTTATTCTTGACATCTCTGATTAGCATATAAAGAGTCGCCTAGGCCATCTCTCCTTCGAATACCCTGGATCAGTTGGGGCTGGTCCCCGGCAGGTGGCGACCGAACAGGGACCTCAGGAGGCGATACTCAAAGAGCTGAGCAGACACGAACCACGCAATCAGCAGGCAATAAGCATGGAGCTCAGCAGTGACGAATCATGCTGCTCAACTGGCAATAATCAAGCAGGTGACCAGGCAGGAATCACGCAGCTCAGCTGGCAATTGTCAAGCAGATGAGCCGACAGGAATCATGCAGCTCAGATGGCAATTGTCATGCAGATGAGCCGGCAGGAATCACGCAGCTCAGCAGGCCCTGATCACGTGAGTCTGCAGGCACTGATCACGTGGCTGATCAAGTACAGATCACGTGACTGAGCATGCACTGATCACGTGGCTATCATGCACTGATGACGTGACTGCGCATGCACTGGTGACGTGACTGCGCATGCACTGATGACGTGGCTGATCGGGCACTGATCACATGGCTCATCATGCACTGATCACGTGTTTATCAGGCAATGATCAGTGACTGACAGGCGCTGATCATGGGACTGTGCACGCACTGATCACGTGGCTATCATGCACTGATCACGTGACTGCGCATGCACTGATGACGTGGCTGTTCGGGCACTGATCACGTGTTTATCAGGCAGTGATCAGTGACTGACAGGTGCTGATCAGGGGACTGTGCACGCACTGATCAGGTGGCTGATCAGGAACTGACCACCTGACTGGGCATGCAGTGATCACGTGGCTGGTCGTTCACTGATCACGTGTTTATCATCCGGTGATCACGTGACTGAGAGGCGCTGATCACGTGACTGTGCCGTCAGTGATCACGTGGCTGAGCAGGCACTGATATCATGACTGAGCATGCACTGATCATGTGCCGGGAGCCGGGGAGGCATTCCACTCTGGACAAAGGTCATGAGGAAGGAGGCTCGGCATACGCAAATGCGGGATCGAGCCTCAGGAGTCCACCCGGATATTCTCGAGCATCTCCCCCCCAAAAAAACCAGAGTCTGCCTACTGTATTGCTTTGTGCTCTCACCTCTGATTTCACTGGGGGCTGTCCCCCACCACCATCTCGCAATCTCTGTCAAAGAGTTAACTTAGAGCTCCAATTCATAAAGTTCCTTGTCATTCTTCCCTTTAACTTCCAGCTGAGTCTCCATCTGGAGCGCGGAACCCACCACGCTTACTAATTATGCCTGGGCTGCTAAGACCCACTCGAGAAGGTGTCTAGGGTGAGGCACCTTTCGCTATTCGAGGGGGCGCCTGCGGCCTACGTAAGTGGTGCAAACTTCTTGTCTTGAAGTTTGATTGGTCTTCCGCGTAAACCAAGCTACTCAGTCTCTTTTCTCCACCGAATTTTCCTACTGAGCTCTCCTCATACTATTATTCTTGACATCTCTGATTAGCATATAAATAGTCGCCTAGGCCATCTCTCCTTCGAATACCCTGGATCAGTTGGGGCTGGTCCCCGGCAGGTGGCGACCGAACAGGGACCTCAGGAGGCGATACTCAAAGAGCTGAGCAGACACGAACCACGCAATCAGCAGGCAATAAGCATGGAGCTCAGCAGTGACGAATCATGCTGCTCAACTGGCAATAATCAAGCACGTGACCAGGCAGGAATCACGCAGCTCAGCTGGCAATTGTCAAGCAGATGAGCCGACAGGAATCACGCAGCTCAGATGGCAATTGTCATGCAGATGAGCCGGCAGGAATCACGCAGCTCAGCAGGCCCTGATCACGTGACTCTGCAGGCACTGATCACGTGGCTGATCAAGTCCAGATCATGTGACTGAGCATGCACTGATCACGTGGCTAACATGCACTGATCACGTGGCTGATCATGCACTGATGACGTGGCTGATCGGGCACTGGTCACATGGCTCATCATGCACTGATCACGTGTTTATCAGGCAATGATCAGTGACTGACAGGCGCTGATCATGGGACTGTGCACGCACTGATCACGTGGCTATCATGCACTGATCACGGGACTGCGCATGCACTGATGACGTGGCTGTTTGGGCACTGATCACGTGTTTATCAGGCAGTGATCAGTGACTGACAGGCGCTGATCAGGGGACTGTGCACGCACTGATCAGGTGGCTGATCAGGAACTGACCACCTGACTGCGCATGCAGTGATCACGTGGCTGGTCGTTCACTGATCACGTGTTTATCATACGGTGATCACGTGACTGAGAGGCGCTGATCACCTGACTGTGCCGTCAGTGATCACGTGGCTGAGCAGGCCCTGATATCGTGACTGAGCATGCACTGATCATGTGCCGGGAGCCGGGGAGGCATTCCACTCTGGACAAAGGTCATGAGGAAGGAGGCTCGGCATACGCAAATGCGGGATCGAGCCTCAGGAGTCCACCCGCATATTCTCGAGCATCTCCCCCCCCAAAAAAACCAGAGTCTGCCTACTGTATTGCTTTGTGCTCTCACCTCTGATTTCACTGGGGGCTGTCCCCCACCACCATCTCGCACTCTCTGTCAAAGAGTTAACTTAGAGCTCCAATTCATAAAGTTCCTTGTCATTCTTCCCTTTAACTTCCAGCTGAGTCTCCATCTGGAACGCAGAAACCACCACGCTTACTAATTATGCCTGGGCTGCTAAGACCCACTCGAGAAGGTGTCTAGGGTGAGGCACCTTTCGCTATTCGAGAGGGCGCCTGCGGCCTACGTAAGTTGTGCAAACTTCTTGTCTTCAAGTTTGATTGGTCTTCCGCGTAAACCAAGCTACTCAGTCTCTTTTCTCCACCGAATTTTCCTACTGAGCTCTCCTCATACTCTTATTCTTGACATCTCTGATTAGCATATAAAGAGTCGCCTAGGCCATCTCTCCTTCGAATACCCTGGATCAGTTGGTGCTGGTCCCCGGCAGGTGGCGACCGAACAGGGACCTCAGGAGGCGATACTCAAAGAGCTGAGCAGACACGAACCACGCAATCAGCAGGCAATAAGCATGGAGCTCAGCAGTGACGAATCATGCTGCTCAACTGGCAATAATCAAGCACGTGACCAGGCAGGAATCACGCAGCTCAGCTGGCAATTGTCAAGCAGATGAGCCGACAGGAATCACGCAGCTCAGATGGCAATTGTCATGCAGATGAGCCGGCAGGAATCACGCAGCTCAGCAGGCCCTGATCACGTGAGTCTGCAGGCACTGATCACGTGGCTGATAAAGTACAGATCACGTGACTGAGCATGAACTGATCACGTGGCTATCATGCACTGATGACGTGACTGCGCATGCACTGTTCACGTGGCTGAACACACACCTATCACGTGACTGATCATACACTGCTCAGGTAACTGATCATGCACTGATCACGTGGCTATCATGCACTGATCACCTGGCTGAACATGCACTGTTCACGTGGCTGATCACACACCTGTCACGTGACATATCATGCACTCATCACGTGGCACTCATGCAAGGATCACGTGGCTGATCATACTCTGCTCACGTAACTGATCATGCACACATCACGCGGCTATCATGCACTGCTCACGTGGCTGATCATGCAATCATCACACAGCTACCATGTACTGGTCACATGACTGATCATGCACTGATCACATAATTGATCATGCACTGATCACCTGGCTTATCATGCATTGATTATGTGACTGATCATGTGCTGATCATGTTTGGTGTCACACACTGATCATGTGCCTCTGGAGGCAATGAACATAGAGCTGAGTATGCAGGAATCAGTCAGCAGGCTATAATCATGGAACTCAGCTCTGAGAAATCATGTTGCTCAGCTGGCAATAATCAAGTAGATGAGCAGGCAGGAATTACGCAGCACAGGTGGCAATTGTCAAGGAGATGACAGGCAGGAATCGTGCAGCTCAGCTGGAAATTGTCAAGCAGATGAGCAGACAGTAATCACGTAGCTCAGCAAGCCCTGATAACGTGACTGAGCATGCACTGTTCACGTGGCTGAACACACACCTATCACGTGACTGATCATGCACTGATCATGTGACTGATCATGCACTGATCACGTGGCTATCATGCTCTGCTCACTTGGCTGGACATACACTGATCACGTGCCTGGTCATGCACTGATCACGTGGCTGATCATGCACTGATCACGTGACTGATTATGCACTGATCTCGTGTCTGATCATGCACTGATCACGTGGCTATCATGCACTGCTCACGTGGCTGATCATGCGATGATCACACAGATACCATGTACTGGTCACATGACTAATCATGCACTGATCACGTGGCTATCATGCACTGATCACGAGACTGATCATGCACTGATCACGTCTATATCATGAACTGATCACATGACTACCCATGCACTGATCATGTGGATGATCATACACTAATCATGTGACAGATCATGCACTGAACACGAGGCTGATCATGCACTGATCACATAATTGATCCTGCACTTATCATTTGGCTGATCATGCACTGAACACGTGGCTGATCATACACTGATCACGTGACTGATCATGCACTGATCACGTGACTGATCATGCACTGATCACGTGGCTATCATGCACTGATCACTTGGCTGGTCATACACTGATCACATGACTGATCATGCACTGTTCACGTGACTGATCATGTACAGATCACGTGAATAATCATGAAGTGATCACGTGGCTATCCTGCACTGCTCACGTGGATATCATGCACTGATCACGTGGCTGATCACACACGTATCACGTGACTGATCATGCACTGATCACGTGGCTATCATGCACTGATCAAGTGGCTATCATGCACTGATCACGTGGCTGATCATGCAATGATCACGTAGCTACCATGCACTGGTCACGTGACTGATCATGCACTGATCAGGTAATTGATCATGCACTGATCACGTGACTGATCATGCACAGATCACGTGACTGATCATGCACAGATCACGTGACTGATCATGCACTGATCACGTGGCTATCATGCACTGCTCACATGGCTGATCATGCAATGATCACGCAGCTACCATGTACTGGTCACATGACTGATCATGCACTGATCACATAATTGATCATGCACTGATCACCCGGCTTATCATGCATTGATCATGTGACTGATCATGTGCTGATCATGTTTGGTGTCACACACTGATCATGTGCCTCTGGAAGCAATGAACATAGATTTGAGTAGGCAGGAATCAGTCAGCAGGCTATAATCATGGAACTCAGCTCTGAGAAATCATGCTGCTGAGCTGGCAACAATCAAGTAGATGAGCAGGCAGGAATTACACAGCACAGGGGGCAATTGTCAAGGAGATGACAGGCAGGAATCGTGCAGCTCAGCTGGAAATTGTCAAGCAGATGAGCAGACAGTAATCACGCAGCTCAGCAGGCCCTGATCACCTGACTGAGCATGCACTGTTCACGTGGCTGATCACACACTTATCACGTGACTGATCATGCACTGATCATGTGACTGATCATGCACTGATCACGTGGCTATCTTGCACTGATCACTTGGCTGATCATACACTCATCACGGGACTGATCATGCACTGATCACGGGCTATCATGCATTGACTACATGACTCACATGCACTGATCACATGGATGATCATGCACTGATCACGTGACTGACCATGCACTGATCACGTGACTGATCATGCACTGATCACATGGCTGATCATGCACTGATCACGTGGCTATCATGCACTGATCACGTGGCTATCATGCACTGCTCACGTGGCTGATCTGGCAATGATCACGTAGCTACCATATACTGGTCACATGACTGATCATGCACTGGTCACGTAATTGATCATGCACTGATCATGTGGCTGATCATGGACTGATCACGTGGCTGATCATACACTGATCACGTGACTGATCATGCACTGATCACGTGACTGATCATGTGCTGATCATGTTTGGTGTCACACACTGATCATGTGCCTCTGGAGGCAATGAACATAGAGCTGAGTAGGCAGGAATCAGTCAGCAGGCTATAATCATGGAACTCAGCTCGGAGAAATCATGCTGCTCAGCTGGCAATAATCAAGTAGATGAGCAGGCAGGAATTACACAGCACAGGTGGCAATTGTCAAGGAGATGACAGGCAGGAATCATGCAGTTCAGCTGGAAATTGTCAAGCGGATGAGCAGACAGTAATCACGCAGATCAGCAGGCCCTGATCACGTGACTGAGCATGCACTGTTCACATGGCTGATCACACACCTATCACGTGACTGATCATGCACTGATCATGTGACTGATCATGCACTGATCACCTGTCTATCATGCACTGATCACTTGGCTGACATACACTGATCACGTGCCTGGTCATGCACTGATCACGTGGCTGATCATGCACTGATCACGTGACTGATCATGCACTGATCTCGTGTCTGATCATGCACTGATCACGTAGCTATCATGCACTGCTCACGTGGCTGCACATGCGATGATCACGCAGCTACCATGTATTGGTCACATGACTGATCATGCACTGATCACGTGACTGATCATGCAGTGATCACGTGGCTATCATGCACTACTCACGTGGCTGATCATGCAATGATCATGTAGCTCCCATGTACAGGTCACGTGAATGATCATACACCCATCAGGTGACTGATCATGCACTGATCACGTGGCTATCATGCACTGATCACGTGACTGATCATGCAGTGATCTCGTGGCTATCATGCACTACTCACGTGGCTGATCATGCAATGTTCATGTAGCTCCCATGTACAGGTCACGTGAATGATCATGCACCCATCAGGTGACTGATCATGCACTGATCACGTGGCTATCATGCACTGATCACGTGACTGATCATGCAGTGATCACGTGGCTATCATGCACTACTCACGTGGCTGATCATGCAATGTTCATGTAGCTCCCATGTACAGGTCACGTGAATGATCATACACCCATCAGGTGACTGATCATGCACTGATCACGTGGCTATCATGCACTGATCACGTGACTGATCATGCAGTGATCTCGTGGCTATCATGCACTACTCACGTGGCTGATCATGCAATGTTCATGTAGCTCCCATGTACAGGTCACGTGAATGATCATACACCCATCAGGTGACTGATCATGCACTGATCACGTGGCTATCATGCACTGATCACGAGACTGATCATGCACTGATCACGTCTATATCAGGCACTGATCACATGACTGCCCATGCACTGATCACGTGGGTGATCATACACTAATCATGTGACAGATCGTGCACTGATCACGTGGCTATCATGCACTGATCATTTGGCTGGTCATACACTGATCACATGACTGATCATGCACTGTTCACGTGACTGATCATGTACAGATCATGTGAATAATCATGAAGTGATCACGTGGCTATCCTGCACTGATCATGTGGATATCATGCACTGATCACGTGGCTGATCACACACGTATCACATGACTGATCATGCACTGATCACGTGGCTATCATGCACTGATCACGTGGCTGATCATGCAATGATCACGTAGCTACCATGCACTGGTCACGTGACTGATCTTGCACTGATCAGCTAATTGATCATGCACTGATCAAGTGACTGATCATGCACTGATCACGTGTCTATCATGCACTGCTCACGTGTCTGATCATGCAATGATCACGCAGCTACCATGTATTGGTCACATGACTGATCATGCACTGATCACGTGACTGATCATGCAGTGATCACGTGGCTAATCATGCATTGATTATGTGACTGATCATGTGCTGATCATGTTTGGTGTCACACACTGATCATGTGCCTCTGGAGGCAATGAACATAGAGCTGATTAGGCAGGAATCAGTCAGCAGGCTATAATCATAGAACTCAGCTCTGAGAAATCATGCTCCTCAGTTGGCAATAATCAAGTAGATGAACAGGCAGGAATTACGCAGCACAGTTGGCAATTGTCAAGGAGATGACAGGCAGGAATCGTGCAGCTCAGCTGGAAATTGTCAAGCAGATGAGTAGACGGTATTCACGCAGCTCAGCAGGCCCTGATCTCGTGACTGAGTATGCATTGTTCACATGGCTGATCACACACCTATCACGTGACTGATCATGCACTGATCATGTGACTGATCATGCACTGATCACGTAGCTATCTTGCACTGAACACTTGGCTGATCATACAGTCATCACGGGACTGATCGTGCACTGATCACAGGGCTATCATGCATTGACTACATGACTCCACATGCACTGATCACGTAAGTGAGCATGCACTGTTCACGTGGCTGATCACACACCTATCACGTGACTGATCATGCACTGATCATGTGATTGATCATGCACTGATCACCTGGCTATCCTGCACTGAGCACTTGGATGGACATACACTGATCACGTGCCTGGTCATGCACTGATCACGTGGCTGATCATGCACTGATCACGTGCCTGGTCATGCACTGATCACGTGGCTATCATGCACTGCTCACGTGGCTAATCATGTGATGATCACGCAGCTACCATGTACTGGTCACATGACTGATCATGCACTGATCACGTGACTGATCATGCAGTGATCACGTGGATATCGTGCACTACTCACGTGGCTGACCATGCAATGATCATGTAGCTACCATGTACAGGTCACGTGAATGATCATACACCCATCAGGTGACTGATCATGCACTGATCACGTAACTGATCATGCACTGATCATGTGGCTGATCATGCACTGATCACGTGGCTGATCATGCACTGATCACGTGACTGATCATGCACTGATCACGTGGCTATCATGCACTGATCACTTGGCTTGTCATACACTGATCCCCTGCCTGGTCATGCACAGATTACATGACTGATCATGCACTGAACACATGATTGATCATGCACTGATCACGTGGCTATCATGCACTACTCACGTGGCTGATCATGCAATGATCATGTAGCTACCATGTATCGGTCAGGTGACTGATCATACACCCGTTAGGTGACGGATCATGCACTGATCATGTCGCTGATCGTACACTGATCACCTGCCTGGTCATGCACAGATCACGTGACAAATCATGAACTGATCACATAGCTCTCATGAACTGATCACCTGGCTGATCATGCACTGATCACGTGGCTGATCAAGCACTGATACCGTGACTGAGCATGGACTGATCACATGACTATCATGTAGTGATCACGTGACTTAATGGTGCTGATCATGTGACTGATCATGCGCTGATCATGTTTGCTATCATACACTGATCATGTGCCTCTGGAAACAATAAACAAAGAGCTGAGTAGGCACGAATCAAACAGTCAGCAGGCAATAATCATGGAACTCAGCTGTGAGGAATCATGCTGCTCAGCTGGCAATAATCAAGCAGCTGAGCAGGCAGGAATTACGCAGCACAGCTGGCAATTGTCAAGCAGATGACAGGCAGGAATCGTGCAGCTCAGCTGGCAATTGTCAAGGAGAGGAGCAGACAGTAATCACGCAGCTCAGCAGGCCCTGATCACGTGACTGAGCATGCACTGTTCACGTGGCTGATCATACACTGATCACGTGATGATCATGCACTGATCACTTGGATATCATGCACTGATAACGTGGCTGATCATATACTGTTCACGTGTCTGACCATGCACTGATCATGTGGCTGATCATACACTGCTCACGTAACTGATCATGCACTGATCACGTGGCTATCATGCACTGATCACGTGGCTGAACATGCAGTGTTCACGTGGCTGATCACACACCTGTCACGTGACATAACATGCACTGATCACGTGGCACTCATGCACTGATCACGTGGCTGAACATACTCTGCTCACGTAACTGATCATGCACACATCACGTGGCTATCATGCACTGCTCACGTGGCTCGTCATGGAATGATCACGTAGCTACCATATACTGGTAACGTGACTGATCATGCACAGATCACGTAAATGATCATGTACTGTTCACGTGACTGATCATGTACTGATCACGTGACGGATCATGCACTGATCACGTGGCTATCATGCTCTGCTCACGTGGCTGATCATGCAACGATCACGTAACAACCATGTACTGGTCACGTGACTGATCATGCACTGATCACGTAATTGATCCTGCACTGATCACGTGGCTCATCATGCACAGATCACGTGGCTGATCACACATGTATCACGTGACTGATCATGCACTGATCACGTGGCTCACATGCACTGATCACGTGGCTGTCATGCACTGATCACGTGGATATCATGCACTGATCACGTGGCTGATCACACACTGATCACATGACTGATCATGCACTGATCACGTGGCTATCATGCACTGATCACGCGGATATCATGCACTGATCACGTGGCTGATCATGCAATGATCACGTAGCTACCATGCACTGGTCACGTGACTGATCATGCACTGATCACGTTATTGATCATGCACTGATCACGTGGCTGATCATGCACTGATCACGTAACTGATCATGCACTGATCACGTGACTGATCATGCACTGATCACGTGGCTATCATGCACTGATCACTTGGCTGACATACACTGATCACGTGCCTGGTCATGCACTGATCACGTGGCTGATCATGCACTGATCACGTGACTGATCATGCACTGATCACGTGTCTGATCATGCACTGATCACGTGGCTATCATGCACTGCTCACGTGGCTGATCATGCCATGATCACGCAGCTACCATGTACTGGTCACATGACTGATCATGCACTGATCACGTGACTGATCATGCACTGATCACGTGGCTATCATGCACTACTCACGTGGCTGATCATGCAATGATCATGTAGCTACCATGTACAGGTCACGTGAATGATCATACACCCATCAGGTGACTGATCATGCACTGATCACGTGGCTATCATGCACTGATCACGAGACTGATCATGCACTGATCACGTCTATATCATGCACTGATCACATGACTGCCCATGCACTGATCACGTGGATGATCATACACTAATCATGTGACAGATCATGCACTGATCACGTGGCTGATCATGCACTGATACCGTGACTGTGCATGGACTGATCACATGACTATCATGTAGTGATCACGTGACTTAATGGCGCTGATCATGTGACTGATCATGCGCTGATCATGTTTGCTATCATACACTGAACATGTGCCTCTGGAGGCAATAAACAAAGAGCTGAGTAGGCACGAATCAAACAGTCAGCAGGCAATAATCATGGAACTCAGGTGTGAGGAATCATGCTGCTCAGCTGGCAATAATCAAGCAGCTGAGCAGGCAGGAATTACGCAGCACAGCTGGCAATTGTCAAGCAGATGACAGGCAGGAATCGTGCAGCTCAGCTGGCAATTGTCAAGCAGATGAGCAGACAGTAATCACGCAGCTCAGCAGGCCCAGATCACGTGACTGAGCATGCACTGTTCACGTGGCGGATCATACACTGATCACGTGATGATCATGCACTGATCACTTCGATATCATGCACTGATCACGTGGCTGATCATACACTGTTCACGTGTCTGACCATGCACTGATCACGTGGCTGATCATACACTGCTCACGTAACTGATCATGCACTGATCACGTGGCTATCATGCACTGATCACGTGGCTGAACATGCACTGTTCACGTGGCTGATCACACACCTGTCACGTGACATATCATGCACTGATCACGTGGCTGATCATGCACTGATCACGTGGCACTCATGCACTGATCACGTGGCTGATCATACTCTGCTCACGTAACTCATGCACACATCACGTGGCTATCATGCACTGCTCACGTGGCTCATCATGGAATGATCACGTAGCAACCATATACTGGTCACGTGACTGATCATGCAAGATCACGTAAATGATCATGCACTGATCACGTGACTGATCATGCACTGATCACGTGACTGATCATGCACTGATCACGTGGCTATCATGCACTGCTCACGTGGCTGATCATGCAACGATCACGTAGCAACCATGTACTGGTCACGTGACTGATCATGCACTGATCACGTAATTGATCATGCACTGATCACGTGGCTATCATGCACTGATCACGTGGCTGATCACACACGTATCACGTGACTGATCATGCACTGATCACGTGGCTATCATGCACTGATCACGTGGCTATCATGCACTGATCACGTGGCTGATCATGCAATGATCACGTAGCTACCATGTACTGATCACGTGACTGATCATGCACTGATCACGTAATTGATCATGCACTGATCACGTGGCTGATCATGCACTGATCACGTGGCTGATCATGCACTGATCACGTAACTGATCATGCACTGATCACGTGACTGATCATGCACTGATCACGTGGCTATCATGCACTGATCACGTGGCTGACATACACTGATCACGTGCATGATCATGCACTGATCACGTGACTGATCATGCACTGATCACGTGGCTATCATGCACTGCTCACGTGGCTGATCATGCAATGATCACGTAGCTACCATGTACTGGTCACGTGACTGATCATGCACTGATCACGTGACTGATCATGCACTGATCACGTGACTGATCATGCACTGATCACGTGACTGATCATGCACTGATCACGTCTATATCATGCACTGATCACATGACTGCCCATGCACTGATCACGTGGATGATCATACACTAATCTTGTGACAGATCATGCACTGATCACGTGGCTGATCATGCACTGATACCGTGACTGAGCATGGACTGATCACATGACTATCATGTAGTGATCACGTGACTTAATGGCGCTGATCATGTGACTGATCATGCGCTGATCATGTTTGCTATCATACACTGATCATGTGCCTCTGGAGGCAATAAACAAAGAGCTGAGTAGGCACGAATCAAACAGTCAGCAGGCAATAATCATGGAACTCAGCTGTGAGGAATCATGCTGCTCAGCTGGCAATAATCAAGCAGCTGAACAGGCAGGAATTACGCAGCACAGCTGGCAATTGTCAAGCAGATGACAGGCAGGAATCGTGCAGCTCAGCTGGCAATTGTCAAGCAGATGAGCAGACAGTAATCACGCAGCTCAGCAGGCCCTGATCACGTGACTGAGCATGCACTGTTCACGTGGCTGATCATACACTGATCACGTGATGATCATGCACTGATCACTTGGATATCATGCACTGATCACGTGGCTGATCATACACTGTTCACGTGTCTGACCATGCACTGATCACGTGGCTGATCATACACTGCTCACGTAACTGATCATGCACTGATCACGTGGCTATCATGCACTGATCACGTGGCTGAACATGCACTGTTCACGTGGCTGATCACACACCTGTCACGTGACATATCATGCACTGATCACGTGGCACTCATGCACTGATCACGTGGCTGATCATACTCTGCTCACGTAACTGATCATGCACACATCACGTGGCTATCATGCACTGCTCACGTGGCTGATCATGCATGATCACGTAGCTACCATATACTGGTCACGTGACTGATCATGCACTGATCACGTAAATGATCATGCACTGATCACGTGACTGATCATGCACTGATCACGTGACTGATCATGCACTGATCACGTGGCTGATCATGCACTGATCACGGAATTGATCATGCACTGATCACGTGGCTGATCATGCACTGATCACGTGGCTGATCATGCACTGATCACGTGACTGATCATGCACTGATCACGTGGATGATCATGCACTGATCATGTGACTGATCATGCACTGATCACGTGGCTATCATGCACTGATCACGTGGCTGATCATGCACTGATCACGTAGCTATCATGCACTGATCACGTGACTGATCATGCACTGATCACGTAATTGATCATGCACTGATCACGTGACTGATCATGCACTGATCACGTGACTGATCATGCACTGATCACGTGACTGATCATGCACTGATCACGTGGCTATCATGCACTGATCACGTGGCTGATCATGCACTGATCACGTAGCTACCATGCACTGGTCACGTGACTGATCATGCACTGATCACGTAATTGATCATGCACTGATCACGTGGCTGATCATGCACTGATCACGTGGCTGATCATGCACTGATCACGTGACTGATCATGCACTGATCACGTGACTGATCATGCACTGATCACGTGGCTATCATGCACTGATCACGTGGCTGATCATGCACTGATCACGTGCCTGTCATGCACTGATCACATGACTGATCATGCACTGATCACGTGACTGATCATGCACTGATCACGTGGCTATCATGCACTACTCACGTGGCTGATCATGCAATGATCATGTAGCTACCATGTACTGGTCACGTGACTGATCATACACCCATCAGGTGACTGATCATGCACTGATCACGTGGCTATCATGCACTGATCACGTGGCTGATCATGCACTGATCACGTGCCTGATCATGCACTGATCACGTGACTGATCATGCACTGATCACGTGGCTGATCATGCACTGATCACGTGGCTGATCATGCACTGATCACGTGCCTGATCATGCACTGATACCGTGACTGAGCATGGACTGATCACATGACTATCATGTAGTGATCACGTGACTTAATGGCGCTGATCATGTGACTGATCATGCGCTGATCATGTTTGCTATCATACACTGATCATGTGCCTCTGGAGGCAATAAACAAAGAGCTGAGTAGGCACGAATCAAACAGTCAGCAGGCAATAATCATGGAACTCAGGTGTGAGGAATCATGCTGCTCAGCTGGCAATAATCAAGCAGCTGAGCAGGCAGGAATTACGCAGCACAGCTGGCAATTGTCAAGCAGATGACAGGCAGGAATCGTGCAGCTCAGCTGGCAATTGTCAAGCAGATGAGCAGACAGTAATCACGCAGCTCAGCAGGCCCTGATCACGTGACTGAGCATGCACTGTTCACGTGGCTGATCATACACTGATCACGTGATGATCATGCACTGATCACTTGGATATCATGCACTGATCACGTGGCTGATCATACACTGTTCACGTGTCTGACCATGCACTGATCACGTGGCTGATCATACACTGCTCACGTAACTGATCATGCACTGATCACGTGGCTATCATGCACTGATCACGTGGCTGAACATGCACTGTTCACGTGGCTGATCACACACCTGTCACGTGACATATCATGCACTGATCACGTGGCACTCATGCACTGATCACGTGGCTGATCATACTCTGCTCACGTAACTGATCATGCACACATCACGTGGCTATCATGCACTGCTCACGTGGCTCGTCATGGAATGATCACGTAGCTACCATATACTGGTCACGTGACTGATCATGCACAGATCACGTAAATGATCATGCACTGTTCACGTGACTGATCATGTACTGATCACGTGACTGATAATGCACTGATCACGTGGCTATCATGCTCTGCTCACGTGGCTGATCATGCAAAGATCACGTAGCAACCATGTACTGGTCACGTGACTGATCATGCACTGATCACGTAATTGATCCTGCACTGATCACGTGGCTCATCATGCACTGATCACGTGGCTGATCACACATGTATCACGTGACTGATCATGCACTGATCACGTGGCTCATCATGCACTGATCACGTGGCTGTCATGCACTGATCACGTGGATATCATGCACTGATCACGTGGCTGATCACACACTGATCACATGACTGATCATGCACTGATCACGTGGCTATCATGCACTGATCACGTGGCTATCATGCACTGATCACGTGGCTGATCATGCAATGATCACGTAGCTACCATGCACTGGTCACGTGACTGATCATGCACTGATCACGTAATTGATCATGCACTGATCACGTGGCTGATCATGCACTGATCACGTGGCTGATCATACACTGATCACGTAACTGATCATGCACTGATCACGTGACTGATCATGCACTGATCACGTGGCTATCATGCACTGATCACGTGGCTGGACATGCACTGATCACGTGCCTGATCATGCACTGATCACGTGACTGATCATGCACTGATCACGTGGCTATCATGCACTGATCACGTGGCTGATCATGCCATGATCACGCAGCTACCATGTACTGGTCACATGACTGATCATGCACTGATCACGTGACTGATCATGCACTGATCACGTGGCTTTCATGCACTACTCACGTGGCTGATCATGCAATGATCATGTAGCTACCATGTACAGGTCACGTGAATGATCATACACCCATCAGGTGACTGATCATGCACTGATCACGTGGCTATCATGCACTGATCACGAGACTGATCATGCACTGATCACGTCTATATCATGCACTGATCACATGACTGCCCATGCACTGATCACGTGGATGATCATACACTAATCTTGTGACAGATCATGCACTGATCACGTGGCTGATCATGCACTGATACGTGACTGAGCATGGACTGATCACATGACTATCATGTAGTGATCACGTGACTTAATGGCGCTGATCATTTGACTGATCATGCGCTGATCATGTTTGCTATCATACACTGATCATGTGCCTCTGGAGGCAATAAACAAAGAGCTGAGTAGGCACGAATCAAACAGTCAGCAGGCAATAATCATGGAACTCAGGTGTGAGGAATCATGCTGCTCAGCTGGCAATAATCAAGCAGCTGAACAGGCAGGAATTACGCAGCACAGCTGGCAATTGTCAAGCAGATGATCAGACAGTAATCACGCAGCTCAGCAGGCCCAGATCACGTGACTGAGCATGCACTGTTCACGTGGCGGATCATACACTGATCACGTGATGATCATGCACTGATCACTTGGATATCATGCACTGATCACGTGGCTGATCATACACTGTTCACGTGTCTGACCATGCACTGATCACGTGGCTGATCATACACTGCTCACGTAACTGATCATGCACTGATCACGTGGCTATCATGCACTGATCACGTGGCTGATCATGCACTGTTCACGTGGCTGATCACACACCTGTCACGTGACTATCATGCACTGATCACGTGGCTGATCATGCACTGATCACGTGGCACTCATGCACTGATCACGTGGCTGATCATACACTGCTCACGTAACTCATGCACACATCACGTGGCTATCATGCACTGCTCACGTGGCTGTCATGGAATGATCACGTAGCAACCATATACTGGTCACGTGACTGATCATGCACTGATCACGTAAATGATCATGCACTGATCACGTGACTGATCATGCACTGATCACGTGACTGATCATGCACTGATCACGTGGCTATCATGCACTGCTCACGTGGCTGATCATGCAACGATCACGTAGCAACCATGTACTGGTCACGTGACTGATCATGCACTGATCACGTAATTGATCATGCACTGATCACGTGGCTATCATGCACTGATCACGTGGCTGATCACACACGTATCACGTGACTGATCATGCACTGATCACGTGGCTATCATGCACTGATCACGTGGCTGATCATGCACTGATCACGTAGCTACCATGCACTGATCACGTGACTGATCATGCACTGATCACGTAACTGATCATGCACTGATCACGTGGCTGATCATGCACTGATCACGTGGCTGATCATGCACTGATCACGTAACTGATCATGCACTGATCACGTGACTGATCATGCACTGATCACGTGGCTATCATGCACTGATCACGTGGCTGACATACACTGATCACGTGCATGATCATGCACTGATCACGTGACTGATCATGCACTGATCACGTGGCTATCATGCACTGCTCACGTGGCTGTCATGGAATGATCACGTAGCAACCATATACTGGTCACGTGACTGATCATGCACTGATCACGTAAATGATCATGCACTGATCACGTGACTGATCATGCACTGATCACGTGACTGATCATGCACTGATCACGTGGCTATCATGCACTGCTCACGTGGCTGATCATGCACGATCACGTAGCAACCATGTACTGGTCACGTGACTGATCATGCACTGATCACGTAATTGATCATGCACTGATCACGTGGCTGATCATGCACTGATCACGTGGCTGATCACACAATATCACGTGACTGATCATGCACTGATCACGTGGCTATCATGCACTGATCACGTGGCTGATCATGCACTGATCACGTGGATATCATGCACTGATCACGTGGCTGATCACACACTATCACATGACTGATCATGCACTGATCACGTGGCTATCATGCACTGATCACGTGGCTGATCATGCAATGATCACGTAGCTACCATGTACTGGTCACGGACTGATCATGCACTGATCACGTAATTGATCATGCACTGATCACGTGGCTGATCATGCACTGATCACGTGGCTGATCATGCACTGATCACGTAACTGATCATGCACTGATCACGTGACTGATCATGCACTGATCACGTGGCTATCATGCACTGATCACGTGGCTGACATACACTGATCACGTGCCTGATCATGCACTGATCACGTGGCTGATCATGCACTGATCACGTGACTGATCATGCACTGATCACGTGTCTGATCATGCACTGATCACGTGGCTATCATGCACTGCTCACGTGGCTGATCATGCCATGATCACGCAGCTACCATGTACTGTTCACATGACTGATCATGCACTGATCACGTGACTGATCATGCACTGATCACGTGGCTATCATGCACTGATCACGTGGCTGATCATGCACTGATCATGTAGCTACCATGTACAGGTCACGTGAATGATCATACACCCATCAGGTGACTGATCATGCACTGATCACGTGGCTATCATGCACTGATCACGAGACTGATCATGCACTGATCACGTCTATATCATGCACTGATCACATGACTGCCCATGCACTGATCACGTGGATGATCATACACTAATCTTGTGACAGATCATGCACTGATCACGTGGCTGATCATGCACTGATACCGTGACTGAGCATGGACTGATCACATGACTATCATGTAGTGATCACGTGACTTAATGGCGCTGATCATGTGACTGATCATGCGCTGATCATGTTTGCTATCATACACTGATCATGTGCCTCTGGAGGCAATAAACAAAGAGCTGAGTAGGCACGAATCAAACAGTCAGCAGGCAATAATCATGGAACTCAGCTGTGAGGAATCATGCTGCTCAGCTGGCAATAATCAAGCAGCTGAGCAGGCAGGAATTACGCAGCACAGCTGGCAATTGTCAAGCAGATGACAGGCAGGAATCGTGCAGCTCAGCTGGCAATTGTCAAGCAGATGAGCAGACAGTAATCACGCAGCTCAGCAGGCCCTGATCACGTGACTGAGCATGCACTGTTCACGTGGCTGATCACACACTGATCACGTGACTGATCATGCACTGATCACGTGGCATCATGCACTGATCACGTGGCTGATCATACACTGATCACGTGACTCATGCACTGATCACGTGGCTATCATGCACTGCTCACGTGGCTGATCATGCACTGATCACGTGGCTACCATGCACTGGTCACGTGACTGATCATGCACTGATCACGTGGCTGATCATGCACTGATCACGTGACTGATCATGCACTGATCACGTGACTGATCATGCACTGATCACGTGGCTATCATGCACTGCTCACGTGGCTGATCATGCAATGATCACGTAGCAACCATGTACTGGTCACGTGACTGATCATGCACTGATCACGTAATTGATCATGCACTGATCACGTGGCTGATCATGCACTGATCACGTGGCTGATCACACATGATCACGTGACTGATCATGCACTGATCACGTGGCTATCATGCACTGATCACGTGGCTGATCATGCACTGATCACGTGGCTATCATGCACTGATCACGTGGCTGATCACACACGTATCACGTGACTGATCATGCACTGATCACGTAGCTATCATGCACTGATCACGTGGCTATCATGCACTGATCACGTGGCTATCATGCACTGATCACGTGGCTGATCATGCACTGATCACGTAGCTACCATGCACTGATCACGTGACTGATCATGCACTGATCACGTAACTGATCATGCACTGATCACGTGGCTGATCATGCACTGATCACGTGACTGATCATGCACTGATCACGTGATGATCATGCACTGATCACGTGGCTATCATGCACTGATCACGTGGCTGATCATGCACTGATCACGTGACTGATCATGCACTGATCACTGGCTGATCATGCACTGATCACGTGGCTATCATGCACTGATCACGTGGCTGATCATGCACTGATCACGTGACTGATCATGCACTGATCACGTCTATATCATGCACTGATCACGTGACTGATCATGCACTGATCACGTGGATGATCATGCACTGATCACGTGACTGATCATGCACTGATCACGTGGCTATCATGCACTGATCACGTGGCTGATCATGCACTGATCACGTAGCTATCATGTACTGATCACGTGACTGATCATGCACTGATCACGTGACTGATCATGCACTGATCACGTGGCTGATCATGCACTGATCACGTGACTGATCATGCACTGATCACGTGACTGATCATGCACTGATCACGTGGCTATCATGCACTGATCACGTGGCTGATCATGCACTGATCACGTAGCTATCATGCACTGATCACGTGACTGATCATGCACTGATCACGTGACTGATCATGCACTGATCACGTGGCTGATCATGCACTGATCACGTGGCTGATCATGCACTGATCACGTGACTGATCATGCACTGATCACGTGACTGATCATGCACTGATCACGTGACTGATCATGCACTGATCACGTGGCTATCATGCACTGATCACGTGGCTGATCATGCACTGATCACGTGCCTGATCATGCACTGATCACATGACTGATCATGCACTGATCACGTGACTGATCATGCACTGATCACGTGGCTATCATGCACTACTCACGTGGCTGATCATGCAATGATCATGTAGCTACCATGTACTGGTCACGTGACTGATCATACAGCCATCAGGTGACTGATCATGCACTGATCACGTGGCTATCATGCACTGATCACGTGGCTGATCATGCACTGATCACGTGCCTGATCATGCACTGATCACGTGACTGATCATGCACTGATCACGTGGCTGATCATGCACTGATCACGTGGCTGATCATGCACTGATCACGTGGCTGATCATGCACTGATACCGTGACTGAGCATGGACTGATCACATGACTATCATGTAGTGATCACGTGACTTAATGGCGCTGATCATGTGACTGATCATGCGCTGATCATGTTTGCTATCATACACTGATCATGTGCCTCTGGAGGCAATAAACAAAGAGCTGAGTAGGCACGAATCAAACAGTCAGCAGGCAATAATCATGGAACACAGTGTGAGGAATCATGCTGCTCAGCTGGCAATAATCAAGCAGCTGAGCAGGCAGGAATTACGCAGCACAGCTGGCAATTGTCAAGCAGATGACAGGCAGGAATCGTGCAGCTCAGCTGGCAATTGTCAAGCAGATGAGCAGACAGTAATCACGCAGCTCAGCAGGCCCAGATCACGTGACTGAGCATGCACTGTTCACGTGGCTGATCATACACTGATCACGTGATGATCATGCACTGATCACTTGGATATCATGCACTGATCACGTGGCTGATCATACACTGTTCACGTGTCTGACCATGCACTGATCACGTGGCTGATCATACACTGCTCACGTAACTGATCATGCACTGATCACGTGGCTATCATGCACTGATCACGTGGCTGAACATGCACTGTTCACGTGGCTGATCACACACCTGTCACGTGACATATCATGCACTGATCACGTGGCACTCATGCACTGATCACGTGGCTGATCATACTCTGCTCACGTAACTCATGCACACATCACGTGGCTATCATGCACTGCTCACGTGGCTGTCATGGAATGATCACGTAGCTACCATATACTGGTCACGTGACTGATCATGCACTGATCACGTAAATGATCATGCACTGTTCACGTGACTGATCATGCACTGATCACGTGACTGATCATGCACTGATCACGTGGCTGATCATGCACTGATCACGTGGCTGATCATGCACTGATCACGTGGCTGATCATGCACTGATCACGTGGCTGATCATGCACTGATCACGTGACTGATCATGCACTGATCACGTGACTGATCATGCACTGATCACGTGGCTATCATGCACTGATCACGTGGCTGATCATGCACTGATCACGTGACTGATCATGCACTGATCACGTGACTGATCATGCACTGATCACGTGACTGATCATGCACTGATCACGTGGCTGATCATGCACTGATCACGTGGCTGATCATGCACTGATCACGTGACTGATCATGCACTGATCACGTGATGATCATGCACTGATCACGTGGCTATCATGCACTGATCACGTGGCTGATCATGCACTGATCACGTGACTGATCATGCACTGATCACTGGCTATCATGCACTGATCACGTGGCTGATCATGCACTGATCACGTGGCTGATCATGCACTGATCACGTGACTGATCATGCACTGATCACGTCTATATCATGCACTGATCACGTGACTGATCATGCACTGATCACGTGGATGATCATGCACTGATCATGTGACTGATCATGCACTGATCACGTGGCTATCATGCACTGCTCACGTGGCTGATCATGCAATGATCACGTAGCTATCATGTACTGATCACGTGACTGATCATGCACTGATCACGTAATTGATCATGCACTGATCACGTGACTGATCATGCACTGATCACGTGACTGATCATGCACTGATCACGTGACTGATCATGCACTGATCACGTGGCTATCATGCACTGATCACGTGGCTGATCATGCACTGATCACGTGGCTATCATGCACTGATCACGTGACTGATCATGCACTGATCACGTGGCTGATCATGCACTGATCACGTGGCTGATCATGCACTGATCACGTGGCTGATCATGCACTGATCACGTGGCTGATCATGCACTGATCACGTGGCTGATCACACACTGTCACGTGACATATCATGCACTGATCACGTGGCACTCATGCACTGATCACGTGGCTGATCATACACTGATCACGTAACTGATCATGCACTGATCACGTGGCTATCATGCACTGCTCACGTGGCTGTCATGCAATGATCACGTAGCTACCATATACTGATCACGTGACTGATCATGCACTGATCACGTAAATGATCATGCACTGATCACGTGACTGATCATGCACTGATCACGTGACTGATCATGCACTGATCACGTGGCTATCATGCACTGATCACGTGGCTGATCATGCACGATCACGTAGCAACCATGTACTGGTCACGTGACTGATCATGCACTGATCACGTAATTGATCATGCACTGATCACGTGGCTGATCATGCACTGATCACGTGGCTGATCACACATGATCACGTGACTGATCATGCACTGATCACGTGGCTATCATGCACTGATCACGTGGCTGTCATGCACTGATCACGTGGATATCATGCACTGATCACGTGGCTGATCACACACGTATCACATGACTGATCATGCACTGATCACGTGGCTATCATGCACTGATCACGTGGCTATCATGCACTGATCACGTGGCTGATCATGCACTGATCACGTAGCTATCATGTACTGATCACGTGACTGATCATGCACTGATCACGTGATTGATCATGCACTGATCACGTGGCTGATCATGCACTGATCACGTAACTGATCATGCACTGATCACGTGACTGATCATGCACTGATCACGTGGCTATCATGCACTGATCACGTGGCTGATCATGCACTGATCACGTGCCTGATCATGCACTGATCACGTGGCTGATCATGCACTGATCACGTAACTGATCATGCACTGATCACGTGACTGATCATGCACTGATCACGTAGCTATCATGCACTGATCACGTGGCTGATCATGCAATGATCACTTAGCTACCATGTACTGGTCACGTGAATGATCATGCACCGATCACGTGACTGATCATGCACTGATCACGTGGCTATCATGCACTGATCACGTGACTGATCATGCACTGATCACGTCTATATCATGCACTGATCACATGACTGATCATGCACTGATCACGTGGCTGATCATGCACTGATCACGTGACTGATCATGCACTGATCACGTGGCTGATCATGCACTGATCACGTGACTGATCATGCACTGATCACGTGGCTGATCATGCACTGATCACGTGGCTGATCACATGATCACGTGACTGATCATGCACTGATCACGTGGCTATCATGCACTGATCACGTGGCTGATCATGCACTGATCACGTGGCTATCATGCACTGATCACGTGGCTGATCATGCAATGATCACGTAGCTATCATGCACTGATCACGTGACTGATCATGCACTGATCACGTGACTGATCATGCACTGATCACGTGGCTGATCATGCACTGATCACGTGGCTGATCATGCACTATCACGTGACTGATCATGCACTGATCACGTGACTGATCATGCACTGATCACGTGGCTGATCATGCACTGATCACGTGGCTGATCATGCACTGATCACGTGGCTGATCATGCACTGATCACGTGACTGATCATGCACTGATCACGTGGCTATCATGCACTGATCACGTGGCTGATCATGCACTGATCACGTGGCTATCATGCACTGATCACGTGGCTGATCATGCACTGATCACGTGCTATCATGCACTGATCACGTGACTGATCATGCACTGATCACGTGGCTGATCATGCACTGATCACGTGACTGATCATGCACTGATCACGTGACTGATCATGCACTGATCACGTGACTGATCATGCACTGATCACGTGGCTATCATGCACTGCTCACGTGGCTGATCATGCAATGATCACGTAGCTACCATGTACTGGTCACGTGACTGATCATGCACTGATCACGTGACTGATCATGCACTGATCACGTGGCTATCATGCACTGATCACGTGACTGATCATGCACTGATCACGTCTATATCATGCACTGATCACATGACTGCCCATGCACTGATCACGTGGATGATCATACACTGATCACGTGACTGATCATGCACTGATCACGTGGCTGATCATGCACTGATACCGTGACTGAGCATGGACTGATCACATGACTATCATGTACTGATCACGTGACTTAATGGCGCTGATCATGTGACTGATCATGCACTGATCATGTTTGCTATCATACACTGATCATGTGCCTCTGGAGGCAATAAACAAAGAGCTGAGTAGGCACGAATCAAACAGTCAGCAGGCAATAATCATGGAACTCAGGTGTGAGGAATCATGCTGCTCAGCTGGCAATAATCAAGCAGCTGAGCAGGCAGGAATTATGCAGCACAGCTGGCAATTGTCAAGCAGATGACAGGCAGGAATCGTGCAGCTCAGCTGGCAATTGTCAAGCAGATGAGCAGACAGTAATCACGCAGCTCAGCAGGCCCTGATCACGTGACTGATCATGCACTGATCACGTGGCTGATCATGCACTGATCACGTGGCTATCATGCACTGATCACGTGGCTGATCATGCATGATCACGCAGCTACCATGTACTGGTCACATGACTGATCATGCACTGATCACGTGACTGATCATGCACTGATCACGTGGCTATCATGCACTACTCACGTGGCTGATCATGCAATGATCATGTAGCTACCATGTACAGGTCACGTGAATGATCATACACCCATCAGGTGACTGATCATGCACTGATCACGTGGCTATCATGCACTGATCACGTGACTGATCATGCACTGATCACGTCTATATCATGCACTGATCACATGACTGCCCATGCACTGATCACGTGGATGATCATACACTAATCTTGTGACAGATCATGCACTGATCACGTGGCTGATCATGCACTGATACCGTGACTGAGCATGGACTGATCACATGACTATCATGTAGTGATCACGTGACTTAATGGCGCTGATCATGTGACTGATCATGCGCTGATCATGTTTGCTATCATACACTGATCATGTGCCTCTGGAGGCAATAAACAAAGAGCTGAGTAGGCACGAATCAAACAGTCAGCAGGCAATAATCATGGAACTCAGGTGTGAGGAATCATGCTGCTCAGCTGGCAATAATCAAGCAGCTGAGCAGGCAGGAATTACGCAGCACAGCTGGCAATTGTCAAGCAGATGACAGGCAGGAATCGTGCAGCTCAGCTGGCAATTGTCAAGCAGATGAGCAGACAGTAATCACGCAGCTCAGCAGGCCCAGATCACGTGACTGAGCATGCACTGTTCACGTGGCTGATCATACACTGATCACGTGATGATCATGCACTGATCACTTGGATATCATGCACTGATCACGTGGCTGATCATACACTGTTCACGTGTCTGACCATGCACTGATCACGTGGCTGATCATACACTGCTCACGTAACTGATCATGCACTGATCACGTGGCTATCATGCACTGATCACGTGGCTGATCATGCACTGTTCACGTGGCTGATCACACACCTGTCACGTGACATATCATGCACTGATCACGTGGCACTCATGCACTGATCACGTGGCTGATAATACTCTGCTCACGTAACTCATGCACACATCACGTGGCTATCATGCACTGCTCACGTGGCTCGTCATGGAATGATCACGTAGCAACCATATACTGGTCACGTGACTGATCATGCAAAGATCACGTAAATGATCATGCACTGTTCACGTGACTGATCATGTACTGATCACGTGACTGATCATGCACTGATCACGTGGCTATCATGCTCTGCTCACGTGGCTGATCATGCAAGGATCATGTAGCAACCATGTACTGGTCACGTGACTGATCATGCACTGATCACGTAATTGATCATGCACTGATCACGTGGCTCATCATGCACTGATCACGTGGCTGATCACACATGTATCACGTGACTGATCATGCACTGATCACGTGGCTCTCATGCACTGATCACGTGGTTCACATGCACTGATCACGTGGATATCATGCACTCATCACATGGCTGATCACACACGTATCACATGACTGATCATGCACTGATCACGTGGCTATCATGCACTGATCACGTGGCTATCATGCACTGATCACGTGGCTGATCATGCAATGATCACGTAGCTACCATGTACTGGTCACGTGACTGATCATGCACTGATCACGTAATTGATCATGCACTGATCATGTGGCTGATCATGCACTGATCACGTGGCTGATCATACACTGATCACATAACTGATCATGCACTGATCACGTGACTGATCATGCACTGATCACGTGGCTATCATGCACTGATCACGTGGCTGACATACACTGATCACGTGACTGGTCATGCACTGATCACGTGGCTGATCATGCACTGATCACGTGACTGATCATGCACTGATCACGTGTCTGATCATGCACTGATCACGTGGCTATCATGCACTGCTCACGTGGCTGATCATGCCATGATCACGCAGCTACCATGTACTGGTCACATGACTGATCATGCACTGATCACGTGACTGATCATGCAGTGATCACGTGGCTATCATGCACTACTCACGTGGCTGATCATGCAATGATCATGTAGCTACCATGTACAGGTCACGTGAATGATCATACACCCATCAGGTGACTGATCATGCACTGATCACGTGGCTATCATGCACTGATCACGAGACTGATCATGCACTGATCACGTCTATATCATGCACTGATCACATGACTGCCCATGCACTGATCACGTGGATGATCATACACTAATCTTGTGACAGATCATGCACTGATCACGTGGCTGATCATGCACTGATACCGTGACTGAGCATGGACTGATCACATGACTATCATGTAGTGATCACGTGACTTAATGGCGCTGATCATGTGACTGATCATGCGCTGATCATGTTTGCTATCATACACTGATCATGTGCCTCTGGAGGCAATAAACAAAGAGCTGAGTAGGCACGAATCAAACAGTCAGCAGGCAATAATCATGGAACTCAGGTGTGAGGAATCATGCTGCTCAGCTGGCAATAATCAAGCAGCTGAGCAGGCAGGAATTACGCAGCACAGCTGGCAATTGTCAAGCAGATGACAGGCAGGAATCGTGCAGCTCAGCTGGCAATTGTCAAGCAGATGAGCAGACAGTAATCACGCAGCTCAGCAGGCCCAGATCACGTGACTGAGCATGCACTGTTCACGTGGCTGATCATACACTGATCACGTGATGATCATGCACTGATCACTTGGATATCATGCACTGATCACGTGGCTGATCATACACTGTTCACGTGTCTGACCATGCACTGATCACGTGGCTGATCATACACTGCTCACGTAACTGATCATGCACTGATCACGTGGCTATCATGCACTGATCACGTGGCTGAACATGCACTGTTCACGTGGCTGATCACACACCTGTCACGTGACATATCATGCACTGATCACGTGGCACTCATGCACTGATCACGTGGCTGATCATACTCTGCTCACGTAACTCATGCACACATCACGTGGCTATCATGCACTGCTCACGTGGCTCGTCATGGAATGATCACGTAGCTACCATATACTGGTCACGTGACTGATCATGCACAGATCACGTAAATGATCATGCACTGTTCACGTGACTGATCATGTACTGATCACGTGACTGATCATGCACTGATCACGTGGCTATCATGCTCTGCTCACGTGGCTGATCATGCAACGATCACGTAGCAACCATGTACTGGTCACGTGACTGATCATGCACTGATCACGTAATTGATCCTGCACTGATCACGTGGCTCATCATGCACTGATCACGTGGCTGATCACACATGTATCACGTGACTGATCATGCACTGATCACGTGGCTCTCATGCACTGATCACGTGGCTGTCATGCACTGATCACGTGGATATCATGCACTGATCACGTGGCTGATCACACACGTATCACATGACTGATCATGCACTGATCACGTGGCTATCATGCACTGATCACGTGGCTGATCATGCAATGATCACGTAGCTACCATGTACTGGTCACGTGACTGATCATGCACTGATCACGTAATTGATCATGCACTGATCACGTGGCTGATCATGCACTGATCACGTGGCTGATCATGCACATGATCACGTGACTGATCATGCACTGATCACGTGGCTATCATGCACTGATCACGTGGCTGATCATGCACTGATCACGTGGCTATCATGCACTGATCACGTGGCTGATCATGCACTGATCACGTGACTGATCATGCACTGATCACGTGGCTATCATGCACTGATCACGTGGCTATCATGCACTGATCACGTGGCTGATCATGCACTGATCACGTAGCTACCATGCACTGATCACGTGACTGATCATGCACTGATCACGTGACTGATCATGCACTGATCACGTGGCTGATCATGCACTGATCACGTGGCTGATCATGCACTGATCACGTGACTGATCATGCACTGATCACGTGACTGATCATGCACTGATCACGTGGCTATCATGCACTGATCACGTGGCTGAAATGCACTGATCACGTGCCTGATCATGCACTGATCACGTGGCTGATCATGCACTGATCACGTGACTGATCATGCACTGATCACGTGGCTGATCATGCACTGATCACGTGGATATCATGCACTGATCACGTGGCTGATCATGCACTGATCACGTGTCTGACCATGCACTGATCACGTGGCTGATCATACACTGCTCACGTAACTGATCATGCACTGATCACGTGGCTATCATGCACTGATCACGTGGCTGATCATGCACTGATCACGTGGCTGATCACACACTGTCACGTGACATATCATGCACTGATCACGTGGCACTCATGCACTGATCACGTGGCTGATCATACACTGCTCACGTAACTCATGCACACATCACGTGGCTATCATGCACTGCTCACGTGGCTGTCATGGAATGATCACGTAGCAACCATATACTGGTCACGTGACTGATCATGCACTGATCACGTAAATGATCATGCACTGTTCACGTGACTGATCATGCACTGATCACGTGACTGATCATGCACTGATCACGTGGCTATCATGCACTGCTCACGTGGCTGATCATGCAACGATCACGTAGCAACCATGTACTGGTCACGTGACTGATCATGCACTGATCACGTAATTGATCATGCACTGATCACGTGGCTCATCATGCACTGATCACGTGGCTGATCACACATGTATCACGTGACTGATCATGCACTGATCACGTGGCTCTCATGCACTGATCACGTGGCTGTCATGCACTGATCACGTGGATATCATGCACTGATCACGTGGCTGATCACACACGTATCACATGACTGATCATGCACTGATCACGTGGCTATCATGCACTGATCACGTGGCTATCATGCACTGATCACGTGGCTGATCATGCAATGATCACGTAGCTACCATGTACTGGTCACGTGACTGATCATGCACTGATCACGTAATTGATCATGCACTGATCACGTGGCTGATCATGCACTGATCACGTGGCTGATCATACACTGATCACATGACTGATCATGCACTGATCACGTGACTGATCATGCACTGATCACGTGGCTATCATGCACTGATCACTTGGCTGGACATACACTGATCACGTGCCTGGTCATGCACTGATCACGTGGCTGATCATGCACTGATCACGTGACTGATCATGCACTGATCACGTGTCTGATCATGCACTGATCACGTGGCTATCATGCACTGCTCACGTGGCTGATCATGCCATGATCACGCAGCTACCATGTACTGGTCACATGACTGATCATGCACTGATCACGTGACTGATCATGCAGTGATCACGTGGCTATCATGCACTACTCACGTGGCTGATCATGCAATGATCATGTAGCTACCATGTACAGGTCACGTGAATGATCATACACCCATCAGGTGACTGATCATGCACTGATCACGTGGCTATCATGCACTGATCACGAGACTGATCATGCACTGATCACGTCTATATCATGCACTGATCACATGACTGCCCATGCACTGATCACGTGGATGATCATACACTAATCTTGTGACAGATCATGCACTGATCACGTGGCTGATCATGCACTGATACCGTGACTGAGCATGGACTGATCACATGACTATCATGTAGTGATCACGTGACTTAATGGCGCTGATCATGTGACTGATCATGCGCTGATCATGTTTGCTATCATACACTGATCATGTGCCTCTGGAGGCAATAAACAAAGAGCTGAGTAGGCACGAATCAAACAGTCAGCAGGCAATAATCATGGAACTCAGGTGTGAGGAATCATGCTGCTCATCTGGCAATAATCAAGCAGCTGAGCAGGCAGGAATTACGCAGCACAGCTGGCAATTGTCAAGCAGATGACAGGCAGGAATCGTGCAGCTCAGCTGGCAATTGTCAAGCAGATGAGCAGACAGTAATCACGCAGCTCAGCAGGCCCAGATCACGTGACTGAGCATGCACTGTTCACGTGGCTGATCATACACTGATCACGTGATGATCATGCACTGATCACTTGGATATCATGCACTGATCACGTGGCTGATCATACACTGTTCACGTGTCTGACCATGCACTGATCACGTGGCTGATCATACACTGCTCACGTAACTGATCATGCACTGATCACGTGGCTATCATGCACTGATCACGTGGCTGAACATGCACTGTTCGCGTGGCTGATCACACACCTGTCACGTGACATATCATGCACTGATCACGTGGCACTCATGCACTGATCACGTGGCTGATCATACTCTGCTCACGTAACTCATGCACACATCACGTGGCTATCATGCACTGCTCACGTGGCTCGTCATGGAATGATCACGTAGCAACCATATACTGGTCACGTGACTGATCATGCAAAGATCACGTAAATGATCATGCACTGTTCACGTGACTGATCATGTACTGATCACGTGACTGATCATGCACTGATCACGTGGCTATCATGCTCTGCTCACGTGGCTGATCATGCAACGATCACGTAGCAACCATGTACTGGTCACGTGACTGATCATGCACTGATCACGTAATTGATCCTGCACTGATCACGTGGCTCATCATGCACTGATCACGTGGCTGATCACACATGTATCACGTGACTGATCATGCACTGATCACGTGGCTCTCATGCACTGATCACGTGGCTGTCATGCACTGATCACGTGGCTGATCACACACGTATCACATGACTGATCATGCACTGATCACGTGGCTATCATGCACTGATCACGTGGCTATCATGCACTGATCACGTGGCTGATCATGCAATGATCACGTAGCTACCATGTACTGGTCACGTGACTGATCATGCACTGATCACGTAATTGATCATGCACTGATCATGTGGCTGATCATGCACTGATCACGTGGCTGATCATACACTGATCACATAACTGATCATGCACTGATCACGTGACTGATCATGCACTGATCACGTGGCTATCATGCACTGATCACGTGGCTGACATACACTGATCACGTGCCTGATCATGCACTGATCACGTGGCTGATCATGCACTGATCACGTGACTGATCATGCACTGATCACGTGTCTGATCATGCACTGATCACGTGGCTATCATGCACTGCTCACGTGGCTGATCATGCCATGATCACGCAGCTACCATGTACTGGTCACATGACTGATCATGCACTGATCACGTGACTGATCATGCAGTGATCACGTGGCTATCATGAACTACTCACGTGGCTGATCATGCAATGATCATGTAGCTACCATGTACAGGTCACGTGAATGATCATACACCCATCAGGTGACTGATCATGCACTGATCACGTGGCTATCATGCACTGATCACGAGACTGATCATGCACTGTTCACGTCTATATCATGCACTGATCACATGACTGCCCATGCACTGATCACGTGGATGATCATACACTAATCTTGTGACAGATCATGCACTGATCACGTGGCTGATCATGCACTGATACCGTGACTGAGCATGGACTGATCACATGACTATCATGTAGTGATCACGTGACTTAATGGCGCTGATCATGTGACTGATCATGCGCTGATCATGTTTGCTATCATACACTGATCATGTGCCTCTGGAGGCAATAAACAAAGAGCTGAGTAGGCACGAATCAAACAGTCAGCAGGCAATAATCATGGAACTCAGGTGTGAGGAATCATGCTGCTCAGCTGGCAATAATCAAGCAGCTGAGCAGGCAGGAATTATGCAGCACAGCTGGCAATTGTCAAGCAGATGACAGGCAGGAATCGTGCAGCTCAGCTGGCAATTGTCAAGCAGATGAGCAGACAGTAATCACGCAGCTCAGCAGGCCCAGATCACGTGACTGAGCATGCACTGTTCACGTGGCTGATCATACACTGATCACGTGATGATCATGCACTGATCACTTGGATATCATGCACTGATCACGTGGCTGATCATACACTGTTCACGTGTCTGACCATGCACTGATCACGTGGCTGATCATGCACTGATCACGTGGCTGATCATGCACTGATCACGTGGCTGATCACACTGATCACGTGACTGATCATGCACTGATCACGTGGCTATCATGCACTGATCACGTGGCTGATCATGCACTGATCACGTGGCTATCATGCACTGATCACGTGGCTGATCACACACGTATCACGTGACTGATCATGCACTGATCACGTGGCTGATCATGCACTGATCACGTGGCTATCATGCACTGATCACGTGGCTGATCATGCAATGATCACGTAGCTACCATGTACTGGTCACGTGACTGATCATGCACTGATCACGTAATTGATCATGCACTGATCACGTGGCTGATCATGCACTGATCACGTGGCTGATCACACATGATCACGTGACTGATCATGCACTGATCACGTGGCTATCATGCACTGATCACGTGGCTGTCATGCACTGATCACGTGGATATCATGCACTGATCACGTGGCTGATCACACACTATCACATGACTGATCATGCACTGATCACGTGGCTATCATGCACTGATCACGTGGCTGATCATGCACTGATCACGTAGCTACCATGCACTGATCACGTGACTGATCATGCACTGATCACGTAATTGATCATGCACTGATCACGTGGCTGATCATGCACTGATCACGTGGCTGATCATGCACTGATCACGTAACTGATCATGCACTGATCACGTGACTGATCATGCACTGATCACGTGGCTATCATGCACTGATCACGTGGCTGATCATGCACTGATCACGTGCCTGATCATGCACTGATCACGTGACTGATCATGCACTGATCACGTGACTGATCATGCACTGATCACGTGGCTATCATGCACTGATCACGTGGCTGATCATGCGATGATCACGCAGCTATCATGTACTGGTCACATGACTGATCATGCACTGATCACGTGACTGATCATGCACTGATCACGTGGCTATCATGCACTACTCACGTGGCTGATCATGCAATGATCATGTAGCTACCATGTACTGGTCACGTGAATGATCATACACTGATCAGGTGACTGATCATGCACTGATCACGTGGCTATCATGCACTGATCACGTGACTGATCATGCACTGATCACGTCTATATCATGCACTGATCACATGACTGCCCATGCACTGATCACGTGGATGATCATACACTAATCACGTGACAGATCATGCACTGATCACGTGGCTGATCATGCACTGATCACGTGACTGATCATGCACTGATCACGTGGCTATCATGCACTGATCACGTGGCTGATCACATGATCACGTGACTGATCATGCACTGATCACGTGGCTATCATGCACTGATCACGTGGCTGATCATGCACTGATCACGTAGCTATCATGCACTGATCACGTGGCTGATCATGCAATGATCACGTAGCTATCATGCACTGATCACGTGACTGATCATGCACTGATCACGTGACTGATCATGCACTGATCACGTGGCTGATCATGCACTGATCACGTGGCTGATCATGCACTATCACGTGACTGATCATGCACTGATCACGTGACTGATCATGCACTGATCACGTGGCTGATCATGCACTGATCACGTGGCTGATCATGCACTGATCACGTGGCTGATCATGCACTGATCACGTGACTGATCATGCACTGATCACGTGGCTGATCATGCACTGATCACGTGGCTGATCATGCACTGATCACGTGGCTATCATGCACTGATCACGTGGCTGATCATGCACTGATCACGTAGCTACCATGCACTGATCACGTGACTGATCATGCACTGATCACGTAACTGATCATGCACTGATCACGTGACTGATCATGCACTGATCACGTGACTGATCATGCACTGATCACGTGACTGATCATGCACTGATCACGTGGCTATCATGCACTGCTCACGTGGCTGAACATGCAATGGTCACGCAGCTACCATGTACTGGTCACGTGACTGATCATGCACTGATCACGTGACTGATCATGCACTGATCACGTGGCTATCATGCACTGATCACGTGACTGATCATGCACTGATCACGTCTATATCATGCACTGATCACATGACTGCCCATGCACTGATCACGTGGATGATCATACACTAATCACGTGACAGATCATGCACTGATCACGTGGCTGATCATGCACTGATACCGTGACTGAGCATGGACTGATCACATGACTATCATGTACTGATCACGTGACTTAATGGCGCTGATCATGTGACTGATCATGCGCTGATCATGTTTGCTATCATACACTGATCATGTGCCTCTGGAGGCAATAAACAAAGAGCTGAGTAGGCACGAATCAAACAGTCAGCAGGCAATAATCATGGAACTCAGGTGTGAGGAATCATGCTGCTCAGCTGGCAATAATCAAGCAGCTGAGCAGGCAGGAATTATGCAGCACAGCTGGCAATTGTCAAGCAGATGACAGGCAGGAATCGTGCAGCTCAGCTGGCAATTGTCAAGCAGATGAGCAGACAGTAATCACGCAGCTCAGCAGGCCCTGATCACGTGACTGATCATGCACTGATCACGTGGCTGATCATGCACTGATCACGTGGCTATCATGCACTGATCACGTGGCTGATCATGCATGATCACGCAGCTACCATGTACTGGTCACATGACTGATCATGCACTGATCACGTGACTGATCATGCACTGATCACGTGGCTATCATGCACTACTCACGTGGCTGATCATGCAATGATCATGTAGCTACCATGTACAGGTCACGTGAATGATCATACACCCATCAGGTGACTGATCATGCACTGATCACGTGGCTATCATGCACTGATCACGTGACTGATCAAGTACTGTTCACGTCTATATCATGCACTGATCACATGACTGCCCATGCACTGATCACGTGGATGATCATACACTAATCTTGTGACAGATCATGCACTGATCACGTGGCTGATCATGCACTGATACCGTGACTGAGCATGGACTGATCACATGACTATCATGTAGTGATCACGTGACTTAATGGCGCTGATCATGTGACTGATCATGCGCTGATCATGTTTGCTATCATACACTGATCATGTGCCTCTGGAGGCAATAAACAAAGAGCTGAGTAGGCACGAATCAAACAGTCAGCAGGCAATAATCATGGAACTCAGGTGTGAGGAATCATGCTGCTCAGCTGGCAATAATCAAGCAGCTGAGCAGGCAGGAATTATGCAGCACAGCTGGCAATTGTCAAGCAGATGACAGGCAGGAATCGTGCAGCTCAGCTGGCAATTGTCAAGCAGATGAGCAGACAGTAATCACGCAGCTCAGCAGGCCCAGATCACGTGACTGAGCATGCACTGTTCACGTGGCTGATCATACACTGATCACGTGATGATCATGCACTGATCACTTGGATATCATGCACTGATCACGTGGCTGATCATACACTGTTCACGTGTCTGACCATGCACTGATCACGTGGCTGATCATACACTGCTCACGTAACTGATCATGCACTGATCACGTGGCTATCATGCACTGATCACGTGGCTGAACATGCACTGTTCACGTGGCTGATCACACACCTGTCACGTGACATATCATGCACTGATCACGTGGCACTCATGCACTGATCACGTGGCTGATCATACTCTGCTCACGTAACTCATGCACACATCACGTGGCTATCATGCACTGCTCACGTGGCTCGTCATGGAATGATCACGTAGCAACCATATACTGGTCACGTGACTGATCATGCACTGATCACGTAAATGATCATGCACTGTTCACGTGACTGATCATGTACTGATCACGTGACTGATCATGCACTGATCACGTGGCTATCATGCACTGCTCACGTGGCTGATCATGCAACGATCACGTAGCAACCATGTACTGGTCACGTGACTGATCATGCACTGATCACGTAATTGATCATGCACTGATCACGTGGCTCATCATGCACTGATCACGTGGCTGATCACACATGTATCACGTGACTGATCATGCACTGATCCCGTGGCTCTCATGCACTGATCACGTGGCTGTCATGCACTGATCACGTGGATATCATGCACTAATCATGTGACTGATCATGCACTGATCACGTGGCTGATCATGCACTGATCACGTGATGATCATGCACTGATCACTTGGATATCATGCACTGATCACGTGGCTGATCATACACTGTTCACGTGTCTGACCATGCACTGATCACGTGGCTGATCATACACTGCTCACGTAACTGATCATGCACTGATCACGTGGCTATCATGCACTGATCACGTGGCTGAACATGCACTGTTCACGTGGCTGATCACACACCTGTCACGTGACATATCCTGCACTGATCACGTGGCACTCATGCACTGATCACGTGGCTGATCATACTCTGCTCACGTAACTCATGCACACATCACGTGGCTATCATGCACTGCTCACGTGGCTCGTCATGGAATGATCACGTAGCAACCATATACTGGTAACGTGACTGATCATGCAAAGATCACGTAAATGATCATGCACTGTTCACGTGACTGATCATGTACTGATCACGTGACTGATCATGCACTGACCACGTGGCTATCATGCTCTGCTCACGTGGCTGATCATGCAACGATCAAGTAGCAACCATGTACTGGTCACGTGACTGATCATGCACTGATCACGTAATTGATCCTGCACTGATCACGTGGCTCATCATGCACTGATCACGTGGCTGATCACACATGTATCACGTGACTGATCATGCACTGATCCCGTGGCTCTCATGCACTGATCTCGTGGCTGTCATGCACTGATCACGTGGATATCATGCACTAATCATGTGGCTGATCACACACGTATCACATGACTGATCATGCACTGATCATGTGGCTATCATGCACTGATCACGTGGCTATCATGCACTGATCATGTGGCTGATCAGACACTGTTCACGTGTCTGACCATGTACTGGTCACGTGGCTGATCATACACTGCTCACGTAACTGATCCTGCACTGATCACGTGGCTCATCATGCACTGATCACGTGGCTGAACACACATGTTCACGTGGGTGATCATGCACTGATCACGTGGCTCTCATGCACTGATCACGTGGCTGTCATGCACTGATCACTTGGATCTCATGCACACATCACGTGGCTGATCACACACGGCTCACGTGGCTCGTCATGGAATGATCACGTAGCAACCATATACTGGTAACGTGACTGATCAGGCAAAGATCACGTAAATGATCATGTACTGTTCACGTGACTGATCATGTACTGATCACGTGACTGATCATGCGCTGACCATGTGGCTGATCATGCTCTGCTCACGTGGCTGATCATACAACGATCAAGTAAGTAACCATGTACTGGTCACGTGACTGATCATGCACTGATCACGTAGTTATCCTGCACTGATCACGTGGCTCGACATGCACTGATCACGTGGCTGGTCATGCACATGTATCACGTGACTGATCATGCACTGATCTCGTGGCTGCTCATGCACTGATCTCGTGGCTGTCATGCACTGATCACGTGGATGATCATGCGACTAATCATGTGGCTATCACGCACGTGTCACATGACTGATCATGCACTGATCATGTGGCTGATCATGCAGTGATCACGTGGCTATCATGCACTATCATGTGGCTGATCAGGCAATGATCACGTAGCTACCATGTACTGGTCACGTGACTGATCATGCACTAATCACGTGACTGATCCTGCACTGATCACGTGGCTATCATGCACTGATCACGTGGCTGATCACACATGTTCACGTGAGTATCATGCACTGATCCCGTGACTGCCCGTGCACTGATCACGTGGATGATCATACACTAATCTTTTGGCAGATCATGCACTGATCACGTGGCTGATCATGCACTGATCACGTGACTGATCCTGAACTGATCACGTGGCTATCATGCACTGATCATGTGGCTGATCAACATGATCACGTGACTGATCATGTAATGATCACGTGGCTCCCATGTACTGGTCACGTGGCTGATCATGCACTGATCACGCAATTATCATGCGCTGATCATGTGGCTGATCACGCACTGATCACGTGGCTACCATATACTGATCATATAACTGATCATGCACTGATCACGTGACTGATCCTGCACTGATCACGTGGCTATCACGCACTGATCACTTGGCTGGACATACACTATCACGTGCCTGGTCATGTACAGATCACGTGACTAATCATGAAGTGATCTCGTGTCTGATCATGCACTGATCACGTGGCTAACATGCACTGCTCACGTGGCTGATCATGCGAGTATCACCCAGTTGATCATGTACTGGTCACATGACTATCATGCACTGATCACGTGACTGATCATGCAGTGATCACGTGGCTATCATGAACTACTCACGTGGCTGATCATGCAATGATCATGGCTACCATGTACAGGTCACGTGAATGATAATACACCAATCAGGTGACTGATCATGCACTGATCACGTGGCTGATCATGCACTGATCACGAGACTGATCATGCACAGTTCACGTGACTTATCATGCACTGATCACGTTACTGACCGTGCACTGCTCACGTGGCTGAACATGCACTAGTCTCGTAGCTACCATGCACTGATCACGTGACTGATCATGCACTGATCACATAATTGATCCTGCACTGATCACCTGGCTTGTCATGCATTGATTATGTGGCTGATCATGCACTGTTCACGTCTATATCATGCACTGATCACGTGACTGCCCGTGCACTGATCACGTGGCTGATCATGCACTAATCTTGTGGCAGATCATGCACTGATCACGTGGCTGATCATGCACTGATACCGTGACTGAGCATGGACTGATCACGTGACTATCATGTAGTGATCACGTGACTTAATGGCGCTGATCATGTGACTGATCATGCGCTGATCATGTTTGCTATCATACACTGATCATGTGCCTCTGGAGGCAATAAACAAAGAGCTGAGTAGGCACGAATCAAACAGTCAGCAGGCAATAATCATGGAAAACACGTGTGAGCTATCCTGCTGATCAGGTGGCAATAATCAAGCAGCTGATCAGGCATGAATTATGCAGCACAGCTGTGCAATTGATCAAGCAGATGACAGGCAGGTATCATGCAGATCACGTGGCAATTATCAAGCAGATGAGCAGACACTGATCACGTGGCTCAGCAGGCCCAGATAACGTGACTGAGCATGCACTGATCTCATATCTGATCATGCACTGGTCACGTGACTATAATGCACTGCTCAGGTGGCTGATCATGCATGATCACGTGACTACCATGTACTGGTCACGTGACTGATCATGCACTGATCACGTGACTGATCATGCAGTGATCACGTGGGTATCATGAACTACTCACGTGGCTGAACATGCAATGGTCACGTAGCTACCATGTACTGATCACGTGACTGATCATACACCCATCACGTGACTGATCATGCACTGATCACGTGGCTATCATGCACTGATCACGTGACTGTCATGCACTGTTCACGTCTATATCATGCACTGATCACATGACTGCCCGTGCACTGATCACGTGGATGATCATACACTAATCTTGTGACAGATCATGCACTGATCACGTGGCTGATCATGCACTGATACCGTGACTGAGCATGGACTGATCACATGACTATCATGTAGTGATCACGTGACTTAATGGCGCTGATCATGTGACTGATCATGCGCTGATCATGTTTGCTATCATACACTGATCATGTGCCTCTGGAGGCAATAAACAAAGAGCTGAGTAGGCACGAATCAAACAGTCAGCAGGCAATAATCATGGAACACAGGTGTGAGGAATCATGCTGCTCAGCTGGCAATAATCAAGCAGCTGAACAGGCAGGAATTACGCAGCACAGCTGGCAATTGTCAAGCAGATGACAGGCAGGAATCGTGCAGCTCAGCTGGCAATTGTCAAGCAGATGAGCAGACAGTAATCACGCAGCTCAGCAGGCCCAGATCACGTGACTGAGCATGCACTGTTCACGTGGCTGATCATACACTGATCACGTGATGATCATGTACTGATCACTTGGATATCATGCACTGATCACGTGGCTGATCGTACACTGTTCACATGTCTGACCATGCACTGATCACGTGGCTGATCATACACTGCTCACGTAACTGATCATGCACTGATCACGTGGCTATCATGCACTGATCACGTGGCTGATCATACACTGTTCACGTGGCTGATCACACACCTGTCACGTGACATATCATGCACTGATCACGTGGCACTCATGCACTGATCACGTGGCTGATCATACTCTGCTCACGTAACTCATGCACACATCACGTGGCTATCATGCACTGCTCACGTGGCTCGTCATGGAATGATCACGTAGCAACCATATACTGGTAACGTGACTGATCATGCAAAGATCACGTAAATGATCATGCACTGTTCACGTGACTGATCATGTACTGATCACGTGACTGATCATGCACTGACCACGTGGCTATCATGCTCTGCTCACGTGGCTGATCATGCAACGATCACGTAGCAACCATGTACTGGTCACGTGACTGATCATGCACTGATCACGTAATTGATCCTGCACTGAAAACGTTGCTCATCATGCACTGATCACGTGGCTGATCACACATGTATCACGTGACGGATCATGCTCTGATCCCGTGGCTCTCATGCACTGATCACGTGGCTGTCATGCACTGATCACGTGGATATCATGCACTGATCACGTGGCTGATCACACACGTATCACATGACTGATCATGCACTGATCACGTGGCTATCATGCACTGATCACGTGGCTATCATGCACTGATCACGTGGCTGATCAGGCAATGATCATGTAGCTACCATGTACTGGTCACGTGACTGATCATGCACTGAGCACGTAATTGATCATGCACTGATCATGTGGCTGATCATGCACTGATCACGTGGCTGGTCATACACTGATCACATAACTGATCATGCACTGATCACGTGACTGATCATGCACTGATCACGTGGCTATCATGCACTGATCACTTGGCTGGACATACACTGATCACGTGACTGGTCATGCACTGATCACGTGGCTGATCATGCACTGAGCACGTGACTGATCATGCACTGATCTCGTGTCTGATCATGCACTGATCACGTGGCTATCATGCACTGCTCACGTGGCTGATCATGCCATGATCACGCAGCTACCATGTACTGGTCACATGACTGATCATGCACTGATCACGTGACTGATCATGCAGTGATCACGTGGCTATCATGAACTACTCACGTGGCTGATCATGCAATGATCATGTAGCTACCATGTACAGGTCACGTGAATGATCATACACCCATCAGGTGACTGATCATGCACTGATCACGTGGCTATCATGCACGGATCACGAGACTGGTCATGAACTGTTCACGTCTATATCATGCACTGATCACATGACTGCCCGTGCACTGATCACGTGGATGATCATACACTAATCTTGTGACAGATCATGCACTGATCACGTGGCTGATCATGCACTGATACCGTGACTGAGCATGGACTGATCACATGACTATCATGTAGTGATCACGTGACTTAATGGCGCTGATCATGTGACTGATCATGCGCTGATCATGTTTGCTATCATACACTGATCATGTGCCTCTGGAGGCAATAAACAAAGAGCTGAGTAGGCACGAATCAAACAGTCAGCAGGCAATAATCATGGAACTCAGGTGTGAGGAATCATGCTGCTCATCTGGCAATAATCAAGCAGCTGAGCAGGCAGGAATTACGCAGCACAGCTGGCAATTGTCAAGCAGATGACAGGCAGGAATCGTGTAGCTCTGCTGGCAATTGTCAAGCAGATGAGCAGACAGTAATCACGCAGCTCAGCAGGCCCAGATCACGTGACTGAGCATGCACTGTTCACGTGGCTGATCATACACTGATCACGTGATGATCATGCACTGATCACTTGGATATCATGCACTGATCACGTGGCTGATCATACACTGTTCACGTGTCTGACCATGCACTGATCACGTGGCTGATCATACACTGCTCACGTAACTGATCATGCACTGATCACGTGGCTATCATGCACTGATCACGTGGCTGAACATGCACTGTTCGCGTGGCTGATCACACACCTGTCACGTGACATATCATGCACTGATCACGTGGCACTCATGCACTGATCACGTGGCTGATCATACTCTGCTCACGTAATTCATGCACACATCTCGTGGCTACCATGCACTGCTCACGTGGCTCGTCATGGAATGATCACGTAGCAACCATATACTGGTAACGTGACTGATCATGCAAAGATCACGTAAATGATCATGCACTGTTCACGTGACTGATCATGTACTGATCACGTGACTGATCATGCACTGACCACGTGGCTATCATGCTCTGCTCACGTGGCTGATCATGCAACGATCACGTAGCAACCATGTACTGGTCACGTGACTGATCATGCACTGATCACGTAATTGATCCTGCACTGATCACGTGGCTCATCATGCACTGATCACGTGGCTGATCACACATGTATCACGTGACTGATCATGCACTGATCCCATGGCTCTCATGCACTGATCACGTGGCTGTCATGCACTGATCACGTGGATATCATGCACTGATCATGTGGCTGATCACACACGTATCACATGACTGATCATGCACTGACCACGTGGCTATCATGCTCTGCTCACGTGGCTGATCATGCAACGATCACGTAGCAACCATGTACTGGTCACGTGACTGATCATGCACTGATCACGTAATTGATCCTGCACTGATCACGTGGCTCATCATGCACTGATCACGTGGCTGATCACACATGTATCACATGACTGATCATGCACTGATCCCGTGGCTCTCATGCACTGATCACGTGGCTGTCATGCACTGATCACGTGGATATCATGCACTGATCATGTGGCTGATCACACACGTATCACATGACTGATCATGCACTGATCACGTGGCTATCATGCACTGATCACCTGGCTATCATGCACTGATCACGTGGCTGATCAGGCAATGATCACGTAGCTACCATGTACTGGTCACGTGACTGATCATGCACTGAGCACGTAATTGATCATGCACTGATCATGTGGCTGATCATGCACTGATCACGTGGCTGATCATACACTGATCACATAACTGATCATGCACTGATCACGTGACTGATCATGCACTGATCACGTGGCTATCATACACTGATCACTTGGCTGGAAATACACTGATCACGTGCCTCGTCATGCACTGATCACGTGGCTGATCATGCACTGATCACATGACTGATCATGCACTGATCTCGTGTCTGATCATGCACTGATCACGTGGCTATCATGCACTGCTCACGTGGCTGATCATGCCATGATCACGCAGCTACCATGTACTGGTCACATGACTGATCATGCACTGATCACGTGACTGATCATGCAGTGATCACGTGGCTATCATGAACTACTCACGTGGCTGATCATGCAATGATCATGTAGCTACCATGTACAGGTCACGTGAATGACCATACACCCATCAGGTGACTGATCATGCACTGATCACGTGGCTATGCACTGATCACGAGACTGATCATGCACTGTTCACGTCTATATCATGCACTGATCACATGACTGCCCGTGCACTGATCACGTGGATGATCATACACTAATCTTGTGACAGATCATGCACTGATCACGTGGCTGATCATGCACTGATACCGTGACTGAGCATGGACTGATCACATGACTATCATGTAGTGATCACGTGACTTAATGGCGCTGATCATGTGACTGATCATGCGCTGATCATGTTTGCTATCATACACTGATCATGTGCCTCTGGAGGCAATAAACAAAGAGCTGAGTAGGCACGAATCAAACAGTCAGCAGGCAATAATCATGGAACTCAGGTGTGAGGAATCATGCTGCTCAGCTGGCAATAATCAAGCAGCTGAGCAGGCAGGAATTACGCAGCACAGCTGGCAATTGTCAAGCAGATGACAGGCAGGAATCGTGCAGCTCAGCTGGCAATTGTCAAGCAGATGAGCAGACAGTAATCACGGAGCTCAGCAGGCCCAGATCACGTGCCTGAGCATGCACTGTTCACGTGGCTGATCATACACTGATCACGTGATGATCATGTACTGATCACTTGGATATCATGCACTGATCACGTGGCTGATCATACACTGTTCACGTGTCTGACCATGCACTGATCACGTGGCTGATCATACACTGCTCACGTAACTGATCATGCACTGATCACGTGGCTATCATGCACTGATCACGTGGCTGAACATGCACTGTTCACGTGGCTGATCACACACCTGTCACGTGACATATCCTGCACTGATCACGTGGCACTCATGCACTGATCACGTGGCTGATCATACTCTGCTCACGTAACTCATGCACACATCACGTGGCTATCATGCACTGCTCACGTGGCTCGTCATGGAATGATCACGTAGCAACCATATACTGGTAACGTGACTGATCATGCAAAGATCACGTAAATGATCATGCACTGTTCACGTGACTGATCATGTACTGATCACGTGACTGATCATGCACTGACCACGTGGCTATCATGCTCTGCTCACGTGGCTGATCATGCAACGATCACGTAGCAACCATGTACTTGTCACATGACTGATCATGCACTGATCACGTAATTGATCCTGCACTGATCACGTGGCTCATCATGCACTGATCACGTGGCTGATCACACATGTATCACGTGACTGATCATGCACTGATCCCGTGGCTCTCATGCACTGATCACGTGGCTGTCATGCACTGATCACGTGGATATCATGCACTGATCATGTGGCTGATCACACACGTATCACATGACTGATCATGCACTGATCACGTGGCTATCATGCACTGATCACGTGGCTATCATGCACTGATCACGTGGCTGATCAGGCAATGATCACGTAGCTACCATGTACTTGTCACGTAACTGATCATGCACTGAGCATGTAATTGATCATGCACTGATCATGTGGCTGATCATGCACTGATCACGTGGCTGATCATACACTGATCACATAACTGATCATGCACTGATCACGTGACTGATCATGCACTGATCACGTGGCTATCTTGCACTGATCACTTGGCTGGACATACACTGTTCACATGCCTGGTCATGCACTGATCACGTGGCTGATCATGCACCGATCACGTGACTGATCATGCACTGATCTCGTGTCTGATCATGCACTGATCACGTGGCTATCATGCACTGCTCACGTGGCTGATCATGCCATGATCACGCAGCTACCATGTACTGGTCACATGACTGATCATGCACTGATCACGTGACTGATCATGCAGTGATCACGTGGCTATCATGAACTACTCACGTGGCTGATCATGCAATGATCATGTAGCTACCATGTACAGGTCACGTGAATGACCATACACCCATCAGGTGACTGATCATGCACTGATCACGTGGCTATGCACTGATCACGAGACTGATCATGCACTGTTCACGTCTATATCATGCACTGATCACATGACTGCCCGTGCACTGATCACGTGGATGATCATACACTAATCTTGTGACAGATCATGCACTGATCACGTGGCTGATCATGCACTGATACCGTGACTGAGCATGGACTGATCACATGACTATCATGTAGTGATCACGTGACTTAATGGCGCTGATCATGTGACTGATCATGCGCTGATCATGTTTGCTATCATACACTGATCATGTGCCTCTGGAGGCAATAAACAAAGAGCTGAGTAGGCACGAATCAAACAGTCAGCAGGCAATAATCATGGAACTCAGGTGTGAGGAATCATGCTGCTCAGCTGGCAATAATCAAGCAGCTGAGCAGGCAGGAATTACGCAGCACAGCTGGCAATTGTCAAGCAGATGACAGGCAGGAATCGTGCAGCTCAGCTGGCAATTGTCAAGCAGATGAGCAGACAGTAATCACACAGCTCAGCAGGCCCAGATCACGTGACTGAGCATGCACTGTTCACGTGGCTGATCATACACTGATCACGTGATGATCATGTACTGATCACTTGGATATCATGCACTGATCACGTGGCTGATCATACACTGTTCACGTGTCTGACCATGCACTGATCACGTGGCTGATCATACACTGCTCACGTAACTGATCATGCACTGATCACGTGGCTATCATGCACTGATCACGTGGCTGAACATGCACTGTTCACGTGGCTGATCACACACCTGTCACGTGACATATCCTGCACTGATCACGTGGCACTCATGCACTGATCACGTGGCTGATCATACTCTGCTCACGTAACTCATGCACACATCACGTGGCTATCATGCACTGCTCACGTGGCTCGTCATGGAATGATCACGTAGCAACCATATACTGGTAACGTGACTGATCATGCAAAGATCACGTAAATGATCATGCACTGTTCACGTGACTGATCATGTACTGATCACGTGACTGATCATGCACTGACCACGTGGCTATCATGCTCTGCTCACGTGGCTGATCATGCAACGATCACGTAGCAACCATGTACTGCTCACATGACTGATCATGCACTGATCACGTAATTGATCCTGCACTGATCACGTGGCTCATCATGCACTGATCACGTGGCTGATCACACATGTATCACGTGACTGATCATGCACTGATCCCGTGGCTCTCTTGCACTGATCACGTGGCTGTCATGCACTGATCATGTGGCTGATCACACACGTATCACATGACTGATCATGCACTGATCACGTGGCTATCATGCACTGATCACGTGGCTATCATGCACTGATCACGTGGCTGATCAGGCAATGATCACGTAGCTACCATGTACTTGTCACGTAACTGATCATGCACTGAGCATGTAATTGATCATGCACTGATCATGTGGCTGATCATGCACTGATCACGTGGCTGATCATACACTGATCACATAACTGATCATGCACTGATCACGTGACTGATCATGCACTGATCACGTGGCTATCTTGCACTGATCACTTGGCTGGACATACACTGTTCACGTGCCTGGTCATGCACTGATCACGTGGCTGATCATGCACCGATCACGTGACTGATCATGCACTGATCTCGTGTCTGATCATGCACTGATCACGTGGCTATCATGCACTCCTCACGTGGCTGATCATGCCATGATCACGCAGCTACCATGTACTGGTCACATGACTGATCATGCACTGATCACGTGACTGATCATGCAGTGATCACGTGGCTATCATGAACTACTCACGTGGCTGATCATGCAATGATCATGTAGCTACCATGTACAGGTCACGTGAATGATCATACACCCATCAGGTGACTGATCATGCACTGATCACGTGGCTATCATGCACTGATCACGAGACTGATCATGCACTGTTCACGTCTATATCATGCACTGATCACATGACTGCCCGTGCACTGATCACGTGGATGATCATACACTAATCTTGTGACAGATCATGCACTGATCACGTGGCTGATCATGCACTGATACCGTGACTGAGCATGGACTGATCACATGACTATCATGTAGTGATCACGTGACTTAATGGCGCTGATCATGTGACTGATCATGCGCTGATCATGTTTGCTATCATACACTGATCATGTGCCTCTGGAGGCAATAAACAAAGAGCTGAGTAGGCACGAATCAAACAGTCAGCAGGCAATAATCATGGAACTCAGGTGTGAGGAATCATGCTGCTCAGCTGGCAATAATCAAGCAGCTGAACAGGCAGGAATTATGCAGCACAGCTGGCAATTGTCAAGCAGATGACAGGCAGGAATCGTGCAGCTCAGCTGGCAATTGTCAAGCAGATGAGCAGACAGTAATCACGCAGCTCAGCAGGCCCAGATCACGTGACTGAGCATGCACTGTTCACGTGGCTGATCATACACTGATCACGTGATGATCATGCACTGATCACTTGGATATCATGCACTGATCACGTGGCTGATCATACACTGTTCACGTGTCTGACCATGCACTGATCACGTGGCTGATCATACACTGCTCACGTAACTGATCATGCACTGATCACGTGGCTATCATGCACTGATCACGTGGCTGAACATGCACTGTTCACGTGGCTGATCACACACCTGTCACGTGACATATCATGCACTGATCACGTGGCACTCATGCACTGATCACGTGGCTGATCATACTCTGCTCACGTAACTCATGCACACATCACGTGGCTATCATGCACTGCTCACGTGGCTCGTCATGGAATGATCACGTAGCAACCATATACTGGTAACGTGACTGATCATGCAAAGATCACGTAAATGATCATGCACTGTTCACGTGACTGATCATGTACTGATCACGTGACTGATCATGCACTGACCACGTGGCTATCATGCTCTGCTCACGTGGCTGATCATGCAACGATCAAGTAGCAACCATGTACTGGTCACGTGACTGATCATGCACTGATCACGTAATTGATCCTGCACTGATCACGTGGCTCATCATGCACTGATCACGTGGCTGATCACACATGTATCACGTGACTGATCATGCACTGATCCCGTGGCTCTCATGCACTGATCACGTGGCTGTCATGCACTGATCACGTGGATATCATGCACTAATCATGTGGCTGATCACACACGTATCACATGACTGATCATGCACTGATCATGTGGCTATCATGCACTGATCACGTGGCTATCATGCACTGATCATGTGGCTGATCAGGCAATTATCACGTAGCTACCATGTACTGGTCACGTGACTGATCATGCACTGATCACGTAATTGATCCTGCATTGATCACGTGGCTCATCATGCACTGATCACGTGGCTGATCACACATGTATCACGTGAGTGATCATGCACTGATCCCGTGGCTCTCATGCACTGATCACGTGGCTGTCATGCACTGATCACTTGGATATCATGCACTGATCACGTGGCTGATCACACACGTATCACATGACTGATCATGCACTGATCACGTGGCTATCATGCACTGATCATGTGGCTGATCAGGCAATGATCACGTAGCTACCATGTACTGGTCACGTGACTGATCATGCACTGATCACGTAATTGATCATGCGCTGATCATGTGGCTGATCATGCACTGATCACGTGGCTGATCATACACTGATCACATAACTGATCATGCACTGATCACGTGACTGATCATGCACTGATCACGTGGCTATCATGCACTGATCACTTGGCTGGACATACACTGATCACGTGCCTGGTCATGCACTGATCACGTGACTGATCATGCACTGATCTCGTGTCTGATCATGCACTGATCACGTGGCTATCATGCACTGCTCACGTGGCTGATCATGCCATGATCACGCAGCTACCATGTACTGGTCACATGACTGATCATGCACTGATCACGTGACTGATCATGCAGTGATCACGTGGCTATCATGAACTACTCACGTGGCTGATCATGCAATGATCATGTAGCTACCATGTACAGGTCACGTGAATGATCATACACCCATCAGGTGACTGATCATGCACTGATCACGTGGCTATCATGCACTGATCACGAGACTGATCATGCACTGTTCACGTCTATATCATTCACTGATCACATGACTGCCCGTGCACTGATCACGTGGATGATCATACACTAATCTTGTGACAGATCATGCACTGATCACGTGGCTGATCATGCACAGATACCGTGACTGAGCATGGACTGATCACATGACTATCATGTAGTGATCACGTGACTTAATGGCGCTGATCATGTGACTGATCATGCGCTGATCATGTTTGCTATCATACACTGATCATGTGCCTCTGGAGGCAATAAACAAAGAGCTGAGTAGGCACGAATCAAACAGTCAGCAGGCAATAATCATGGAACTCAGGTGTGAGGAATCATGCTGCTCAGCTGGCAATAATCAAGCAGCTGAGCAGGCAGGAATTACGCAGCACAGCTGGCAATTGTCAAGCAGATGACAGGCAGGAATCGTGCAGCTCAGCTGGCAATTGTCAAGCAGATGAGCAGACAGTAATCACGCAGCTCAGCAGGCCCAGATCACGTGACTGAGCATGCACTGTTCACGTGGCTGATCATACACTGATCACGTGATGATCATGTAATGATCACTTGGATATCATGCACTGATCACGTGGCTGATCATACACTGTTCACGTGTCTGACCATGCACTGATCACGTGGCTGATCATACACTGCTCACGTAACTGATCATGCACTGATCACGTGGCTATCATGCACTGATCACGTGGCTGAACATGCACTGTTCACGTGGCTGATCACACACCTGTCACGTGACATATCATGCACTGATCACGTGGCACTCATGCACTGATCACGTGGCTGATCATACTCTGCTCACGTAACTCATGCACACATCACGTGGCTATCATGCACTGCTCACGTGGCTCGTCATTGAATGTTCACGTAGCAACCATATACTGGTAACGTGACTGATCATGCAAAGATCACGTAAATGATCATGCACTGTTCACGTGACTGATCATGTACTGATCACGTGACTGATCATGCACTGATCACGTGGCTATCATGCTCTGCTCACGTGGCTGATCATGCAACGATCACGTAGCAACCATGTACTGGTCACGTGACTGATCATGCACTGATCACGTAATTGATCCTGCACTGATCACGTGGCTCATCATGCACTGATCACGTGGCTGATCACACATGTATCACGTGACTGATCATGCACTGATCACGTGGCTCTCATGCACTGATCACGTGGCTGTCATGCACTGATCACGTGGATATCATGCACTGATCACGTGGCTGATCACACACGTATCACATGACTGATCATGCACTGATCACGTGGCTATCATGCACTGATCACGTGGCTATCATGCACTGATCACGTGGCTGATCATGCATGATCACGTAGCTACCATGCACTGATCACGTGACTGATCATGCACTGATCACGTAATTGATCATGCACTGATCACGTGGCTGATCATGCACTGATCACGTGGCTGATCATGCACTGATCACGTGACTGATCATGCACTGATCACGTGACTGATCATGCACTGATCACGTGGCTATCATGCACTGATCACGTGGCTGATCATGCACTGATCACGTGACTGATCATGCACTGATCACGTGACTGATCATGCACTGATCACGTGACTGATCATGCACTGATCACGTGACTGATCATGCACTGATCACGTGGCTGATCATGCACTGATCACGTGACTGATCATGCACTGATCACGTGATGATCATGCACTGATCACGTGACTATCATGCACTGATCACGTGGCTGATCATGCACTGATCACGTGACTGATCATGCACTGATCACTGGCTATCATGCACTGATCACGTGGCTATCATGCACTGATCACGTGGCTGATCATGCACTGATCACGTGACTGATCATGCACTGATCACGTCTATGTCATGCACTGATCACATGACTGATCATGCACTGATCACGTGGATGATCATGCACTGATCATGTGACTGATCATGCACTGATCACGTGGCTATCATGCACTGATCACGTGGCTGATCATGCACTGATCACGTAGCTATCATGCACTGATCACGTGACTGATCATGCACTGATCACGTGATTGATCATGCACTGATCACGTGACTGATCATGCACTGATCACGTGACTGATCATGCACTGATCACGTGGCTGATCATGCACTGATCACGTGGCTATCATGCACTGATCACGTGGCTGATCATGCATGATCACGCAGCTATCATGCACTGATCACGTGACTGATCATGCACTGATCACGTGACTGATCATGCACTGATCACGTGGCTATCATGCACTGATCACGTGGCTGATCATGCACTGATCACGTAGCTACCATGCACTGATCACGTGACTGATCATGCACTGATCACGTGACTGATCATGCACTGATCACGTGGCTATCATGCACTGATCACGTGACTGATCATGCACTGATCACGTCTATATCATGCACTGATCACGTGACTGATCATGCACTGATCACGTGGCTGATCATGCACTGATCACGTGACTGATCATGCACTGATCACGTGGCTGATCATGCACTGATCACGTGACTGATCATGCACTGATCACGTGGCTGATCATGCACTGATCACGTGGCTGATCACACATGATCACGTGACTGATCATGCACTGATCACGTGGCTGATCATGCACTGATCACGTGGCTATCATGCACTGATCACGTGGCTATCATGCACTGATCACGTGGCTGATCATGCACTGATCACGTGGCTGATCATGCACTGATCACGTGACTGATCATGCACTGATCACGTGGCTATCATGCACTGATCACGTGGCTGATCATGCACTGATCACGTGACTGATCATGTACTGATCACGTGACTGATCATGCACTGATCACGTGACTGATCATGCACTGATCACGTGGCTATCATGCACTGATCACGTGGCTGATCATGCAATGATCACGTAGCTACCATGTACTGGTCACGTGACTGATCATGCACTGATCAGGTGACTGATCATGCACTGATCACGTGGCTATCATGCACTGATCACGTGACTGATCATGCACTGATCACGTCTATATCATGCACTGATCACATGACTGCCCATGCACTGATCACGTGGATGATCATACACTAATCATGTGACAGATCATGCACTGATCACGTGGCTGATCATGCACTGATACCGTGACTGAGCATGGACTGATCACATGACTATCATGTAGTGATCACGTGACTTAATGGCGCTGATCATGTGACTGATCATGCGCTGATCATGTTTGCTATCATACACTGATCATGTGCCTCTGGAGGCAATAAACAAAGAGCTGAGTAGGCACGAATCAAACAGTCAGCAGGCAATAATCATGGAACTCAGGTGTGAGGAATCATGCTGCTCAGCTGGCAATAATCAAGCAGCTGAGCAGGCAGGAATTACGCAGCACAGCTGGCAATTGTCAAGCAGATGACAGGCAGGAATCGTGCAGCTCAGCTGGCAATTGTCAAGCAGATGAGCAGACAGTAATCACGCAGCTCAGCAGGCCCAGATCACGTGACTGAGCATGCACTGTTCACGTGGCTGATCATACACTGATCACGTGATGATCATGCACTGATCACTTGGATATCATGCACTGATCACGTGGCTGATCATACACTGTTCACGTGTCTGACCATGCACTGATCACGTGGCTGATCATACACTGCTCACGTAACTGATCATGCACTGATCACGTGGCTATCATGCACTGATCACGTGGCTGAACATGCACTGTTCACGTGGCTGATCACACACCTGTCACGTGACATATCATGCACTGATCACGTGGCACTCATGCACTGATCACGTGGCTGATCATACTCTGCTCACGTAACTCATGCACACATCACGTGGCTATCATGCACTGCTCACGTGGCTCGTCATGGAATGATCACGTAGCAACCATATACTGGTCACGTGACTGATCATGCAAAGATCACGTAAATGATCAGGCACTGTTCACGTGACTGATCATGTACTGATCACGTGACTGATCATGCACTGATCACGTGGCTATCATGCTCTGCTCACGTGGCTGATCATGCACTGATCACGTAATTGATCCTGCACTGATCACGTTGCTCATCATGCACTGATCACGTGGCTGATCACACATGTATCACGTGACTGATCATGCACTGATCACGTGGCTATCATGCACTGATCACGTGGCTATCATGCACTGATCACGTGGCTGATCACACACGTATCACATGACTGATCATGCACTGATCACGTGGCTATCATGCACTGATCACGTGGCTATCATGCACTGATCACGTGGCTGATCATGCAATGATCACGTAGCTACCATGTACTGGTCACGTGACTGATCATGCACTGATCACGTAATTGATCATGCACTGATCATGTGGCTGATCATGCACTGATCACGTGGCTGATCATACACTGATCACATAACTGATCATGCACTGATCACGTGACTGATCATGCACTGATCACGTGGCTATCATGCACTGATCACTTGGCTGACATACACTGATCACGTGCCTGGTCATGCCCTGATCACGTGGCTGATCATGCACTGATCACGTGACTGATCATGCACTGATCTCGTGTCTGATCATGCACTGATCACGTGGCTATCATGCACTGCTCACGTGGCTGATCATGCGATGATCACGCAGCTACCATGTACTGGTCACATGACTGATCATGCACTGATCACGTGACTGATCATGCAGTGATCACGTGGCTATCATGAACTACTCACGTGGCTGATCATGCAATGATCATGTAGCTACCATGTACAGGTCACGTGAATGATCATACACCCATCAGGTGACTGATCATGCACTGATCACGTGGCTATCATGCACTGATCACGAGACTGATCAAGTACTGTTCACGTCTATATCATGCACTGATCACATGACTGCCCATGCACTGATCACGTGGATGATCATACACTAATCTTGTGACAGATCATGCACTGATCACGTGGCTGATCATGCACTGATACCGTGACTGAGCATGGACTGATCACATGACTATCATGTAGTGATCACGTGACTTAATGGCGCTGATCATGTGACTGATCATGCGCTGATCATGTTTGCTATCATACACTGATCATGTGCCTCTGGAGGCAATAAACAAAGAGCTGAGTAGGCACGAATCAAACAGTCAGCAGGCAATAATCATGGAACTCAGGTGTGAGGAATCATGCTGCTCAGCTGGCAATAATCAAGCAGCTGAGCAGGCAGGAATTACGCAGCACAGCTGGCAATTGTCAAGCAGATGACAGGCAGGAATCGTGCAGCTCAGCTGGCAATTGTCAAGCAGATGAGCAGACAGTAATCACGCAGCTCAGCAGGCCCAGATCACGTGACTGAGCATGCACTGTTCACGTGGCTGATCATACACTGATCACGTGATGATCATGCACTGATCACTTGGATATCATGCACTGATCACGTGGCTGATCATACACTGTTCACGTGTCTGACCATGCACTGATCACGTGGCTGATCATACACTGCTCACGTAACTGATCATGCACTGATCACGTGGCTATCATGCACTGATCACGTGGCTGAACATGCACTGTTCACGTGGCTGATCACACACCTGTCACGTGACATATCATGCACTGATCACGTGGCACTCATGCACTGATCACGTGGCTGATCATACTCTGCTCACGTAACTCATGCACACATCACGTGGCTATCATGCACTGCTCACGTGGCTCGTCATGGAATGATCACGTAGCAACCATATACTGGTCACGTGACTGATCATGCAAAGATCACGTAAATGATCATGCACTGTTCACGTGACTGATCATGTACTGATCACGTGACTGATCATGCACTGATCACGTGGCTATCATGCTCTGCTCACGTGGCTGATCATGCAACGATCACGTAGCAACCATGTACTGGTCACGTGACTGATCATGCACTGATCACGTAATTGATCCTGCACTGATCACGTGGCTCATCATGCACTGATCACGTGGCTGATCACACATGTATCACGTGACTGATCATGCACTGATCACGTGGCTCTCATGCACTGATCACGTGGCTGTCATGCACTGATCACGTGGATATCATGCACTGATCACGTGGCTGATCACACACGTATCACATGACTGATCATGCACTGATCACGTGGCTATCATGCACTGATCACGTGGCTATCATGCACTGATCACGTGGCTGATCATGCAATGATCACGTAGCTACCATGTACTGGTCACGTGACTGATCATGCACTGATCACGTAATTGATCATGCACTGATCACGTGGCTGATCATGCACTGATCACGTGGCTGATCATACACTGATCACATAACTGATCATGCACTGATCACGTGACTGATCATGCACTGATCACGTGGCTATCATGCACTGATCACTTGGCTGACATACACTGATCACGTGCCTGATCATGCACTGATCACGTGGCTGATCATGCACTGATCACGTGACTGATCATGCACTGATCACGTGTCTGATCATGCACTGATCACGTGGCTATCATGCACTGATCACGTGGCTGATCATGCATGATCACGCAGCTACCATGTACTGGTCACATGACTGATCATGCACTGATCACGTGACTGATCATGCACTGATCACGTGGCTATCATGCACTATCACGTGGCTGATCATGCAATGATCATGTAGCTACCATGTACTGGTCACGTGAATGATCATACACCCATCAGGTGACTGATCATGCACTGATCACGTGGCTATCATGCACTGATCACGTGACTGATCATGCACTGATCACGTCTATATCATGCACTGATCACATGACTGCCCATGCACTGATCACGTGGATGATCATGCACTGATCACGTGACAGATCATGCACTGATCACGTGGCTGATCATGCACTGATCACGTGACTGATCATGCACTGATCACGTGGCTGATCATGCACTGATCACGTGGCTGATCACACATGATCACGTGACTGATCATGCACTGATCACGTGGCTATCATGCACTGATCACGTGGCTGATCATGCACTGATCACGTGGCTATCATGCACTGATCACGTGGCTGATCATGCACTGATCACGTGGCTATCATGCACTGATCACGTGACTGATCATGCACTGATCACGTGGCTGATCATGCACTGATCACGTGGCTGATCATGCACTATCACGTGACTGATCATGCACTGATCACGTGACTGATCATGCACTGATCACGTGGCTGATCATGCACTGATCACGTGGCTATCATGCACTGATCACGTGGCTGATCATGCAATGATCACGTAGCTACCATGTACTGGTCACGTGACTGATCATGCACTGATCACGTGACTGATCATGCACTGATCACGTGGCTATCATGCACTGATCACGTGACTGATCATGCACTGATCACGTCTATATCATGCACTGATCACATGACTGCCCATGCACTGATCACGTGGATGATCATACACTAATCATGTGACAGATCATGCACTGATCACGTGGCTGATCATGCACTGATACCGTGACTGAGCATGGACTGATCACATGACTATCATGTAGTGATCACGTGACTTAATGGCGCTGATCATGTGACTGATCATGCGCTGATCATGTTTGCTATCATACACTGATCATGTGCCTCTGGAGGCAATAAACAAAGAGCTGAGTAGGCACGAATCAAACAGTCAGCAGGCAATAATCATGGAACTCAGGTGTGAGGAATCATGCTGCTCAGCTGGCAATAATCAAGCAGCTGAGCAGGCAGGAATTACGCAGCACAGCTGGCAATTGTCAAGCAGATGACAGGCAGGAATCGTGCAGCTCAGCTGGCAATTGTCAAGCAGATGAGCAGACAGTAATCACGCAGCTCAGCAGGCCCTGATCACGTGACTGAGCATGCACTGTTCACGTGGCTGATCATACACTGATCACGTGATGATCATGCACTGATCACTTGGATATCATGCACTGATCACGTGGCTGATCATACACTGTTCACGTGTCTGACCATGCACTGATCACGTGGCTGATCATACACTGCTCACGTAACTGATCATGCACTGATCACGTGGCTATCATGCACTGATCACGTGGCTGATCATGCACTGATCACGTGGCTGATCACACACTGTCACGTGACATATCATGCACTGATCACGTGGCACTCATGCACTGATCACGTGGCTGATCATACTCTGATCACGTAACTCATGCACACATCACGTGGCTATCATGCACTGCTCACGTGGCTGTCATGGAATGATCACGTAGCAACCATATACTGGTCACGTGACTGATCATGCACTGATCACGTAAATGATCATGCACTGATCACGTGACTGATCATGCACTGATCACGTGACTGATCATGCACTGATCACGTGGCTATCATGCACTGCTCACGTGGCTGATCATGCACGATCACGTAATTGATCATGCACTGATCACGTGGCTGATCATGCACTGATCACGTGGCTGATCACACATGATCACGTGACTGATCATGCACTGATCACGTGGCTCTCATGCACTGATCACGTGGCTGTCATGCACTGATCACGTGGATATCATGCACTGATCACGTGGCTGATCACACACGTATCACGTGACTGATCATGCACTGATCACGTGGCTATCATGCACTGATCACGTGGCTATCATGCACTGATCACGTGGCTGATCATGCACTGATCACGTAGCTACCATGCACTGATCACGTGACTGATCATGCACTGATCACGTAATTGATCATGCACTGATCACGTGGCTGATCATGCACTGATCACGTGGCTGATCATGCACTGATCACGTGACTGATCATGCACTGATCACGTGACTGATCATGCACTGATCACGTGGCTATCATGCACTGATCACGTGGCTGATCATGCACTGATCACGTGCCTGATCATGCACTGATCACGTGGCTGATCATGCACTGATCACGTGACTGATCATGCACTGATCACGTGTCTGATCATGCACTGATCACGTGGCTGATCATGCACGTATCACATGACTGATCATGCACTGATCACGTGGCTATCATGCACTGATCACGTGGCTGATCATGCAATGATCACGTAGCTACCATGTACTGGTCACGTGACTGATCATGCACTGATCACGTAATTGATCATGCACTGATCACGTGGCTGATCATGCACTGATCACGTGGCTGATCATGCACTGATCACGTGACTGATCATGCACTGATCACGTGACTGATCATGCACTGATCACGTGGCTATCATGCACTGATCACGTGGCTGATCATGCACTGATCACGTGCCTGATCATGCACTGATCACGTGACTGATCATGCACTGATCACGTGTCTGATCATGCACTGATCACGTGGCTATCATGCACTGCTCACGTGGCTGATCATGCCATGATCACGCAGCTACCATGTACTGGTCACATGACTGATCATGCACTGATCACGTGACTGATCATGCAGTGATCACGTGGCTATCATGCACTACTCACGTGGCTGATCATGCAATGATCATGTAGCTACCATGTACAGGTCACGTGAATGATCATACACCCATCAGGTGACTGATCATGCACTGATCACGTGGCTATCATGCACTGATCACGAGACTGATCATGCACTGATCACGTCTATATCATGCACTGATCACATGACTGCCCATGCACTGATCACGTGGATGATCATACACTAATCTTGTGACAGATCATGCACTGATCACGTGGCTGATCATGCACTGATACCGTGACTGAGCATGGACTGATCACATGACTATCATGTAGTGATCACGTGACTTAATGGCGCTGATCATGTGACTGATCATGCGCTGATCATGTTTGCTATCATACACTGATCATGTGCCTCTGGAGGCAATAAACAAAGAGCTGAGTAGGCACGAATCAAACAGTCAGCAGGCAATAATCATGGAACTCAGGTGTGAGGAATCATGCTGCTCAGCTGGCAATAATCAAGCAGCTGAGCAGGCAGGAATTACGCAGCACAGCTGGCAATTGTCAAGCAGATGACAGGCAGGAATCGTGCAGCTCAGCTGGCAATTGTCAAGCAGATGAGCAGACAGTAATCACGCAGCTCAGCAGGCCCAGATCACGTGACTGAGCATGCACTGTTCACGTGGCTGATCATACACTGATCACGTGATGATCATGTAATGATCACTTGGATATCATGCACTGATCACGTGGCTGATCATACACTGTTCACGTGTCTGACCATGCACTGATCACGTGGCTGATCATACACTGCTCACGTAACTGATCATGCACTGATCACGTGGCTATCATGCACTGATCACGTGGCTGAACATGCACTGTTCACGTGGCTGATCACACACCTGTCACGTGACATATCATGCACTGATCACGTGGCACTCATGCACTGATCACGTGGCTGATCATACTCTGCTCACGTAACTCATGCACACATCACGTGGCTATCATGCACTGCTCACGTGGCTCGTCATGGAATGTTCACGTAGCAACCATATACTGGTCACGTGACTGATCATGCACAGATCACGTAAATGATCATGCACTGTTCACGTGACTGATCATGTACTGATCACGTGACTGATCATGCACTGATCACGTGGCTATCATGCTCTGCTCACGTGGCTGATCATGCAACGATCACGTAGCAACCATGTACTGGTCACGTGACTGATCATGCACTGATCACGTAATTGATCCTGCACTGATCACGTGGCTCATCATGCACTGATCACGTGGCTGATCACACATGTATCACGTGACTGATCATGCACTGATCACGTGGCTCTCATGCACTGATCACGTGGCTGTCATGCACTGATCACGTGGATATCATGCACTGATCACGTGGCTGATCACACACGTATCACATGACTGATCATGCACTGATCACGTGGCTATCATGCACTGATCACGTGGCTATCATGCACTGATCACGTGGCTGATCATGCATGATCACGTAGCTACCATGTACTGGTCACGTGACTGATCATGCACTGATCACGTAATTGATCATGCACTGATCACGTGGCTGATCATGCACTGATCACGTGGCTGATCATGCACTGATCACGTAACTGATCATGCACTGATCACGTGACTGATCATGCACTGATCACGTGGCTATCATGCACTGATCACGTGGCTGATCATGCACTGATCACGTGACTGATCATGCACTGATCACGTGACTGATCATGCACTGATCACGTGACTGATCATGCACTGATCACGTAACTGATCATGCACTGATCACGTGGCTGATCATGCACTGATCACGTGACTGATCATGCACTGATCACGTGATGATCATGCACTGATCAGTGCCTATCATGCACTGATCACGTGGCTGATCATGCACTGATCACGTGACTGATCATGCACTGATCACTGGCTATCATGCACTGATCACGTGGCTATCATGCACTGATCACGTGGCTGATCATGCACTGATCACGTGACTGATCATGCACTGATCACGTCTATATCATGCACTGATCACGTGACTGATCATGCACTGATCACGTGGATGATCATGCACTGATCACGTGACTGATCATGCACTGATCACGTGGCTATCATGCACTGATCACGTGGCTGATCATGCACTGATCACGTAGCTATCATGCACTGATCACGTGACTGATCATGCACTGATCACGTGGCTGATCATGCACTGATCACGTGACTGATCATGCACTGATCACGTGACTGATCATGCACTGATCACGTGACTGATCATGCACTGATCACGTGGCTATCATGCACTGATCACGTGGCTGATCATGCACTGATCACGTAGCTACCATGCACTGATCACGTGACTGATCATGCACTGATCACGTAATTGATCATGCACTGATCACGTGGCTGATCATGCACTGATCACGTGGCTGATCATGCACTGATCACGTGACTGATCATGCACTGATCACGTGACTGATCATGCACTGATCACGTGGCTATCATGCACTGATCACGTGGCTGATCATGCACTGATCACGTGCCTGATCATGCACTGATCACATGACTGATCATGCACTGATCACGTGACTGATCATGCACTGATCACGTGGCTATCATGCACTACTCACGTGGCTGATCATGCAATGATCATGTAGCTACCATGTACTGGTCACGTGACTGATCATACACCCATCAGGTGACTGATCATGCACTGATCACGTGGCTATCATGCACTGATCACGTGGCTGATCATGCACTGATCACGTGCCTGGTCATGCACTGATCACGTGACTGATCATGCACTGATCACGTAGCTATCATGCACTGATCACGTGGCTGATCATGCACTGATCACGTGGCTGATCATGCACTGATACCGTGACTGAGCATGGACTGATCACATGACTATCATGTAGTGATCACGTGACTTAATGGCGCTGATCATGTGACTGATCATGCGCTGATCATGTTTGCTAACATACACTGATCATGTGCCTCTGGAGGCAATAAACAAAGAGCTGAGTAGACACGAATCAAACAGTCAGCAGGCAATAATCATGGAACTCAGGTGTGAGGAATCATGCTGCTCAGCTGGCAATAATCAAGCAGCTGAGCAGGCAGGAATTACGCAGCACAGCTGGCAATTGTCAAGCAGATGACAGGCAGGAATCATGCAGCTCAGCTGGCAATTGTCAAGCAGATGAGCAGACAGTAATCACGCAGCTCAGCAGGACCTGATCACGTGACTGAGTATGCACTGTTCACGTGGCTGATCATACACTGATAACGTGATGATCATGCACTGATACTTGGATATCATGCACTGATCACGTGGCTGACCATACACTGTTCACGTCTCTGACCATGCACTGATCACGTGGCTGATCATACACTGCTCACGTAACTGATCATGCACTGATCACGTGGCTATCATGCACTGATCACGTGGCTGAACATGCACTGTTCACGTGGCTGATCACACACCTGCCACGTGACATAACATGCACTGATCACCTGGCACTCATGCACTGATCACGTGGCTGATCATACTCTGCTCACGTAACTGATCATGCACACATAACGTGGCTAACATGCACTGCTCACGTGGCTCGTCATGGAATGATCACGTAGCTACCATATACTGGTAACATGACTGATCATGCACTGATCACGTAAATGATCATGCACTGTTCACGTGACTGATCATGTACTGATCACGTGACTGATCATGCACTGATCACGTGGCTATCATGCACTGCTCACGTGGCTGATCATGCATGATCACGTAGCTATCATGTACTGGTCACGTGACTGATCATGCACTGATCACGTGACTGATCATGCACTGATCACGTGGCTATCATGCACTGATCACGTGGCTGATCATGCACTGATCACGTGCTATCATGCACTGATCACGTGAATGATCATACACTGATCAGGTGACTGATCATGCACTGATCACGTGGCTATCATGCACTGATCACGTGACTGATCATGCACTGATCACGTCTATATCATGCACTGATCACGTGACTGATCATGCACTGATCACGTGGCTGATCATGCACTGATCACGTGACTGATCATGCACTGATCACGTGGCTGATCATGCACTGATCACGTAATTGATCATGCACTGATCACGTGGCTGATCATGCACTGATCACGTGGCTGATCACACATGATCACGTGACTGATCATGCACTGATCACGTGGCTGATCATGCACTGATCACGTGGCTATCATGCACTGATCACGCAGCTATCATGCACTGATCACGTGGCTGATCATGCACTGATCACGTGCTGATCATGCACTGATCACGTGACTGATCATGCACTGATCACGTGGCTATCATGCACTGATCACGTGGCTGATCATGCACTGATCACGTGACTGACCATGTACTGATCACGTGACTGATCATGCACTGATCACGTGACTGATCATGCACTGATCACGTGGCTATCATGCACTGATCACGTGGCTGATCATGCAATGATCATGTAGCTACCATGTACTGGTCACGTGACTGATCATGCACTGATCAGGTGACTGATCATGCACTGATCACGTGGCTTATCATGCACTGATCATGTGACTGATCATGCACTGTTCACGTCTATATCATGCACTGATCACATGACTGCCCATGCACTGATCACGTGGATGATCATACACTAATCTTGTGACAGATCATGCACTGATCACGTGGCTGATCATGCACTGATACCGTGACTGAGCATGGACTGATCACATGACTATCATGTAGTGATCACGTGACTTAATGGCGCTGATCATGTGACTGATCATGCGCTGATCATGTTTGCTATCATACACTGATCATGTGCCTCTGGAGGCAATAAACAAAGAGCTGAGTAGGCACGAATCAAACAGTCAGCAGGCAATAATCATGGAACTCAGGTGTGAGGAATCATGCTGCTCAGCTGGCAATAATCAAGCAGCTGAGCAGGCAGGAATTACGCAGCACAGCTGGCAATTGTCAAGCAGATGACAGGCAGGAATCGTGCAGCTCAGCTGGCAATTGTCAAGCAGATGAGCAGACAGTAATCACGCAGCTCAGCAGGCCCAGATCACGTGACTGAGCATGCACAGTTCACGTGGCTGATCATACACTGATCACGTGATGATCATGTACTGATCACTTGGATATCATGCACTGATCACGTGGCTGATCATACACTGTTCACGTGTCTGACCATGCACTGATCACGTGGCTGATCATACACTGCTCACGTAACTGATCATGCACTGATCACGTGACTATCATGCACTGATCACGTGGCTGAACATGCACTGTTCACGTGGCTGATCACACACTTGTCACGTGACATATCATGCACTGATCACGTGGCACTCATGCACTGATCACGTGGCTGATCATACTCTGCTCACGTAACTCATGCACACATCACGTGGCTATCATGCACTGCTCACGTGGCTCGTCATGGAATGATCACGTAGCAACCATATACTGGTCACGTGACTGATCATGCAAAGATCACGTAAATGATCATGCACTGTTCACGTGACTGATCATGTACTGATCACGTGACTGATCATGCACTGATCACGTGGCTATCATGCTCTGCTCACGTGGCTGAACATGCAACGATCACGTAATTGATCCTGCACTGATAACATGGCTCATCATGCACTGATCACGTGGCTGATCACACATGATCACGTGACTGATCATGCACTGATCACGTGGCTATCATGCACTGATCACGTGGATATCATGCACTGATCACGTGGCTGATCACACACGTATCACATGACTGATCATGCACTGATCACGTGGCTATCATGCACTGATCACGTGGCTATCATGCACTGATCACGTGGCTGATCAGGCAATGATCACGTAGCTACCATGTACTGGTCACGTGACTGATCATGCACTGATCACGTAATTGATCATGCACTAATCATGTGGCTGATCATGCACTGATCACGTGGCTGATCATACACTGATCACATAACTGATCATGCACTGATCACGTGACTGATCATGCACTGATCACGTGGCTATCATGCACTGATCACTTGGCTGGACATACACTGATCACGTGCCTGGTCATGCACTGATCACGTGGCTGATCATGCACTGATCACGTGACTGATCATGCACTGATCACGTGTCTGATCATGCACTGATCACGTGGCTATCATGCACTGCTCACGTGGCTGATCATGCCATGATCACGCAGCTACCATGTACTGGTCACATGACTGATCATGCACTGATCACGTGACTGATCATGCAGTGATCACGTGGCTATCATGCACTACTCACGTGGCTGATCATGCAATGATCATGTAGCTACCATGTACAGGTCACGTGAATGATCATACACCCATCAGGTGACTGATCATGCACTGATCACGTGGCTATCATGCACTGATCACGAGACTGATCATGCACTGTTCACGTCTATATCATGCACTGATCACATGACTGCCCATGCACTGATCACGTGGATGATCATACACTAATCTTGTGACAGATCATGCACTGATCACGTGGCTGATCATGCACTGATACCGTGACTGAGCATGGACTGATCACATGACTATCATGTAGTGATCACGTGACTTAATGGCGCTGATCATGTGACTGATCATGCGCTGATCATGTTTGCTATCATACACTGATCATGTGCCTCTGGAGGCAATAAACAAAGAGCTGAGTAGGCACGAATCAAACAGTCAGCAGGCAATAATCATGGAACTCAGGTGTGAGGAATCATGCTGCTCAGCTGGCAATAATCAAGCAGCTGAGCAGGCAGGAATTACGCAGCACAGCTGGCAATTGTCAAGCAGATGACAGGCAGGAATCGTGCAGCTCAGCTGGCAATTGTCAAGCAGATGAGCAGACAGTAATCACGCAGCTCAGCAGGCCCAGATCACGTGACTGAGCATGCACTGTTCACGTGGCTGATCATACACTGATCACGTGATGATCATGCACTGATCACTTGGATATCATGCACTGATCACGTGGCTGATCATACACTGTTCACGTGTCTGACCATGCACTGATCACGTGGCTGATCATACACTGCTCACGTAACTGATCATGCACTGATCACGTGGCTATCATGCACTGATCACGTGGCTGAACATGCACTGTTCACGTGGCTGATCACACACCTGTCACGTGACATATCATGCACTGATCACGTGGCACTCATGCACTGATCACGTGGCTGATCATACTCTGCTCACGTAACTCATGCACACATCACGTGGCTATCATGCACTGCTCACGTGGCTCGTCATGGAATGATCACGTAGCAACCATATACTGGTCACGTGACTGATCATGCAAAGATCACGTAAATGATCATGCACTGTTCACGTGACTGATCATGTACTGATCACGTGACTGATCATGCACTGATCACGTGGCTATCATGCTCTGCTCACGTGGCTGATCATGCAACGATCACGTAGCAACCATGTACTGGTCACGTGACTGATCATGCACTGATCACGTAATTGATCCTGCACTGATCACGTGGCTCATCATGCACTGATCACGTGGCTGATCACACATGTATCACGTGACTGATCATGCACTGATCACGTGGCTCTCATGCACTGATCACGTGGCTGTCATGCACTGATCACGTGGATATCATGCACTGATCACGTGGCTGATCACACACGTATCACATGACTGATCATGCACTGATCACGTGGCTATCATGCACTGATCACGTGGCTATCATGCACTGATCACGTGGCTGATCATGCAATGATCACGTAGCTACCATGTACTGGTCACGTGACTGATCATGCACTGATCACGTAATTGATCATGCACTGATCACGTGGCTGATCATGCACTGATCACGTGGCTGATCATACACTGATCACATAACTGATCATGCACTGATCACGTGACTGATCATGCACTGATCACGTGGCTATCATGCACTGATCACTTGGCTGACATACACTGATCACGTGCCTGATCATGCACTGATCACGTGGCTGATCATGCACTGATCACGTGACTGATCATGCACTGATCACGTGACTGATCATGCACTGATCACGTGGCTATCATGCACTGATCACGTGGCTGATCATGCATGATCACGCAGCTACCATGTACTGGTCACATGACTGATCATGCACTGATCACGTGACTGATCATGCACTGATCACGTGGCTATCATGCACTACTCACGTGGCTGATCATGCAATGATCATGTAGCTACCATGTACTGGTCACGTGAATGATCATGCACTGATCAGGTGACTGATCATGCACTGATCACGTGGCTATCATGCACTGATCACGTGACTGATCATGCACTGATCACGTCTATATCATGCACTGATCACGTGACTGCCCATGCACTGATCACGTGGCTGATCATGCACTGATCACGTGACTGATCATGCACTGATCACGTGGCTGATCATGCACTGATCACGTGACTGATCATGCACTGATCACGTGGCTGATCATGCACTGATCACGTGGCTGATCACACATGATCACGTGACTGATCATGCACTGATCACGTGGCTATCATGCACTGATCACGTGGCTGATCATGCACTGATCACGTGGCTATCATGCACTGATCACGTGGCTGATCATGCACTGATCACGTGCTATCATGCACTGATCACGTGACTGATCATGCACTGATCACGTGGCTGATCATGCACTGATCACGTGGCTGATCATGCACGATCACGTGACTGATCATGCACTGATCACGTGACTGATCATGCACTGATCACGTGGCTGATCATGCACTGATCACGTGGCTATCATGCACTGATCACGTGGCTGATCATGCAATGATCACGTAGCTACCATGTACTGGTCACGTGACTGATCATGCACTGATCACGTGACTGATCATGCACTGATCACGTGGCTATCATGCACTGATCACGTGACTGATCATGCACTGATCACGTCTATATCATGCACTGATCACATGACTGCCCATGCACTGATCACGTGGATGATCATACACTAATCTTGTGACAGATCATGCACTGATCACGTGGCTGATCATGCACTGATACCGTGACTGAGCATGGACTGATCACATGACTATCATGTAGTGATCACGTGACTTAATGGCGCTGATCATGTGACTGATCATGCGCTGATCATGTTTGCTATCATACACTGATCATGTGCCTCTGGAGGCAATAAACAAAGAGCTGAGTAGGCACGAATCAAACAGTCAGCAGGCAATAATCATGGAACTCAGGTGTGAGGAATCATGCTGCTCAGCTGGCAATAATCAAGCAGCTGAGCAGGCAGGAATTACGCAGCACAGCTGGCAATTGTCAAGCAGATGACAGGCAGGAATCGTGCAGCTCAGCTGGCAATTGTCAAGCAGATGAGCAGACAGTAATCACGCAGCTCAGCAGGCCCAGATCACGTGACTGAGCATGCACTGTTCACGTGGCTGATCATACACTGATCACGTGATGATCATGCACTGATCACTTGGATATCATGCACTGATCACGTGGCTGATCATACACTGTTCACGTGTCTGACCATGCACTGATCACGTGGCTGATCATACACTGCTCACGTAACTGATCATGCACTGATCACGTGGCTATCATGCACTGATCACGTGGCTGAACATGCACTGTTCACGTGGCTGATCACACACCTGTCACGTGACATATCATGCACTGATCACGTGGCACTCATGCACTGATCACGTGGCTGATCATACTCTGCTCACGTAACTCATGCACACATCACGTGGCTATCATGCACTGCTCACGTGGCTCGTCATGGAATGATCACGTAGCAACCATATACTGGTCACGTGACTGATCATGCACTGATCACGTAAATGATCATGCACTGTTCACGTGACTGATCATGTACTGATCACGTGACTGATCATGCACTGATCACGTGGCTATCATGCACTGCTCACGTGGCTGATCATGCACTGATCACGTAATTGATCATGCACTGATCACGTGGCTCATCATGCACTGATCACGTGGCTGATCACACATGATCACGTGACTGATCATGCACTGATCACGTGGCTCTCATGCACTGATCACGTGGCTGTCATGCACTGATCACGTGGATATCATGCACTGATCACGTGGCTGATCACACACGTATCACATGACTGATCATGCACTGATCACGTGGCTATCATGCACTGATCACGTGGCTATCATGCACTGATCACGTGGCTGATCATGCAATGATCACGTAGCTACCATGTACTGGTCACGTGACTGATCATGCACTGATCACGTAATTGATCATGCACTGATCATGTGGCTGATCATGCACTGATCACGTGGCTGATCATACACTGATCACATAACTGATCATGCACTGATCACGTGACTGATCATGCACTGATCACGTGGCTATCATGCACTGATCACTTGGCTGGACATACACTGATCACGTGCCTGGTCATGCACTGATCACGTGGCTGATCATGCACTGATCACGTGACTGATCATGCACTGATCACGTGTCTGATCATGCACTGATCACGTGGCTATCATGCACTGCTCACGTGGCTGATCATGCCATGATCACGCAGCTACCATGTACTGGTCACATGACTGATCATGCACTGATCACGTGACTGATCATGCAGTGATCACGTGGCTATCATGCACTACTCACGTGGCTGATCATGCAATGATCATGTAGCTACCATGTACAGGTCACGTGAATGATCATACACCCATCAGGTGACTGATCATGCACTGATCACGTGGCTATCATGCACTGATCACGAGACTGATCATGCACTGTTCACGTCTATATCATGCACTGATCACATGACTGCCCATGCACTGATCACGTGGATGATCATACACTAATCTTGTGACAGATCATGCACTGATCACGTGGCTGATCATGCACTGATACCGTGACTGAGCATGGACTGATCACATGACTATCATGTAGTGATCACGTGACTTAATGGCGCTGATCATGTGACTGATCATGCGCTGATCATGTTTGCTATCATACACTGATCATGTGCCTCTGGAGGCAATAAACAAAGAGCTGAGTAGGCACGAATCAAACAGTCAGCAGGCAATAATCATGGAACTCAGGTGTGAGGAATCATGCTGCTCAGCTGGCAATAATCAAGCAGCTGAGCAGGCAGGAATTACGCAGCACAGCTGGCAATTGTCAAGCAGATGACAGGCAGGAATCGTGCAGCTCAGCTGGCAATTGTCAAGCAGATGAGCAGACAGTAATCACGCAGCTCAGCAGGCCCAGATCACGTGACTGAGCATGCACTGTTCACGTGGCTGATCATACACTGATCACGTGATGATCATGCACTGATCACTTGGATATCATGCACTGATCACGTGGCTGATCATACACTGTTCACGTGTCTGACCATGCACTGATCACGTGGCTGATCATACACTGCTCACGTAACTGATCATGCACTGATCACGTGGCTATCATGCACTGATCACGTGGCTGAACATGCACTGTTCACGTGGCTGATCACACACCTGTCACGTGACATATCATGCACTGATCACGTGGCACTCATGCACTGATCACGTGGCTGATCATACTCTGCTCACGTAACTCATGCACACATCACGTGGCTATCATGCACTGCTCACGTGGCTCGTCATGGAATGATCACGTAGCAACCATATACTGGTCACGTGACTGATCATGCAAAGATCACGTAAATGATCATGCACTGTTCACGTGACTGATCATGTACTGATCACGTGACTGATCATGCACTGATCACGTGGCTATCATGCTCTGCTCACGTGGCTGATCATGCAACGATCACGTAGCAACCATGTACTGGTCACGTGACTGATCATGCACTGATCACGTAATTGATCCTGCACTGATCACGTGGCTCATCATGCACTGATCACGTGGCTGATCACACATGTATCACGTGACTGATCATGCACTGATCACGTGGCTCTCATGCACTGATCACGTGGCTGTCATGCACTGATCACGTGGATATCATGCACTGATCACGTGGCTGATCACACACGTATCACATGACTGATCATGCACTGATCACGTGGCTATCATGCACTGATCACGTGGCTATCATGCACTGATCACGTGGCTGATCAGGCAATGATCACGTAGCTACCATGTACTGGTCACGTGACTGATCATGCACTGATCACGTAATTGATCATGCACTGATCATGTGGCTGATCATGCACTGATCACGTGGCTGATCATACACTGATCACATAACTGATCATGCACTGATCACGTGACTGATCATGCACTGATCACGTGGCTATCATGCACTGATCACTTGGCTGGACATACACTGATCACGTGCCTGGTCATGCACTGATCACGTGGCTGATCATGCACTGATCACGTGACTGATCATGCACTGATCACGTGTCTGATCATGCACTGATCACGTGGCTATCATGCACTGCTCACGTGGCTGATCATGCCATGATCACGCAGCTACCATGTACTGGTCACATGACTGATCATGCACTGATCACGTGACTGATCATGCAGTGATCACGTGGCTATCATGAACTACTCACGTGGCTGATCATGCAATGATCATGTAGCTACCATGTACAGGTCACGTGAATGATCATACACCCATCAGGTGACTGATCATGCACTGATCACGTGGCTATCATGCACTGATCACGAGACTGATCATGCACTGATCACGTCTATATCATGCACTGATCACATGACTGCCCATGCACTGATCACGTGGATGATCATACACTAATCTTGTGACAGATCATGCACTGATCACGTGGCTGATCATGCACTGATACCGTGACTGAGCATGGACTGATCACATGACTATCATGTAGTGATCACGTGACTTAATGGCGCTGATCATGTGACTGATCATGCGCTGATCATGTTTGCTATCATACACTGATCATGTGCCTCTGGAGGCAATAAACAAAGAGCTGAGTAGGCACGAATCAAACAGTCAGCAGGCAATAATCATGGAACTCAGGTGTGAGGAATCATGCTGCTCAGCTGGCAATAATCAAGCAGCTGAGCAGGCAGGAATTACGCAGCACAGCTGGCAATTGTCAAGCAGATGACAGGCAGGAATCGTGCAGCTCAGCTGGCAATTGTCAAGCAGATGAGCAGACAGTAATCACGCAGCTCAGCAGGCCCAGATCACGTGACTGAGCATGCACTGTTCACGTGGCTGATCATACACTGATCACGTGATGATCATGCACTGATCACTTGGATATCATGCACTGATCACGTGGCTGATCATACACTGTTCACGTGTCTGACCATGCACTGATCACGTGGCTGATCATACACTGCTCACGTAACTGATCATGCACTGATCACGTGGCTATCATGCACTGATCACGTGGCTGAACATGCACTGTTCACGTGGCTGATCACACACCTGTCACGTGACATATCATGCACTGATCACGTGGCACTCATGCACTGATCACGTGGCTGATCATACTCTGCTCACGTAACTCATGCACACATCACGTGGCTATCATGCACTGCTCACGTGGCTCGTCATGGAATGATCACGTAGCAACCATATACTGGTCACGTGACTGATCATGCAAAGATCACGTAAATGATCATGCACTGTTCACGTGACTGATCATGTACTGATCACGTGACTGATCATGCACTGATCACGTGGCTATCATGCTCTGCTCACGTGGCTGATCATGCAACGATCACGTAGCAACCATGTACTGGTCACGTGACTGATCATGCACTGATCACGTAATTGATCCTGCACTGATCACGTGGCTCATCATGCACTGATCACGTGGCTGATCACACATGTATCACGTGACTGATCATGCACTGATCACGTGGCTCTCATGCACTGATCACGTGGCTGTCATGCACTGATCACGTGGATATCATGCACTGATCACGTGGCTGATCACACACGTATCACATGACTGATCATGCACTGATCACGTGGCTATCATGCACTGATCACGTGGCTATCATGCACTGATCACGTGGCTGATCATGCAATGATCACGTAGCTACCATGTACTGATCACGTGACTGATCATGCACTGATCACGTAATTGATCATGCACTGATCACGTGGCTGATCATGCACTGATCACGTGGCTGATCATGCACTGATCACGTGACTGATCATGCACTGATCACGTGACTGATCATGCACTGATCACGTGGCTATCATGCACTGATCACGTGGCTGATCATGCACTGATCACGTGCCTGATCATGCACTGATCACGTGGCTGATCATGCACTGATCACGTGACTGATCATGCACTGATCACGTGACTGATCATGCACTGATCACGTGGCTATCATGCACTGATCACGTGACTGATCATGCACTGATCACGTGGCTATCATGCACTGATCACGTGGCTGATCATGCACTGATCACGCAGCTATCATGCACTGATCACGTGACTGATCATGCACTGATCACGTGACTGATCATGCACTGATCACGTGGCTATCATGCACTATCACGTGGCTGATCATGCACTGATCATGTAGCTACCATGCACTGATCACGTGACTGATCATACACTGATCACGTGACTGATCATGCACTGATCACGTGGCTATCATGCACTGATCACGTGGCTGTCATGCAATGATCACGTAGCAACCATATACTGGTCACGTGACTGATCATGCACTGATCACGTGGCTGATCATGCACTGATCACGTGACTGATCATGCACTGATCACGTGACTGATCATGCACTGATCACGTGGCTATCATGCACTGATCACGTGGCTGATCATGCACTGATCACGTAGCAACCATGCACTGATCACGTGACTGATCATGCACTGATCACGTAATTGATCATGCACTGATCACGTGGCTGATCATGCACTGATCACGTGGCTGATCACACATGATCACGTGACTGATCATGCACTGATCACGTGGCTCTCATGCACTGATCACGTGGCTGTCATGCACTGATCACGTGGCTATCATGCACTGATCACGTGGCTGATCACACACGATCACGTGACTGATCATGCACTGATCACGTGGCTATCATGCACTGATCACGTGGCTGATCATGCACTGATCACGTAGCTACCATGTACTGATCACGTGACTGATCATGCACTGATCACGTAATTGATCATGCACTGATCACGTGGCTGATCATGCACTGATCACGTGGCTGATCATGCACTGATCACGTAACTGATCATGCACTGATCACGTGACTGATCATGCACTGATCACGTGGCTATCATGCACTGATCACGTGGCTGACATACACTGATCACGTGCCTGATCATGCACTGATCACGTGGCTGATCATGCACTGATCACGTGACTGATCATGCACTGATCACGTGTCTGATCATGCACTGATCACGTGGCTATCATGCACTGCTCACGTGGCTGATCATGCCATGATCACGCAGCTACCATGTACTGGTCACATGACTGATCATGCACTGATCACGTGACTGATCATGCAGTGATCACGTGGCTATCATGCACTACTCACGTGGCTGATCATGCAATGATCATGTAGCTACCATGTACAGGTCACGTGAATGATCATACACCCATCAGGTGACTGATCATGCACTGATCACGTGGCTATCATGCACTGATCACGAGACTGATCATGCACTGATCACGTCTATATCATGCACTGATCACATGACTGCCCATGCACTGATCACGTGGATGATCATACACTAATCTTGTGACAGATCATGCACTGATCACGTGGCTGATCATGCACTGATACCGTGACTGAGCATGGACTGATCACATGACTATCATGTAGTGATCACGTGACTTAATGGCGCTGATCATGTGACTGATCATGCGCTGATCATGTTTGCTATCATACACTGATCATGTGCCTCTGGAGGCAATAAACAAAGAGCTGAGTAGGCACGAATCAAACAGTCAGCAGGCAATAATCATGGAACTCAGGTGTGAGGAATCATGCTGCTCAGCTGGCAATAATCAAGCAGCTGAGCAGGCAGGAATTACGCAGCACAGCTGGCAATTGTCAAGCAGATGACAGGCAGGAATCGTGCAGCTCAGCTGGCAATTGTCAAGCAGATGAGCAGACAGTAATCACGCAGCTCAGCAGGCCCAGATCACGTGACTGAGCATGCACTGTTCACGTGGCTGATCATACACTGATCACGTGATGATCATGCACTGATCACTTGGATATCATGCACTGATCACGTGGCTGATCATACACTGTTCACGTGTCTGACCATGCACTGATCACGTGGCTGATCATACACTGCTCACGTAACTGATCATGCACTGATCACGTGGCTATCATGCACTGATCACGTGGCTGAACATGCACTGTTCACGTGGCTGATCACACACCTGTCACGTGACATATCATGCACTGATCACGTGGCACTCATGCACTGATCACGTGGCTGATCATACTCTGCTCACGTAACTCATGCACACATCACGTGGCTATCATGCACTGCTCACGTGGCTCGTCATGGAATGATCACGTAGCAACCATATACTGGTCACGTGACTGATCATGCACAGATCACGTAAATGATCATGCACTGATCACGTGACTGATCATGCACTGATCACGTGGCTATCATGCACTGATCACGTGGCTGATCATGCACTGTCACGTAGCAACCATGTACTGATCACGTGACTGATCATGCACTGATCACGTGGCTATCATGCACTGATCACGTGGCTGATCATGCACTGATCACGTAGCAACCATGTACTGGTCACGTGACTGATCATGCACTGATCACGTAATTGATCATGCACTGATCACGTGGCTCATCATGCACTGATCACGTGGCTGATCACACATGTATCACGTGACTGATCATGCACTGATCACGTGGCTATCATGCACTGATCACGTGGCTGTCATGCACTGATCACGTGGATATCATGCACTGATCACGTGGCTGATCACACACGTATCACATGACTGATCATGCACTGATCACGTGGCTATCATGCACTGATCACGTGGCTATCATGCACTGATCACGTGGCTGATCATGCAATGATCACGTAGCTACCATGTACTGGTCACGTGACTGATCATGCACTGATCACGTAATTGATCATGCACTGATCACGTGGCTGATCATGCACTGATCACGTGGCTGATCATGCACTGATCACGTGACTGATCATGCACTGATCACGTGACTGATCATGCACTGATCACGTGGCTATCATGCACTGATCACGTGGCTGATCATACACTGATCACGTGCCTGATCATGCACTGATCACGTGGCTGATCATGCACTGATCACGTGACTGATCATGCACTGATCACGTGACTGATCATGCACTGATCACGTGGCTGATCATGCACTGATCACGTGGCTGATCATGCACTGATCACGTGGCTGATCATGCACTGATCACGTGACTGATCATGCACTGATCACGTGACTGATCATGCACTGATCACGTGGCTATCATGCACTATCACGTGGCTGATCATGCACTGATCACGTAGCTACCATGTACTGGTCACGTGACTGATCATGCACTGATCACGTGACTGATCATGCACTGATCACGTGGCTATCATGCACTGATCACGTGACTGATCATGCACTGATCACGTCTATATCATGCACTGATCACGTGACTGATCATGCACTGATCACGTGGCTGATCATACACTGATCACGTGATGATCATGCACTGATCACGTGGCTGATCATGCACTGATCACGTGACTGATCATGCACTGATCACGTGGCTGATCATGCACTGATCACGTGGCTGATCACACACTGATCACGTGACTGATCATGCACTGATCACGTGGCTATCATGCACTGATCACGTGGCTGATCATGCACTGATACCGTGACTGAGCATGGACTGATCACATGACTATCATGTAGTGATCACGTGACTTAATGGCGCTGATCATGTGACTGATCATGCGCTGATCATGTTTGCTATCATACACTGATCATGTGCCTCTGGAGGCAATAAACAAAGAGCTGAGTAGGCACGAATCAAACAGTCAGCAGGCAATAATCATGGAACTCAGGTGTGAGGAATCATGCTGCTCAGCTGGCAATAATCAAGCAGCTGAGCAGGCAGGAATTACGCAGCACAGCTGGCAATTGTCAAGCAGATGACAGGCAGGAATCGTGCAGCTCAGCTGGCAATTGTCAAGCAGATGAGCAGACAGTAATCACGCAGCTCAGCAGGCCCTGATCACGTGACTGAGCATGCACTGTTCACGTGGCTGATCATACACTGATCACGTGATGATCATGCACTGATCACTTGGATATCATGCACTGATCACGTGGCTGATCATACACTGTTCACGTGTCTGACCATGCACTGATCACGTGGCTGATCATACACTGCTCACGTAACTGATCATGCACTGATCACGTGGCTATCATGCACTGATCACGTGGCTGAACATGCACTGTTCACGTGGCTGATCACACACCTGTCACGTGACATATCATGCACTGATCACGTGGCACTCATGCACTGATCACGTGGCTGATCATACTCTGCTCACGTAACTCATGCACACATCACGTGGCTATCATGCACTGCTCACGTGGCTCGTCATGGAATGATCACGTAGCAACCATATACTGGTCACGTGACTGATCATGCAAAGATCACGTAAATGATCATGCACTGTTCACGTGACTGATCATGTACTGATCACGTGACTGATCATGCACTGATCACGTGGCTATCATGCTCTGCTCACGTGGCTGATCATGCAACGATCACGTAGCAACCATGTACTGGTCACGTGACTGATCATGCACTGATCACGTAATTGATCATGCACTGATCACGTGGCTCATCATGCACTGATCACGTGGCTGATCACACATGTATCACGTGACTGATCATGCACTGATCACGTGGCTCTCATGCACTGATCACGTGGCTGTCATGCACTGATCACGTGGATATCATGCACTGATCACGTGGCTGATCACACACGTATCACATGACTGATCATGCACTGATCACGTGGCTATCATGCACTGATCACGTGGCTGATCATGCAATGATCACGTAGCTACCATGTACTGTCACGTGACTGATCATGCACTGATCACGTAATTGATCATGCACTGATCACGTGGCTGATCATGCACTGATCACGTGGCTGATCATGCACTGATCACATAACTGATCATGCACTGATCACGTGACTGATCATGCACTGATCACGTGGCTATCATGCACTGATCACTTGGCTGACATACACTGATCACGTGCCTGGTCATGCACTGATCACGTGGCTGATCATGCACTGATCACGTGACTGATCATGCACTGATCACGTGTCTGATCATGCACTGATCACGTGGCTATCATGCACTGCTCACGTGGCTGATCATGCCATGATCACGCAGCTACCATGTACTGGTCACATGACTGATCATGCACTGATCACGTGACTGATCATGCAGTGATCACGTGGCTATCATGCACTACTCACGTGGCTGATCATGCAATGATCATGTAGCTACCATGTACAGGTCACGTGAATGATCATACACCCATCAGGTGACTGATCATGCACTGATCACGTGGCTATCATGCACTGATCACGAGACTGATCATGCACTGATCACGTCTATATCATGCACTGATCACATGACTGCCCATGCACTGATCACGTGGATGATCATACACTAATCTTGTGACAGATCATGCACTGATCACGTGGCTGATCATGCACTGATACCGTGACTGAGCATGGACTGATCACATGACTATCATGTAGTGATCACGTGACTTAATGGCGCTGATCATGTGACTGATCATGCGCTGATCATGTTTGCTATCATACACTGATCATGTGCCTCTGGAGGCAATAAACAAAGAGCTGAGTAGGCACGAATCAAACAGTCAGCAGGCAATAATCATGGAACTCAGGTGTGAGGAATCATGCTGCTCAGCTGGCAATAATCAAGCAGCTGAGCAGGCAGGAATTACGCAGCACAGCTGGCAATTGTCAAGCAGATGACAGGCAGGAATCGTGCAGCTCAGCTGGCAATTGTCAAGCAGATGAGCAGACAGTAATCACGCAGCTCAGCAGGCCCAGATCACGTGACTGAGCATGCACTGTTCACGTGGCTGATCATACACTGATCACGTGATGATCATGCACTGATCACTTGGATATCATGCACTGATCACGTGGCTGATCATACACTGTTCACGTGTCTGACCATGCACTGATCACGTGGCTGATCATACACTGCTCACGTAACTGATCATGCACTGATCACGTGGCTATCATGCACTGATCACGTGGCTGAACATGCACTGTTCACGTGGCTGATCACACACCTGTCACGTGACATATCATGCACTGATCACGTGGCACTCATGCACTGATCACGTGGCTGATCATACTCTGCTCACGTAACTCATGCACACATCACGTGGCTATCATGCACTGCTCACGTGGCTCGTCATGGAATGATCACGTAGCAACCATATACTGGTCACGTGACTGATCATGCAAAGATCACGTAAATGATCATGCACTGTTCACGTGACTGATCATGTACTGATCACGTGACTGATCATGCACTGATCACGTGGCTATCATGCTCTGCTCACGTGGCTGATCATGCAACGATCACGTAGCAACCATGTACTGGTCACGTGACTGATCATGCACTGATCACGTAATTGATCATGCACTGATCACGTGGCTCATCATGCACTGATCACGTGGCTGATCACACATGTATCACGTGACTGATCATGCACTGATCACGTGGCTCTCATGCACTGATCACGTGGCTGTCATGCACTGATCACGTGGCTATCATGCACTGATCACGTGGCTGATCACACGTATCACATGACTGATCATGCACTGATCACGTGACTGATCATGCACTGATCACGTGGCTATCGTGCACTACTCACGTGGCTGATCATGCAATGATCATGTAGCTACCATGTACAGGTCACGTGAATGATCATACACCCATCAGGTGACTGATCATGCACTGATCACGTGGCTATCATGCACTGATCACGAGACTGATCATGCACTGATCACGTCTATATCATGCACTGATCACATGACTGCCCATGCACTGATCACGTGGATGATCATACACTAATCATGTGACAGATCATGCACTGATCACGTGGCTGATCATGCACTGATACCGTGACTGAGCATGGACTGATCACATGACTATCATGTAGTGATCACGTGACTTAATGGCGCTGATCATGTGACTGATCATGCGCTGATCATGTTTGCTATCATACACTGATCATGTGCCTCTGGAGGCAATAAACAAAGAGCTGAGTAGGCACGAATCAAACAGTCAGCAGGCAATAATCATGGAACTCAGGTGTGAGGAATCATGCTGCTCAGCTGGCAATAATCAAGCAGCTGAGCAGGCAGGAATTACGCAGCACAGCTGGCAATTGTCAAGCAGATGACAGGCAGGAATCGTGCAGCTCAGCTGGCAATTGTCAAGCAGATGAGCAGACAGTAATCACGCAGCTCAGCAGGCCCAGATCACGTGACTGAGCATGCACTGTTCACGTGGCTGATCATACACTGATCACGTGATGATCATGCACTGATCACTTGGATATCATGCACTGATCACGTGGCTGATCATACACTGTTCACGTGTCTGACCATGCACTGATCACGTGGCTGATCATACACTGCTCACGTAACTGATCATGCACTGATCACGTGGCTATCATGCACTGATCACGTGGCTGAACATGCACTGTTCACGTGGCTGATCACACACCTGTCACGTGACATATCATGCACTGATCACGTGGCACTCATGCACTGATCACGTGGCTGATCATACTCTGCTCACGTAACTCATGCACACATCACGTGGCTATCATGCACTGCTCACGTGGCTCGTCATGGAATGATCACGTAGCTACCATATACTGGTCACGTGACTGATCATGCAAAGATCACGTAAATGATCATGCACTGTTCACGTGACTGATCATGTACTGATCACGTGACTGATCATGCACTGATCACGTGGCTATCATGCTCTGCTCACGTGGCTGATCATGCAACGATCACGTAGCAACCATGTACTGGTCACGTGACTGATCATGCACTGATCACGTAATTGATCCTGCACTGATCACGTGGCTCATCATGCACTGATCACGTGGCTGATCACACATGTATCACGTGACTGATCATGCACTGATCACGTGGCTCTCATGCACTGATCACGTGGCTGTCATGCACTGATCACGTGGATATCATGCACTGATCACGTGGCTGATCACACACGTATCACATGACTGATCATGCACTGATCACGTGGCTATCATGCACTGATCACGTGGCTATCATGCACTGATCACGTGGCTGATCATGCAATGATCACGTAGCTACCATGCACTGATCACGTGACTGATCATGCACTGATCACGTAATTGATCATGCACTGATCACGTGGCTGATCATGCACTGATCACGTGGCTGATCATGCACTGATCACGTAACTGATCATGCACTGATCACGTGACTGATCATGCACTGATCACGTGGCTATCATGCACTGATCACGTGGCTGATCATACTGATCACGTGCCTGATCATGCACTGATCACGTGGCTGATCATGCACTGATCACGTGACTGATCATGCACTGATCACGTGACTGATCATGCACTGATCACGTGGCTATCATGCACTGATCACGTGGCTGATCATGCATGATCACGCAGCTACCATGTACTGGTCACATGACTGATCATGCACTGATCACGTGACTGATCATGCACTGATCACGTGGCTATCATGCACTGATCACGTGGCTGATCATGCAATGATCATGTAGCTACCATGTACTGGTCACGTGAATGATCATGCACTGATCACGTGACTGATCATGCACTGATCACGTGGCTATCATGCACTGATCACGTGACTGATCATGCACTGATCACGTCTATATCATGCACTGATCACATGACTGATCATGCACTGATCACGTGGCTGATCATGCACTGATCACGTGACTGATCATGCACTGATCACGTGGCTGATCATGCACTGATCACGTGACTGATCATGCACTGATCACGTGGCTGATCATGCACTGATCACGTGGCTGATCATACACTGATCACGTGACTGATCATGCACTGATCACGTGGCTATCATGCACTGATCACGTGGCTGATCATGCACTGATCACGTGGCTATCATGCACTGATCACGTGGCTGATCATGCACTGATCACGTGGCTGATCATGCACTGATCACGTGACTGATCATGCACTGATCACGTGGCTGATCATGCACTGATCACGTGGCTGATCATGCACTGATCACGTGACTGATCATGCACTGATCACGTGACTGATCATGCACTGATCACGTGGCTGATCATGCACTGATCACGTGGCTATCATGCACTGATCACGTGGCTGATCATGCAATGATCACGTAGCTACCATGTACTGGTCACGTGACTGATCATGCACTGATCACGTGACTGATCATGCACTGATCACGTGGCTATCATGCACTGATCACGTGACTGATCATGCACTGATCACGTCTATATCATGCACTGATCACATGACTGCCCATGCACTGATCACGTGGATGATCATACACTAATCTTGTGACAGATCATGCACTGATCACGTGGCTGATCATGCACTGATACCGTGACTGAGCATGGACTGATCACATGACTATCATGTAGTGATCACGTGACTTAATGGCGCTGATCATGTGACTGATCATGCGCTGATCATGTTTGCTATCATACACTGATCATGTGCCTCTGGAGGCAATAAACAAAGAGCTGAGTAGGCACGAATCAAACAGTCAGCAGGCAATAATCATGGAACTCAGGTGTGAGGAATCATGCTGCTCAGCTGGCAATAATCAAGCAGCTGAGCAGGCAGGAATTACGCAGCACAGCTGGCAATTGTCAAGCAGATGACAGGCAGGAATCGTGCAGCTCAGCTGGCAATTGTCAAGCAGATGAGCAGACAGTAATCACGCAGCTCAGCAGGCCCAGATCACGTGACTGAGCATGCACTGTTCACGTGGCTGATCATACACTGATCACGTGATGATCATGCACTGATCACTTGGATATCATGCACTGATCACGTGGCTGATCATACACTGTTCACGTGTCTGACCATGCACTGATCACGTGGCTGATCATACACTGCTCACGTAACTGATCATGCACTGATCACGTGGCTATCATGCACTGATCACGTGGCTGAACATGCACTGTTCACGTGGCTGATCACACACTGTCACGTGACATATCATGCACTGATCACGTGGCACTCATGCACTGATCACGTGGCTGATCATACTCTGCTCACGTAACTCATGCACACATCACGTGGCTATCATGCACTGCTCACGTGGCTGTCATGGAATGATCACGTAGCAACCATATACTGGTCACGTGACTGATCATGCACTGATCACGTAAATGATCATGCACTGTTCACGTGACTGATCATGCACTGATCACGTGACTGATCATGCACTGATCACGTGGCTATCATGCACTGCTCACGTGGCTGATCATGCACTGATCACGTAATTGATCATGCACTGATCACGTGGCTGATCATGCACTGATCACGTGGCTGATCACACATGATCACGTGACTGATCATGCACTGATCACGTGGCTCTCATGCACTGATCACGTGGCTGTCATGCACTGATCACGTGGATATCATGCACTGATCACGTGGCTGATCACACACGTATCACATGACTGATCATGCACTGATCACGTGGCTATCATGCACTGATCACGTGGCTATCATGCACTGATCACGTGGCTGATCAGGCAATGATCACGTAGCTACCATGTACTGGTCACGTGACTGATCATGCACTGATCACGTAATTGATCATGCACTGATCATGTGGCTGATCATGCACTGATCACGTGGCTGATCATACACTGATCACGTAACTGATCATGCACTGATCACGTGACTGATCATGCACTGATCACGTGGCTATCATGCACTGATCACGTGGCTGGACATACACTGATCACGTGCCTGGTCATGCACTGATCACGTGGCTGATCATGCACTGATCACGTGACTGATCATGCACTGATCACGTGTCTGATCATGCACTGATCACGTGGCTATCATGCACTGCTCACGTGGCTGATCATGCCATGATCACGCAGCTACCATGTACTGGTCACATGACTGATCATGCACTGATCACGTGACTGATCATGCAGTGATCACGTGGCTATCATGAACTACTCACGTGGCTGATCATGCAATGATCATGTAGCTACCATGTACAGGTCACGTGAATGATCATACACCCATCAGGTGACTGATCATGCACTGATCACGTGGCTATCATGCACTGATCACGAGACTGATCATGCACTGATCACGTCTATATCATGCACTGATCACATGACTGCCCATGCACTGATCACGTGGATGATCATACACTAATCTTGTGACAGATCATGCACTGATCACGTGGCTGATCATGCACTGATACCGTGACTGAGCATGGACTGATCACATGACTATCATGTAGTGATCACGTGACTTAATGGCGCTGATCATGTGACTGATCATGCGCTGATCATGTTTGCTATCATACACTGATCATGTGCCTCTGGAGGCAATAAACAAAGAGCTGAGTAGGCACGAATCAAACAGTCAGCAGGCAATAATCATGGAACTCAGGTGTGAGGAATCATGCTGCTCAGCTGGCAATAATCAAGCAGCTGAGCAGGCAGGAATTACGCAGCACAGCTGGCAATTGTCAAGCAGATGACAGGCAGGAATCGTGCAGCTCAGCTGGCAATTGTCAAGCAGATGAGCAGACAGTAATCACGCAGCTCAGCAGGCCCAGATCACGTGACTGAGCATGCACTGTTCACGTGGCTGATCATACACTGATCACGTGATGATCATGCACTGATCACTTGGATATCATGCACTGATCACGTGGCTGATCATACACTGTTCACGTGTCTGACCATGCACTGATCACGTGGCTGATCATACACTGCTCACGTAACTGATCATGCACTGATCACGTGGCTATCATGCACTGATCACGTGGCTGAACATGCACTGTTCACGTGGCTGATCACACACCTGTCACGTGACATATCATGCACTGATCACGTGGCACTCATGCACTGATCACGTGGCTGATCATACTCTGCTCACGTAACTCATGCACACATCACGTGGCTATCATGCACTGCTCACGTGGCTCGTCATGGAATGATCACGTAGCAACCATATACTGGTCACGTGACTGATCATGCAAAGATCACGTAAATGATCATGCACTGTTCACGTGACTGATCATGTACTGATCACGTGACTGATCATGCACTGATCACGTGGCTATCATGCTCTGCTCACGTGGCTGATCATGCAACGATCACGTAGCAACCATGTACTGGTCACGTGACTGATCATGCACTGATCACGTAATTGATCCTGCACTGATCACGTGGCTCATCATGCACTGATCACGTGGCTGATCACACATGTATCACGTGACTGATCATGCACTGATCACGTGGCTCTCATGCACTGATCACGTGGCTGTCATGCACTGATCACGTGGATATCATGCACTGATCACGTGGCTGATCACACACGTATCACATGACTGATCATGCACTGATCACGTGGCTATCATGCACTGATCACGTGGCTATCATGCACTGATCACGTGGCTGATCATGCAATGATCACGTAGCTACCATGTACTGGTCACGTGACTGATCATGCACTGATCACGTAATTGATCATGCACTGATCATGTGGCTGATCATGCACTGATCACGTGGCTGATCATACACTGATCACGTAACTGATCATGCACTGATCACGTGACTGATCATGCACTGATCACGTGGCTATCATGCACTGATCACTTGGCTGACATACACTGATCACGTGCCTGGTCATGCACTGATCACGTGGCTGATCATGCACTGATCACGTGACTGATCATGCACTGATCACGTGTCTGATCATGCACTGATCACGTGGCTATCATGCACTGCTCACGTGGCTGATCATGCCATGATCACGCAGCTACCATGTACTGGTCACATGACTGATCATGCACTGATCACGTGACTGATCATGCAGTGATCACGTGGCTATCATGCACTACTCACGTGGCTGATCATGCAATGATCATGTAGCTACCATGTACAGGTCACGTGAATGATCATACACCCATCAGGTGACTGATCATGCACTGATCACGTGGCTATCATGCACTGATCACGAGACTGATCATGCACTGTTCACGTCTATATCATGCACTGATCACATGACTGCCCATGCACTGATCACGTGGATGATCATACACTAATCTTGTGACAGATCATGCACTGATCACGTGGCTGATCATGCACTGATACCGTGACTGAGCATGGACTGATCACATGACTATCATGTAGTGATCACGTGACTTAATGGCGCTGATCATGTGACTGATCATGCGCTGATCATGTTTGCTATCATACACTGATCATGTGCCTCTGGAGGCAATAAACAAAGAGCTGAGTAGGCACGAATCAAACAGTCAGCAGGCAATAATCATGGAACTCAGGTGTGAGGAATCATGCTGCTCAGCTGGCAATAATCAAGCAGCTGAGCAGGCAGGAATTACGCAGCACAGCTGGCAATTGTCAAGCAGATGACAGGCAGGAATCGTGCAGCTCAGCTGGCAATTGTCAAGCAGATGAGCAGACAGTAATCACGCAGCTCAGCAGGCCCAGATCACGTGACTGAGCATGCACTGTTCACGTGGCTGATCATACACTGATCACGTGATGATCATGCACTGATCACTTGGATATCATGCACTGATCACGTGGCTGATCATACACTGTTCACGTGTCTGACCATGCACTGATCACGTGGCTGATCATACACTGCTCACGTAACTGATCATGCACTGATCACGTGGCTATCATGCACTGATCACGTGGCTGAACATGCACTGTTCACGTGGCTGATCACACACCTGTCACGTGACATATCATGCACTGATCACGTGGCACTCATGCACTGATCACGTGGCTGATCATACTCTGCTCACGTAACTCATGCACACATCACGTGGCTATCATGCACTGCTCACGTGGCTCGTCATGGAATGATCACGTAGCAACCATATACTGGTCACGTGACTGATCATGCAAAGATCACGTAAATGATCATGCACTGTTCACGTGACTGATCATGTACTGATCACGTGACTGATCATGCACTGATCACGTGGCTATCATGCTCTGCTCACGTGGCTGATCATGCAACGATCACGTAGCAACCATGTACTGGTCACGTGACTGATCATGCACTGATCACGTAATTGATCCTGCACTGATCACGTGGCTCATCATGCACTGATCACGTGGCTGATCACACATGTATCACGTGACTGATCATGCACTGATCACGTGGCTCTCATGCACTGATCACGTGGCTGTCATGCACTGATCACGTGGATATCATGCACTGATCACGTGGCTGATCACACACGTATCACATGACTGATCATGCACTGATCACGTGGCTATCATGCACTGATCACGTGGCTATCATGCACTGATCACGTGGCTGATCATGCAATGATCACGTAGCTACCATGTACTGATCACGTGACTGATCATGCACTGATCACGTAATTGATCATGCACTGATCATGTGGCTGATCATGCACTGATCACGTGGCTGATCATGCACTGATCACGTAACTGATCATGCACTGATCACGTGACTGATCATGCACTGATCACGTGGCTATCATGCACTGATCACGTGGCTGATCATGCACTGATCACGTGCCTGATCATGCACTGATCACGTGGCTGATCATGCACTGATCACGTGACTGATCATGCACTGATCACGTGGCTGATCATGCACTGATCACGTGGCTGATCATGCACTGATCACGTGACTGATCATGCACTGATCACGTGGCTATCATGCACTGATCACGTGGCTGATCATGCATGATCGCAGCTATCATGCACTGATCACGTGACTGATCATGCACTGATCACGTGACTGATCATGCACTGATCACGTGGCTATCATGCACTGATCACGTGGCTGATCATGCACTGATCACGTAGCTATCATGCACTGATCACGTGACTGATCATACACTGATCACGTGACTGATCATGCACTGATCACGTGGCTATCATGCACTGATCACGTGGCTGTCATGCAATGATCACGTAGCAACCATATACTGGTCACGTGACTGATCATGCACTGATCACGTGAATGATCATGCACTGATCACGTGACTGATCATGCACTGATCACGTGACTGATCATGCACTGATCACGTGGCTATCATGCACTGATCACGTGGCTGATCATGCACTGATCACGTAGCAACCATGTACTGATCACGTGACTGATCATGCACTGATCACGTAATTGATCATGCACTGATCACGTGGCTCATCATGCACTGATCACGTGGCTGATCACACATGATCACGTGACTGATCATGCACTGATCACGTGGCTATCATGCACTGATCACGTGGCTGATCATGCACTGATCACGTGGCTATCATGCACTGATCACGTGGCTGATCACACACTATCACATGACTGATCATGCACTGATCACGTGGCTATCATGCACTGATCACGTGGCTGATCATGCACTGATCACGTAGCTACCATGTACTGGTCACGTGACTGATCATGCACTGATCACGTAATTGATCATGCACTGATCACGTGGCTGATCATGCACTGATCACGTGGCTGATCATGCACTGATCACGTAACTGATCATGCACTGATCACGTGACTGATCATGCACTGATCACGTGGCTATCATGCACTGATCACGTGGCTGACATACACTGATCACGTGCCTGATCATGCACTGATCACGTGGCTGATCATGCACTGATCACGTGACTGATCATGCACTGATCACGTGTCTGATCATGCACTGATCACGTGGCTATCATGCACTGCTCACGTGGCTGATCATGCCATGATCACGCAGCTACCATGTACTGGTCACATGACTGATCATGCACTGATCACGTGACTGATCATGCAGTGATCACGTGGCTATCATGCACTACTCACGTGGCTGATCATGCAATGATCATGTAGCTACCATGTACAGGTCACGTGAATGATCATACACCCATCAGGTGACTGATCATGCACTGATCACGTGGCTATCATGCACTGATCACGAGACTGATCATGCACTGTTCACGTCTATATCATGCACTGATCACATGACTGCCCATGCACTGATCACGTGGATGATCATACACTAATCTTGTGACAGATCATGCACTGATCACGTGGCTGATCATGCACTGATACCGTGACTGAGCATGGACTGATCACATGACTATCATGTAGTGATCACGTGACTTAATGGCGCTGATCATGTGACTGATCATGCGCTGATCATGTTTGCTATCATACACTGATCATGTGCCTCTGGAGGCAATAAACAAAGAGCTGAGTAGGCACGAATCAAACAGTCAGCAGGCAATAATCATGGAACTCAGGTGTGAGGAATCATGCTGCTCAGCTGGCAATAATCAAGCAGCTGAGCAGGCAGGAATTACGCAGCACAGCTGGCAATTGTCAAGCAGATGACAGGCAGGAATCGTGCAGCTCAGCTGGCAATTGTCAAGCAGATGAGCAGACAGTAATCACGCAGCTCAGCAGGCCCAGATCACGTGACTGAGCATGCACTGTTCACGTGGCTGATCATACACTGATCACGTGATGATCATGCACTGATCACTTGGATATCATGCACTGATCACGTGGCTGATCATACACTGTTCACGTGTCTGACCATGCACTGATCACGTGGCTGATCATACACTGCTCACGTAACTGATCATGCACTGATCACGTGGCTATCATGCACTGATCACGTGGCTGAACATGCACTGTTCACGTGGCTGATCACACACCTGTCACGTGACATATCATGCACTGATCACGTGGCACTCATGCACTGATCACGTGGCTGATCATACTCTGCTCACGTAACTCATGCACACATCACGTGGCTATCATGCACTGCTCACGTGGCTCGTCATGGAATGATCACGTAGCAACCATATACTGGTCACGTGACTGATCATGCACTGATCACGTAAATGATCATGCACTGATCACGTGACTGATCATGCACTGATCACGTGGCTATCATGCACTGATCACGTGGCTGATCATGCACTGATCACGTGCAACCATGTACTGATCACGTGACTGATCATGCACTGATCACGTGGCTATCATGCACTGATCACGTGGCTGATCATGCACTGATCACGTAGCAACCATGTACTGGTCACGTGACTGATCATGCACTGATCACGTAATTGATCATGCACTGATCACGTGGCTCATCATGCACTGATCACGTGGCTGATCACACATGTATCACGTGACTGATCATGCACTGATCACGTGGCTCTCATGCACTGATCACGTGGCTGTCATGCACTGATCACGTGGATATCATGCACTGATCACGTGGCTGATCACACTATCACATGACTGATCATGCACTGATCACGTGGCTATCATGCACTGATCACGTGGCTATCATGCACTGATCACGTGGCTGATCATGCAATGATCACGTAGCTACCATGTACTGGTCACGTGACTGATCATGCACTGATCACGTAATTGATCATGCACTGATCATGTGGCTGATCATGCACTGATCACGTGGCTGATCATGCACTGATCACGTGACTGATCATGCACTGATCACGTGACTGATCATGCACTGATCACGTGGCTATCATGCACTGATCACGTGGCTGATCATGCACTGATCACGTGCCTGATCATGCACTGATCACGTGGCTGATCATGCACTGATCACGTGACTGATCATGCACTGATCACGTGACTGATCATGCACTGATCACGTGGCTATCATGCACTGATCACGTGGCTGATCATGCATGATCACGCAGCTACCATGTACTGATCACATGACTGATCATGCACTGATCACGTGACTGATCATGCACTGATCACGTGGCTATCATGCACTATCACGTGGCTGATCATGCAATGATCACGTAGCTACCATGTACTGGTCACGTGACTGATCATGCACTGATCACGTGACTGATCATGCACTGATCACGTGGCTATCATGCACTGATCACGTGACTGATCATGCACTGATCACGTCTATATCATGCACTGATCACATGACTGATCATGCACTGATCACGTGGATGATCATACACTGATCACGTGATGATCATGCACTGATCACGTGGCTGATCATGCACTGATCACGTGACTGATCATGCACTGATCACGTGGCTATCATGCACTGATCACGTGGCTGATCATGCACTGATCACGTAACTGATCATGCACTGATCACGTGGCTATCATGCACTGATCACGTGGCTGATCATGCACTGATACCGTGACTGAGCATGGACTGATCACATGACTATCATGTAGTGATCACGTGACTTAATGGCGCTGATCATGTGACTGATCATGCGCTGATCATGTTTGCTATCATACACTGATCATGTGCCTCTGGAGGCAATAAACAAAGAGCTGAGTAGGCACGAATCAAACAGTCAGCAGGCAATAATCATGGAACTCAGGTGTGAGGAATCATGCTGCTCAGCTGGCAATAATCAAGCAGCTGAGCAGGCAGGAATTACGCAGCACAGCTGGCAATTGTCAAGCAGATGACAGGCAGGAATCGTGCAGCTCAGCTGGCAATTGTCAAGCAGATGAGCAGACAGTAATCACGCAGCTCAGCAGGCCCAGATCACGTGACTGAGCATGCACTGTTCACGTGGCTGATCATACACTGATCACGTGATGATCATGCACTGATCACTTGGATATCATGCACTGATCACGTGGCTGATCATACACTGTTCACGTGTCTGACCATGCACTGATCACGTGGCTGATCATACACTGCTCACGTAACTGATCATGCACTGATCACGTGGCTATCATGCACTGATCACGTGGCTGAACATGCACTGTTCACGTGGCTGATCACACACCTGTCACGTGACATATCATGCACTGATCACGTGGCACTCATGCACTGATCACGTGGCTGATCATACTCTGCTCACGTAACTCATGCACACATCACGTGGCTATCATGCACTGCTCACGTGGCTCGTCATGGAATGATCACGTAGCAACCATATACTGGTCACGTGACTGATCATGCAAAGATCACGTAAATGATCATGCACTGTTCACGTGACTGATCATGTACTGATCACGTGACTGATCATGCACTGATCACGTGGCTATCATGCTCTGCTCACGTGGCTGATCATGCAACGATCACGTAGCAACCATGTACTGGTCACGTGACTGATCATGCACTGATCACGTAATTGATCCTGCACTGATCACGTGGCTCATCATGCACTGATCACGTGGCTGATCACACATGTATCACGTGACTGATCATGCACTGATCACGTGGCTCTCATGCACTGATCACGTGGCTGTCATGCACTGATCACGTGGATATCATGCACTGATCACGTGGCTGATCACACACGTATCACATGACTGATCATGCACTGATCACGTGGCTATCATGCACTGATCACGTGGCTGATCATGCACTGATCACGTAGCTACCATGTACTGGTCACGTGACTGATCATGCACTGATCACGTAATTGATCATGCACTGATCATGTGGCTGATCATGCACTGATCACGTGGCTGATCATGCACTGATCACATAACTGATCATGCACTGATCACGTGACTGATCATGCACTGATCACGTGGCTATCATGCACTGATCACTTGGCTGACATACACTGATCACGTGGCTGATCATGCACTGATCACGTGGCTGATCATGCACTGATCACGTGACTGATCATGCACTGATCACGTGTCTGATCATGCACTGATCACGTGGCTATCATGCACTGCTCACGTGGCTGATCATGCCATGATCACGCAGCTACCATGTACTGGTCACATGACTGATCATGCACTGATCACGTGACTGATCATGCAGTGATCACGTGGCTATCATGAACTACTCACGTGGCTGATCATGCAATGATCATGTAGCTACCATGTACAGGTCACGTGAATGATCATACACCCATCAGGTGACTGATCATGCACTGATCACGTGGCTATCATGCACTGATCACGAGACTGATCATGCACTGTTCACGTCTATATCATGCACTGATCACATGACTGCCCGTGCACTGATCACGTGGATGATCATACACTAATCTTGTGACAGATCATGCACTGATCACGTGGCTGATCATGCACTGATACCGTGACTGAGCATGGACTGATCACATGACTATCATGTAGTGATCACGTGACTTAATGGCGCTGATCATGTGACTGATCATGCGCTGATCATGTTTGCTATCATACACTGATCATGTGCCTCTGGAGGCAATAAACAAAGAGCTGAGTAGGCACGAATCAAACAGTCAGCAGGCAATAATCATGGAACTCAGGTGTGAGGAATCATGCTGCTCAGCTGGCAATAATCAAGCAGCTGAGCAGGCAGGAATTACGCAGCACAGCTGGCAATTGTCAAGCAGATGACAGGCAGGAATCGTGCAGCTCAGCTGGCAATTGTCAAGCAGATGAGCAGACAGTAATCACGCAGCTCAGCAGGCCCAGATCACGTGACTGAGCATGCACTGTTCACGTGGCTGATCATACACTGATCACGTGATGATCATGCACTGATCACTTGGATATCATGCACTGATCACGTGGCTGATCATACACTGTTCACGTGTCTGACCATGCACTGATCACGTGGCTGATCATACACTGCTCACGTAACTGATCATGCACTGATCACGTGGCTATCATGCACTGATCACGTGGCTGAACATGCACTGTTCACGTGGCTGATCACACACCTGTCACGTGACATATCATGCACTGATCACGTGGCACTCATGCACTGATCACGTGGCTGATCATACTCTGCTCACGTAACTCATGCACACATCACGTGGCTATCATGCACTGCTCACGTGGCTCGTCATGGAATGATCACGTAGCAACCATATACTGGTAACGTGACTGATCATGCAAAGATCACGTAAATGATCATGCACTGTTCACGTGACTGATCATGTACTGATCACGTGACTGATCATGCACTGATCACGTGGCTATCATGCTCTGCTCACGTGGCTGATCATGCAACGATCACGTAGCAACCATGTACTGGTCACGTGACTGATCATGCACTGATCACGTAATTGATCCTGCACTGATCACGTGGCTCATCATGCACTGATCACGTGGCTGATCACACATGTATCACGTGACTGATCATGCACTGATCACGTGGCTCTCATGCACTGATCACGTGGCTGTCATGCACTGATCACGTGGATATCATGCACTGATCACGTGGCTGATCACACACGTATCACATGACTGATCATGCACTGATCACGTGGCTATCATGCACTGATCACGTGGCTGATCATGCAATGATCACGTAGCTACCATGTACTGGTCACGTGACTGATCATGCACTGATCACGTAATTGATCATGCACTGATCATGTGGCTGATCATGCACTGATCACGTGGCTGATCATGCACTGATCACATAACTGATCATGCACTGATCACGTGACTGATCATGCACTGATCACGTGGCTATCATGCACTGATCACTTGGCTGGACATACACTGATCACGTGCCTGGTCATGCACTGATCACGTGGCTGATCATGCACTGATCACGTGACTGATCATGCACTGATCACGTGTCTGATCATGCACTGATCACGTGGCTATCATGCACTGCTCACGTGGCTGATCATGCCATGATCACGCAGCTACCATGTACTGGTCACATGACTGATCATGCACTGATCACGTGACTGATCATGCAGTGATCACGTGGCTATCATGAACTACTCACGTGGCTGATCATGCAATGATCATGTAGCTACCATGTACAGGTCACGTGAATGATCATACACCCATCAGGTGACTGATCATGCACTGATCACGTGGCTATCATGCACTGATCACGAGACTGATCATGCACTGTTCACGTCTATATCATGCACTGATCACATGACTGCCCGTGCACTGATCACGTGGATGATCATACACTAATCTTGTGACAGATCATGCACTGATCACGTGGCTGATCATGCACTGATACCGTGACTGAGCATGGACTGATCACATGACTATCATGTAGTGATCACGTGACTTAATGGCGCTGATCATGTGACTGATCATGCGCTGATCATGTTTGCTATCATACACTGATCATGTGCCTCTGGAGGCAATAAACAAAGAGCTGAGTAGGCACGAATCAAACAGTCAGCAGGCAATAATCATGGAACTCAGGTGTGAGGAATCATGCTGCTCAGCTGGCAATAATCAAGCAGCTGAGCAGGCAGGAATTACGCAGCACAGCTGGCAATTGTCAAGCAGATGACAGGCAGGAATCGTGCAGCTCAGCTGGCAATTGTCAAGCAGATGAGCAGACAGTAATCACGCAGCTCAGCAGGCCCAGATCACGTGACTGAGCATGCACTGTTCACGTGGCTGATCATACACTGATCACGTGATGATCATGCACTGATCACTTGGATATCATGCACTGATCACGTGGCTGATCATACACTGTTCACGTGTCTGACCATGCACTGATCACGTGGCTGATCATACACTGCTCACGTAACTGATCATGCACTGATCACGTGGCTATCATGCACTGATCACGTGGCTGAACATGCACTGTTCACGTGGCTGATCACACACCTGTCACGTGACATATCATGCACTGATCACGTGGCACTCATGCACTGATCACGTGGCTGATCATACTCTGCTCACGTAACTCATGCACACATCACGTGGCTATCATGCACTGCTCACGTGGCTCGTCATGGAATGATCACGTAGCAACCATATACTGGTCACGTGACTGATCATGCAAAGATCACGTAAATGATCATGCACTGTTCACGTGACTGATCATGTACTGATCACGTGACTGATCATGCACTGATCACGTGGCTATCATGCTCTGCTCACGTGGCTGATCATGCAACGATCACGTAGCAACCATGTACTGGTCACGTGACTGATCATGCACTGATCACGTAATTGATCCTGCACTGATCACGTGGCTCATCATGCACTGATCACGTGGCTGATCACACATGTATCACGTGACTGATCATGCACTGATCACGTGGCTCTCATGCACTGATCACGTGGCTGTCATGCACTGATCACGTGGATATCATGCACTGATCACGTGGCTGATCACACACGTATCACATGACTGATCATGCACTGATCACGTGGCTATCATGCACTGATCACGTGGCTATCATGCACTGATCACGTGGCTGATCAGGCAATGATCACGTAGCTACCATGTACTGGTCACGTGACTGATCATGCACTGATCACGTAATTGATCATGCACTGATCATGTGGCTGATCATGCACTGATCACGTGGCTGATCATACACTGATCACATAACTGATCATGCACTGATCACGTGACTGATCATGCACTGATCACGTGGCTATCATGCACTGATCACTTGGCTGACATACACTGATCACGTGCCTGATCATGCACTGATCACGTGGCTGATCATGCACTGATCACGTGACTGATCATGCACTGATCACGTGTCTGATCATGCACTGATCACGTGGCTATCATGCACTGCTCACGTGGCTGATCATGCCATGATCACGCAGCTACCATGTACTGGTCACATGACTGATCATGCACTGATCACGTGACTGATCATGCAGTGATCACGTGGCTATCATGCACTACTCACGTGGCTGATCATGCAATGATCATGTAGCTACCATGTACAGGTCACGTGAATGATCATACACCCATCAGGTGACTGATCATGCACTGATCACGTGGCTATCATGCACTGATCACGAGACTGATCATGCACTGTTCACGTCTATATCATGCACTGATCACATGACTGCCCATGCACTGATCACGTGGATGATCATACACTAATCTTGTGACAGATCATGCACTGATCACGTGGCTGATCATGCACTGATACCGTGACTGAGCATGGACTGATCACATGACTATCATGTAGTGATCACGTGACTTAATGGCGCTGATCATGTGACTGATCATGCGCTGATCATGTTTGCTATCATACACTGATCATGTGCCTCTGGAGGCAATAAACAAAGAGCTGAGTAGGCACGAATCAAACAGTCAGCAGGCAATAATCATGGAACTCAGGTGTGAGGAATCATGCTGCTCAGCTGGCAATAATCAAGCAGCTGAGCAGGCAGGAATTACGCAGCACAGCTGGCAATTGTCAAGCAGATGACAGGCAGGAATCGTGCAGCTCAGCTGGCAATTGTCAAGCAGATGAGCAGACAGTAATCACGCAGCTCAGCAGGCCCAGATCACGTGACTGAGCATGCACTGTTCACGTGGCTGATCATACACTGATCACGTGATGATCATGCACTGATCACTTGGATATCATGCACTGATCACGTGGCTGATCATACACTGTTCACGTGTCTGACCATGCACTGATCACGTGGCTGATCATACACTGCTCACGTAACTGATCATGCACTGATCACGTGGCTATCATGCACTGATCACGTGGCTGATCATGCACTGATCACGTGGCTATCATGCACTGATCACGTGACTGATCATGCACTGATCACGTAATTGATCATGCACTGATCACGTGGCTGATCATGCACTGATCACGTGGCTGATCACACATGATCACGTGACTGATCATGCACTGATCACGTGGCTCTCATGCACTGATCACGTGGCTGTCATGCACTGATCACGTGGATATCATGCACTGATCACGTGGCTGATCATGCACTGTCACGTGACTGATCATGCACTGATCACGTGGCTGATCATGCACTGATCACGTGGCTATCATGCACTGATCACGTGGCTGATCATGCAATGATCACGTAGCTACCATGTACTGGTCACGTGACTGATCATGCACTGATCACGTAATTGATCATGCACTGATCACGTGGCTGATCATGCACTGATCACGTGGCTGATCATACACTGATCACGTGACTGATCATGCACTGATCACGTGACTGATCATGCACTGATCACGTGGCTATCATGCACTGATCACGTGGCTGATCATGCACTGATCACGTGACTGATCATGCACTGATCACGTGACTGATCATGCACTGATCACGTGGCTATCATGCACTGCTCACGTGGCTGATCATGCCATGATCACGCAGCTACCATGTACTGGTCACATGACTGATCATGCACTGATCACGTGACTGATCATGCAGTGATCACGTGGCTATCATGCACTACTCACGTGGCTGATCATGCAATGATCATGTAGCTACCATGTACAGGTCACGTGAATGATCATACACCCATCAGGTGACTGATCATGCACTGATCACGTGGCTATCATGCACTGATCACGAGACTGATCATGCACTGATCACGTCTATATCATGCACTGATCACATGACTGCCCATGCACTGATCACGTGGATGATCATACACTAATCTTGTGACAGATCATGCACTGATCACGTGGCTGATCATGCACTGATACCGTGACTGAGCATGGACTGATCACATGACTATCATGTAGTGATCACGTGACTTAATGGCGCTGATCATGTGACTGATCATGCGCTGATCATGTTTGCTATCATACACTGATCATGTGCCTCTGGAGGCAATAAACAAAGAGCTGAGTAGGCACGAATCAAACAGTCAGCAGGCAATAATCATGGAACTCAGGTGTGAGGAATCATGCTGCTCAGCTGGCAATAATCAAGCAGCTGAGCAGGCAGGAATTACGCAGCACAGCTGGCAATTGTCAAGCAGATGACAGGCAGGAATCGTGCAGCTCAGCTGGCAATTGTCAAGCAGATGAGCAGACAGTAATCACGCAGCTCAGCAGGCCCAGATCACGTGACTGAGCATGCACTGTTCACGTGGCTGATCATACACTGATCACGTGATGATCATGCACTGATCACTTGGATATCATGCACTGATCACGTGGCTGATCATACACTGTTCACGTGTCTGACCATGCACTGATCACGTGGCTGATCATACACTGCTCACGTAACTGATCATGCACTGATCACGTGGCTATCATGCACTGATCACGTGGCTGAACATGCACTGTTCACGTGGCTGATCACACACCTGTCACGTGACATATCATGCACTGATCACGTGGCACTCATGCACTGATCACGTGGCTGATCATACTCTGCTCACGTAACTCATGCACACATCACGTGGCTATCATGCACTGCTCACGTGGCTCGTCATGGAATGATCACGTAGCAACCATATACTGGTCACGTGACTGATCATGCAAAGATCACGTAAATGATCATGCACTGTTCACGTGACTGATCATGTACTGATCACGTGACTGATCATGCACTGATCACGTGGCTATCATGCTCTGCTCACGTGGCTGATCATGCAACGATCACGTAGCAACCATGTACTGGTCACGTGACTGATCATGCACTGATCACGTAATTGATCCTGCACTGATCACGTGGCTCATCATGCACTGATCACGTGGCTGATCACACATGTATCACGTGACTGATCATGCACTGATCACGTGGCTCTCATGCACTGATCACGTGGCTATCATGCACTGATCACGTGGCTGATCACACATCACATGACTGATCATGCACTGATCACGTGGCTATCATGCACTGATCACGTGGCTATCATGCACTGATCACGTGGCTGATCATGCACTGATCACGTAGCTACCATGCACTGATCACGTGACTGATCATGCACTGATCACGTAATTGATCATGCACTGATCACGTGGCTGATCATGCACTGATCACGTGGCTGATCATGCACTGATCACGTGACTGATCATGCACTGATCACGTGACTGATCATGCACTGATCACGTGGCTATCATGCACTGCTCACGTGGCTGATCATGCCATGATCACGCAGCTACCATGTACTGGTCACATGACTGATCATGCACTGATCACGTGACTGATCATGCAGTGATCACGTGGCTATCATGCACTACTCACGTGGCTGATCATGCAATGATCATGTAGCTACCATGTACAGGTCACGTGAATGATCATACACCCATCAGGTGACTGATCATGCACTGATCACGTGGCTATCATGCACTGATCACGAGACTGATCATGCACTGTTCACGTCTATATCATGCACTGATCACATGACTGCCCGTGCACTGATCACGTGGATGATCATACACTAATCTTGTGACAGATCATGCACTGATCACGTGGCTGATCATGCACTGATACCGTGACTGAGCATGGACTGATCACATGACTATCATGTAGTGATCACGTGACTTAATGGCGCTGATCATGTGACTGATCATGCGCTGATCATGTTTGCTATCATACACTGATCATGTGCCTCTGGAGGCAATAAACAAAGAGCTGAGTAGGCACGAATCAAACAGTCAGCAGGCAATAATCATGGAACTCAGGTGTGAGGAATCATGCTGCTCAGCTGGCAATAATCAAGCAGCTGAGCAGGCAGGAATTACGCAGCACAGCTGGCAATTGTCAAGCAGATGACAGGCAGGAATCGTGCAGCTCAGCTGGCAATTGTCAAGCAGATGAGCAGACAGTAATCACGCAGCTCAGCAGGCCCAGATCACGTGACTGAGCATGCACTGTTCACGTGGCTGATCATACACTGATCACGTGATGATCATGCACTGATCACTTGGATATCATGCACTGATCACGTGGCTGATCATACACTGTTCACGTGTCTGACCATGCACTGATCACGTGGCTGATCATACACTGCTCACGTAACTGATCATGCACTGATCACGTGGCTATCATGCACTGATCACGTGGCTGAACATGCACTGTTCACGTGGCTGATCACACACCTGTCACGTGACATATCATGCACTGATCACGTGGCACTCATGCACTGATCACGTGGCTGATCATACTCTGCTCACGTAACTCATGCACACATCACGTGGCTATCATGCACTGCTCACGTGGCTCGTCATGGAATGATCACGTAGCAACCATATACTGGTCACGTGACTGATCATGCAAAGATCACGTAAATGATCATGCACTGTTCACGTGACTGATCATGTACTGATCACGTGACTGATCATGCACTGATCACGTGGCTATCATGCTCTGCTCACGTGGCTGATCATGCAACGATCACGTAGCAACCATGTACTGGTCACGTGACTGATCATGCACTGATCACGTAATTGATCCTGCACTGATCACGTGGCTCATCATGCACTGATCATGTGGCTGATCACACATGTATCATGTGACTGATCATGCACTGATCACGTGGCTGTCATGCACTGATCACGTGGATATCATGCACTGATCACGTGGCTGATCACACACGTATCACATGACTGATCATGCACTGATCACGTGGCTATCATGCACTGATCACGTGGCTATCATGCACTGATCACGTGGCTGATCATGCAATGATCACGTAGCTACCATGTACTGGTCACGTAACTGATCATGCACTGAGCACGTAATTGATCATGCACTGATCATGTGGCTGATCATGCACTGATCACGTGGCTGATCATGCACTGATCACATGACTGATCATGTAGTGATCACGTGACTTATCATGCACTGATCACGTGGCTATCATGCACTGATCACGTGGCTGATCATGCACTGATCACGTGACTGATCATGCACTGATCACGTGGCTATCATGCACTGCTCACGTGGCTGATCATGCCATGATCACGCAGCTACCATGTACTGGTCACATGACTGATCATGCACTGATCACGTGACTGATCATGCAGTGATCACGTGGCTATCATGACTACTCACGTGGCTGATCATGCAATGATCATGTAGCTACCATGTACAGGTCACGTGAATGATCATACACCCATCAGGTGACTGATCATGCACTGATCACGTGGCTATCATGCACTGATCACGAGACTGATCATGCACTGTTCACGTCTATATCATGCACTGATCACATGACTGCCCATGCACTGATCACGTGGATGATCATACACTAATCTTGTGACAGATCATGCACTGATCACGTGGCTGATCATGCACTGATACCGTGACTGAGCATGGACTGATCACATGACTATCATGTAGTGATCACGTGACTTAATGGCGCTGATCATGTGACTGATCATGCGCTGATCATGTTTGCTATCATACACTGATCATGTGCCTCTGGAGGCAATAAACAAAGAGCTGAGTAGGCACGAATCAAACAGTCAGCAGGCAATAATCATGGAACTCAGGTGTGAGGAATCATGCTGCTCAGCTGGCAATAATCAAGCAGCTGAGCAGGCAGGAATTACGCAGCACAGCTGGCAATTGTCAAGCAGATGACAGGCAGGAATCGTGCAGCTCAGCTGGCAATTGTCAAGCAGATGAGCAGACAGTAATCACGCAGCTCAGCAGGCCCAGATCACGTGACTGAGCATGCACTGTTCACGTGGCTGATCATACACTGATCACGTGATGATCATGCACTGATCACTTGGATATCATGCACTGATCACGTGGCTGATCATACACTGTTCACGTGTCTGACCATGCACTGATCACGTGGCTGATCATACACTGCTCACGTAACTGATCATGCACTGATCACGTGGCTATCATGCACTGATCACGTGGCTGAACATGCACTGTTCACGTGGCTGATCACACACCTGTCACGTGACATATCATGCACTGATCACGTGGCACTCATGCACTGATCACGTGGCTGATCATACTCTGCTCACGTAACTCATGCACACATCACGTGGCTATCATGCACTGCTCACGTGGCTCGTCATGGAATGATCACGTAGCAACCATATACTGGTCACGTGACTGATCATGCAAAGATCACGTAAATGATCATGCACTGTTCACGTGACTGATCATGTACTGATCACGTGACTGATCATGCACTGATCACGTGGCTATCATGCTCTGCTCACGTGGCTGATCATGCAACGATCACGTAGCAACCATGTACTGGTCACGTGACTGATCATGCACTGATCACGTAATTGATCCTGCACTGATCACGTGGCTCATCATGCACTGATCACGTGGCTGATCACACATGTATCACGTGACTGATCATGCACTGATCACGTGGCTCTCATGCACTGATCACGTGGCTGTCATGCACTGATCACGTGGATATCATGCACTGATCACGTGGCTGATCACACACGTATCACATGACTGATCATGCACTGATCACGTGGCTATCATGCACTGATCACGTGGCTATCATGCACTGATCACGTGGCTGATCAGGCAATGATCACGTAGCTACCATGTACTGGTCACGTGACTGATCATGCACTGATCACGTAATTGATCATGCACTGATCATGTGGCTGATCATGCACTGATCACGTGGCTGATCATACACTGATCACATAACTGATCATGCACTGATCACGTGACTGATCATGCACTGATCACGTGGCTATCATGCACTGATCACTTGGCTGACATACACTGATCACGTGCCTGATCATGCACTGATCACGTGGCTGATCATGCACTGATCACGTGACTGATCATGCACTGATCACGTGGCTATCATGCACTGCTCACGTGGCTGATCATGCCATGATCACGCAGCTACCATGTACTGGTCACATGACTGATCATGCACTGATCACGTGACTGATCATGCAGTGATCACGTGGCTATCATGAACTACTCACGTGGCTGATCATGCAATGATCATGTAGCTACCATGTACAGGTCACGTGAATGATCATACACCCATCAGGTGACTGATCATGCACTGATCACGTGGCTATCATGCACTGATCACGAGACTGATCATGCACTGTTCACGTCTATATCATGCACTGATCACATGACTGCCCATGCACTGATCACGTGGATGATCATACACTAATCTTGTGACAGATCATGCACTGATCACGTGGCTGATCATGCACTGATACCGTGACTGAGCATGGACTGATCACATGACTATCATGTAGTGATCACGTGACTTAATGGCGCTGATCATGTGACTGATCATGCGCTGATCATGTTTGCTATCATACACTGATCATGTGCCTCTGGAGGCAATAAACAAAGAGCTGAGTAGGCACGAATCAAACAGTCAGCAGGCAATAATCATGGAACTCAGGTGTGAGGAATCATGCTGCTCAGCTGGCAATAATCAAGCAGCTGAGCAGGCAGGAATTACGCAGCACAGCTGGCAATTGTCAAGCAGATGACAGGCAGGAATCGTGCAGCTCAGCTGGCAATTGTCAAGCAGATGAGCAGACAGTAATCACGCAGCTCAGCAGGCCCAGATCACGTGACTGAGCATGCACTGTTCACGTGGCTGATCATACACTGATCACGTGATGATCATGCACTGATCACTTGGATATCATGCACTGATCACGTGGCTGATCATACACTGTTCACGTGTCTGACCATGCACTGATCACGTGGCTGATCATACACTGCTCACGTAACTGATCATGCACTGATCACGTGGCTATCATGCACTGATCACGTGGCTGAACATGCACTGTTCACGTGGCTGATCACACACCTGTCACGTGACATATCATGCACTGATCACGTGGCACTCATGCACTGATCACGTGGCTGATCATACTCTGCTCACGTAACTCATGCACACATCACGTGGCTATCATGCACTGCTCACGTGGCTCGTCATGGAATGATCACGTAGCAACCATATACTGGTCACGTGACTGATCATGCAAAGATCACGTAAATGATCATGCACTGTTCACGTGACTGATCATGTACTGATCACGTGACTGATCATGCACTGATCACGTGGCTATCATGCTCTGCTCACGTGGCTGATCATGCAACGATCACGTAGCAACCATGTACTGGTCACGTGACTGATCATGCACTGATCACGTAATTGATCCTGCACTGATCACGTGGCTCATCATGCACTGATCACGTGGCTGATCACACATGTATCACGTGACTGATCATGCACTGATCACGTGGCTCTCATGCACTGATCACGTGGCTGTCATGCACTGATCACGTGGATATCATGCACTGATCACGTGGCTGATCACACACGTATCACATGACTGATCATGCACTGATCACGTGGCTATCATGCACTGATCACGTGGCTATCATGCACTGATCACGTGGCTGATCATGCAATGATCACGTAGCTACCATGTACTGGTCACGTGACTGATCATGCACTGATCACGTAATTGATCATGCACTGATCATGTGGCTGATCATGCACTGATCACGTGGCTGATCATACACTGACATAACTGATCATGCACTGATCACGTGACTGATCATGCACTGATCACGTGGCTATCATGCACTGATCACGTGGCTGACATGCACTGATCACGTGCCTGATCATGCACTGATCACGTGGCTGATCATGCACTGATCACGTGACTGATCATGCACTGATCACGTGGCTATCATGCACTGCTCACGTGGCTGATCATGCCATGATCACGCAGCTACCATGTACTGGTCACATGACTGATCATGCACTGATCACGTGACTGATCATGCAGTGATCACGTGGCTATCATGCACTACTCACGTGGCTGATCATGCAATGATCATGTAGCTACCATGTACAGGTCACGTGAATGATCATACACCCATCAGGTGACTGATCATGCACTGATCACGTGGCTATCATGCACTGATCACGAGACTGATCATGCACTGTTCACGTCTATATCATGCACTGATCACATGACTGCCCATGCACTGATCACGTGGATGATCATACACTAATCTTGTGACAGATCATGCACTGATCACGTGGCTGATCATGCACTGATACCGTGACTGAGCATGGACTGATCACATGACTATCATGTAGTGATCACGTGACTTAATGGCGCTGATCATGTGACTGATCATGCGCTGATCATGTTTGCTATCATACACTGATCATGTGCCTCTGGAGGCAATAAACAAAGAGCTGAGTAGGCACGAATCAAACAGTCAGCAGGCAATAATCATGGAACTCAGGTGTGAGGAATCATGCTGCTCAGCTGGCAATAATCAAGCAGCTGAGCAGGCAGGAATTACGCAGCACAGCTGGCAATTGTCAAGCAGATGACAGGCAGGAATCGTGCAGCTCAGCTGGCAATTGTCAAGCAGATGAGCAGACAGTAATCACGCAGCTCAGCAGGCCCAGATCACGTGACTGAGCATGCACTGTTCACGTGGCTGATCATACACTGATCACGTGATGATCATGCACTGATCACTTGGATATCATGCACTGATCACGTGGCTGATCATACACTGTTCACGTGTCTGACCATGCACTGATCACGTGGCTGATCATACACTGCTCACGTAACTGATCATGCACTGATCACGTGGCTATCATGCACTGATCACGTGGCTGAACATGCACTGTTCACGTGGCTGATCACACACCTGTCACGTGACATATCATGCACTGATCACGTGGCACTCATGCACTGATCACGTGGCTGATCATACTCTGCTCACGTAACTCATGCACACATCACGTGGCTATCATGCACTGCTCACGTGGCTCGTCATGGAATGATCACGTAGCAACCATATACTGGTCACGTGACTGATCATGCAAAGATCACGTAAATGATCATGCACTGTTCACGTGACTGATCATGTACTGATCACGTGACTGATCATGCACTGATCACGTGGCTATCATGCACTGCTCACGTGGCTGATCATGCAACGATCACGTAGCAACCATGTACTGGTCACGTGACTGATCATGCACTGATCACGTAATTGATCCTGCACTGATCACGTGGCTCATCATGCACTGATCACGTGGCTGATCACACATGTATCACGTGACTGATCATGCACTGATCACGTGGCTCTCATGCACTGATCACGTGGCTGTCATGCACTGATCACGTGGATATCATGCACTGATCACGTGGCTGATCACACACGTATCACATGACTGATCATGCACTGATCACGTGGCTATCATGCACTGATCACGTGGCTATCATGCACTGATCACGTGGCTGATCATGCAATGATCACGTAGCTACCATGCACTGATCACGTGACTGATCATGCACTGATCACGTAATTGATCATGCACTGATCACGTGGCTGATCATGCACTGATCACGTGGCTGATCATGCACTGATCACGTGACTGATCATGCACTGATCACGTGTCTGATCATGCACTGATCACGTGGCTATCATGCACTGCTCACGTGGCTGATCATGCCATGATCACGCAGCTACCATGTACTGGTCACATGACTGATCATGCACTGATCACGTGACTGATCATGCAGTGATCACGTGGCTATCATGCACTACTCACGTGGCTGATCATGCAATGATCATGTAGCTACCATGTACAGGTCACGTGAATGATCATACACCCATCAGGTGACTGATCATGCACTGATCACGTGGCTATCATGCACTGATCACGAGACTGATCATGCACTGATCACGTCTATATCATGCACTGATCACATGACTGCCCGTGCACTGATCACGTGGATGATCATACACTAATCTTGTGACAGATCATGCACTGATCACGTGGCTGATCATGCACTGATACCGTGACTGAGCATGGACTGATCACATGACTATCATGTAGTGATCACGTGACTTAATGGCGCTGATCATGTGACTGATCATGCGCTGATCATGTTTGCTATCATACACTGATCATGTGCCTCTGGAGGCAATAAACAAAGAGCTGAGTAGGCACGAATCAAACAGTCAGCAGGCAATAATCATGGAACTCAGGTGTGAGGAATCATGCTGCTCAGCTGGCAATAATCAAGCAGCTGAGCAGGCAGGAATTACGCAGCACAGCTGGCAATTGTCAAGCAGATGACAGGCAGGAATCGTGCAGCTCAGCTGGCAATTGTCAAGCAGATGAGCAGACAGTAATCACGCAGCTCAGCAGGCCCAGATCACGTGACTGAGCATGCACTGTTCACGTGGCTGATCATACACTGATCACGTGATGATCATGCACTGATCACTTGGATATCATGCACTGATCACGTGGCTGATCATACACTGTTCACGTGTCTGACCATGCACTGATCACGTGGCTGATCATACACTGCTCACGTAACTGATCATGCACTGATCACGTGGCTATCATGCACTGATCACGTGGCTGAACATGCACTGTTCACGTGGCTGATCACACACCTGTCACGTGACATATCATGCACTGATCACGTGGCACTCATGCACTGATCACGTGGCTGATCATACTCTGCTCACGTAACTCATGCACACATCACGTGGCTATCATGCACTGCTCACGTGGCTCGTCATGGAATGATCACGTAGCAACCATATACTGGTCACGTGACTGATCATGCAAAGATCACGTAAATGATCATGCACTGTTCACGTGACTGATCATGTACTGATCACGTGACTGATCATGCACTGATCACGTGGCTATCATGCTCTGCTCACGTGGCTGATCATGCAACGATCACGTAGCAACCATGTACTGGTCACGTGACTGATCATGCACTGATCACGTAATTGATCCTGCACTGATCACGTGGCTCATCATGCACTGATCACGTGGCTGATCACACATGTATCACGTGACTGATCATGCACTGATCACGTGGCTCTCATGCACTGATCACGTGGCTGTCATGCACTGATCACGTGGATATCATGCACTGATCACGTGGCTGATCACACACGTATCACATGACTGATCATGCACTGATCACGTGGCTATCATGCACTGATCACGTGGCTGATCATGCAATGATCACGTAGCTACCATGTACTGGTCACGTGACTGATCATGCACTGATCACGTAATTGATCATGCACTGATCATGTGGCTGATCATGCACTGATCACGTGGCTGATCATGCACTGATCACGTAACTGATCATGCACTGATCACGTGACTGATCATGCACTGATCACGTGGCTATCATGCACTGATCACGTGGCTGACATACACTGATCACGTGCCTGGTCATGCACTGATCACGTGGCTGATCATGCACTGATCACGTGACTGATCATGCACTGATCACGTGTCTGATCATGCACTGATCACGTGGCTATCATGCACTGCTCACGTGGCTGATCATGCCATGATCACGCAGCTACCATGTACTGGTCACATGACTGATCATGCACTGATCACGTGACTGATCATGCAGTGATCACGTGGCTATCATGAACTACTCACGTGGCTGATCATGCAATGATCATGTAGCTACCATGTACAGGTCACGTGAATGATCATACACCCATCAGGTGACTGATCATGCACTGATCACGTGGCTATCATGCACTGATCACGAGACTGATCATGCACTGTTCACGTCTATATCATGCACTGATCACATGACTGCCCGTGCACTGATCACGTGGATGATCATACACTAATCTTGTGACAGATCATGCACTGATCACGTGGCTGATCATGCACTGATACCGTGACTGAGCATGGACTGATCACATGACTATCATGTAGTGATCACGTGACTTAATGGCGCTGATCATGTGACTGATCATGCGCTGATCATGTTTGCTATCATACACTGATCATGTGCCTCTGGAGGCAATAAACAAAGAGCTGAGTAGGCACGAATCAAACAGTCAGCAGGCAATAATCATGGAACTCAGGTGTGAGGAATCATGCTGCTCAGCTGGCAATAATCAAGCAGCTGAGCAGGCAGGAATTACGCAGCACAGCTGGCAATTGTCAAGCAGATGACAGGCAGGAATCGTGCAGCTCAGCTGGCAATTGTCAAGCAGATGAGCAGACAGTAATCACGCAGCTCAGCAGGCCCAGATCACGTGACTGAGCATGCACTGTTCACGTGGCTGATCATACACTGATCACGTGATGATCATGCACTGATCACTTGGATATCATGCACTGATCACGTGGCTGATCATACACTGTTCACGTGTCTGACCATGCACTGATCACGTGGCTGATCATACACTGCTCACGTAACTGATCATGCACTGATCACGTGGCTATCATGCACTGATCACGTGGCTGAACATGCACTGTTCACGTGGCTGATCACACACCTGTCACGTGACATATCATGCACTGATCACGTGGCACTCATGCACTGATCACGTGGCTGATCATACTCTGCTCACGTAACTCATGCACACATCACGTGGCTATCATGCACTGCTCACGTGGCTCGTCATGGAATGATCACGTAGCAACCATATACTGGTAACGTGACTGATCATGCAAAGATCACGTAAATGATCATGCACTGTTCACGTGACTGATCATGTACTGATCACGTGACTGATCATGCACTGATCACGTGGCTATCATGCTCTGCTCACGTGGCTGATCATGCAACGATCACGTAGCAACCATGTACTGGTCACGTGACTGATCATGCACTGATCACGTAATTGATCCTGCACTGATCACGTGGCTCATCATGCACTGATCACGTGGCTGATCACACATGTATCACGTGACTGATCATGCACTGATCACGTGGCTCTCATGCACTGATCACGTGGCTGTCATGCACTGATCACGTGGATATCATGCACTGATCACGTGGCTGATCACACACGTATCACATGACTGATCATGCACTGATCACGTGGCTATCATGCACTGATCACGTGGCTATCATGCACTGATCACGTGGCTGATCATGCAATGATCACGTAGCTACCATGTACTGGTCACGTGACTGATCATGCACTGATCACGTAATTGATCATGCACTGATCATGTGGCTGATCATGCACTGATCACGTGGCTGATCATACACTGATCACATAACTGATCATGCACTGATCACGTGACTGATCATGCACTGATCACGTGGCTATCATGCACTGATCACTTGGCTGGACATACACTGATCACGTGCCTGGTCATGCACTGATCACGTGGCTGATCATGCACTGATCACGTGACTGATCATGCACTGATCACGTGTCTGATCATGCACTGATCACGTGGCTATCATGCACTGCTCACGTGGCTGATCATGCCATGATCACGCAGCTACCATGTACTGGTCACATGACTGATCATGCACTGATCACGTGACTGATCATGCAGTGATCACGTGGCTATCATGAACTACTCACGTGGCTGATCATGCAATGATCATGTAGCTACCATGTACAGGTCACGTGAATGATCATACACCCATCAGGTGACTGATCATGCACTGATCACGTGGCTATCATGCACTGATCACGAGACTGATCATGCACTGTTCACGTCTATATCATGCACTGATCACATGACTGCCCATGCACTGATCACGTGGATGATCATACACTAATCTTGTGACAGATCATGCACTGATCACGTGGCTGATCATGCACTGATACCGTGACTGAGCATGGACTGATCACATGACTATCATGTAGTGATCACGTGACTTAATGGCGCTGATCATGTGACTGATCATGCGCTGATCATGTTTGCTATCATACACTGATCATGTGCCTCTGGAGGCAATAAACAAAGAGCTGAGTAGGCACGAATCAAACAGTCAGCAGGCAATAATCATGGAACTCAGGTGTGAGGAATCATGCTGCTCAGCTGGCAATAATCAAGCAGCTGAGCAGGCAGGAATTACGCAGCACAGCTGGCAATTGTCAAGCAGATGACAGGCAGGAATCGTGCAGCTCAGCTGGCAATTGTCAAGCAGATGAGCAGACAGTAATCACGCAGCTCAGCAGGCCCAGATCACGTGACTGAGCATGCACTGTTCACGTGGCTGATCATACACTGATCACGTGATGATCATGCACTGATCACTTGGATATCATGCACTGATCACGTGGCTGATCATACACTGTTCACGTGTCTGACCATGCACTGATCACGTGGCTGATCATACACTGCTCACGTAACTGATCATGCACTGATCACGTGGCTATCATGCACTGATCACGTGGCTGAACATGCACTGTTCACGTGGCTGATCACACACCTGTCACGTGACATATCATGCACTGATCACGTGGCACTCATGCACTGATCACGTGGCTGATCATACTCTGCTCACGTAACTCATGCACACATCACGTGGCTATCATGCACTGCTCACGTGGCTCGTCATGGAATGATCACGTAGCAACCATATACTGGTCACGTGACTGATCATGCAAAGATCACGTAAATGATCATGCACTGTTCACGTGACTGATCATGTACTGATCACGTGACTGATCATGCACTGATCACGTGGCTATCATGCTCTGCTCACGTGGCTGATCATGCAACGATCACGTAGCAACCATGTACTGGTCACGTGACTGATCATGCACTGATCACGTAATTGATCCTGCACTGATCACGTGGCTCATCATGCACTGATCACGTGGCTGATCACACATGTATCACGTGACTGATCATGCACTGATCACGTGGCTCTCATGCACTGATCACGTGGCTGTCATGCACTGATCACGTGGATATCATGCACTGATCACGTGGCTGATCACACACGTATCACATGACTGATCATGCACTGATCACGTGGCTATCATGCACTGATCACGTGGCTATCATGCACTGATCACGTGGCTGATCATGCAATGATCACGTAGCTACCATGTACTGGTCACGTGACTGATCATGCACTGATCACGTGATCATGCACTGATCACGTGGCTGATCATGCACTGATCACGTGGCTGATCATGCACTGATCACGTGACTGATCATGCACTGATCACGTGTCTGATCATGCACTGATCACGTGGCTATCATGCACTGCTCACGTGGCTGATCATGCATGATCACGCAGCTACCATGTACTGGTCACATGACTGATCATGCACTGATCACGTGACTGATCATGCAGTGATCACGTGGCTATCATGCACTACTCACGTGGCTGATCATGCAATGATCATGTAGCTACCATGTACAGGTCACGTGAATGATCATACACCCATCAGGTGACTGATCATGCACTGATCACGTGGCTATCATGCACTGATCACGAGACTGATCATGCACTGTTCACGTCTATATCATGCACTGATCACATGACTGCCCATGCACTGATCACGTGGATGATCATACACTAATCTTGTGACAGATCATGCACTGATCACGTGGCTGATCATGCACTGATACCGTGACTGAGCATGGACTGATCACATGACTATCATGTAGTGATCACGTGACTTAATGGCGCTGATCATGTGACTGATCATGCGCTGATCATGTTTGCTATCATACACTGATCATGTGCCTCTGGAGGCAATAAACAAAGAGCTGAGTAGGCACGAATCAAACAGTCAGCAGGCAATAATCATGGAACTCAGGTGTGAGGAATCATGCTGCTCAGCTGGCAATAATCAAGCAGCTGAGCAGGCAGGAATTACGCAGCACAGCTGGCAATTGTCAAGCAGATGACAGGCAGGAATCGTGCAGCTCAGCTGGCAATTGTCAAGCAGATGAGCAGACAGTAATCACGCAGCTCAGCAGGCCCAGATCACGTGACTGAGCATGCACTGTTCACGTGGCTGATCATACACTGATCACGTGATGATCATGCACTGATCACTTGGATATCATGCACTGATCACGTGGCTGATCATACACTGTTCACGTGTCTGACCATGCACTGATCACGTGGCTGATCATACACTGCTCACGTAACTGATCATGCACTGATCACGTGGCTATCATGCACTGATCACGTGGCTGAACATGCACTGTTCACGTGGCTGATCACACACCTGTCACGTGACATATCATGCACTGATCACGTGGCACTCATGCACTGATCACGTGGCTGATCATACTCTGCTCACGTAACTCATGCACACATCACGTGGCTATCATGCACTGCTCACGTGGCTCGTCATGGAATGATCACGTAGCAACCATATACTGGTCACGTGACTGATCATGCAAAGATCACGTAAATGATCATGCACTGTTCACGTGACTGATCATGTACTGATCACGTGACTGATCATGCACTGATCACGTGGCTATCATGCTCTGCTCACGTGGCTGATCATGCAACGATCACGTAGCAACCATGTACTGGTCACGTGACTGATCATGCACTGATCACGTAATTGATCCTGCACTGATCACGTGGCTCATCATGCACTGATCACGTGGCTGATCACACATGTATCACGTGACTGATCATGCACTGATCACGTGGCTCTCATGCACTGATCACGTGGCTGTCATGCACTGATCACGTGGATATCATGCACTGATCACGTGGCTGATCACACACGTATCACATGACTGATCATGCACTGATCACGTGGCTATCATGCACTGATCACGTGGCTGATCATGCAATGATCACGTGGCTACCATGTACTGGTCACGTGACTGATCATGCACTGATCACGTAATTGATCATGCACTGATCATGTGGCTGATCATGCACTGATCACGTGGCTGATCATACACTGATCACAACTGATCATGCACTGATCACGTGACTGATCATGCACTGATCACGTGGCTATCATGCACTGATCACTTGGCTGACATACACTGATCACGTGCCTGGTCATGCACTGATCACGTGGCTGATCATGCACTGATCACGTGACTGATCATGCACTGATCACGTGTCTGATCATGCACTGATCACGTGGCTATCATGCACTGCTCACGTGGCTGATCATGCCATGATCACGCAGCTACCATGTACTGGTCACATGACTGATCATGCACTGATCACGTGACTGATCATGCAGTGATCACGTGGCTATCATGAACTACTCACGTGGCTGATCATGCAATGATCATGTAGCTACCATGTACAGGTCACGTGAATGATCATACACCCATCAGGTGACTGATCATGCACTGATCACGTGGCTATCATGCACTGATCACGAGACTGATCATGCACTGTTCACGTCTATATCATGCACTGATCACATGACTGCCCGTGCACTGATCACGTGGATGATCATACACTAATCTTGTGACAGATCATGCACTGATCACGTGGCTGATCATGCACTGATACCGTGACTGAGCATGGACTGATCACATGACTATCATGTAGTGATCACGTGACTTAATGGCGCTGATCATGTGACTGATCATGCGCTGATCATGTTTGCTATCATACACTGATCATGTGCCTCTGGAGGCAATAAACAAAGAGCTGAGTAGGCACGAATCAAACAGTCAGCAGGCAATAATCATGGAACTCAGGTGTGAGGAATCATGCTGCTCAGCTGGCAATAATCAAGCAGCTGAGCAGGCAGGAATTACGCAGCACAGCTGGCAATTGTCAAGCAGATGACAGGCAGGAATCGTGCAGCTCAGCTGGCAATTGTCAAGCAGATGAGCAGACAGTAATCACGCAGCTCAGCAGGCCCAGATCACGTGACTGAGCATGCACTGTTCACGTGGCTGATCATACACTGATCACGTGATGATCATGCACTGATCACTTGGATATCATGCACTGATCACGTGGCTGATCATACACTGTTCACGTGTCTGACCATGCACTGATCACGTGGCTGATCATACACTGCTCACGTAACTGATCATGCACTGATCACGTGGCTATCATGCACTGATCACGTGGCTGAACATGCACTGTTCACGTGGCTGATCACACACCTGTCACGTGACATATCATGCACTGATCACGTGGCACTCATGCACTGATCACGTGGCTGATCATACTCTGCTCACGTAACTCATGCACACATCACGTGGCTATCATGCACTGCTCACGTGGCTCGTCATGGAATGATCACGTAGCAACCATATACTGGTCACGTGACTGATCATGCAAAGATCACGTAAATGATCATGCACTGTTCACGTGACTGATCATGTACTGATCACGTGACTGATCATGCACTGATCACGTGGCTATCATGCTCTGCTCACGTGGCTGATCATGCAACGATCACGTAGCAACCATGTACTGGTCACGTGACTGATCATGCACTGATCACGTAATTGATCATGCACTGATCACGTGGCTCATCATGCACTGATCACGTGGCTGAACAGACATGTATCACGTGACTGATCATGCACTGATCACGTGGCTCTCATGCACTGATCACGTGGCTGTCATGCACTGATCACGTGGATATCATGCACTGATCACGTGGCTGATCACACACGTATCACATGACTGATCATGCACTGATCACGTGGCTATCATGCACTGATCACGTGGCTATCATGCACTGATCACGTGGCTGATCAGGCAATGATCACGTAGCTACCATGTACTGGTCACGTGACTGATCATGCACTGATCACGTAATTGATCATGCACTGATCATGTGGCTGATCATGCACTGATCACGTGGCTGATCATACACTGATCACATAACTGATCATGCACTGATCACGTGACTGATCATGCACTGATCACGTGGCTATCATGCACTGATCACTTGGCTGGACATACACTGATCACGTGCCTGGTCATGCACTGATCACGTGGCTGATCATGCACTGATCACGTGACTGATCATGCACTGATCACGTGTCTGATCATGCACTGATCACGTGGCTATCATGCACTGCTCACGTGGCTGATCATGCCATGATCACGCAGCTACCATGTACTGGTCACATGACTGATCATGCACTGATCACGTGACTGATCATGCAGTGATCACGTGGCTATCATGAACTACTCACGTGGCTGATCATGCAATGATCATGTAGCTACCATGTACAGGTCACGTGAATGATCATACACCCATCAGGTGACTGATCATGCACTGATCACGTGGCTATCATGCACTGATCACGAGACTGATCATGCACTGTTCACGTCTATATCATGCACTGATCACATGACTGCCCGTGCACTGATCACGTGGATGATCATACACTAATCTTGTGACAGATCATGCACTGATCACGTGGCTGATCATGCACTGATACCGTGACTGAGCATGGACTGATCACATGACTATCATGTAGTGATCACGTGACTTAATGGCGCTGATCATGTGACTGATCATGCGCTGATCATGTTTGCTATCATACACTGATCATGTGCCTCTGGAGGCAATAAACAAAGAGCTGAGTAGGCACGAATCAAACAGTCAGCAGGCAATAATCATGGAACTCAGGTGTGAGGAATCATGCTGCTCAGCTGGCAATAATCAAGCAGCTGAGCAGGCAGGAATTACGCAGCACAGCTGGCAATTGTCAAGCAGATGACAGGCAGGAATCGTGCAGCTCAGCTGGCAATTGTCAAGCAGATGAGCAGACAGTAATCACGCAGCTCAGCAGGCCCAGATCACGTGACTGAGCATGCACTGTTCACGTGGCTGATCATACACTGATCACGTGATGATCATGCACTGATCACTTGGATATCATGCACTGATCACGTGGCTGATCATACACTGTTCACGTGTCTGACCATGCACTGATCACGTGGCTGATCATACACTGCTCACGTAACTGATCATGCACTGATCACGTGGCTATCATGCACTGATCACGTGGCTGAACATGCACTGTTCACGTGGCTGATCACACACCTGTCACGTGACATATCATGCACTGATCACGTGGCACTCATGCACTGATCACGTGGCTGATCATACTCTGCTCACGTAACTCATGCACACATCACGTGGCTATCATGCACTGCTCACGTGGCTCGTCATGGAATGATCACGTAGCAACCATATACTGGTCACGTGACTGATCATGCAAAGATCACGTAAATGATCATGCACTGTTCACGTGACTGATCATGTACTGATCACGTGACTGATCATGCACTGATCACGTGGCTATCATGCTCTGCTCACGTGGCTGATCATGCAACGATCACGTAGCAACCATGTACTGGTCACGTGACTGATCATGCACTGATCACGTAATTGATCCTGCACTGATCACGTGGCTCATCATGCACTGATCACGTGGCTGATCACACATGTATCACGTGACTGATCATGCACTGATCACGTGGCTCTCATGCACTGATCACGTGGCTGTCATGCACTGATCACGTGGATATCATGCACTGATCACGTGGCTGATCACACACGTATCACATGACTGATCATGCACTGATCACGTGGCTATCATGCACTGATCACGTGGCTATCATGCACTGATCACGTGGCTGATCAGGCAATGATCACGTAGCTACCATGTACTGGTCACGTGACTGATCATGCACTGATCACGTAATTGATCATGCACTGATCATGTGGCTGATCATGCACTGATCACGTGGCTGATCATACACTGATCACGTAACTGATCATGCACTGATCACGTGACTGATCATGCACTGATCACGTGGCTATCATGCACTGATCACGTGGCTGATCATGCACTGATCACGTGACTGATCATGCACTGATCACGTGACTGATCATGCACTGATCACGTGGCTATCATGCACTGCTCACGTGGCTGATCATGCCATCATCACGCAGCTACCATGTACTGGTCACATGACTGATCATGCACTGATCACGTGACTGATCATGCAGTGATCACGTGGCTATCATGAACTACTCACGTGGCTGATCATGCAATGATCATGTAGCTACCATGTACAGGTCACGTGAATGATCATACACCCATCAGGTGACTGATCATGCACTGATCACGTGGCTATCATGCACTGATCACGAGACTGATCATGCACTGATCACGTCTATATCATGCACTGATCACATGACTGCCCGTGCACTGATCACATGGATGATCATACACTAATCTTGTGACAGATCATGCACTGATCACGTGGCTGATCATGCACTGATACCGTGACTGAGCATGGACTGATCACATGACTATCATGTAGTGATCACGTGACTTAATGGCGCTGATCATGTGACTGATCATGCGCTGATCATGTTTGCTATCATACACTGATCATGTGCCTCTGGAGGCAATAAACAAAGAGCTGAGTAGGCACGAATCAAACAGTCAGCAGGCAATAATCATGGAACTCAGGTGTGAGGAATCATGCTGCTCAGCTGGCAATAATCAAGCAGCTGAGCAGGCAGGAATTACGCAGCACAGCTGGCAATTGTCAAGCAGATGACAGGCAGGAATCGTGCAGCTCAGCTGGCAATTGTCAAGCAGATGAGCAGACAGTAATCACGCAGCTCAGCAGGCCCAGATCACGTGACTGAGCATGCACTGTTCACGTGGCTGATCATACACTGATCACGTGATGATCATGCACTGATCACTTGGATATCATGCACTGATCACGTGGCTGATCATACACTGTTCACGTGTCTGACCATGCACTGATCACGTGGCTGATCATACACTGCTCACGTAACTGATCATGCACTGATCACGTGGCTATCATGCACTGATCACGTGGCTGAACATGCACTGTTCACGTGGCTGATCACACACCTGTCACGTGACATATCATGCACTGATCACGTGGCACTCATGCACTGATCACGTGGCTGATCATACTCTGCTCACGTAACTCATGCACACATCACGTGGCTATCATGCACTGCTCACGTGGCTCGTCATGGAATGATCACGTAGCAACCATATACTGGTCACGTGACTGATCATGCAAAGATCACGTAAATGATCATGCACTGTTCACGTGACTGATCATGTACTGATCACGTGACTGATCATGCACTGATCACGTGGCTATCATGCTCTGCTCACGTGGCTGATCATGCAACGATCACGTAGCAACCATGTACTGGTCACGTGACTGATCATGCACTGATCACGTAATTGATCCTGCACTGATCACGTGGCTCATCATGCACTGATCACGTGGCTGATCACACATGTATCACGTGACTGATCATGCACTGATCCCATGGCTCTCATGCACTGATCACGTGGATATCATGCACTGATCACGTGGCTGATCACACACGTATCACATGACTGATCATGCACTGATCACGTGGCTATCATGCACTGATCACGTGGCTATCATGCACTGATCACGTGGCTGATCATGCAATGATCACGTAGCTACCATGTACTGGTCACGTGACTGATCATGCACTGAGCACGTAATTGATCATGCACTGATCATGTGGCTGATCATGCACTGATCACGTGGCTGATCATACACTGATCACATAACTGATCATGCACTGATCACGTGACTGATCATGCACTGATCACGTGGCTATCATGCACTGATCACGTGGCTGATCATGCACTGATCACGTGACTGATCATGCACTGATCACGTGACTGATCATGCACTGATCACGTGGCTATCATGCACTGCTCACGTGGCTGATCATGCCATGATCACGCAGCTACCATGTACTGGTCACATGACTGATCATGCACTGATCACGTGACTGATCATGCAGTGATCACGTGGCTATCATGCACTACTCACGTGGCTGATCATGCAATGATCATGTAGCTACCATGTACAGGTCACGTGAATGATCATACACCCATCAGGTGACTGATCATGCACTGATCACGTGGCTATCATGCACTGATCACGAGACTGATCATGCACTGTTCACGTCTATATCATGCACTGATCACATGACTGCCCGTGCACTGATCACGTGGATGATCATACACTAATCTTGTGACAGATCATGCACTGATCACGTGGCTGATCATGCACTGATACCGTGACTGAGCATGGACTGATCACATGACTATCATGTAGTGATCACGTGACTTAATGGCGCTGATCATGTGACTGATCATGCGCTGATCATGTTTGCTATCATACACTGATCATGTGCCTCTGGAGGCAATAAACAAAGAGCTGAGTAGGCACGAATCAAACAGTCAGCAGGCAATAATCATGGAACTCAGGTGTGAGGAATCATGCTGCTCAGCTGGCAATAATCAAGCAGCTGAGCAGGCAGGAATTACGCAGCACAGCTGGCAATTGTCAAGCAGATGACAGGCAGGAATCGTGCAGCTCAGCTGGCAATTGTCAAGCAGATGAGCAGACAGTAATCACGCAGCTCAGCAGGCCCAGATCACGTGACTGAGCATGCACTGTTCACGTGGCTGATCATACACTGATCACGTGATGATCATGCACTGATCACTTGGATATCATGCACTGATCACGTGGCTGATCATACACTGTTCACGTGTCTGACCATGCACTGATCACGTGGCTGATCATACACTGCTCACGTAACTGATCATGCACTGATCACGTGGCTATCATGCACTGATCACGTGGCTGAACATGCACTGTTCACGTGGCTGATCACACACCTGTCACGTGACATATCATGCACTGATCACGTGGCACTCATGCACTGATCACGTGGCTGATCATACTCTGCTCACGTAACTCATGCACACATCACGTGGCTATCATGCACTGCTCACGTGGCTCGTCATGGAATGATCACGTAGCAACCATATACTGGTCACGTGACTGATCATGCAAAGATCACGTAAATGATCATGCACTGTTCACGTGACTGATCATGTACTGATCACGTGACTGATCATGCACTGATCACGTGGCTATCATGCACTGCTCACGTGGCTGATCATGCAACGATCACGTAGCAACCATGTACTGGTCACGTGACTGATCATGCACTGATCACGTAATTGATCCTGCACTGATCACGTGGCTCATCATGCACTGATCACGTGGCTGATCACACATGTATCACGTGACTGATCATGCACTGATCACGTGGCTCTCATGCACTGATCACGTGGCTGTCATGCACTGATCACGTGGATATCATGCACTGATCACGTGGCTGATCACACACGTATCACATGACTGATCATGCACTGATCACGTGGCTATCATGCACTGATCACGTGGCTATCATGCACTGATCACGTGGCTGATCATGCAATGATCACGTAGCTACCATGTACTGATCACGTGACTGATCATGCACTGATCACGTAATTGATCATGCACTGATCACGTGGCTGATCATGCACTGATCACGTGGCTGATCATGCACTGATCACGTAACTGATCATGCACTGATCACGTGACTGATCATGCACTGATCACGTGGCTATCATGCACTGATCACGTGGCTGATCATGCACTGATCACGTGACTGATCATGCACTGATCACGTGGCTATCATGCACTGATCACGTGGCTGATCATGCATGATCACGCAGCTATCATGCACTGATCACGTGACTGATCATGCACTGATCACGTGACTGATCATGCACTGATCACGTGGCTGATCATGCACTGATCACGTGACTGATCATGCACTGATCACGTGACTGATCATGCACTGATCACGTGGCTATCATGCACTGATCACGTGGCTGATCATGCACTGATCACGTGCCTGATCATGCACTGATCACGTGGCTGATCATGCACTGATCACGTGACTGATCATGCACTGATCACGTGGCTATCATGCACTGCTCACGTGGCTGATCATGCCATGATCACGCAGCTACCATGTACTGGTCACATGACTGATCATGCACTGATCACGTGACTGATCATGCACTGATCACGTGGCTATCATGCACTACTCACGTGGCTGATCATGCAATGATCATGTAGCTACCATGTACAGGTCACGTGAATGATCATACACCCATCAGGTGACTGATCATGCACTGATCACGTGGCTATCATGCACTGATCACGTGACTGATCATGCACTGATCACGTCTATATCATGCACTGATCACATGACTGCCCATGCACTGATCACGTGGATGATCATACACTAATCTTGTGACAGATCATGCACTGATCACGTGGCTGATCATGCACTGATACCGTGACTGAGCATGGACTGATCACATGACTATCATGTAGTGATCACGTGACTTAATGGCGCTGATCATGTGACTGATCATGCGCTGATCATGTTTGCTATCATACACTGATCATGTGCCTCTGGAGGCAATAAACAAAGAGCTGAGTAGGCACGAATCAAACAGTCAGCAGGCAATAATCATGGAACTCAGGTGTGAGGAATCATGCTGCTCAGCTGGCAATAATCAAGCAGCTGAGCAGGCAGGAATTACAGCACAGCTGGCAATTGTCAAGCAGATGACAGGCAGGAATCGTGCAGCTCAGCTGGCAATTGTCAAGCAGATGAGCAGACAGTAATCACGCAGCTCAGCAGGCCCTGATCACGTGACTGAGCATGCACTGTTCACGTGGCTGATCATACACTGATCACGTGATGATCATGCACTGATCACGTGGCTATCATGCACTGATCACGTGGCTGATCATGCACTGTTCACGTGGCTGATCACACACTGTCACGTGACATATCATGCACTGATCACGTGGCACTCATGCACTGATCACGTGGCTGATCATACACTGCTCACGTAACTCATGCACACATCACGTGGCTATCATGCACTGCTCACGTGGCTCGTCATGGAATGATCACGTAGCAACCATATACTGGTCACGTGACTGATCATGCAAAGATCACGTAAATGATCATGCACTGTTCACGTGACTGATCATGTACTGATCACGTGACTGATCATGCACTGATCACGTGGCTATCATGCACTGCTCACGTGGCTGATCATGCAACGATCACGTAGCAACCATGTACTGGTCACGTGACTGATCATGCACTGATCACGTAATTGATCATGCACTGATCACGTGGCTCATCATGCACTGATCACGTGGCTGATCACACATGTATCACGTGACTGATCATGCACTGATCACGTGGCTCTCATGCACTGATCACGTGGCTGTCATGCACTGATCACGTGGATATCATGCACTGATCACGTGGCTGATCACACACGTATCACATGACTGATCATGCACTGATCACGTGGCTATCATGCACTGATCACGTGGCTATCATGCACTGATCACGTGGCTGATCATGCAATGATCACGTAGCTACCATGTACTGGTCACGTGACTGATCATGCACTGATCACGTGATCATGCACTGATCACGTGGCTGATCATGCACTGATCACGTGGCTGATCATGCACTGATCACGTGACTGATCATGCACTGATCACGTGGCTGATCATGCACTGATCACGTGGCTGATCATGCACTGATCACGTAACTGATCATGCACTGATCACGTGACTGATCATGCACTGATCACGTGGCTATCATGCACTGATCACGTGGCTGACATACACTGATCACGTGCCTGATCATGCACTGATCACGTGGCTGATCATGCACTGATCACGTGACTGATCATGCACTGATCACGTGTCTGATCATGCACTGATCACGTGGCTATCATGCACTGCTCACGTGGCTGATCATGCCATGATCACGCAGCTACCATGTACTGGTCACATGACTGATCATGCACTGATCACGTGACTGATCATGCAGTGATCACGTGGCTATCATGAACTACTCACGTGGCTGATCATGCAATGATCATGTAGCTACCATGTACAGGTCACGTGAATGATCATACACCCATCAGGTGACTGATCATGCACTGATCACGTGGCTATCATGCACTGATCACGAGACTGATCATGCACTGTTCACGTCTATATCATGCACTGATCACATGACTGCCCGTGCACTGATCACGTGGATGATCATACACTAATCTTGTGACAGATCATGCACTGATCACGTGGCTGATCATGCACTGATACCGTGACTGAGCATGGACTGATCACATGACTATCATGTAGTGATCACGTGACTTAATGGCGCTGATCATGTGACTGATCATGCGCTGATCATGTTTGCTATCATACACTGATCATGTGCCTCTGGAGGCAATAAACAAAGAGCTGAGTAGGCACGAATCAAACAGTCAGCAGGCAATAATCATGGAACTCAGCTGTGAGGAATCATGCTGCTCAGCTGGCAATAATCAAGCAGCTGAGCAGGCAGGAATTACGCAGCACAGCTGGCAATTGTCAAGCAGATGACAGGCAGGAATCGTGCAGCTCAGCTGGCAATTGTCAAGCAGATGAGCAGACAGTAATCACGCAGCTCAGCAGGCCCAGATCACGTGACTGAGCATGCACTGTTCACGTGGCTGATCATACACTGATCACGTGATGATCATGCACTGATCACTTGGATATCATGCACTGATCACGTGGCTGATCATACACTGTTCACGTGTCTGACCATGCACTGATCACGTGGCTGATCATACACTGCTCACGTAACTGATCATGCACTGATCACGTGGCTATCATGCACTGATCACGTGGCTGAACATGCACTGTTCACGTGGCTGATCACACACCTGTCACGTGACATATCATGCACTGATCACGTGGCACTCATGCACTGATCACGTGGCTGATCATACTCTGCTCACGTAACTCATGCACACATCACGTGGCTATCATGCACTGCTCACGTGGCTCGTCATGGAATGATCACGTAGCAACCATATACTGGTCACGTGACTGATCATGCAAAGATCACGTAAATGATCATGCACTGTTCACGTGACTGATCATGTACTGATCACGTGACTGATCATGCACTGATCACGTGGCTATCATGCTCTGCTCACGTGGCTGATCATGCAACGATCACGTAGCAACCATGTACTGGTCACGTGACTGATCATGCACTGATCACGTAATTGATCATGCACTGATCACGTGGCTCATCATGCACTGATCACGTGGCTGATCACACATGTATCACGTGACTGATCATGCACTGATCACGTGGCTATCATGCACTGATCACGTGGCTGTCATGCACTGATCACGTGGCTATCATGCACTGATCACGTGGCTGATCACACACGTATCACATGACTGATCATGCACTGATCACGTGGCTATCATGCACTGATCACGTGGCTATCATGCACTGATCACGTGGCTGATCATGCACTGATCACGTAGCTACCATGCACTGGTCACGTGACTGATCATGCACTGATCACGTGGCTGATCATGCACTGATACCGTGACTGAGCATGGACTGATCACATGACTATCATGTAGTGATCACGTGACTTAATGGCGCTGATCATGTGACTGATCATGCGCTGATCATGTTTGCTATCATACACTGATCATGTGCCTCTGGAGGCAATAAACAAAGAGCTGAGTAGGCACGAATCAAACAGTCAGCAGGCAATAATCATGGAACTCAGGTGTGAGGAATCATGCTGCTCAGCTGGCAATAATCAAGCAGCTGAGCAGGCAGGAATTACGCAGCACAGCTGGCAATTGTCAAGCAGATGACAGGCAGGAATCATGCAGCTCAGCTGGCAATTGTCAAGCAGATGAGCAGACAGTAATCACGCAGCTCAGCAGGCCCTGATCACGTGACTGAGCATGCACTGTTCACGTGGCTGATCATACACTGATCACGTGATGATCATGCACTGATCACTTGGATATCATGCACTGATCACGTGGCTGATCATACACTGTTCACGTGTCTGACCATGCACTGATCACGTGGCTGATCATACACTGCTCACGTAACTGATCATGCACTGATCACGTGGCTATCATGCACTGATCACGTGGCTGAACATGCACTGTTCACGTGGCTGATCACACACCTGTCACGTGACATATCATGCACTGATCACGTGGCACTCATGCACTGATCACGTGGCTGATCATACTCTGCTCACGTAACTCATGCACACATCACGTGGCTATCATGCACTGCTCACGTGGCTCGTCATGGAATGATCACGTAGCAACCATATACTGGTCACGTGACTGATCATGCAAAGATCACGTAAATGATCATGCACTGTTCACGTGACTGATCATGTACTGATCACGTGACTGATCATGCACTGATCACGTGGCTATCATGCTCTGCTCACGTGGCTGATCATGCAACGATCACGTAGCAACCATGTACTGGTCACGTGACTGATCATGCACTGATCACGTAATTGATCCTGCACTGATCACGTGGCTCATCATGCACTGATCACGTGGCTGATCACACATGTATCACGTGACTGATCATGCACTGATCACGTGGCTCTCATGCACTGATCACGTGGCTGTCATGCACTGATCACGTGGATATCATGCACTGATCACGTGGCTGATCACACACGTATCACATGACTGATCATGCACTGATCACGTGGCTATCATGCACTGATCACGTGGCTATCATGCACTGATCACGTGGCTGATCAGGCAATGATCACGTAGCTACCATGTACTGGTCACGTGACTGATCATGCACTGATCACGTAATTGATCATGCACTGATCATGTGGCTGATCATGCACTGATCACGTGGCTGATCATACACTGATCACATAACTGATCATGCACTGATCACGTGACTGATCATGCACTGATCACGTGGCTATCATGCACTGATCACTTGGCTGGACATACACTGATCACGTGCCTGGTCATGCACTGATCACGTGGCTGATCATGCACTGATCACGTGACTGATCATGCACTGATCTCGTGTCTGATCATGCACTGATCACGTGGCTATCATGCACTGCTCACGTGGCTGATCATGCCATGATCACGCAGCTACCATGTACTGGTCACATGACTGATCATGCACTGATCACGTGACTGATCATGCAGTGATCACGTGGCTATCATGCACTACTCACGTGGCTGATCATGCAATGATCATGTAGCTACCATGTACAGGTCACGTGAATGATCATACACCCATCAGGTGACTGATCATGCACTGATCACGTGGCTATCATGCACTGATCACGAGACTGATCATGCACTGTTCACGTCTATATCATGCACTGATCACATGACTGCCCATGCACTGATCACGTGGATGATCATACACTAATCTTGTGACAGATCATGCACTGATCACGTGGCTGATCATGCACTGATACCGTGACTGAGCATGGACTGATCACATGACTATCATGTAGTGATCACGTGACTTAATGGCGCTGATCATGTGACTGATCATGCGCTGATCATGTTTGCTATCATACACTGATCATGTGCCTCTGGAGGCAATAAACAAAGAGCTGAGTAGGCACGAATCAAACAGTCAGCAGGCAATAATCATGGAACTCAGGTGTGAGGAATCATGCTGCTCAGCTGGCAATAATCAAGCAGCTGAGCAGGCAGGAATTACGCAGCACAGCTGGCAATTGTCAAGCAGATGACAGGCAGGAATCGTGCAGCTCAGCTGGCAATTGTCAAGCAGATGAGCAGACAGTAATCACGCAGCTCAGCAGGCCCTGATCACGTGACTGAGCATGCACTGTTCACGTGGCTGATCATACACTGATCACGTGATGATCATGCACTGATCACGTGGCTATCATGCACTGATCACGTGGCTGATCATGCACTGTTCACGTGGCTGATCACACACTGTCACGTGACTATCATGCACTGATCACGTGGCACTCATGCACTGATCACGTGGCTGATCATACTCTGCTCACGTAACTCATGCACACATCACGTGGCTATCATGCACTGCTCACGTGGCTCGTCATGGAATGATCACGTAGCAACCATATACTGGTCACGTGACTGATCATGCAAAGATCACGTAAATGATCATGCACTGTTCACGTGACTGATCATGTACTGATCACGTGACTGATCATGCACTGATCACGTGGCTATCATGCTCTGCTCACGTGGCTGATCATGCAACGATCACGTAGCAACCATGTACTGGTCACGTGACTGATCATGCACTGATCACGTAATTGATCATGCACTGATCACGTGGCTCATCATGCACTGATCACGTGGCTGATCACACATGTATCACGTGACTGATCATGCACTGATCACGTGGCTCTCATGCACTGATCACGTGGCTGTCATGCACTGATCACGTGGATATCATGCACTGATCACGTGGCTGATCACACACGTATCACATGACTGATCATGCACTGATCACGTGGCTATCATGCACTGATCACGTGGCTATCATGCACTGATCACGTGGCTGATCATGCAATGATCACGTAGCTACCATGTACTGGTCACGTGACTGATCATGCACTGATCACGTAATTGATCATGCACTGATCATGTGGCTGATCATGCACTGATCACGTGGCTGATCATACACTGATCACATAACTGATCATGCACTGATCACGTGACTGATCATGCACTGATCACGTGGCTATCATGCACTGATCACTTGGCTGGACATACACTGATCACGTGCCTGGTCATGCACTGATCACGTGGCTGATCATGCACTGATCACGTGACTGATCATGCACTGATCACGTGTCTGATCATGCACTGATCACGTGGCTATCATGCACTGCTCACGTGGCTGATCATGCCATGATCACGCAGCTACCATGTACTGGTCACATGACTGATCATGCACTGATCACGTGACTGATCATGCAGTGATCACGTGGCTATCATGCACTACTCACGTGGCTGATCATGCAATGATCATGTAGCTACCATGTACAGGTCACGTGAATGATCATACACCCATCAGGTGACTGATCATGCACTGATCACGTGGCTATCATGCACTGATCACGAGACTGATCATGCACTGATCACGTCTATATCATGCACTGATCACATGACTGCCCGTGCACTGATCACGTGGATGATCATACACTAATCTTGTGACAGATCATGCACTGATCACGTGGCTGATCATGCACTGATACCGTGACTGAGCATGGACTGATCACATGACTATCATGTAGTGATCACGTGACTTAATGGCGCTGATCATGTGACTGATCATGCGCTGATCATGTTTGCTATCATACACTGATCATGTGCCTCTGGAGGCAATAAACAAAGAGCTGAGTAGGCACGAATCAAACAGTCAGCAGGCAATAATCATGGAACTCAGGTGTGAGGAATCATGCTGCTCAGCTGGCAATAATCAAGCAGCTGAGCAGGCAGGAATTACGCAGCACAGCTGGCAATTGTCAAGCAGATGACAGGCAGGAATCGTGCAGCTCAGCTGGCAATTGTCAAGCAGATGAGCAGACAGTAATCACGCAGCTCAGCAGGCCCAGATCACGTGACTGAGCATGCACTGTTCACGTGGCTGATCATACACTGATCACGTGATGATCATGCACTGATCACTTGGATATCATGCACTGATCACGTGGCTGATCATACACTGTTCACGTGTCTGACCATGCACTGATCACGTGGCTGATCATACACTGCTCACGTAACTGATCATGCACTGATCACGTGGCTATCATGCACTGATCACGTGGCTGAACATGCACTGTTCACGTGGCTGATCACACACCTGTCACGTGACATATCATGCACTGATCACGTGGCACTCATGCACTGATCACGTGGCTGATCATACTCTGCTCACGTAACTCATGCACACATCACGTGGCTATCATGCACTGCTCACGTGGCTCGTCATGGAATGATCACGTCGCAACCATGTACTGGTCACGTGACTGATCATGCACTGATCACGTAATTGATCATGCACTGATCACGTGGCTGATCATGCACTGATCACGTGGCTGATCATGCACTGATCACGTGACTGATCATGCACTGATCACGTGACTGATCATGCACTGATCACGTGGCTATCATGCACTGATCACGTGGCTGATCATGCACTGATCACGTGACTGATCATGCACTGATCACGTGGCTGATCATGCACTGATCACGTGACTGATCATGCACTGATCACGTGACTGATCATGCACTGATCACGTGGCTATCATGCACTGATCACGTGGCTGATCATGCAATGATCACGTAGCTACCATGTACTGGTCACGTGACTGATCATGCACTGATCACGTAATTGATCATGCACTGATCACGTGGCTGATCATGCACTGATCACGTGGCTGATCATACACTGATCACGTGACTGATCATGCACTGATCACGTGACTGATCATGCACTGATCACGTGGCTATCATGCACTGATCACGTGGCTGATCATGCACTGATCACGTGCCTGATCATGCACTGATCACGTGGCTGATCATGCACTGATCACGTGGCTATCATGCACTGATCACGTGGCTGATCATGCCATGATCACGCAGCTACCATGTACTGGTCACATGACTGATCATGCACTGATCACGTGACTGATCATGCAGTGATCACGTGGCTATCACGTGGCTGATCATGCAATGATCATGTAGCTACCATGTACAGGTCACGTGAATGATCATGGTGACTGACATGCACTCACGTGGCTATCATGCACTGATCACGAGACTGATCATGCACTGATCACGTCTATATCATGCACTGATCACATGACTGCCCATGCACTGATCACGTGGATGATCATACACTAATCTTGTGACAGATCATGCACTGATCACGTGGCTGATCATGCACTGATACCGTGACTGAGCATGGACTGATCACATGACTATCATGTAGTGATCACGTGACTTAATGGCGCTGATCATGTGACTGATCATGCGCTGATCATGTTTGCTATCATACACTGATCATGTGCCTCTGGAGGCAATAAACAAAGAGCTGAGTAGGCACGAATCAAACAGTCAGCAGGCAATAATCATGGAACTCAGGTGTGAGGAATCATGCTGCTCAGCTGGCAATAATCAAGCAGCTGAGCAGGCAGGAATTACGCAGCACAGCTGGCAATTGTCAAGCAGATGACAGGCAGGAATCGTGCAGCTCAGCTGGCAATTGTCAAGCAGATGAGCAGACAGTAATCACGCAGCTCAGCAGGCCCTGATCACGTGACTGAGCATGCACTGTTCACGTGGCTGATCATACACTGATCACGTGATGATCATGCACTGATCACGTGGCTATCATGCACTGATCACGTGGCTGATCATGCACTGTTCACGTGGCTGATCACACACTGATCACGTGACTATCATGCACTGATCACGTGGCACTCATGCACTGATCACGTGGCTGATCATACACTGATCACGTAACTCATGCACACATCACGTGGCTATCATGCACTGCTCACGTGGCTGTCATGCAATGATCACGTAGCAACCATATACTGGTCACGTGACTGATCATGCACTGATCACGTAAATGATCATGCACTGTTCACGTGACTGATCATGCACTGATCACGTGACTGATCATGCACTGATCACGTGGCTATCATGCACTGCTCACGTGGCTGATCATGCAACGATCACGTAGCAACCATGTACTGGTCACGTGACTGATCATGCACTGATCACGTAATTGATCATGCACTGATCACGTGGCTCATCATGCACTGATCACGTGGCTGATCACACATGTATCACGTGACTGATCATGCACTGATCACGTGGCTCTCATGCACTGATCACGTGGCTGTCATGCACTGATCACGTGGATGATCATGCACTGATCACGTGGCTGATCATGCACTGATCACGTGGCTGATCATGCACTGATCACGTGACTGATCATGCACTGATCACGTGACTGATCATGCACTGATCACGTGGCTATCATGCACTGATCACGTGGCTGATCATGCACTGATCACGTGGCTGATCATGCACTGATCACGTGACTGATCATGCACTGATCACGTGACTGATCATGCACTGATCACGTGGCTATCATGCACTGATCACGTGGCTGATCATGCATGATCACGCAGCTACCATGCACTGATCACGTGACTGATCATGCACTGATCACGTGACTGATCATGCACTGATCACGTGGCTATCATGCACTGATCACGTGGCTGATCATGCACTGATCATGTAGCTACCATGTACTGATCACGTGACTGATCATGCACTGATCACGTGACTGATCATGCACTGATCACGTGGCTATCATGCACTGATCACGTGACTGATCATGCACTGATCACGTCTATATCATGCACTGATCACATGACTGATCATGCACTGATCACGTGGCTGATCATGCACTGATCACGTGACTGATCATGCACTGATCACGTGGCTGATCATGCACTGATCACGTGGCTATCATGCACTGATCACGTGGCTGATCATGCATGATCACGCAGCTACCATGTACTGATCACGTGACTGATCATGCACTGATCACGTGACTGATCATGCACTGATCACGTGGCTATCATGCACTGATCACGTGGCTGATCATGCACTGATCACGTAGCTACCATGTACTGGTCACGTGACTGATCATGCACTGATCACGTGACTGATCATGCACTGATCACGTGGCTATCATGCACTGATCACGTGACTGATCATGCACTGATCACGTCTATATCATGCACTGATCACGTGACTATCATGCACTGATCACGTGGCTGATCATGCACTGATCACGTCTATCATGCACTGATCACGTGACTGATCATGCACTGATCACGTGACTGATCATGCACTGATCACGTGACTGATCATGCACTGATCACGTGACTGATCATGCACTGATCACGTGACTGATCATGCACTGATCACGTGGCTGATCATGCACTGATCACGTGACTGATCATGCACTGATCACGTGGCTATCATGCACTGATCACGTGACTGATCATGCACTGATCACGTGACTGTCATGCACTGATCACGTGGCTATCATGCACTGATCACGTGGCTGATCATGCACTGATCACGTGACTGATCATGCACTGATCACGTGGCTATCATGCACTGATCACGTGGCTGATCATGCACTGATCACGGGACTGATCATGCACTGATCACGGGCTATCATGCACTGATACATGACTGACATGCACTGATCACGTGCTGATCATGCACTGATCACGTGACTGATCATGCACTGATCACGTGACTGATCATGCACTGATCACGTGGCTATCATGCACTGATCACGTGGCTGATCATGCACTGATCACGTGACTGATCATGCACTGATCACGTGGCTGATCATGCACTGATCACGTGGCTGATCATGCACTGATCACGTAGCTTCCATATACTGATCACGTGACTGATCATGCACTGATCACGTAACTGATCATGCACTGATCACGTGACTGATCATGCACTGATCACGTGACTGATCATGCACTGATCACGTGGCTATCATGCACTGCTCACGTGGCTGATCATGCAATGATCACGTAGCAATCATGTACTGGTCACGTGACTGATCATGCACTGATCACGTAATTGATCATGCACTGATCACGTGGCTGATCATGCACTGATCACGTGACTGATCATGCACTGATCACGTGACTGATCATGCACTGATCACGTGGCTATCATGCACTGATCACGTGGCTGATCATACACTGATCACGTGTCTGATCATGCACTGATCACGTGGCTGATCATGCACTGCTCACGTAACTGATCATGCACTGATCACGTGGCTATCATGCACTGATCACGTGGCTGATCATGCACTGATCACGTGGCTGATCACACACTGTCACGTGACATATCATGCACTGATCACGTGGCACTCATGCACTGATCACGTGGCTGATCATACACTGATCACGTAACTCATGCACACATCACGTGGCTATCATGCACTGATCACGTGGCTGTCATGCAATGATCACGTAGCTACCATATACTGGTCACGTGACTGATCATGCACTGATCACGTAAATGATCATGCACTGATCACGTGACTGATCATGCACTGATCACGTGACTGATCATGCACTGATCACGTGGCTATCATGCACTGATCACGTGGCTGATCATGCACGATCACGTAGCAACCATGTACTGGTCACGTGACTGATCATGCACTGATCACGTAATTGATCATGCACTGATCACGTGGCTGATCATGCACTGATCACGTGGCTGATCACACATGATCACGTGACTGATCATGCACTGATCACGTGGCTATCATGCACTGATCACGTGGCTGTCATGCACTGATCACGTGGATATCATGCACTGATCACGTGGCTGATCATGCACTATCACGTGACTGATCATGCACTGATCACGTGGCTATCATGCACTGATCACGTGGCTATCATGCACTGATCACGTGGCTGATCATGCACTGATCACGTAGCTACCATGCACTGATCACGTGACTGATCATGCACTGATCACGTGGCTGATCATGCACTGATCACGTGGCTGATCATGCACTGATCACGTGGCTGATCACACATGATCACGTGACTGATCATGCACTGATCACGTGGCTATCATGCACTGATCACGAGACTGATCATGCACTGATCACGTCTATATCATGCACTGATCACATGACTGCCCATGCACTGATCACGTGGATGATCATACACTAATCATGTGACAGATCATGCACTGATCACGTGGCTGATCATGCACTGATACCGTGACTGAGCATGGACTGATCACATGACTATCATGTAGTGATCACGTGACTTAATGGCGCTGATCATGTGACTGATCATGCGCTGATCATGTTTGCTATCATACACTGATCATGTGCCTCTGGAGGCAATAAACAAAGAGCTGAGTAGGCACGAATCAAACAGTCAGCAGGCAATAATCATGGAACTCAGGTGTGAGGAATCATGCTGCTCAGCTGGCAATAATCAAGCAGCTGAGCAGGCAGGAATTACGCAGCACAGCTGGCAATTGTCAAGCAGATGACAGGCAGGAATCGTGCAGCTCAGCTGGCAATTGTCAAGCAGATGAGCAGACAGTAATCACGCAGCTCAGCAGGCCCAGATCACGTGACTGAGCATGCACTGTTCACGTGGCTGATCATACACTGATCACGTGATGATCATGCACTGATCACTTGGATATCATGCACTGATCACGTGGCTGATCATACACTGTTCACGTGTCTGACCATGCACTGATCACGTGGCTGATCATACACTGCTCACGTAACTGATCATGCACTGATCACGTGGCTGATCATGCACTGATCACGTGGCTGATCATGCACTGATCACGTGGCTGATCATGCACTGATCACGTGGCTGATCATGCACTGATCACGTGACTGATCATGCACTGATCACGTGGCTGATCATGCACTGATCACGTAACTGATCATGCACTGATCACGTGGCTGATCATGCACTGATCACGTGGCTGATCATGCACTGATCACGTGACTGATCATGCACTGATCACGTGGCTATCATGCACTGATCACGTGGCTGATCATGCACTGATCACGTGGCTGATCATGCACTGATCACGTGACTGATCATGCACTGATCACGTGGCATCATGCACTGATCACGTGGCTGATCACACACTGATCACGTGACTCATGCACTGATCACGTGACTGATCATGCACTGATCACGTGGCTATCATGCACTGATCACGTGGCTGATCATGCACTGATCACGTAGCTATCATGCACTGATCACGTGACTGATCATGCACTGATCACGTGACTGATCATGCACTGATCACGTGGCTGATCATGCACTGATCACGTGGCTGATCACACATGATCACGTGACTGATCATGCACTGATCACGTGGCTGATCATGCACTGTCACGTGACTGATCATGCACTGATCACGTGACTGATCATGCACTGATCACGTGGCTATCATGCACTACTCACGTGGCTGATCATGCAATGATCATGTAGCTACCATGTACAGGTCACGTGAATGATCATACACCCATCAGGTGACTGATCATGCACTGATCACGTGGCTGATCATGCACTGATCACCTGACTGATCATGCACTGATCACGTGACTAATCATGCACTGATCACATGGCTATCATGAACTGATCACGTGCTGATCATGCACTGATCACGTGGCTGATCATGCACTGATACCGTGACTGAGCATGGACTGATCACATGACTATCATGTAGTGATCACGTGACTTAATGGCGCTGATCATGTGACTGATCATGCGCTGATCATGTTTGCTATCATACACTGATCATGTGCCTCTGGAGGCAATAAACAAAGAGCTGAGTAGGCACGAATCAAACAGTCAGCAGGCAATAATCATGGAACTCAGGTGTGAGGAATCATGCTGCTCAGCTGGCAATAATCAAGCAGCTGAGCAGGCAGGAATTACGCAGCACAGCTGGCAATTGTCAAGCAGATGACAGGCAGGAATCGTGCAGCTCAGCTGGCAATTGTCAAGCAGATGAGCAGACAGTAATCACGCAGCTCAGCAGGCCCAGATCACGTGACTGAGCATGCACTGTTCACGTGGCTGATCATACACTGATCACGTGATGATCATGCACTGATCACGTGACTATCATGCACTGATCACGTGGCTGATCATACACTGTTCACGTGTCTGACCATGCACTGATCACGTGGCTGATCATACACTGCTCACGTAACTGATCATGCACTGATCACGTGGCTATCATGCACTGATCACGTGGCTGATCATGCACTGATCACGTGGCTATCATGCACTGATCACGTGACTGATCATGCACTGATCACGTGGCTGATCATGCACTGATCACGTGGCTGATCATGCACTGATCACGTGACTGATCATGCACTGATCACGTGGCTATCATGCACTGATCACGTGGCTGATCATGCACTGATCACGTAGCTACCATGTACTGGTCACGTGACTGATCATGCACTGATCACGTAACTGATCATGCACTGATCACGTGGCTGATCATGCACTGATCACGTGACTGATCATGCACTGATCACGTGGCTATCATGCACTGATCACGTGGCTGATCATGCACTGATCACGTAGCTACCATGTACTGGTCACGTGACTGATCATGCACTGATCACGTAATTGATCATGCACTGATCACGTGGCTGATCATGCACTGATCACGTGACTGATCATGCACTGATCACGTGACTGATCATGCACTGATCACGTGGCTATCATGCACTGATCACGTGGCTGATCATGCACTGATCACGTGGCTGATCATGCACTGATCACGTGACTGATCATGCACTGATCACGTGACTGATCATGCACTGATCACGTGGCTATCATGCACTGATCACGTGGCTGATCATGCACTGATCACGTAGCTACCATGTACTGGTCACGTGACTGATCATGCACTGATCACGTGACTGATCATGCACTGATCACGTGGCTATCATGCACTGATCACGTGGCTGATCATGCACTGATCACGTGCCTGATCATGCACTGATCACGTGACTGATCATGCACTGATCACGTGGCATCATGCACTGATCACGTGGCTGATCATGCACTGATCACGTGGCTATCATGCACTGATCACGTGGCTGATCATGCACTGATCACGTGGCTGATCATGCACTGATCACGTGACTGATCATGCACTGATCACGTGGATGATCATACACTAATCATGTGACAGATCATGCACTGATCACGTGGCTGATCATGCACTGATACCGTGACTGAGCATGGACTGATCACATGACTATCATGTAGTGATCACGTGACTTAATGGCGCTGATCATGTGACTGATCATGCGCTGATCATGTTTGCTATCATACACTGATCATGTGCCTCTGGAGGCAATAAACAAAGAGCTGAGTAGGCACGAATCAAACAGTCAGCAGGCAATAATCATGGAACTCAGGTGTGAGGAATCATGCTGCTCAGCTGGCAATAATCAAGCAGCTGAGCAGGCAGGAATTACGCAGCACAGCTGGCAATTGTCAAGCAGATGACAGGCAGGAATCGTGCAGCTCAGCTGGCAATTGTCAAGCAGATGAGCAGACAGTAATCACGCAGCTCAGCAGGCCCTGATCACGTGACTGAGCATGCACTGTTCACGTGGCTGATCATACACTGATCACGTGATTGATCATGCACTGATCACTTGGATATCATGCACTGATCACGTGGCTGATCATACACTGTTCACGTGTCTGACCATGCACTGATCACGTGGCTGATCATACACTGCTCACGTAACTGATCATGCACTGATCACGTGGCTGATCATGCACTGATCACGTGGCACTCATGCACTGATCACGTGGCTGATCATACACTGCTCACGTAACTCATGCACACATCACGTGGCTATCATGCACTGCTCACGTGGCTGTCATGGAATGATCACGTAGCTACCATATACTGGTCACGTGACTGATCATGCACTGATCACGTAAATGATCATGCACTGATCACGTGACTGATCATGCACTGATCACGTGACTGATCATGCACTGATCACGTGGCTATCATGCACTGATCACGTGGCTGATCATGCAATGATCACGTAGCTACCATGTACTGGTCACGTGACTGATCATGCACTGATCACGTAATTGATCATGCACTGATCACGTGGCTGATCATGCACTGATCACGTGGCTGATCATGCACTGATCACGTGACTGATCATGCACTGATCACGTGACTGATCATGCACTGATCACGTGGCTATCATGCACTGATCACGTGGCTGATCATGCACTGATCACGTGACTGATCATGCACTGATCACGTGGCTGATCATGCACTGATCACGTGACTGATCATGCACTGATCACGTGGCTGATCATGCACTGATCACGTGGCTATCATGCACTGATCACGTGGCTGATCATGCATGATCACGCAGCTATCATGCACTGATCACGTGACTGATCATGCACTGATCACGTGACTGATCATGCACTGATCACGTGGCTGATCATGCACTGATCACGTGGCTGATCATGCACTGATCACGTGACTGATCATGCACTGATCACGTCTATATCATGCACTGATCACGTGACTGATCATGCACTGATCACGTGACTGATCATGCACTGATCACGTGACTGATCATGCACTGATCACGTGGCTATCATGCACTGATCACGTGGCTGATCATGCATGATCACGTGGCTATCATGCACTGATCACGTGACTGATCATGCACTGATCACGTGACTGATCATGCACTGATCACGTGGCTATCATGCACTGATCACGTGGCTGATCATGCAATGATCATGTAGCTACCATGTACTGGTCACGTGAATGATCATGCACTGATCACGTGACTGATCATGCACTGATCACGTGGCTATCATGCACTGATCACGTGACTGATCATGCACTGATCACGTCTATATCATGCACTGATCACGTGACTGATCATGCACTGATCACGTGGCTGATCATGCACTGATCACGTGACTGATCATGCACTGATCACGTGGCTGATCATGCACTGATCACGTGACTGATCATGCACTGATCACGTGGCTATCATGCACTGATCACGTGGCTGATCATGCACTGATCACGTGACTGATCATGCACTGATCACGTGGCTGATCATGCACTGATCACGTGACTGATCATGCACTGATCACGTGGCTATCATGCACTGATCACGTGGCTGATCATACACTGATCACGTGACTCATGCACTGATCACGTGGCTATCATGCACTGATCACGTGGCTATCATGCACTGATCACGTAGCAATCATGCACTGATCACGTGACTGATCATGCACTGATCACGTGGCTGATCATGCACTGATCACGTGACTGATCATGCACTGATCACGTGGCTGATCATGCACTGATACCGTGACTGAGCATGGACTGATCACATGACTATCATGTAGTGATCACGTGACTTAATGGCGCTGATCATGTGACTGATCATGCGCTGATCATGTTTGCTATCATACACTGATCATGTGCCTCTGGAGGCAATAAACAAAGAGCTGAGTAGGCACGAATCAAACAGTCAGCAGGCAATAATCATGGAACTCAGCTGTGAGGAATCATGCTGCTCAGCTGGCAATAATCAAGCAGCTGAGCAGGCAGGAATTACGCAGCACAGCTGGCAATTGTCAAGCAGATGACAGGCAGGAATCGTGCAGCTCAGCTGGCAATTGTCAAGCAGATGAGCAGACAGTAATCACGCAGCTCAGCAGGCCCTGATCACGTGACTGAGCATGCACTGTTCACGTGGCTGATCATACACTGATCACGTGATGATCATGCACTGATCACTTGGATATCATGCACTGATCACGTGGCTGATCATACACTGTTCACGTGTCTGACCATGCACTGATCACGTGGCTGATCATACACTGCTCACGTAACTGATCATGCACTGATCACGTGGCTATCATGCACTGATCACGTGGCTGATCATGCACTGATCACGTGGCTGATCACACACTGTCACGTGACATATCATGCACTGATCACGTGGCACTCATGCACTGATCACGTGGCTGATCATACTCTGCTCACGTAACTCATGCACACATCACGTGACTGATCATGCACTGATCACGTGGCTATCATGCACTGATCACGTGGCTGATCATGCACTGATCACGTAGCAACCATGCACTGGTCACGTGACTGATCATGCACTGATCACGTAATTGATCATGCACTGATCACGTGGCTGATCATGCACTGATCACGTGGCTGATCACACATGATCACGTGACTGATCATGCACTGATCACGTGGCTATCATGCACTGATCACGTGGCTGATCATGCACTGATCACGTGGCTATCATGCACTGATCACGTGGCTGATCACACTGATCACGTGACTGATCATGCACTGATCACGTGGCTATCATGCACTGATCACGTGGCTATCATGCACTGATCACGTGGCTGATCATGCACTGATCACGTGCTATCATGCACTGATCACGTGACTGATCATGCACTGATCACGTGGCTGATCATGCACTGATCACGTGACTGATCATGCACTGATCACGTGGCTGATCATGCACTGATCACGTGGCTGATCATGCACTGATCACGTGGCTGATCATGCACTGTCACGTGACTATCATGCACTGATCACGTGGCACTCATGCACTGATCACGTGGCTGATCATGCACTGATCACGTAACTCATGCACTGATCACGTGGCTATCATGCACTGATCACGTGGCTGTCATGCAATGATCACGTAGCTACCATATACTGGTCACGTGACTGATCATGCACTGATCACGTGAATGATCATGCACTGATCACGTGACTGATCATGCACTGATCACGTGACTGATCATGCACTGATCACGTGGCTATCATGCACTGCTCACGTGGCTGATCATGCACTGATCACGTAGCAACCATGTACTGTCACGTGACTGATCATGCACTGATCACGTAATTGATCATGCACTGATCACGTGGCTCATCATGCACTGATCACGTGGCTGATCACACATGATCACGTGACTGATCATGCACTGATCACGTGGCTATCATGCACTGATCACGTGGCTATCATGCACTGATCACGTGGCTATCATGCACTGATCACGTGGCTGATCATGCACTGATCACGTAGCTATCATGCACTGATCACGTGACTGATCATGCACTGATCACGTAATTGATCATGCACTGATCACGTGGCTGATCATGCACTGATCACGTGGCTGATCACACTGATCACGTGACTGATCATGCACTGATCACGTGACTGATCATGCACTGATCACGTGGCTATCATGCACTGATCACGTGGATGACATGCACTGATCACGTGGCTGATCACACACGTATCACGTGACTGATCATGCACTGATCACGTGGCTATCATGCACTGATCACGTGGCTATCATGCACTGATCACGTGGCTGATCATGCACTGATCACGGAGCTGCCATGCACTGATCACGTGACTGATCATGCACTGATCACGTAATTGATCATGCACTGATCACGTGACTGATCATGCACTGATCACGTGACTGATCATGCACTGATCACGTGACTGATCATGCACTGATCACGTGGCTATCATGCACTGATCACGTGGCTGATCATGCACTGATCACGCAGCTACCATGTACTGATCACGTGACTGATCATGCACTGATCACGTAATTGATCATGCACTGATCACGTGGCTTATCATGCACTGATCATGTGACTGATCATGTGCTGATCATGTTTGGTGTCATACACTGATCATGTGCCTATGGAGGCAATGAACATAGAGCTGAGTAGACAGGAATCAGTCAGCAGGCTATAATCATGGAACTCACCTCTGAGAAATCATGCTGCTCAGCTGGCAATAATCAAGTAGATGAGCAGGCAGGAATTACGCAGCACAGGTGGCAATTGTCAAGCAGATGACAGGCAGGAATCGTGCAGCTCAGCTGGCAATTGTCAAGCAGATGAGCAGACAGTAATCACGCAGCTCAGCAGGCCCTGATCACGTGACTGATCATGCACTGATCACGTGGCTGATCATACACTGATCACGTGACTGATCATGCACTGATCACGTGACTGATCATGCACTGATCACGTGGCTATCATGCACTGATCACGTGGCTGACATGCACTGATCACGTGCCTGATCATGCACTGATCACGTGGCTGATCATGCACTGATCACGTGACTGATCATGCACTGATCACGTGTCTGATCATGCACTGATCACGTGGCTATCATGCACTGCTCACGTGGCTGATCATGCATGATCACGCAGCTACCATGTACTGGTCACATGACTGATCATGCACTGATCACGTGACTGATCATGCACTGATCACGTGGCTATCATGCACTACTCACGTGGCTGATCATGCAATGATCATGTAGCTACCATGTACAGGTCACGTGAATGATCATACACCCATCAGGTGACTGATCATGCACTGATCACGTGGCTATCATGCACTGATCACGAGACTGATCATGCACTGATCACGTCTATATCATGCACTGATCACATGACTGCCCATGCACTGATCACGTGGATGATCATACACTAATCATGTGACAGATCATGCACTGATCACGTGGCTGATCATGCACTGATACCGTGACTGAGCATGGACTGATCACATGACTATCATGTAGTGATCACGTGACTTAATGGCGCTGATCATGTGACTGATCATGCGCTGATCATGTTTGCTATCATACACTGATCATGTGCCTCTGGAGGCAATAAACAAAGAGCTGAGTAGGCACGAATCAAACAGTCAGCAGGCAATAATCATGGAACTCAGGTGTGAGGAATCATGCTGCTCAGCTGGCAATAATCAAGCAGCTGAGCAGGCAGGAATTACGCAGCACAGCTGGCAATTGTCAAGCAGATGACAGGCAGGAATCGTGCAGCTCAGCTGGCAATTGTCAAGCAGATGAGCAGACAGTAATCACGCAGCTCAGCAGGCCCAGATCACGTGACTGAGCATGCACTGTTCACGTGGCTGATCATACACTGATCACGTGATGATCATGCACTGATCACTTGGATATCATGCACTGATCACGTGGCTGATCATACACTGTTCACGTGTCTGACCATGCACTGATCACGTGGCTGATCATACACTGCTCACGTAACTGATCATGCACTGATCACGTGGCTATCATGCACTGATCACGTGGCTGATCATGCACTGATCACGTGGCTATCATGCACTGATCACGTGACTGATCATGCACTGATCACGTAATTGATCATGCACTGATCACGTGGCTGATCATGCACTGATCACGTGGCTGATCATACATGATCACGTGACTGATCATGCACTGATCACGTGGCTGATCATGCACTGATCACGTGGCTATCATGCACTGATCACGTGGCTGATCATGCACTGATCACGTGACTGATCATGCACTGATCACGTGGCTGATCATGCACTGATCACGTGACTGATCATGCACTGATCACGTGACTGATCATGCACTGATCACGTGGCTATCATGCACTGATCACGTGGCTGATCATGCATGATCACGCAGCTACCATGTACTGGTCACGTGACTGATCATGCACTGATCACGTGACTGATCATGCACTGATCACGTGGCTGATCATGCACTGATCACGTGGCTGATCATGCACTGATCACGGGACTGATCATGCACTGATCACGTCTATATCATGCACTGATCACATGACTGCCCATGCACTGATCACGTGGATGATCATACACTAATCATGTGACAGATCATGCACTGATCACGTGGCTGATCATGCACTGATACCGTGACTGAGCATGGACTGATCACATGACTATCATGCAGTGATCACGTGACTTAATGGCGCTGATCATGTGACTGATCATGCACTGATCATGTTTGCTATCATACACTGATCATGTGCCTCTGGAGGCAATAAACAAAGAGCTGAGTAGGCACGAATCAAACAGTCAGCAGGCAATAATCATGGAACTCAGGTGTGAGGAATCATGCTGCTCAGCTGGCAATAATCAAGCAGCTGAGCAGGCAGGAATTACGCAGCACAGCTGGCAATTGTCAAGCAGATGACAGGCAGGAATCGTGCAGCTCAGCTGGCAATTGTCAAGCAGATGAGCAGACAGTAATCACGCAGCTCAGCAGGCCCTGATCACGTGACTGAGCATGCACTGTTCACGTGGCTGATCATACACTGATCACGTGATGATCATGCACTGATCACTTGGATATCATGCACTGATCACGTGGCTGATCATACACTGTTCACGTGTCTGACCATGCACTGATCACGTGGCTGATCATACACTGCTCACGTAACTGATCATGCACTGATCACGTGGCTATCATGCACTGATCACGTGGCTGATCATGCACTGATCACGTGGCTGATCACACACTGTCACGTGACATATCATGCACTGATCACGTGGCTGATCATGCACTGATCACGTGGCTGATCATACATGATCACGTGACTGATCATGCACTGATCACGTGGCTATCATGCACTGATCACGTGACTGATCATGCACTGATCACGTGGCTGATCATGCATGATCACGTAGCTGATCATGCACTGATCACGTGACTGATCATGCACTGATCACGTGACTGATCATGCACTGATCACGTGGCTGATCATGCACTGATCACGTGGCTGATCATGCACTGATCACGTGACTGATCATGCACTGATCACGTCTATATCATGCACTGATCACGTGACTGATCATGCACTGATCACGTGACTGATCATGCACTGATCACGTGACTGATCATGCACTGATCACGTGGCTATCATGCACTGATCACGTGGCTGATCATGCATGATCACGTGGCTATCATGCACTGATCACATGACTGATCATGCACTGATCACGTGACTGATCATGCACTGATCACGTGGCTATCATGCACTGATCACGTGGCTGATCATGCAATGATCACGTAGCTACCATGTACTGGTCACGTGACTGATCATGCACTGATCACGTGACTGATCATGCACTGATCACGTGGCTATCATGCACTGATCACGTGACTGATCATGCACTGATCACGTCTATATCATGCACTGATCACGTGACTGATCATGCACTGATCACGTGGCTGATCATGCACTGATCACGTGACTGATCATGCACTGATCACGTGGCTGATCATGCACTGATCACGTGACTGATCATGCACTGATCACGTGGCTATCATGCACTGATCACGTGGCTGATCATGCACTGATCACGTGACTGATCATGCACTGATCACGTGGCTGATCATGCACTGATCACGTGACTGATCATGCACTGATCACGTGGCTATCATGCACTGATCACGTGGCTGATCATACACTGATCACGTGACTCATGCACTGATCACGTGGCTATCATGCACTGATCACGTGGCTATCATGCACTGATCACGTAGCAATCATGCACTGATCACGTGACTGATCATGCACTGATCACGTGGATGATCATGCACTGATCACGTGACTGATCATGCACTGATCACGTGGCTGATCATGCACTGATACCGTGACTGAGCATGGACTGATCACATGACTATCATGTAGTGATCACGTGACTTAATGGCGCTGATCATGTGACTGATCATGCGCTGATCATGTTTGCTATCATACACTGATCATGTGCCTCTGGAGGCAATAAACAAAGAGCTGAGTAGGCACGAATCAAACAGTCAGCAGGCAATAATCATGGAACTCAGCTGTGAGGAATCATGCTGCTCAGCTGGCAATAATCAAGCAGCTGAGCAGGCAGGAATTACGCAGCACAGCTGGCAATTGTCAAGCAGATGACAGGCAGGAATCGTGCAGCTCAGCTGGCAATTGTCAAGCAGATGAGCAGACAGTAATCACGCAGCTCAGCAGGCCCAGATCACGTGACTGAGCATGCACTGTTCACGTGGCTGATCATACACTGATCACGTGATGATCATGCACTGATCACTTGGATATCATGCACTGATCACGTGGCTGATCATACACTGTTCACGTGTCTGACCATGCACTGATCACGTGGCTGATCATACACTGCTCACGTAACTGATCATGCACTGATCACGTGGCTATCATGCACTGATCACGTGGCTGATCATGCACTGATCACGTGGCTGATCACACACTGTCACGTGACTATCATGCACTGATCACGTGGCACTCATGCACTGATCACGTGGCTGATCATACTCTGATCACGTGACTCATGCACACATCACGTGACTGATCATGCACTGATCACGTGGCTATCATGCACTGATCACGTGGCTGATCATGCACTGATCACGTAGCTATCATGCACTGGTCACGTGACTGATCATGCACTGATCACGTGACTGATCATGCACTGATCACGTGGCTGATCATGCACTGATCACGTGGCTGATCACACATGATCACGTGACTGATCATGCACTGATCACGTGGCTATCATGCACTGATCACGTGGCTGATCATGCACTGATCACGTGGCTATCATGCACTGATCACGTGGCTGATCACACACTATCACGTGACTGATCATGCACTGATCACGTGGCTATCATGCACTGATCACGTGGCTATCATGCACTGATCACGTGGCTGATCATGCACTGATCACGTGCTATCATGCACTGATCACGTGACTGATCATGCACTGATCACGTGGCTGATCATGCACTGATCACGTGACTGATCATGCACTGATCACGTGGCTGATCATGCACTGATCACGTGGCTGATCATGCACTGATCACGTGGCTGATCACACACTGATCACGTGACTATCATGCACTGATCACGTGGCACTCATGCACTGATCACGTGGCTGATCATGCACTGATCACGTGACTCATGCACTGATCACGTGGCTATCATGCACTGATCACGTGGCTGTCATGCAATGATCACGTAGCTACCATATACTGGTCACGTGACTGATCATGCACTGATCACGTGAATGATCATGCACTGATCACGTGACTGATCATGCACTGATCACGTGACTGATCATGCACTGATCACGTGGCTATCATGCACTGATCACGTGGCTGATCATGCACTGATCACGTAGCAACCATGCACTGTCACGTGACTGATCATGCACTGATCACGTAATTGATCATGCACTGATCACGTGGCTGATCATGCACTGATCACGTGGCTGATCACACATGATCACGTGACTGATCATGCACTGATCACGTGGCTGATCATGCACTGATCACGTGGCTGATCATGCACTGATCACGTGGCTATCATGCACTGATCACGTGGCTGATCATGCACTGATCACGTAGCTACCATGCACTGATCACGTGACTGATCATGCACTGATCACGTAATTGATCATGCACTGATCACGTGGCTGATCATGCACTGATCACGTGGCTGATCACACTGATCACGTGACTGATCATGCACTGATCACGTGACTGATCATGCACTGATCACGTGGCTATCATGCACTGATCACGTGGCTATCATGCACTGATCACGTGGCTGATCACACACTATCACGTGACTGATCATGCACTGATCACGTGGCTATCATGCACTGATCACGTGGCTATCATGCACTGATCACGTGGCTGATCATGCACTGATCACGTGCTGCCATGCACTGATCACGTGACTGATCATGCACTGATCACGTGATTGATCATGCACTGATCACGTGACTGATCATGCACTGATCACGTGACTGATCATGCACTGATCACGTGACTGATCATGCACTGATCACGTGGCTATCATGCACTGATCACGTGGCTGATCATGCAATGATCACGCAGCTACCATGTACTGGTCACGTGACTGATCATGCACTGATCACATAATTGATCATGCACTGATCACGTGGCTTATCATGCACTGATCATGTGACTGATCATGCACTGATCATGTTTGGTGTCATACACTGATCATGTGCCTCTGGAGGCAATGAACATAGAGCTGAGTAGGCAGGAATCAGTCAGCAGGCTATAATCATGGAACTCAGCTCTGAGAAATCATGCTGCTCAGCTGGCAATAATCAAGTAGATGAGCAGGCAGGAATTACGCAGCACAGCTGGCAATTGTCAAGCAGATGACAGGCAGGAATCGTGCAGCTCAGCTGGCAATTGTCAAGCAGATGAGCAGACAGTAATCACGCAGCTCAGCAGGCCCTGATCACGTGACTGAGCATGCACTGATCACGTGGCTGATCATACACTGATCACGTGACTGATCATGCACTGATCACGTGACTGATCATGCACTGATCACGTGGCTATCATGCACTGATCACGTGGCTGACATGCACTGATCACGTGGCTGATCATGCACTGATCACGTGGCTGATCATGCACTGATCACGTGACTGATCATGCACTGATCACGTGGCTGATCATGCACTGATCACGTGGCTATCATGCACTGCTCACGTGGCTGATCATGCATGATCACGCAGCTACCATGTACTGGTCACATGACTGATCATGCACTGATCACGTGACTGATCATGCACTGATCACGTGGCTATCATGCACTACTCACGTGGCTGATCATGCAATGATCATGTAGCTACCATGTACAGGTCACGTGAATGATCATACACCCATCAGGTGACTGATCATGCACTGATCACGTGGCTATCATGCACTGATCACGAGACTGATCATGCACTGATCACGTCTATATCATGCACTGATCACATGACTGCCCATGCACTGATCACGTGGATGATCATACACTAATCTTGTGACAGATCATGCACTGATCACGTGGCTGATCATGCACTGATACCGTGACTGAGCATGGACTGATCACATGACTATCATGTAGTGATCACGTGACTTAATGGCGCTGATCATGTGACTGATCATGCGCTGATCATGTTTGCTATCATACACTGATCATGTGCCTCTGGAGGCAATAAACAAAGAGCTGAGTAGGCACGAATCAAACAGTCAGCAGGCAATAATCATGGAACTCAGGTGTGAGGAATCATGCTGCTCAGCTGGCAATAATCAAGCAGCTGAGCAGGCAGGAATTACGCAGCACAGCTGGCAATTGTCAAGCAGATGACAGGCAGGAATCGTGCAGCTCAGCTGGCAATTGTCAAGCAGATGAGCAGACAGTAATCACGCAGCTCAGCAGGCCCAGATCACGTGACTGAGCATGCACTGTTCACGTGGCTGATCATACACTGATCACGTGATGATCATGCACTGATCACGTGGATATCATGCACTGATCACGTGGCTGATCATACACTGTTCACGTGTCTGACCATGCACTGATCACGTGGCTGATCATACACTGCTCACGTAACTGATCATGCACTGATCACGTGGCTATCATGCACTGATCACGTGGCTGATCATGCACTGATCACGTGGCTATCATGCACTGATCACGTGACTGATCATGCACTGATCACGTGATTGATCATGCACTGATCACGTGGCTGATCATGCACTGATCACGTGGCTGATCATGCATGATCACGTGACTGATCATGCACTGATCACGTGGCTGATCATGCACTGATCACGTGGCTATCATGCACTGATCACGTGGCTGATCATGCACTGATCACGTGACTGATCATGCACTGATCACGTGGCTGATCATGCACTGATCACGTGACTGATCATGCACTGATCACGTGACTGATCATGCACTGATCACGTGGCTATCATGCACTGATCACGTGGCTGATCATGCATGATCACGAGCTACCATGTACTGGTCACGTGACTGATCATGCACTGATCACGTGACTGATCATGCACTGATCACGTGGCTGATCATGCACTGATCACGTGGCTGATCATGCACTGATCACGGACTGATCATGCACTGATCACGTCTATATCATGCACTGATCACATGACTGCCCATGCACTGATCACGTGGATGATCATACACTGATCACGTGACTGATCATGCACTGATCACGTGGCTGATCATGCACTGATACGTGACTGATCATGGACTGATCACATGACTATCATGCACTGATCACGTGACTTAATGGCACTGATCATGTGACTGATCATGCACTGATCATGTTTGCTATCATACACTGATCATGTGCCTCTGGAGGCAATAAACAAAGAGCTGAGTAGGCACGAATCAAACAGTCAGCAGGCAATAATCATGGAACACAGGTGTGAGGAATCATGCTGATCAGCTGGCAATAATCAAGCAGCTGAGCAGGCAGGAATTACGCAGCACAGCTGGCAATTGTCAAGCAGATGACAGGCAGGAATCGTGCAGCTCAGCTGGCAATTCTCAAGCAGATGAGCAGACAGTAATCACGCAGCTCAGCAGGCCCTGATCACGTGACTGAGCATGCACTGATCACGTGGCTGATCATACACTGATCACGTGATGATCATGCACTGATCACGTGGATATCATGCACTGATCACGTGGCTGATCATGCACTGATCACGTGTCTGATCATGCACTGATCACGTGGCTGATCATGCACTGATCACGTAACTGATCATGCACTGATCACGTGGCTATCATGCACTGATCACGTGGCTGATCATGCACTGATCACGTGGCTGATCATGCACTGATCACGTGACTATCATGCACTGATCACGTGGCTGATCATGCACTGATCACGTGGCTGATCATACATGATCACGTGACTGATCATGCACTGATCACGTGGCTATCATGCACTGATCACGTGACTGATCATGCACTGATCACGTCTATATCATGCACTGATCACATGACTGCCCATGCACTGATCACGTGGATGATCATACACTGATCACGTGACAGATCATGCACTGATCACGTGGCTGATCATGCACTGATACCGTGACTGAGCATGGACTGATCACATGACTATCATGTAGTGATCACGTGACTTAATGGCGCTGATCATGTGACTGATCATGCACTGATCATGTTTGCTATCATACACTGATCATGTGCCTCTGGAGGCAATAAACAAAGAGCTGAGTAGGCACGAATCAAACAGTCAGCAGGCAATAATCATGGAACTCAGGTGTGAGGAATCATGCTGCTCAGCTGGCAATAATCAAGCAGCTGAGCAGGCAGGAATTACGCAGCACAGCTGGCAATTGTCAAGCAGATGACAGGCAGGAATCGTGCAGCTCAGCTGGCAATTGTCAAGCAGATGAGCAGACAGTAATCACGCAGCTCAGCAGGCCCTGATCACGTGACTGAGCATGCACTGTTCACGTGGCTGATCATACACTGATCACGTGATGATCATGCACTGATCACGTGGATATCATGCACTGATCACGTGGCTGATCATACACTGATCACGTGTCTGACCATGCACTGATCACGTGGCTGATCATGCACTGATCACGTAACTGATCATGCACTGATCACGTGGCTATCATGCACTGATCACGTGGCTGATCATGCACTGATCACGTGGCTGATCATGCACTGATCACGTGGCTGTCATGCACTGATCACGTGGATATCATGCACTGATCACGTGGCTGATCACACACGTATCACATGACTGATCATGCACTGATCACGTGGCTATCATGCACTGATCACGTGGCTATCATGCACTGATCACGTGGCTGATCATGCAATGATCACGTAGCTACCATGTACTGGTCACGTGACTGATCATGCACTGATCACGTAATTGATCATGCACTGATCACGTGGCTGATCATGCACTGATCACGTGGCTGATCATGCACTGATCACGTGACTGATCATGCACTGATCACGTGACTGATCATGCACTGATCACGTGGCTATCATGCACTGATCACGTGGCTGATCATGCACTGATCACGTGCCTGATCATGCACTGATCACGTGACTGATCATGCACTGATCACGTGGCTATCATGCACTGATCACGTGGCTGATCATGCCATGATCACGCAGCTACCATGTACTGGTCACATGACTGATCATGCACTGATCACGTGACTGATCATGCAGTGATCACGTGGCTATCATGCACTACTCACGTGGCTGATCATGCAATGATCACGTAGCTACCATGTACAGGTCACGTGAATGATCATACACCCATCAGGTGACTGATCATGCACTGATCACGTGGCTATCATGCACTGATCACGAGACTGATCATGCACTGATCACGTCTATATCATGCACTGATCACATGACTGCCCATGCACTGATCACGTGGATGATCATACACTAATCTTGTGACAGATCATGCACTGATCACGTGGCTGATCATGCACTGATACCGTGACTGAGCATGGACTGATCACATGACTATCATGTAGTGATCACGTGACTTAATGGCGCTGATCATGTGACTGATCATGCGCTGATCATGTTTGCTATCATACACTGATCATGTGCCTCTGGAGGCAATAAACAAAGAGCTGAGTAGGCACGAATCAAACAGTCAGCAGGCAATAATCATGGAACTCAGCTGTGAGGAATCATGCTGCTCAGCTGGCAATAATCAAGCAGCTGAGCAGGCAGGAATTACGCAGCACAGCTGGCAATTGTCAAGCAGATGACAGGCAGGAATCGTGCAGCTCAGCTGGCAATTGTCAAGCAGATGAGCAGACAGTAATCACGCAGCTCAGCAGGCCCAGATCACGTGACTGAGCATGCACTGTTCACGTGGCTGATCATACACTGATCACGTGATGATCATGCACTGATCACTTGGATATCATGCACTGATCACGTGGCTGATCATACACTGTTCACGTGTCTGACCATGCACTGATCACGTGGCTGATCATACACTGCTCACGTAACTGATCATGCACTGATCACGTGGCTATCATGCACTGATCACGTGGCTGAACATGCACTGTTCACGTGGCTGATCACACACCTGTCACGTGACATATCATGCACTGATCACGTGGCACTCATGCACTGATCACGTGGCTGATCATACTCTGCTCACGTAACTCATGCACACATCACGTGGCTATCATGCACTGCTCACGTGGCTCGTCATGGAATGATCACGTAGCTACCATATACTGGTCACGTGACTGATCATGCACTGATCACGTAAATGATCATGCACTGTTCACGTGACTGATCATGTACTGATCACGTGACTGATCATGCACTGATCACGTGGCTATCATGCTCTGCTCACGTGGCTGATCATGCAACGATCACGTAGCAACCATGTACTGGTCACGTGACTGATCATGCACTGATCACGTAATTGATCCTGCACTGATCACGTGGCTCATCATGCACTGATCACGTGGCTGATCACACATGTATCACGTGACTGATCATGCACTGATCACGTGGCTCTCATGCACTGATCACGTGACTGATCATGCACTGATCACGTCTATATCATGCACTGATCACATGACTGATCATGCACTGATCACGTGGATGATCATGCACTGATCACGTGACTGATCATGCACTGATCACGTGGCTGATCATGCACTGATCACGTGGCTGATCATGCACTGATCACGTGACTGATCATGCACTGATCACGTGACTGATCATGCACTGATCACGTGGCTATCATGCACTGATCACGTGGCTGATCATGCATGATCACGCAGCTACCATGCACTGGTCACATGACTGATCATGCACTGATCACGTGACTGATCATGCACTGATCACGTGGCTATCATGCACTGATCACGTGGCTGATCATGCAATGATCATGTAGCTACCATGTACTGGTCACGTGAATGATCATGCACTGATCAGGTGACTGATCATGCACTGATCACGTGGCATCATGCACTGATCACGTGGCTGATCATGCACTGATCACGTGTCAGATCATGCACTGATCACGTGGCTGATCATGCACTGATCACGTGACTGATCATGCACTGATCACGTGGCTATCATGCACTGATCACGTGGCTGATCATGCACTGATCACGTGGCTGATCATGCACTGATCACGTGTCTGATCATGCACTGATCACGTGGCTGATCATACACTGATCACGTAACTGATCATGCACTGATCACGTGGCTATCATGCACTGATCACGTGGCTGATCATGCACTGATCACGTGGCTGATCACACACTGTCACGTGACTATCATGCACTGATCACGTGGCACTCATGCACTGATCACGTGGCTGATCATACACTGATCACGTAACTCATGCACACATCACGTGGCTATCATGCACTGATCACGTGGCTGATCATGCAATGATCACGTAGCTACCATATACTGGTCACGTGACTGATCATGCACTGATCACGTAATTGATCATGCACTGATCACGTGGCTGATCATGCACTGATCACGTGGCTGATCATGCACTGATCACGTGACTGATCATGCACTGATCACGTGACTGATCATGCACTGATCACGTGGCTATCATGCACTGATCACGTGGCTGATCATGCACTGATCACGTGCTGATCATGCACTGATCACGTGGCTGATCATGCACTGATCACGTGGCTGATCATGCACTGATCACGTGGCTGATCATGCACTGATCACGTGACTGATCATGCACTGATCACGTGACTGATCATGCACTGATCACGTGGCTATCATGCACTGATCACGTGGCTGATCATGCCATGATCACGCAGCTACCATGTACTGGTCACATGACTGATCATGCACTGATCACGTGACTGATCATGCACTGATCACGTGGCTGTCATGCACTACTCACGTGGCTGATCATGCAATGATCACGTAGCTACCATGTACAGGTCACGTGAATGATCATACACCCATCAGGTGACTGATCATGCACTGATCACGTGGCTATCATGCACTGATCACGAGACTGATCATGCACTGATCACGTCTATATCATGCACTGATCACATGACTGCCCATGCACTGATCACGTGGATGATCATACACTAATCTTGTGACAGATCATGCACTGATCACGTGGCTGATCATGCACTGATACCGTGACTGAGCATGGACTGATCACATGACTATCATGTAGTGATCACGTGACTTAATGGCGCTGATCATGTGACTGATCATGCGCTGATCATGTTTGCTATCATACACTGATCATGTGCCTCTGGAGGCAATAAACAAAGAGCTGAGTAGGCACGAATCAAACAGTCAGCAGGCAATAATCATGGAACTCAGGTGTGAGGAATCATGCTGCTCAGCTGGCAATAATCAAGCAGCTGAGCAGGCAGGAATTACGCAGCACAGCTGGCAATTGTCAAGCAGATGACAGGCAGGAATCGTGCAGCTCAGCTGGCAATTGTCAAGCAGATGAGCAGACAGTAATCACGCAGCTCAGCAGGCCCAGATCACGTGACTGAGCATGCACTGTTCACGTGGCTGATCATACACTGATCACGTGATGATCATGCACTGATCACGTGGATATCATGCACTGATCACGTGGCTGATCATACACTGTTCACGTGTCTGACCATGCACTGATCACGTGGCTGATCATGCACTGCTCACGTAACTGATCATGCACTGATCACGTGGCTATCATGCACTGATCACGTGGCTGATCATGCACTGATCACGTAGCTACCATGCACTGATCACGTGACTGATCATGCACTGATCACGTAATTGATCATGCACTGATCACGTGGCTGATCATGCACTGATCACGTGGCTGATCACACATGATCACGTGACTGATCATGCACTGATCACGTGGCTGATCATGCACTGATCACGTGGCTATCATGCACTGATCACGTGGCTGACATGCACTGATCACGTGACTGATCATGCACTGATCACGTGGCTGATCATGCACTGATCACGTGACTGATCATGCACTGATCACGTGACTGATCATGCACTGATCACGTGGCTATCATGCACTGCTCACGTGGCTGATCATGCCATGATCACGCAGCTACCATGTACTGGTCACATGACTGATCATGCACTGATCACGTGACTGATCATGCACTGATCACGTGGCTGATCATGCACTATCACGTGGCTGATCATGCACTGATCACGAGACTGATCATGCACTGATCACGTCTATATCATGCACTGATCACATGACTGCCCATGCACTGATCACGTGGATGATCATACACTAATCTTGTGACAGATCATGCACTGATCACGTGGCTGATCATGCACTGATACCGTGACTGAGCATGGACTGATCACATGACTATCATGCAGTGATCACGTGACTTAATGGCGCTGATCATGTGACTGATCATGCGCTGATCATGTTTGCTATCATACACTGATCATGTGCCTCTGGAGGCAATAAACAAAGAGCTGAGTAGGCACGAATCAAACAGTCAGCAGGCAATAATCATGGAACTCAGGTGTGAGGAATCATGCTGCTCAGCTGGCAATAATCAAGCAGCTGAGCAGGCAGGAATTACGCAGCACAGCTGGCAATTGTCAAGCAGATGACAGGCAGGAATCGTGCAGCTCAGCTGGCAATTGTCAAGCAGATGAGCAGACAGTAATCACGCAGCTCAGCAGGCCCAGATCACGTGACTGAGCATGCACTATTCACGTGGCTGATCATACACGGATCACGTGATGATCAAACACTGATCACTTGGATATCATGCACTGATCACGTGGCTGACCATGCACTGATCACGTGGCTGATCATACACTGCTCAGGTAACTGATCATGCACTGATCACGTGGCTATCATGCACTGATCACGTGGCTGAACATGCACTGTTCACGTGGGTGATCACACACCTGTCACGTGACATATCATGCACTGATCACCTGGCACTCATGCACTGATCACGTGGCTGATCATACTCTGCTCACGTAACTCATGCACACATCACGTGGCTATCATGCACTGCTCACGTGGCTCGTCATGGAATGATCACGTAGCTACCATATACTGGTCACGTGACTGATCATGCACTGATCACGTAAATGATCATGCACTGTTCACGTGACTGATCATGTACTGATCACGTGACTGATCATGCACTGATCACGTGGCTATCATGCTCTGCTCACGTGGCTGATCATGCATGATCACGTAGCTACCATGTACTGGTCACGTGACTGATCATGCACTGATCACGTGACTGATCATGCACTGATCACGTGGCGATCATGCACTGATCACGTGGCTGATCATGCACTGATCACGTGACTGATCATGCACTGATCACGTCTATATCATGCACTGATCACATGACTGCCCATGCACTGATCACGTGGATGATCATGCACTGATCACGTGACTGATCATGCACTGATCACGTGGCTGATCATGCACTGATCACGTGACTGATCATGCACTGATCACGTGACTATCATGCACTGATCACGTGGCTATCATGCACTGATCACGTGGATATCATGCACTGATCACGTGGCTGATCACACACTATCACGTGACTGATCATGCACTGATCACGTGGCTATCATGCACTGATCACGTGGCTATCATGCACTGATCACGTGGCTGATCATGCAATGATCACGGAGCTGCCATGCACTGGTCACGTGACTGATCATGCACTGATCACGTAATTGATCATGCACTGATCACGTGACTGATCATGCACTGATCACGTGACTGATCATGCACTGATCACGTGACTGATCATGCACTGATCACGTGGCTATCATGCACTGCTCACGTGGCTGATCATGCAATGATCACACAGCTACCATGTACTGGTCACATGACTGATCATGCACTGATCACATAATTGATCATGCACTGATCACGTGGCTTATCATGCACTGATCATGTGACTGATCATGTGCTGATCATGTTTGGTGTCACACACTGATCATGTGCCTATGGAGGCAATGAACATAGAGCTGAGTAGACAGGAATCAGTCAGCAGGCTATAATCATGGAACTCAGCTCTGAGAAATCATGCTGCTCAGCTGGCAATAATCAAGTAGATGAGCAGGCAGGAATTACGCAGCACAGGTGGCAATTGTCAAGCAGATGACAGGCAGGAATCGTGCAGCTCAGCTGGCAATTGTCAAGCAGATGAGCAGACAGTAATCACGCAGCTCAGCAGGCCCTGATCACGTGACTGAGCATGCACTGATCACGTGGCTGATCACACACTGATCACGTGACTGATCATGCACTGATCACGTGACTGATCATGCACTGATCACGTGGCTATCATGCACTGATCACGTGGCTGATCATGCACTGATCACGTGCCTGATCATGCACTGATCACGTGGCTGATCATGCACTGATCACGTGACTGATCATGCACTGATCACGTGGCTGATCATGCACTGATCACGTGGCTATCATGCACTGATCACGTGGCTGATCATGCATGATCACGCAGCTACCATGCACTGATCACGTGACTGATCATGCACTGATCACGTGACTGATCATGCACTGATCACGTGTCTGATCATGCACTGATCACGTGGCTATCATGCACTGCTCACGTGGCTGATCATGCATGATCACGCAGCTACCATGTACTGGTCACATGACTGATCATGCACTGATCACGTGACTGATCATGCACTGATCACGTGGCTGTCATGCACTACTCACGTGGCTGATCATGCAATGATCACGTAGCTACCATGTACAGGTCACGTGAATGATCATACACCCATCAGGTGACTGATCATGCACTGATCACGTGGCTATCATGCACTGATCACGAGACTGATCATGCACTGATCACGTCTATATCATGCACTGATCACATGACTGCCCATGCACTGATCACGTGGATGATCATACACTGATCTTGTGACAGATCATGCACTGATCACGTGGCTGATCATGCACTGATACCGTGACTGAGCATGGACTGATCACATGACTATCATGTAGTGATCACGTGACTTAATGGCGCTGATCATGTGACTGATCATGCGCTGATCATGTTTGCTATCATACACTGATCATGTGCCTCTGGAGGCAATAAACAAAGAGCTGAGTAGGCACGAATCAAACAGTCAGCAGGCAATAATCATGGAACTCAGGTGTGAGGAATCATGCTGCTCAGCTGGCAATAATCAAGCAGCTGAGCAGGCAGGAATTACGCAGCACAGCTGGCAATTGTCAAGCAGATGACAGGCAGGAATCGTGCAGCTCAGCTGGCAATTGTCAAGCAGATGAGCAGACAGTAATCACGCAGCTCAGCAGGCCCTGATCACGTGACTGAGCATGCACTGTTCACGTGGCTGATCATACACTGATCACGTGATGATCATGCACTGATCACGTGGATATCATGCACTGATCACGTGGCTGATCATACACTGATCACGTGTCTGACCATGCACTGATCACGTGGCTGATCATGCACTGATCACGTAACTGATCATGCACTGATCACGTGGCTATCATGCACTGATCACGTGGCTGATCATGCACTGATCACGTGCAACCATGCACTGATCACGTGACTGATCATGCACTGATCACGTAATTGATCATGCACTGATCACGTGGCTGATCATGCACTGATCACGTGGCTGATCATACATGATCACGTGACTGACATGCACTGATCACGTGGCTATCATGCACTGATCACGTGGCTATCATGCACTGATCACGTGGCTGACATGCACTGATCACGTGACTGGTCATGCACTGATCACGTGGCTGATCATGCACTGATCACGTGACTGATCATGCACTGATCACGTGTCTGATCATGCACTGATCACGTGGCTATCATGCACTGCTCACGTGGCTGATCATGCCATGATCACGCAGCTACCATGTACTGGTCACATGACTGATCATGCACTGATCACGTGACTGATCATGCACTGATCACGTGGCGATCATGCACTACTCACGTGGCTGATCATGCACTGATCACGGGACTGATCATGCACTGATCACGTCTATATCATGCACTGATCACATGACTGCCCATGCACTGATCACGTGGATGATCATACACTAATCTTGTGACAGATCATGCACTGATCACGTGGCTGATCATGCACTGATACCGTGACTGAGCATGGACTGATCACATGACTATCATGCAGTGATCACGTGACTTAATGGCGCTGATCATGTGACTGATCATGCCCTGATCATGTTTGCTATCATACACTGATCATGTGCCTCTGGAGGCAATAAACAAAGAGCTGAGTAGGCACGAATCAAACAGTCAGCAGGCAATAATCATGGAACTCAGGTGTGAGGAATCATGCTGCTCAGCTGGCAATAATCAAGCAGCTGAGCAGGCAGGAATTACGCAGCACAGCTGGCAATTGTCAAGCAGATGACAGGCAGGAATCGTGCAGCTCAGCTGGCAATTGTCAAGCAGATGAGCAGACAGTAATCACGCAGCTCAGCAGGCCCTGATCACGTGACTGAGCATGCACTGTTCACGTGGCTGATCATACACTGATCACGTGATGATCATGCACTGATCACGTGGATATCATGCACTGATCACGTGGCTGATCATACACTGATCACGTGTCTGACCATGCACTGATCACGTGGCTGATCATACACTGATCACGTAACTGATCATGCACTGATCACGTGGCTATCATGCACTGATCACGTGGCTGAACATGCACTGATCACGTGGCTGATCACACACTGTCACGTGACATATCATGCACTGATCACGTGGCACTCATGCACTGATCACGTGGCTGATCATACTCTGATCACGTAACTCATGCACACATCACGTGGCTATCATGCACTGACACGTGGCTCGTCATGGAATGATCACGTAGCAACCATATACTGGTCACGTGACTGATCATGCACTGATCACGTAAATGATCATGCACTGATCACGTGACTGATCATGCACTGATCACGTGACTGATCATGCACTGATCACGTGGCTATCATGCACTGCTCACGTGGCTGATCATGCAACCATCACGTAGCAACCATGTACTGGTCACGTGACTGATCATTCACTGATCACGTAATTGATCCTGCACTGATCACGTGGCTCATCATGCACTGATCACGTGGCTGATCACACATGTATCACGTGACTGATCATGCACTGATCACGTGGCTCTCATGCACTGTTCACGAGACTGATCATGCACTGATCACGTCTATATCATGCACTGATCACATGACTGCCCATGCACTATCACGTGGATGATCATACACTAATCTTGTGACAGATCATGCACTGATCACGTGGCTGATCATGCACTGATACCGTGACTGAGCATGGACTGATCACATGACTATCATGTAGTGATCACGTGACTTAATGGCGCTGATCATGTGACTGATCATGCGCTGATCATGTTTGCTATCATACACTGATCATGTGCCTCTGGAGGCAATAAACAAAGAGCTGAGTAGGCACGAATCAAACAGTCAGCAGGCAATAATCATGGAACTCAGGTGTGAGGAATCATGCTGCTCAGCTGGCAATAATCAAGCAGCTGAGCAGGCAGGAATTACGCAGCACAGCTGGCAATTGTCAAGCAGATGACAGGCAGGAATCGTGCAGCTCAGCTGGCAATTGTCAAGCAGATGAGCAGACAGTAATCACGCAGCTCAGCAGGCCCAGATCACGTGACTGAGCATGCACTGTTCACGTGGCTGATCATACACTGATCACGTGATGATCATGCACTGATCACTTGGATATCATGCACTGATCACGTGGCTGATCATACACTGATCACGTGTCTGACCATGCACTGATCACGTGGCTGATCATGCACTGATCACGTAACTGATCATGCACTGATCACGTGGCTATCATGCACTGATCACGTGGCTGATCATGCACTGATCACGTGGCTATCATGCACTGATCACGTGACTGATCATGCACTGATCACGTGACTGATCATGCACTGATCACGTGGCTGATCATGCACTGATCACGTGGCTGATCATGCACTGATCACGTGACTGATCATGCACTGATCACGTGGCTGTCATGCACTGATCACGTGGCTATCATGCACTGATCACGTGGCTGACATGCACTGATCACGTGACTGATCATGCACTGATCACGTGGCTGATCATGCACTGATCACGTGGCTATCATGCACTGATCACGTGGCTGATCATGCACTGATCACGTGCTATCATGCACAGATCACGTGACTGATCATGCACTGATCACGTGACTGTGCCGTCAGTGATCACGTGGCTGAGCAGGCACTGATATCGTGACTGAGCATGCACTGATCATGTGCCGGGAGCCGGGGAGGCATTCCACTCTGGACAAAGGTCATGAGGAAGGAGGCTCGGCATACGCAAATGCGGGATCGAGCCTCAGGAGTCCACCCGGATATTCTCGAGCATCTCCCCCCAAAAAAACCAGAGTCTGCCTACTGTATTGCTTTGTGCTCTCACCTCTGATTTCACTGGGGGCTGTCCCCCACCACCATCTCGCTCTCTCTGTCAAAGAGTTAACTTAGAGCTCCAATTCATAAAGTTCCTTGTCATTCTTCCCTTTAACTTCCAGCTGAGTCTCCATCTGGAGCGCGGAACCCACCACGCTTACTAATTATGCCTGGGCTGCTAACACCCACTCGAGAAGGAGTCTAGGGTGAGGCACCTTTCGCTATTCGAGAGGGCCTGCGGCCTACGTAAGTGGTGCAAACTTCTTGTCTTGAAGTTTGATTGGTCTTCCGCGTAAACCAAGCTACTCAGTCTCTTTTCTCCACCGAATTTTCCTACTGAGCTCTCCTCATACTATTATTCTTGACATCTCTGATTAGCATATAAATAGTCGCCTAGGCCATCTCTCCTTCGAATACCCTGGATCAGTTGGGGCTTGTCCCCGGCAGGTGGCAACCGAACAGGGACCTCAGGAGGCAATACTCAAAGAGTTGAGCAGACACGAACCACGCAATCAGCAGGCAATAAGCATGGAGCTCAGCAGTGACGAATCATGCTGCTCAACTGGCAATAATCAAGCACGTGACCAGGCAGGAATCACGCAGCTCAGCTGGCAATTGTCAAGCAGATGAGCCGACAGGAATCACGCAGCTCAGATGGCAATTGTCATGCAGATGAGCCGGCAGGAATCACGCAGCTCAGCAGGCCCTGATCACGTGACTCTGCAGGCACTGATCACGTGGCTGATCAAGTCCAGATCACGTGACTGAGCATGCACTGATCACGTGGCTATCATGCACTGATGACGTGACTGCGCATGCACTGATGACGTGGCTGATCAGGCACTGATCACATGGCTCATCATGCACTGATCACGTGTTTATCAGGCAATGATCAGTGACTGACAGGCGCTGATCATGGGACTGTGCACGCACTGATCACGTGGCTATCATGCACTGATCACGTGACTGCGCATGCACTGATGACGTGGCTGTTCGGCACTGATCACGTGTTTAGCAGGCAGTGATCAGTGACTGACAGGCGCTGATCAGGGGACTGTGCACGCACTGATCAGGTGGCTGATCAGGAACTGACCACCTGACTGCGCATGCAGTGATCACGTGGCTGGTCGTTCACTGATCACGTGTTTATCATACGGTGATCACGTGACTGAGAGGCGCTGATCACGTGACTGTGCCGTCAGTGATCACGTGGCTGAGCAGGCACTGATACCGTGACTGAGCATGCACTGATCATGTGCCGGGAGCCGGGGAGGCATTCCACTCTGGACAAAGGTCATGAGGAAGGAGGCTCGGCATACGCAAATGCGGGATCGAGCCTCAGGAGTCCACCCGGATATTCTCGAGCATCTCCCCCCAAAAAACCAGAGTCTGCCTACTGTATTGCTTTGTGCTCTCACCTCTTATTTCACTGGGGGCTGTCCCCCACCACCATCTCGCTCTCTCTGTCAAAGAGTTAACTTAGAGCTCCAATTCATAAAGTTCCTTGTCATTCTTCCCTTTAACTTCCAGCTGAGTCTCCATCTGGAGCGCTGAACCCACCACGCTTACTAATTATGCCTGGGCTGCTAAGACCCACTCGAGAAGGTGTCTAGGGTGAGGCACCTTTCGCTATTCGAGAGGGCGCCTGCGGCCTACGTAAGTGGTGCAAACTTCTTGTCTTGAAGTTTGATTGGTCTTCCGCGTAAACCAAGCTACTCAGTCTCTTTTCTCCACCGAATTTTCCTACTGAGCTCTCCTCATACTATTATTCTTGACATCTCTGATTAGCATATAAATAGTCGCCTAGGCCATCTCTCCTTCGAATACCCTGGATCAGTTGGGGCTGGTCCCCGGCAGGTGGCGACCAACAGGGACCTCAGGAGGCGATACTCAAAGAGCTGAGCAGACACGAACCACGCAATTAGCAGGCAATAAGCATGGAGCTCAGCAGTGACGAATCATGCTGCTCAACTGGCAATAATCAAACACGTGACCAGGCAGGAATCACGCAGCTCAGCTGGCAATTGTCAAGCAGATGAGCCGACAGGAATCACGCAGCTCAGCAGGCCCTGATCACGTGACTCTGCAGGCACTGATCACGTGGCTGATCAAGTCCAGATCACGTGACTGAGCATGCACTGATCACGTGGCTATCATGCACTGATGACGTGACTGCGCATGCACTGATGACGTGGCTGATCAGGCACTGATCACATGGCTCATCATGCACTGATCACGTGTTTATCAGGCAATGATCAGTGACTGACAGGCGCTGATCATGGGACTGTGCACGCACTGATCACGTGGCTATCATGCACTGATCACGTGACTGCGCATGCACTGATGACGTGGCTGTTCGGGCACTGATCACGTGTTTAGCAGGCAGTGATCAGTGACTGACAGGCGCTGATCAGGGGACTGTGCACGCACTGATCAGGTGGCTGATCAGGAACTGACCACCTGACCGCGCATGCAGTGATCACGTGGCTGGTCGTTCACTGATCCCGTGTTTATCATACGGTGATCACGTGACTGAGAGGCGCTGATCACGTGACTGTGCCGTCAGTGATCACGTGGCTGAGCAGGCACTGATACCGTGACTGAGCATGCACTGATCATGTGCCGGGAGCCGGGGAGGCATTCCACTCGGGACAAAGGTCATGAGGAAGGAGGCTCGGCATACGCAAATGCGGGATCGAGCCTCAGGAGTCCACCCGGATATTCTCGAGCATCTCCCCCCAAAAAAACCAGAGTCTGCCTACTGTATTGCTTTGTGCTCTCACCTCTGATTTCACTGGCGGCTGTCCCCCACCACCATCTCGCTCTCTCTGTCAAAGAGTTAACTTAGAGCTCCAATTCATAAAGTTCCTTGTCATTCTTCCCTTTAACTTCCAGCTGAGTCTCCATCTGGAGCGCGGAACCCACCACGCTTACTAATTATGCCTGGGCTGCTAAGACCCACTCGAGAAGGTGTCTAGGGTGAGGCACCTTTCGCTATTCGAGAGGGCGCCTGCGGCCTACGTAAGTGGTGCAAACTTCTTGTCTTGAAGTTTGATTGGTCTTCCGCATAAACCAAGCTACTCAGTCTCTTTTCTCCACCGAATTTTCCTACTGAGCTCTCCTCATACTATTATTCTTGACATCTCTGATTAGCATATAAATAGTCGCCTAGGCCATCTCTCCTTCGAATACCCTGGATCAGTTGGGGCTGGTCCCCGGCAGGTGGCGACCGAACAGGGACCTCAGGAGGCGATACTCAAAGAGCTGAGCAGACACGAACCACGCAATCAGCAGGCAATAAGCATGGAGCTCAGCAGTGACGAATCATGCTGCTCAACTGGCAATAATCAAGCAAGTGACCAGGCAGGAATCACGCAGCTCAGCTGGCAATTGTCAAGCAGATGAGCCGACAGTAATCACGCAGCTCAGATGGCAATTGTCATGCAGATGAGCCGGCAGGAATCACGCAGCTCAGCAGGCCCTGATCACGTGACTCTGCAGGCACTGATCACGTGGCTGATCAAGTCCAGATCACGTGACTGAGCATGCACTGATCACGTGGCTATCATGCACTGATGACGTGACTGCGCATGCACTGATGACGTGGCTGATCAGGCACTGATCACATGGCTCATCATGCACTGATCACGTGTTTATCAGGCAATGATCAGTGACTGACAGGCGCTGATCATGGGACTGTGCACGCACTGATCACGTGGCTATCATGCACTGATCACGTGACTGCGCATGCACTGATGACGTGGCTGTTCGGGCACTGATCACGTGTTTATCAGGCAGTGATCAGTGACTGACAGGCGCTGATCAGGGGACTGTGCACGCACTGATCAGGTGGCTGATCAGGAACTGACCACCTGACTGCGCATGCAGTGATCACGTGGCTGGTCGTTCACTGATCACGTGTTTATCATACGGTGATCACGTGACTGAGAGGCGCTGATCACGTGACTGTGCCGTCAGTGATCACGTGGCTGAGCAGGCACTGATATCGTGACTGAGCATGCACTGATCATGTGCCGGGAGCCGGGGAGGCATTCCACTCTGGACAAAGGTCATGAGGAAGGAGGCTCGGCATACGCAAATGCGGGATCGAGCCTCAGGAGTCCACCCGGATATTCTCGAGCATCTCCCCCCAAAAAAACCAGAGTCTGCCTACTGTATTGCTTTGTGCTCTCACCTCTGATTTCACTGGGGGCTGTCCCCCACCACCATCTCGCTATCTCTGTCAAAGAGTTAACTTAGAGCTCCAATTCATAAAGTTCCTTGTCATTCTTCCCTTTAACTTCCAGCTGAGTCTCCATCTGGAGCGCGGAACCCACCACGCTTACTAATTATGCCTGGGCTGCTAAGACCCACTCGAGAAGGTGTCTAGGGTGAGGCACCTTTCGCTATTCGAGAGGGCGCCTGCGGCCTACGTAAGTGGTGCAAACTTCTTGTCTTGAAGTTTGATTGGTCTTCCGCGTAAACCAAGCTACTCAGTCTCTTTTCTCCACCGAATTTTCCTACTGAGCTCTCCTCATACTATTATTCTTGACATCTCTGATTAGCATATAAATAGTCGCCTAGGCCATCTCTCCTTCGAATACCCTGGATCAGTTGGGGCTGGTCCCCGGCAGGTGGCGACCGAACAGGGACCTCAGGAGGCGATACTCAAAGAGCTGAGCAGACACGAACCACGCAATCAGCAGGCAATAAGCATGGAGCTCAGCAGTGACGAATCATGCTGCTCAACTGGCAATAATCAAGCACGTGACCAGGCAGGAATCACGCAGCTCAGCTGGCAATTGTCAAGCAGATGAGCCGACAGGAATCACGCAGCTCAGCTGGCAATTGTCATGCAGATGAGCCGGCAGGAATCACGCAGCTCAGCAGGCCCTGATCACGTGACTCTGCAGGCACTGATCACGTGGCTGATCAAGTCCAGATCACGTGACTGAGCATGCACTGATCACGTGGCTATCATGCACTGATCACGTGACTGCGCATGCACTGATGACGTGACTGCGCATGCACTGATGACGTGGCTGATCGGGCACTGATCACATGGCTCATCATGCACTGATCACGTGTTTATCAGGCAATGATCAGTGACTGACAGGCGCTGATCATGGGACTGTGCACGCACTGATCACGTGGCTATCATGCACTGATCACGTGACTGCGCATGCACTGATGACGTGGCTGTTCGGGCACTGATCACGTGTTTATCAGGCAGTGATCAGGGACTGACAGGCGCTGATCAGGGGACTGTGCACGCACTGATCAGGTGGCTGATCAGGAACTGACCACCTGACTGCGCATGCAGTGATCACGTGGCTGGTCGTTCACTGATCACGTGTTTATCATACGGTGATCACGTGACTGAGAGGCGCTGATCACGTGACTGTGCCGTCAGTGATCACGTGGCTGAGCAGGCACTGATATCGTGACTGAGCATGCACTGATCATGTGCCGGGAGCCGGGGAGGCATTCCACTCTGGACAAAGGTCATGAGGAAGGAGGCTCGGCATACGCAAATGGGGGATCGAGCCTCAGGAGTCCACCCGGATATTCTCGAGCATCTCCCCCCAAAAAAACCAGAGTCTGCCTACTGTATTGCTTTGTGCTCTCACCTCTGATTTCACTGGGGGCTGTCCCCCACCACCATCTCGCTCTCTCTGTCAAAGAGTTAACTTAGAGCTCCAATTCATAAAGTTCCTTGTCATTCTTCCCTTTAACTTCCAGCTGAGTCTCCATCTGGAGCGCGGAACCCACCACGCTTACTAATTATGCCTGGGCTGCTAACACCCACTCGAGAAGGTGTCTAGGGTGAGGCACCTTTCGCTATTCGAGAGGGCGCTTGCGGCCTACGTAAGTGGTGCAAACTTCTTGTCTTGAAGTTTGATTGGTCTTCCGCGTAAACCAAGCTACTCAGTCTCTTTTCTCCACCGAATTTTCCTACTGAGCTCTCCTCATACTATTATTCTTGACATCTCTGATTAGCATATAAATAGTCGCCTAGGCCATCTCTCCTTCGAATACCCTGGATCAGTTGGGGCTGGTCCCCGGCAGGTGGCGACCAAACAGGGACCTCAGGAGGCGATACTCAAAGAGTTGAGCAGACACGAACCACGCAATCAGCAGGCAATAAGCATGGAGCTCAGCAGTGACGAATCATGCTGCTCAACTGGCAATAATCAAGCACGTGACCAGGCAGGAATCACGCAGCTCAGCTGGCAATTTTCAAGCAGATGAGCCGACAGGAATCACGCAGCTCAGATGGCAATTGTCATGCAGATGAGCCGGCAGGAATCACGCAGCTCAGCAGGCCCTGATCACGTGACTCTGCAGGCACTGATCACGTGGCTGATCAAGTCCAGATCACGTGACTGAGCATGCACTGATCACGTGGCTATCATGCACTGATGACGTGACTGCGCATGCACTGATGACGTGGCTGATCAGGCACTGATCACATGGCTCATCATGCACTGATCACGTGTTTATCAGGCAATGATCAGTGACTGACAGGCGCTGATCATGGGACTGTGCACGCACTGATCACGTGGCTATCATGCACTGATCACGTGACTGCGCATGCACTGATGACGTGGCTGTTCGGGCACTGATCACGTGTTTAGCAGGCAGTGATCAGTGACTGACAGGCGCTGATCAGGGGACTGTGCACGCACTGATCAGGTGGCTGATCAGGAACTGACCACCTGACTGCGCATGCAGTGATCACGTGGCTGGTCGTTCACTGATCACGTGTTTATCATATGGTGATCACGTGACTGAGAGGCGCTGATCACGTGACTGTGCCGTCAGTGATCACGTGGCTGAGCAGGCACTGATACCGTGACTGAGCATGCACTGATCATGTGCCGGGAGCCGGGGAGGCATTCCACTCTGGACAAAGGTCATGAGAAAGGAGGCTCGGCATACGCAAATGCGGGATCGAGCCTCAGGAGTCCACCCGGATATTCTCGAGCATCTCCCCCCAAAACCAGAGTCTGCCTACTGTATTGCTTTGTGCTCTCACCTCTTATTTCACTGGGGGCTGTCCCCCACCAGCATCTCGCTCTCTCTGTCAAAGAGTTAACTTAGAGCTCCAATTCATAAAGTTCCTTGTCATTCTTCCCTTTAACTTCCAGCTGAGTCTCCATCTGGAGCGCGGAACCCACCACGCTTACTAATTATGCCTGGGCTGCTAAGACCCACTCGAGAAGGTGTCTAGGGTGAGGCACCTTTCGCTATTCGAGAGGGCGCCTGCGGCCTACGTAAGTGGTGCAAACTTCTTGTCTTGAAGTTTGATTGGTCTTCCGCGTAAACCAAGCTACTCAGTCTCTTTTCTCCACCGAATTTTCCTACTGAGCTCTCCTCATACTATTATTCTTGACATCTCTGATTAGCATATAAATAGTCGCCTAGGCCATCTCTCCTTCGAATACCCTGGATCAGTTGGGGCTGGTCCCCGGCAGGTGGCGACCGAACAGGGACCTCAGGAGGCGATACTCAAAGAGCTGAGCAGACACGAACCACGCAATTAGCAGGCAATAAGCATGGAGCTCAGCAGTGACGAATCATGCTGCTCAACTGGCAATAATCAAACACGTGACCAGGCAGGAATCACGCAGCTCAGCTGGCAATTGTCAAGCAGATGAGCCGACAGGAATCACGCAGCTCAGCAGGCCCTGATCACGTGACTCTGCAGGCACTGATCACGTGGCTGATCAAGTCCAGATCACGTGACTGAGCATGCACTGATCACGTGGCTATCATGCACTGATGACGTGACTGCGCATGCACTGATGACGTGGCTGATCAGGCACTGATCACATGGCTCATCATGCACTGATCACGTGTTTATCAGGCAATGATCAGTGACTGACAGGCGCTGATCATGGGACTGTGCACGCACTGATCACGTGGCTATCATGCACTGATCACGTGACTGCGCATGCACTGATGACGTGGCTGTTCGGGCACTGATCACGTGTTTAGCAGGCAGTGATCAGTGACTGACAGGCGCTGATCAGGGGACTGTGCACGCACTGATCAGGTGGCTGATCAGGAACTGACCACCTGACCGCGCATGCAGTGATCACGTGGCTGGTCGTTCACTGATCCCGTGTTTATCATACGGTGATCACGTGACTGAGAGGCGCTGATCACGTGACTGTGCCGTCAGTGATCACGTGGCTGAGCAGGCACTGATACCGTGACTGAGCATGCACTGATCATGTGCCGGGAGCCGGGGAGGCATTCCACTCGGGACAAAGGTCATGAGGAAGGAGGCTCGGCATACGCAAATGCGGGATCGAGCCTCAGGAGTCCACCCGGATATTCTCGAGCATCTCCCCCCAAAAAAACCAGAGTCTGCCTACTGTATTGCTTTGTGCTCTCACCTCTGATTTCACTGGGGGCTGTCCCCCACCACCATCTCGCTCTCTCTGTCAAAGAGTTAACTTAGAGCTCCAATTCATAAAGTTCCTTGTCATTCTTCCCTTTAACTTCCAGCTGAGTCTCCATCTGGAGCGCGGAACCCACCACGCTTACTAATTATGCCTGGGCTGCTAAGACCCACTCGAGAAGGTGTCCAGGGTGAGGCACCTTTCGCTATTCGAGAGGGCGCCTGCGGCCTACGTAAGTGGTGCAAACTTCTTGTCTTGAAGTTTGATTGGTCTTCCGCGTAAACCAAGCTACTCAGTCTCTTTTCTCCACCGAATTTTCCTACTGAGCTCTCCTCATACTATTATTCTTGACATCTCTGATTAGCATATAAATAGTCGCCTAGGCCATCTCTCCTTCGAATACCCTGGATCAGTTGGGGCTGGTCCCCGGCAGGTGGCGACCGAACAGGGACCTCAGGAGGCGATACTCAAAGAGCTGAGCAGACACGAACCACGCAATCAGCAGGCAATAAGCATGGAGCTCAGCAGTGACGAATCATGCTGCTCAACTGGCAATAATCAAGCACGTGACCAGGCAGGAATCACGCAGCTCAGCTGGCAATTGTCAAGCAGATGAGCCGACAGGAATCACGCAGCTCAGATGGCAATTGTCATGCAGATGAGCCGGCAGGAATCACGCAGCTCAGCAGGCCCTGATCACGTGACTCTGCAGGCACTGATCACGTGGCTGATCAAGTCCAGATCACGTGACTGAGCATGCACTGATCACGTGGCTATCATGCACTGATGACGTGACTGCGCATGCACTGATGACGTGGCTGATCAGGCACTGATCACATGGCTCATCATGCACTGATCACGTGTTTATCAGGCAATGATCAGTGACTGACAGGCGCTGATCATGGGACTGTGCACGCACTGATCACGTGGCTATCATGCACTGATCACGTGACTGCGCATGCACTGATGACGTGGCTGTTCGGGCACTGATCACGTGTTTAGCAGGCAGTGATCAGTGACTGACAGGCGCTGATCAGGGGACTGTGCACGCACTGATCAGGTGGCTGATCAGGAACTGACCACCTGACTGCGCATGCAGTGATCACGTGGCTGGTCGTTCACTGATCCCGTGTTTATCATACGGTGATCACGTGACTGAGAGGCGCTGATCACGTGACTGTGCCGTCAGTGATCACGTGGCTGAGCAGGCACTGATACCGTGACTGAGCATGCACTGATCATGTGCCGGGAGCCGGGGAGGCATTCCACTCTGGACAAAGGTCATGAGGAAGGAGGCTCGGCATACGCAAATGCGGGATCGAGCCTCAGGAGTCCACCCGGATATTCTCGAGCATCTCCCCCCCAAAAAAACCAGAGTCTGCCTACTGTATTGCTTTGTGCTCTCACCTCTGATTTCACTGGGGTCTGTCCCCCACCACCATCTCGCTATCTCTGTCAAAGAGTTAACTTAGAGCTCCAATTCATAAAGTTCCTTGTCATTCTTCCCTTTAACTTCCAGCTGAGTCTCCATCTGGAGCGCGGAACCCACCACGCTTACTAATTATGCCTGGGCTGCTAAGACCCACTCGAGAAGGTGTCCAGGGTGAGGCACCTTTCGCTATTCGAGAGGGCGCCTGCGGCCTACGTAAGTGGTGCAAACTTCTTGTCTTGAAGTTTGATTGGTCTTCCGCATAAACCAAGCTACTCAGTCTCTTTTCTCCACCGAATTTTCCTACTGAGCTCTCCTCATACTATTATTCTTGACATCTCTGATTAGCATATAAATAGTCGCCTAGGCCATCTCTCCTTCGAATACCCTGGATCAGTTGGGGCTGGTCCCCGGCAGGTGGCGACCGAACAGGGACCTCAGGAGGCGATACTCAAAGAGCTGAGCAGACACGAACCACGCACTCAGCAGGCAATAAGCATGGAGCTCAGCAGTGACGAATCATGCTGCTCAACTGGCAATAATCAAGCAAGTGACCAGGCAGGAATCACGCAGCTCAGCTGGCAATTGTCAAGCAGATGAGCCGACAGGAATCACGCAGCTCAGATGGCAATTGTCATGCAGATGAGCCGGCAGGAATCACGCAGCTCAGCAGGCCCTGATCACGTGACTCTGCAGGCACTGATCACGTGGCTGATCAAGTCCAGATCACGTGACTGAGCATGCACTGATCACGTGGCTATCATGCACTGATGACGTGACTGCGCATGCACTGATGACGTGACTGCGCATGCACTTATGACGTGGCTGATCGGGCACTGGTCACATGGCTCATCATGCACTGATCACGTGTTTATCAGGCAATGATCAGTGACTGACAGGCGCTGATCATGGGATTGTGCACGCACTGATCACGTGGCTATCATGCACTGATCACGTGACTGCGCATGCACTGATGACGTGGCTGTTCGGGCACTGATCACGTGTTTATCAGGCAGTGATCAGTGACTGACAGGTGCTGATCAGGGGACTGTGCACGCACTGATCAGGTGGCTGATCAGGAACTGACCACCTGACTGCGCATGCAGTGATCACGTGGCTGGTCGTTCACTGATCCCGTGTTTATCATACGGTGATCACGTGACTGAGCGGCGCTGATCACCTGACTGTGCCGTCAGTGATCACGTGGCTGAGCAGGCACTGATATCGTGACTGAGCATGCACTGATCATGTGCCGGGAGCCGGGGAGGCATTCCACTCTGGACAAAGGTCATGAGGAAGGAGGCTCGGCATACGCAAATGCGGGATCGAGCCTCAGGAGTCCACCCGCATATTCTCGAGCATCTCCCCCCAAAAAAAACCAGAGTCTGCCTACTGTATTGCTTTGTGCTCTCACCTCTGATTTCACTGGGGGCTGTCCCCCACCACCATCTCGCTATCTCTGTCAAAGAGTTAACTTAGAGCTCCAATTCATAAAGTTCCTTGTCATTCTTCCCTTTAACTTCCAGCTGAGTCTCCATCTGGAACGCAGAAACCACCACGCTTACTAATTATGCCTGGGCTGCTAAGACCCACTCGAGAAGGTGTCTAGGGTGAGACACCTTTCGCTATTCGAGAGGGCGCCTGCGGCCTACGTAAGTTGTGCAAACTTCTTGTCTTGAAGTTTGATTGGTCTTCCGCGTAAACCAAGCTACTCAGTCTCTTTTCTCCACCGAATTTTCCTACTGAGCTCTCCTCATACTCTTATTCTTGACATCTCTGATTAGCATATAAAGAGTCGCCTAGGCCATCTCTCCTTCGAATACCCTGGATCAGTTGGGGCTGGTCCCCGGCAGGTGGCGACCGAACAGGGACCTCAGGAGGCGATACTCAAAGAGCTGAGCAGACACGAACCACGCAATCAGCAGGCAATAAGCATGGAGCTCAGCAGTGACGAATCATGCTGCTCAACTGGCAATAATCAAGCACGTGACCAGGCAGGAATCACGCAGCTCAGCTGGCAATTGTCAAGCAGATGAGCCGACAGGAATCATGCAGCTCAGATGGCAATTGTCATGCAGATGAGCCGGCAGGAATCACGCAGCTCAGCAGGCCCTGATCACGTGAGTCTGCAGGCACTGATCACGTGGCTGATCAAGTCCAGATCACGTGACTGAGCATGCACTGATCACGTGGCTATCATGCACTGATCACGTGGCTGATCATGCACTGATGACGTGGCTGATGGGGCACTGGTCACATGGCTCATCATGCACTGATCACGTGTTTATCAGGCAATGATCAGTGACTGACAGGCGCTGATCATGGGACTGTGCACGCACTGATCACGTGGCTATCATGCACTGATCACGGGACTGCGCATGCACTGATGACGTGGCTGTTTGGGCACTGATCACGTGTTTATCAGGCAGTGATCAGTGACTGACAGGTGCTGATCAGGGGACTGTGCACGCACTGATCAGGTGGCTGATCAGGAACTGACCACCTGACTGCGCATGCAGTGATCACGTGGCTGGTCGTTCACTGATCACGTGTTTATCATACGGTGATCACGTGACTGAGCGGCGCTGATCACCTGACTGTGCCGTCAGTGATCACGTGGCTGAGCAGGCACTGATATCGTGACTGAGCATGCACTGATCATGTGCCGGGAGCCGGGGAGGCATTCCACTCTGGACAAAGGTCATGAGGAAGGAGGCTCGGCATACGCAAATGCGGGATCGAGCCTCAGGAGTCCACCCGCATATTCTCGAGCATCTCCCCCCAAAAAAAACCAGAGTCTGCCTACTGTATTGCTTTGTGCTCTCACCTCTGATTTCACTGGGGGCTGTCCCCCACCACCATCTCGCTATCTCTGTCAAAGAGTTAACTTAGAGCTCCAATTCATAAAGTTCCTTGTCATTCTTCCCTTTAACTTCCAGCTGAGTCTCCATCTGGAGCGCAGAACCCACCACGCTTACTAATTATGCCTGGGCTGCTAAGACCCACTCGAGAAGGTGTCTAGGGTGAGACACCTTTCGCTATTCGAGAGGGCGCCTGCAGCCTACGTAAGTTGTGCAAACTTCTTGTCTTGAAGTTTGATTGGTCTTCCGCGTAAACCAAGCTACTCAGTCTCTTTTCTCCACCGAATTTTCCTACTGAGCTCTCCTCATACTCTTATTCTTGACATCTCTGATTAGCATATAAAGAGTCGCCTAGGCCATCTCTCCTTCGAATACCCTGGATCAGTTGGGGCTGGTCCCCGGCAGGTGGCGACCGAACAGGGACCTCAGGAGGCGATACTCAAAGAGCTGAGCAGACACGAACCACGCAATCAGCAGGCAATAAGCATGGAGCTCAGCAGTGACGAATCATGCTGCTCAACTGGCAATAATCAAGCAGGTGACCAGGCAGGAATCACGCAGCTCAGCTGGCAATTGTCAAGCAGATGAGCCGACAGGAATCATGCAGCTCAGATGGCAATTGTCATGCAGATGAGCCGGCAGGAATCACGCAGCTCAGCAGGCCCTGATCACGTGAGTCTGCAGGCACTGATCACGTGGCTGATCAAGTCCAGATCACGTGACTGAGCATGCACTGATCACGTGGCTATCATGCACTGATCACGTGGCTGTGACGTGACTGCGCATGCACTGATGACGTGGCTGATCGGGCACTGGTCACATGGCTCATCATGCACTGATCACGTGTTTATCAGGCAATGATCAGTGACTGACAGGCGCTGATCATGGGACTGTGCACGCACTGATCACGTGGCTATCATGCACTGATCACGTGACTGCGCATGCACTGATGACGTGGCTGTTCGGGCACTGATCACGTGTTTATCAGGCAGTGATCAGTGACTGACAGGCGCTGATCAGGGGACTGTGCACGCACTGATCAGGTGGCTGATCAGGAACTGACCACCTGACTGGGCATGCAGTGATCACGTGGCTGGTCGTTCACTGATCACGTGTTTATCATCCGGTGATCACGTGACTGAGAGGCGCTGATCACCTGACTGTGCCGTCAGTGATCACGTGGCTGAGCAGGCCCTGATATCATGACTGAGCATGCACTGATCATGTGCCGGGAGCCGGGGAGGCATTCCACTCTGGACAAAGGTCATGAGGAAGGAGGCTCGGCATACGCAAATGCGGGATCGAGCCTCAGGAGTCCACCCGCATATTCTCGAGCATCTCCCCCCCAAAAAAACCAGAGTCTGCCTACTGTATTGCTTTGTGCTCTCACCTCTGATTTCACTGGGGGCTGTCCCCCACCACCATCTCGCTATCTCTGTCAAAGAGTTAACTTAGAGCTCCAATTCATAAAGTTCCTTGTCATTCTTCCCTTTAACTTCCAGCTGAGTCTCCATCTGGAACGCAGAAACCACCACGCTTACTAATTATGCCTGGGCTGCTAAGACCCACTCGAGAAGGTGTCTAGGGTGAGGCACCTTTCGCTATTCGAGAGGGCGCCTGCGGCCTACGTAAGTTGTGCAAACTTCTTGTCTTGAAGTTTGATTGGTCTTCCGCGTAAACCAAGCTACTCAGTCTCTTTTCTCCACCGAATTTTCCTACTGAGCTCTCCTCATACTCTTATTCTTGACATCTCTGATTAGCATATAAAGAGTCGCCTAGGCCATCTCTCCTTCGAATACCCTGGATCAGTTGGTGCTGGTCCCCGGCAGGTGGCGACCGAACAGGGACCTCAGGAGGCGATACTCAAAGAGCTGAGCAGACACGAACCACGCAATCAGCAGGCAATAAGCATGGAGCTCAGCAGTGACGAATCATGCTGCTCAACTGGCAATAATCAAGCACGTGACCAGGCAGGAATCACGCAGCTCAGCTGGCAATTGTCAAGCAGATGAGCCGACAGGAATCACGCAGCTCAGATGGCAATTGTCATGCAGATGAGCCGGCAGGAATCACGCAGCTCAGCAGGCCCTGATCACGTGAGTCTGCAGGCACTGATCACGTGGCTGATCAAGTACAGATCACGTGACTGAGCATGCACTGATCACGTGGCTATCATGCACTGATCACGTGGCTATCATGCACTGATGACGTGGCTGATGGGGCACTGGTCACATGGCTCATCATGCACTGATCACGTGTTTATCAGGCAATGATCAGTGACTGACAGGCGCTGATCATGGGACTGTGCACGCACTGATCACGTGGCTATCATGCACTGATCACGGACTGCGCATGCACTGATGACGTGGCTGTTTGGGCACTGATCACGTGTTTATCAGGCAGTGATCAGTGACTGACAGGCGCTGATCAGGGGACTGTGCACGCACTGATCACGTGGCTATCATGCACTGATGACGTGACTGCGCATGCACTGTTCACGTGGCTGAACACACACCTATCACGTGACTGATCATACACTGCTCAGGTAACTGATCATGCACTGATCACGTGGCTATCATGCACTGATCACCTGGCTGAACATGCACTGTTCACGTGGCTGATCACACACCTGTCACGTGACATATCATGCACTCATCACGTGGCACTCATGCAAGGATCACGTGGCTGATCATACTCTGCTCACGTAACTGATCATGCACACATCACGTGGCTATCATGCACTGCTCACGTGGCTGATCATGCAATCATCACACAGCTACCATGTACTGGTCACATGACTGATCATGCACTGATCACATAATTGATCATGCACTGATCACCTGGCTTATCATGCATTGATTATGTGACTGATCATGTGCTGATCATGTTTGGTGTCACACACTGATCATGTGCCTCTGGAGGCAATGAACATAGAGCTGAGTATGCAGGAATCAGTCAGCAGGCTATAATCATGGAACTCAGCTCTGAGAAATCATGTTGCTCAGCTGGCAATAATCAAGTAGATGAGCAGGCAGGAATTACGCAGCACAGGTGGCAATTGTCAAGGAGATGACAGGCAGGAATCGTGCAGCTCAGCTGGAAATTGTCAAGCAGATGAGCAGACAGTAATCACGTAGCTCAGCAAGCCCTGATAACGTGACTGAGCATGCACTGTTCACGTGGCTGAACACACACCTATCACGTGACTGATCATGCACTGATCATGTGACTGATCATGCACTGATCACGTGGCTATCATGCTCTGCTCACTTGGCTGGACATACACTGATCACGTGCCTGGTCATGCACTGATCACGTGGCTGATCATGCACTGATCACGTGACTGATTATGCACTGATCTCGTGTCTGATCATGCACTGATCACGTGGCTATCATGCACTGCTCACGTGGCTGATCATGCGATGATCACACAGATACCATGTACTGGTCACATGACTAATCATGCACTGATCACGTGGCTATCATGCACTGATCACGAGACTGATCATGCACTGATCACGTCTATATCATGAACTGATCACATGACTACCCATGCACTGATCATGTGGATGATCATACACTAATCATGTGACAGATCATGCACTGAACACGAGGCTGATCATGCACTGATCACATAATTGATCCTGCACTTATCATTTGGCTGATCATGCACTGAACACGTGGCTGATCATACACTGATCACGTGACTGATCATGCACTGATCACGTGACTGATCATGCACTGATCACGTGGCTATCATGCACTGATCACTTGGCTGGTCATACACTGATCACATGACTGATCATGCACTGTTCACGTGACTGATCATGTACAGATCACGTGAATAATCATGAAGTGATCAGGTGGCTATCCTGCACTGATCACGTGGATATCATGCACTGATCACGTGGCTGATCACACACGTATCACGTGACTGATCATGCACTGATCACGTGGCTATCATGCACTGATCAAGTGGCTATCATGCACTGATCACGTGGCTGATCATGCAATGATCACGTAGCTACCATGCACTGGTCACGTGACTGATCATGCACTGATCAGGTAATTGATCATGCACTGATCACGTGACTGATCATGCACAGATCACGTGACTGATCATGCACAGATCACGTGACTGATCATGCACTGATCACGTGGCTATCATGCACTGCTCACGTGGCTGATCATGCAATGATCACGCAGCTACCATGTACTGGTCACATGACTGATCATGCACTGATCACATAATTGATCATGCACTGATCACCCGGCTTATCATGCATTGATCATGTGACTGATCATGTGCTGATCATGTTTGGTGTCACACACTGATCATGTGCCTCTGGAAGCAATGAACATAGATTTGAGTAGGCAGGAATCAGTCAGCAGGCTATAATCATGGAACTCAGCTCTGAGAAATCATGCTGCTGAGCTGGCAATAATCAAGTAGATGAGCAGGCAGGAATTACACAGCACAGGGGGCAATTGTCAAGGAGATGACAGGCAGGAATCGTGCAGCTCAGCTGGAAATTGTCAAGCAGATGAGCAGACAGTAATCACGCAGCTCAGCAGGCCCTGATCACCTGACTGAGCATGCACTGTTCACGTGGCTGATCACACACTTATCACGTGACTGATCATGCACTGATCATGTGACTGATCATGCACTGATCACGTAGCTATCTTGCACTGATCACTTGGCTGATCATACACTCATCACGGGACTGATCATGCACTGATCACGGCGCTATCATGCATTGACTACATGACTCCACATGCACTGATCACATGGATGATCATGCACTGATCACGTGACTGACCATGCACTGATCACGTGACTGATCATGCACTGATCACATGGCTGATCATGCACTGATCACGTGGCTATCATGCACTGATCACGTGGCTATCATGCACTGCTCACGTGGCTGATCTGGCAATGATCACGTAGCTACCATATACTGGTCACATGACTGATCATGCACTGGTCACGTAATTGATCATGCACTGATCATGTGGCTGATCATGGACTGATCACGTGGCTGATCATACACTGATCACGTGACTGATCATGCACTGATCACGTGACTGATCATGTGCTGATCATGTTTGGTGTCACACACTGATCATGTGCCTCTGGAGGCAATGAACATAGAGCTGAGTAGGCAGGAATCAGTCAGCAGGCTATAATCATGGAACTCAGCTCGGAGAAATCATGCTGCTCAGCTGGCAATAATCAAGTAGATGAGCAGGCAGGAATTACACAGCACAGGTGGCAATTGTCAAGGAGATGACAGGCAGGAATCATGCAGTTCAGCTGGAAATTGTCAAGCGGATGAGCAGACAGTAATCACGCAGATCAGCAGGCCCTGATCATGTGACTGAGCATGCACTGTTCACATGGCTGATCACACACCTATCACGTGACTGATCATGCACTGATCATGTGACTGATCATGCACTGATCACCTGTCTATCATGCACTGATCACTTGGCTGGACATACACTGATCACGTGCCTGGTCATGCACTGATCACGTGGCTGATCATGCACTGATCACGTGACTGATCATGCACTGATCTCGTGTCTGATCATGCACTGATCACGTAGCTATCATGCACTGCTCACGTGGCTGCACATGCGATGATCACGCAGCTACCATGTATTGGTCACATGACTGATCATGCACTGATCACGTGACTGATCATGCAGTGATCACGTGGCTATCATGCACTACTCACGTGGCTGATCATGCAATGATCATGTAGCTCCCATGTACAGGTCACGTGAATGATCATACACCCATCAGGTGACTGATCATGCACTGATCACGTGGCTATCATGCACTGATCACGTGACTGATCATGCAGTGATCTCGTGGCTATCATGCACTACTCACGTGGCTGATCATGCAATGTTCATGTAGCTCCCATGTACAGGTCACGTGAATGATCATACACCCATCAGGTGACTGATCATGCACTGATCACGTGGCTATCATGCACTGATCACGTGACTGATCATGCAGTGATCACGTGGCTATCATGCACTACTCACGTGGCTGATCATGCAATGTTCATGTAGCTCCCATGTACAGGTCACGTGAATGATCATACACCCATCAGGTGACTGATCATGCACTGATCACGTGGCTATCATGCACTGATCACGTGACTGATCATGCAGTGATCTCGTGGCTATCATGCACTACTCACGTGGCTGATCATGCAATGTTCATGTAGCTCCCATGTACAGGTCACGTGAATGATCATACACCCTTCAGGTGACTGATCATGCACTGATCACGTGGCTATCATGCACTGATCACGAGACTGATCATGCACTGATCACGTCTATATCAGGCACTGATCACATGACTGCCCATGCACTGATCACGTGGGTGATCATACACTAATCATGTGACAGATCGTGCACTGATCACGTGGCTATCATGCACTGATCATTTGGCTGGTCATACACTGATCACATGACTGATCATGCACTGTTCACGTGACTGATCATGTACAGATCATGTGAATAATCATGAAGTGATCACGTGGCTATCCTGCACTGATCATGTGGATATCATGCACTGATCACGTGGCTGATCACACACGTATCACATGACTGATCATGCACTGATCACGTGGCTATCATGCACTGATCACGTGGCTGATCATGCAATGATCACCTAGCTACCATGCACTGGTCACGTGACTGATCTTGCACTGATCAGCTAATTGATCATGCACTGATCAAGTGACTGATCATGCACTGATCACGTGTCTATCATGCACTGCTCACGTGTCTGATCATGCAATGATCACGCAGCTACCATGTATTGGTCACATGACTGATCATGCACTGATCACGTGACTGATCATGCAGTGATCACGTGGCTAATCATGCATTGATTATGTGACTGATCATTTGCTGATCATGTTTGGTGTCACACACTGATCATGTGCCTCTGGAGGCAATGAACATAGAGCTGATTAGGCAGGAATCAGTCAGCAGGCTATAATCATAGAACTCAGCTCTGAGAAATCATGCTCCTCAGTTGGCAATAATCAAGTAGATGAACAGGCAGGAATTACGCAGCACAGTTGGCAATTGTCAAGGAGATGACAGGCAGGAATCGTGCAGCTCAGCTGGAAATTGTCAAGCAGATGAGTAGACGGTAATCACGCAGCTCAGCAGGCCCTGATCTCGTGACTGAGCATGCATTGTTCACATGGCTGATCACACACCTATCACGTGACTGATCATGCACTGATCATGTGACTGATCATGCACTGATCACGTAGCTATCTTGCACTGAACACTTGGCTGATCATACAGTCATCACGGGACTGATCGTGCACTGATCACAGCGCTATCATGCATTGACTACATGACTCCACATGCACTGATCACGTAAGTGAGCATGCACTGTTCACGTGGCTGATCACACACCTATCACGTGACTGATCATGCACTGATCATGTGATTGATCATGCACTGATCACCTGGCTATCCTGCACTGAGCACTTGGATGGACATACACTGATCACGTGCCTGGTCATGCACTGATCACGTGGCTGATCATGCACTGATCACGTGCCTGGTCATGCACTGATCACGTGGCTATCATGCACTGCTCACGTGGCTAATCATGTGATGATCACGCAGCTACCATGTACTGGTCACATGACTGATCATGCACTGATCACGTGACTGATCATGCAGTGATCACGTGGATATCGTGCACTACTCACGTGGCTGACCATGCAATGATCATGTAGCTACCATGTACAGGTCACGTGAATGATCATACACCCATCAGGTGACTGATCATGCACTGATCACGTAATTGATCATGCACTGATCATGTGGCTGATCATGCACTGATCACGTGGCTGATCATGCACTGATCACGTGACTGATCATGCACTGATCACGTGGCTATCATGCACTGATCACTTGGCTTGTCATACACTGATCCCCTGCCTGGTCATGCACAGATTACATGACTGATCATGCACTGAACACATGATTGATCATGCACTGATCACGTGGCTATCATGCACTACTCACGTGGCTGATCATGCAATGATCATGTAGCTACCATGTATCGGTCAGGTGACTGATCATACACCCGTTAGGTGACGGATCATGCACTGATCATGTCGCTGATCGTACACTGATCACCTGCCTGGTCATGCACAGATCACGTGACAAATCATGAACTGATCACATAGCTCTCATGAAATGATCACCTGGCTGATCATGCACTGATCACGTGGCTGATCAAGCACTGATACCGTGACTGAGCATGGACTGATCACATGACTATCATGTAGTGATCACGTGACTTAATGGTGCTGATCATGTGACTGATCATGCGCTGATCATGTTTGCTATCATACACTGATCATGTGCCTCTGGAGACAATAAACAAAGAGCTGAGTAGGCACGAATCAAACAGTCAGCAGGCAATAATCATGGAACTCAGCTGTGAGGAATCATGCTGCTCAGCTGGCAATAATCAAGCAGCTGAGCAGGCAGGAATTACGCAGCACAGCTGGCAATTGTCAAGCAGATGACAGGCAGGAATCGTGCAGCTCAGCTGGCAATTGTCAAGGAGAGGAGCAGACAGTAATCACGCAGCTCAGCAGGCCCTGATCACGTGACTGAGCATGCACTGTTCACGTGGCTGATCATACACTGATCACGTGATGATCATGCACTGATCACTTGGATATCATGCACTGATAACGTGGCTGATCATATACTGTTCACGTGTCTGACCATGCACTGATCATGTGGCTGATCATACACTGCTCACGTAACTGATCATGCACTGATCACGTGGCTATCATGCACTGATCACGTGGCTGAACATGCAGTGTTCACGTGGCTGATCACACACCTGTCACGTGACATAACATGCACTGATCACGTGGCACTCATGCACTGATCACGTGGCTGAACATACTCTGCTCACGTAACTGATCATGCACACATCACGTGGCTATCATGCACTGCTCACGTGGCTCGTCATGGAATGATCACGTAGCTACCATATACTGGTAACGTGACTGATCATGCACAGATCACGTAAATGATCATGTACTGTTCACGTGACTGATCATGTACTGATTACGTGACTGATCATGCACTGATCACGTGGCTATCATGCTCTGCTCACGTGGCTGATCATGCAACGATCACGTAACAACCATGTACTGGTCACGTGACTGATCATGCACTGATCACGTAATTGATCCTGCACTGATCACGTGGCTCATCATGCACAGATCACGTGGCTGATCACACATGTATCACGTGACTGATCATGCACTGATCACGTGGCTCACATGCACTGATCACGTGGCTGTCATGCACTGATCACGTGGATATCATGCACTGATCACGTGGCTGATCACACACTTATCACATGACTGATCATGCACTGATCACGTGGCTATCATGCACTGATCACGCGGATATCATGCACTGATCACGTGGCTTATCAGGCAATGATCACGTAGCTACCATGAACTGGTCAAGTAACTGATCATGCACTGAGCACGTAATTGATCATGCACTGATCACGTGGCTGATCATACACTGATCACATAACTGATCATGCACTGATCACGTGACTGATCATGCACTGATCACGTGGCTATCATGCACTGATCACTTGGCTGGACATACACTGATCACGTGCCTGGTCATGCACAGATCACGTGGCTGATCATGCACTGATCACGTGACTGATCATGCACTGATCTCGTGTCTGATCATACACTGATCACGTGGCTATCATGCACTGCTCACGTGGCTGATCATGCCATGATCACGCAGCTACCATGTACTGGTCACATGACTGATCATGCACTGATCACGTGACTGATCATGCAGTGATCACGTGGCTATCATGCACTACTCACGTGGCTGATCTTGCAATGATCATGTAGCTACCATGTACAGGTCACGTGAATGATCATACACCCATCAGGTGACTGATCATGCACTGATCACGTGGCTATCATGCACTGATCACGAGACTGATCATGCACTGTTCACGTCTATATCATGCACTGATCACATGACTGCCCGTGCACTGATCACGTGGATGATCATACACTAATCTTGTGACAGATCATGCACTGATCACGTGGCTGATCATGCACTGATACCGTGACTGAGCATGGACTGATCACATGACTATCATGTAGTGATCACGTGACTTAATGGCACTGATCATTTGACTGATCATGCGCTGATCATGTTTGCTATCATACACTGATCATGTGCCTCTGGAGGCAATAAACAAAGAGCTGAGTAGGCACGAATCAAACAGTCAGCAGGCAATAATCATGGAACTCAGGTGTGAGGAATCATGCTGCTCAGCTGGCAATAATCAAGCAGCTGAACAGGCAGGAATTACGCAGCACAGCTGGCAATTGTCAAGCAGATGACAGGCATTAATCGTGCAGCTCAGCTGGCAATTGTCAAGCAGATGATCAGACAGTAATCACGCAGCTCAGCAGGCCCAGATCACGTGACTGAGCATGCACTGTTCACGTGGCGGATCATACACTGATCACGTGATGATCATGCACTGATCACTTGGATATCATGCACTGATCACGTAGCTGATCATACACTGTTCACGTGTCTGACCATGCACTGATCACGTGGCTGATCATACACTGCTCACGTAACTGATCATGCACTGATCACGTGGCTATCATGCACTGATCACGTGGCTGAACATGCACTGTTCACGTGGCTGATCACACACCTGTCACGTGACATATCATGCACTGATCACGTGGCTGATCATGCACAGATCACGTGGCACTCATGCACTGATCACGTGGCTGATCATACTCTGCTCACGTAACTCATGCACACATCACGTGGCTATCATGCACTGCTCACGTGGTTCATCATGGAATGATCATGTAGCAACCATATACTGGTAACGTGACTGATCATGCTAAGATCACGTAAATGATCATGCACTGTTCACGTGACTGATCATGTACTGATCACGTGACTGATCATGCACTGACCACGTGGCTATCATGCTCTGCTCACGTGGCTGATGATGCAACGATCACGTAGCAACCATGTACTGGTCACATGACTGATCATGCACTGATCACGTAATTGATCCTGCACTGATCACGTGGATATCATGCACTGATCACGTGGCTGATCACACACGTATCACATGACTGATCATGCACTGATCACGTGGCTATCATGCACTGATCACGTGGCTATCATGCACTGATCATGTGGCTGATCAGGCAATGATCACGTAGCTACCATGTACTGGTCACGTGACTGATCATGCACTGATCACGTAATTGATCATGCACTGATCATGTGGCTGATCATGCACTGATCACGTGGCTGATCATACACTGATCACATAACTGATCATGCACTGATCACGTGACTGATCATGCACTGATCACGTGGCTATCATGCACTGATAACTTGGCTGGACATATACTGATCACGTGCATGGTCATGCACTGATCTCGTGTCTGATCATGCACTGATCACGTGGCTATCAATCACTGCTCACGTGGCTCGTCATGGAATGATCACGTAGCAACCATATACTGGTAACGTGACTGATCATGCAAAGATCACGTAAATGATCATGCACTGTTCACGTGACTGATCATGTACTGATCACGTGACTGATCATGCACTGTTCACGTCTATATCATGCACTGATCACATGACTGCCCGTGCACTGATCACGTGGATGATCATACACTAATCTTGTGACAGATCATGCACTGATCACGTGGCTGATCATGCACTGATACCGTGACTGAGCATGGACTGATCACATGACTATCATGTAGTGATCACGTGACTTAATGGCGCTGATCATGTGACTGATCATGCGCTGATCATGTTTGCTATCATACACTGATCATGTGCCTCTGGAGGCAATAAACAAAGAGCTGAGTAGGCACGAATCAAACAGTCAGCAGGCAATAATCATGGAACTCAGCTGTGAGGAATCATGCTGCTCAGCTGGCAATAATCAAGCAGCTGAACAGGCAGGAATTATGCAGCACAGCTGGCAATTATCAAGCAGATGACAGGCAGGAATCGTGCAGCTCAGCTGGCAATTGTCAAGCAGATGAGCAGAGAGTAATCACGCAGCTCAGCAGGCCCAGATCACGTGACTGAGCATGCACTGTTCACGTGGCTGATTGTACACTGATCACGTGATGATCATGCACTGATCACTTGGATATCATGCACTGATCATGTGGCTGATCATACACTGTTCACGTGTCTGACCATGCACTGATCACGTGGCTGATCATACACTGCTCACGTAACTGGTCATGCACTGATCACGTGGCTATCATGCACTGATCACGTGGCTGAACATGCACTGTTCACGTGGCTGATCACACACCTGTCACGTGACATATTATGCACTGATCACGTGGCACTCATGCACTGATCACGTGGCTGATCATACTCTGCTCACGAAACTCATCATGCACACATCACGTTTCTATCATGCACTGCTCACGTGGCTTCTCATTGCATGATCACGTAGCTACCCTATACTGGTCACGTGACTGATCATGCACAAATCACGTAAATGATCACGCATTGTTCACGTGACTGATCATGTACTGATCACGTGACTGATCATGAACTGATCACGTGGCTGATCATGCACTGATCACGGAATTGATCATGCACTTATAATTTGGCTGATCATGCACTGATCACGTGGCTGATCATACATTGATCACGTGACTGCCCATGCACTGATCACCCGGATGATCATACACTGATCATGCGACAGATCATGCACTGATCACGTGGCTATCATGCACTGCTCACGCGGCTGTTCATGCAATGATCACGTAGCTACCATGTACTGGTCACGTGAGTGATCATGCACTGATCACGTAATTGATCATGCACTGATCAGGTGACTTATCATTCACTGTTAACGTTAGTGATCATGCATTGATCACGTGACTGATCATGCACTGATCTCGTGGCTATCATGCACGGCTCATGTGGCTGATCATGCAATGATCACCTAGCTACCATATACTGGTCACGTAACTGATCATGCACTGATCACATAATTGATCATGCACTGATCATGTGGCTGATCATGCACTGATCACGTGGCTGATCATCCACTGATCACGTGACTGATCATGCCCTGATCACGTGACTGATCATGCACTGATCACGTGGCTATCATGCACTGATCACTTGGCTGGTCATACACTGATCACGTGCCTCGTCATGCACAGATTACATGACTGATCATGCACTGAACACGTGACTGATCATGCACTGATCACGTGGCTATCATGCACTACTCACGTGGCTGATCATGCAATGATCATGTAGCTACCATGTACCGGTGAGGTGACTGATCATACACCCATCAGGTGACGGATCATGCACTGATCACGTGGCTATCAAGCACTGTTCACGTGGCTGATCATACACTGATCACCTGCCTGGTCATGCACAGATCACGTGACAAATCATGAACTGATCACATAGCTATGATGAACTGATCACCTGGCTGATCATGCACTGATCACGTGCCTGATAATGCACTGATACCGTGATTGAGCATGGACTGATCACATGACTATCATGTAGTGATCACGTGACTTAATGGCTCTGATCATGTGACTGATCATGCGCTGATCATGTTTGCTATCATACACTGATCATGTGCCTCTGGAGGCAATAAACAAAGAGCTGAGTAGGCACGAATCAAACAGTCAGCAGGCAATAATCATGGAACTCAGGTGTAAGGAATCATGCTGCTCAGCTGGCAATAATCAAGCAGCTGAGCAGGCAGGAATTATGCAGCACAGCTGGCAATTGTCAAGCAGATGACAGGCAGAAATCATGCAGCTCAGCTGGCAATTGTCAAGCAGATGAGAAGAGAGTAAATACACAGATCAGCAGGCCCTGATCACGTGACTGAGCATGCACTGTTCACGTGGCTGATCATACACTGATCACGTGATGATCATGCACTGATACTTGGATATCATGCACTGATAACGTGGCTGATCATATACTGTTCACGTGTCTGACCATGCACTGATCATGTGGCTGATCATACACTGCTCACGTAACTGATCATGCACTGATCACGTGGCTATCATGCACTGATCACGTGGCTGAACATGCAGTGTTCACGTGGCTGATCACACACCTGTCACGTGACATAACATGCACTGATCACGTGGCACTCATGCACTGATCACGTGGCTGAACATACTCTGCTCACGTAACTGATCATGCACACATCACGTGGCTATCATGCACTGCTCACGTGGCTCCTCATGGAATGATCACGTAGCTACCATATACTGGTAACGTGACTGATCATGCACAGATCACGTAAATGATCATGTACTGTTCACGTGACTGATCATGTACTGATCACGTGACTGATCATGCACTGATCACGTGGCTATCATGCTCTGCTCACGTGGCTGATCATGCAAATATCACGTAGCAACCATGTACTGGTCACGTGACTGATCATGCACTGATCACGTAATTGATCCTGCACTGATCACGTGGCTCATCATGCACAGATCACGTGGCTGATCACACATGTATCACGTGACTGATCATGCACTGATCACGTGGCTCACATGCACTGATCACGTGGCTGTCATGCACTTATCACGTGGATATCATGCACTGATCACGTGGCTGATCACACACTTATCACATGACTGATCATGCACTGATCACGTGGCTATCATGCACTGATCACGCGGTTATCATGCACTGATCACGTGGCTTATCAGGCAATGATCACGTAGCTACCATGAACTGGTCAAGTAACTGATCATGCACTGAGCACGTAATTGATCATGCACTGATCATGTGGCTGATCATGCACTGATCACGTGGCTGATCATACACTGATCACATAACTGATCATGCACTGATCACGTGACTGATCATGCACTGATCACGTGGCTATCATGCACTGATCACTTGGCTGGACATACACTGATCACGTGCCTGGTCATGCACTGATCTCGTGTCTGATCATGCACTGATCACGTGGCTATCATGCACTGCTCACGTGGCTGATCATGCCATGGTCACGCAGCTACCATGTACTGGTCACATGACTGATCATGCACTGATCACGTGACTGATCATGCAGTGATCACGTGGCTATCATGCACTACTCACGTGGCTGATCTTGCAATGATCATGTAGCTACCATGTACAGGTCACGTGAATGATCATACACCCATCAGGTGACTGATCATGCACTGATCACGTGGCTATCATGCACTGATCACGAGACTGATCATGCACTGTTCACGTCTATATCATGCACTGATCACATGACTGCCCGTGCAGTGATCACGTGGATGATCATACACTAATCTTGTGACAGATCATGCACTGATCACGTGGCTGATCATGCACTGATACGATGACTGAGCATGGACTGATCACATGACTATCATGTAGTGATCACGTGACTTAATGGCGCTGATCATTTGACTGATCATGCGCTGATCATGTTTGCTATCATACACTGATCATGTGCCTCTGGAGGCAATAAACAAAGAGCTGAGTAGGCACGAATCAAACAGTCAGCAGGCAATAATCATGGAACTCAGGTGTGAGGAATCATGCTGCTCAGCTGGCAATAATCAAGCAGCTGAACAGGCAGGAATTACGCAGCACAGCTGGCAATTGTCAAGCAGATGACAGGCATTAATCGTGCAGCTCAGCTGGCAATTGTCAAGCAGATGATCAGACAGTAATCACGCAGCTCAGCAGGCCCAGATCACGTGACTGAGCATGCACTGTTCACGTGGCGGATCATACACTGATCACGTGATGATCATGCACTGATCACTTGGATATCATGCAATGATCACGTGGCTGATCATACACTGTTCACGTGTCTGACCATGCACTGATCACGTGGCTGATCATACACTGCTCACGTAACTGATCATGCACTGATCACGTGGCTATCATGCACTGATCACGTGGCTGAACATGCACTGTTCACGTGGCTGATCACACACCTGTCACGTGACATAACATGCACTGATCACGTGGCTGATCATGCACTGATCACGTGGCACTCATGCACTGATCACGTGGCTGATCATACTCTGCTCACGTAACTCATGCACACATCACGTGGCTATCATGCACTGCTCACGTGGCTCGTCATGGAATGATCATGTAGCAACCATATACTGGTAACGTGACTGATCATGCAAAGATCACGTAAATGATCATGCACTGTTCACGTGACTGATCATGTACTGATCACGTGACTGATCATGCACTGACCACGTGGCTATCATGCTCTGCTCACGTGGCTGATCATGCAACGATCACGTAGCAACCATGTACTGGTCACGTGACTGATCATGCACTGATCACGTAATTGATCCTGCACTGATCACGTGGATATCATGCACTGATCACGTGGCTGATCACACACGTATCACATGACTGATCATGCACTGATCACGTGGCTATCATGCACTGATCCTGTGGCTGATCAGGCAATGATCACGTAGCTACCATGTACTGGTCACGTGACTGATCATGCACTGATCACGTAATTGATCATGCACTGATCATGTGGCTGATCATGCACTGATCACGTGGCTGATCATACACTGATCACATAACTGATCATGCACTGATCACGTGACTGATCATGCACTGATCACGTGGCTATCATGCACTGATAACTTGGCTGGACATATACTGATCACGTGCATGGTCATGCACTGATCTCGTGTCTGATCATGCACTGATCACGTGGCTATCATGCACTGCTCACGTGGCTCGTCATGGAATGATCACGTAGCAACCATATACTGGTAACGTGACTGATCATGCAAAGATCATGTAAATGACCATGCACTGTTCACGTGACTGATCATGTACTGATCACGTGACTGATCATGCACTGACCACGTGGCTATCATGCTCTGCTCACATGGCTGATCATGCAACGATCACGTAGCAACCATGTACTGGTCACGTGACTGATCATGCACTGATCACGTAATTGATCCTTCACTGATCACGTGGCTCATCATGCACTGATCACGTGGCTGATCACACAATATCACGTGACTGATCATGCACTGATCACGTGGCTCTCATGCACTGATCACGTGGCTGTCATGCACTCATCACGTGGATATCATGCACTGATCACGTGGCTGATCACACACGTATCACATGACTGATCATGCACTGATCACGTTGCTATCATGCACTGATCATGTGGCTGATCAGGCAATGATCACGTAGCTACCATGTACTGGTCACGGAGTGATCATGCACTGATCACGTAATTGATCATGCACTGATCATGTGGCTGATCATGCACTGATCACGTGGCTGATCATACACTGATCACATAACTGATCATGCACTGATCACGTGACTGATCATGCACTGATCACGTGGCTATCATGCACTGATCACTTGGCTGGACATACACTGATCACGTGCCTGGTCATGCACTGATCACGTGGCTGATCATGCACTGATCACGTGACTGATCATGCACTGATCTCGTGTCTGATCATGCACTGGTCATGTGGCTATCATGCACTGCTCACGTGGCTGATCATGCCATGATCACGCAGCTACCATGTACTGTTCACATGACTGATCATGCACTGATCACGTGACTGATCATGCAGTGATCACGTGGCTATCATGAACTACTCACGTGGCTGATCATGCAATGATCATGTAACTACCATGTACAGGTCACGTGAATGATCATACACCCATCAGGTGACTGATCATGCACTGATCACGTGGCTATCATGCACTGATCACGAGACTGATCATGCACTGTTCACGTCTATATCATGCACTGATCACATGACGGCCCGTGCACTGATCACGTGGATGATCATACACTAATCTTGTGACAGATCATGCACTGATCACGTGGCTGATCATGCACTGATACCGTGACTGAGCATGGACTGATCACATGACTATCATGTAGTGATCACGTGACTTAATGGCGCTGATCATGTGACTGATCATGCGCTGATCATGTTTGCTATCATACACTGATCATGTGCCTCTGGAGGCAATAAACAAAGAGCTGAGTAGGCACGAATCAAACAGTCAGCAGGCAATAATCATGGAACTCAGCTGTGAGGAATCATGCGGCTCAGCTGGCAATAATCAAGCAGCTGAACAGGCAGGAATTATGCAGCACAGCTGGCAATTGTCAAGCAGATGACAGGCAGGAATCGTGCAGCTCAGCTGGCAATTGTCAAGCAGATGAGCAGACAGTAATCACGCAGCTCAGCAGGCCCAGATCATGTGACTGAGCATGCACTGTTCACGTGGCTGATCACACACCTGTCACGTGACATATCATGCACTGATCACGTGGCACTCATGCACTGATCACGTGGCTGATCATACTCTGCTCACGTAACTCATGCACACATCACGTGGCTATCATGCACTGCTCACGTGGCTCGTCATGGAATGATCACGTAGCAACCATATACTGGTAACGTGACTGATCATGCAAAGATCACGTAAATGATCATGCACTGTTCACGTGACTGATCATGTACTGATCACGTGACTGATCATGCACTGACCACGTGGCTATCATGCTCTGCTCACGTGGCTGATCATGCAATGATCACGTAGCAACCATGTACTGGTCACGTGACTGATCATGCACTGATCACGTAATTGATCCTGCACTGATCACGTGGATATCATGCACTGATCACGTGGCTGATCACACATGTATCACGTGACTGATCATGCACTGATCCCGTGGCTCTCATGCACTGATCACGTGGCTGTCATGCACTGATCACGTGGATATCATGCACTGATCATGTGGCTGATCACACATGTATCACATGACTGATCATGCACTGATCACGTGGCTATCATGCACTGATCACGTGGCTATCATGCACTGATCACGTGGCTTATCAGGCAATGATCACGTAGCTACCATGTACTGGTCACGTAACTGATCATGCACTGAGCACGTAATTGATCATGCACTGATCATGTGGCTGATCATGCACTGATCACGTGGCTGATCATACACTGATCACATAACTGATCATGCACTGATCACGTGACTGATCATGCACTGATCACGTGGCTATCATGCACTGATCACTTGGCTGGACATACACTGATCACGTGCCTGGTCATGCACTGATCACGTGGCTGATCATGCACTGATCTCGTGACTGATCATGCACTGATCTCGTGTCTGATCATGCACTGATCACGTGGCTATCATGCACTGCTCACGTGGCTGATCATGCCATGATCACGCAGCTACCATGTACTGGTCACATGACTGATCATGCACTGATCACGTGACTGATCATGCAGTGATCACGTGGCTATCATGCACTACTCAGGTGGCTGATCATGCAATGATCATGTAGCTACCATGTACAGGTCACGTGAATGATCATACACCCATCAGGTGACTGATCATGCACTGATCACGTGGCTATCATGCACTGATCACGAGACTGATCATGCACTGTTCACGTCTATATCATGCACTGATCACATGACTGCCCGTGCAGTGATCACGTGGATGATCATACACTAATCTTGTGACAGATCATGCACTGATCACGTGGCTGATCATGCACTGATACCATGACTGAGCATGGACTGATCACATGACTATCATGGAGTGATCACGTGACTTAATGGCGCTGATCATTTGACTGATCATGCGCTGATCATGTTTGCTATCATACACTGATCATGTGCCTCTGGAGGCAATAAACAAAGAGCTGAGTAGGCACGAATCAAACAGTCAGCAGGCAATAATCATGGAACTCAGGTGTGAGGAATCATGCTGCTCAGCTGGCAATAATCAAACAGCTGAGCAGGCAGGAATTACGCAGCACAGCTGGCAATTGTCAAGCAGATGACAGGCAGGAATCGTGCAGCTCAGCTGGCAATTGTCAAGCAGATGAGCAGACAGTAATCACGCAGCTCAGCAGGCCCAGATCACGTGACTGAGCATCTACTGTTCACGTGGCTGATCATACACTGATCACGTGATGTTCATGCACTGATCACTTGGATATCATGCACTGATCACGTGGCTGATCATACACTGTTCACGTGTCTGACCATGCACTGATCACGTGGCTGATCATACACTGCTCACGTAACTGATCATGCACTGATCACGTGGCTATCATGCACTGATCACGTGGCTGAACATGCACTGTTCACGTGGCTGATCACACACCTGTCACGTGACATATCATGCACTGATCACGTGGCACTCATGCACTTATCACGTCGCTGATCATACTCTGCTCACGTAACTCATGCACACATCACGTGGCTATCATGCACTGCTCACGTGGCTCGTCATGGAATGATCACGTAGCAACCATATACTGGTAACGTGACTGATCATGCAAAGATCACGTAAATGATCATGCACTGTTCACGTGACTGATCATGTACTGATCACGTGACTGATCATGCACTGACCACGTGGCTATCATGCTCTGCTCACGTGGCTGATCATGCAACGATCACGTAGCAACCATGTACTGGTCACGTGACTGATCATGCACTGATCACGTGATTGATCCTGCACTGATCACGTGGCTCATCATGCACTGATCACGTGGCTATCATGCACTGATCACGAGACTGATCATGCACTGTTCACGTCTATATCATGCACTGATCACATGACTGCCCGTGCAGTGATCACGTGGATGATCATACACTAATCTTGTGACAGATCATGCACTGATCACGTGGCTGATCATGCACTGATACCATGACTGAGCATGGACTGATCACATGACTATCATGTAGTGATCACGTGACTTAATGGCGCTGATCATTTGACTGATCATGCGCTGATCATGTTTGCTATCATACACTGATCATGTGCCTCTGGAGGCAATAAACAAAGAGCTGAGTAGGCACGAATCAAACAGTCAGCAGGCAATAATCATGGAACTCAGGTGTGAGGAATCATGCTGCTCAGCTGGCAATAATCAAACAGCTGAGCAGGCAGGAATTACGCAGCACAGCTGGCAATTGTCAAGCAGATGACAGGCAGGAATCGTGCAGCTCAGCTGGCAATTGTCAAGCAGATGAGCAGACAGTAATCACGCAGCTCAGCAGGCCCAGATCACGTGACTGAGCATCTACTGTTCACGTGGCTGATCATACACTGATCACGTGATGTTCATGCACTGATCACTTGGATATCATGCACTGATCACGTGGCTGATCATACACTGTTCACGTGTCTGACCATGCACTGATCACGTGGCTGATCATACACTGCTCACGTAACTGATCATGCACTGATCACGTGGCTATCATGCACTGATCACGTGGCTGAACATGCACTGTTCACGTGGCTGATCACACACCTGTCACGTGACATATCATGCACTGATCACGTGGCACTCATGCACTGATCACGTCGCTGATCATACTCTGCTCACGTAACTCATGCACACATCACGTGGCTATCATGCACTGCTCACGTGGCTCGTCATGGAATGATCACGTAGCAACCATATACTGGTAACGTGACTGATCATGCAAAGATCACGTAAATGATCATGCACTGTTCACGTGACTGATCATGTACTGATTACGTGACTGATCATGCACTGACCACGTGGCTATCATGCTCTGCTCACGTGGCTGATCATGCAACGATCACGTAGCAACCATGTACTGGTCACGTGACTGATCATGCACTGATCACGTAATTGATCCTGCACTGATCACGTGGCTCATCATGCACTGATCACGTGGCTGATCACACATGTATCACGTGACTGATCATGCACTGATCCCGTGGCTCTCATGCACTGATCACGTGGCTGTCATGCACTGATCACGTGGATATCATGCACTGATCACGTGGCTGATCACACACGTATCACATGACTGATCATGCACTGATCACGTAGCTATCATGCACTGATCATGTGGCTATCATGCACTGATCACGTGGCTATCATGCACTGATCATGTGGCTGATCAGGCAATGATCACGTAGCTACCATGTACTGGTCACGTGACTGATCATGCACTGATCACGTAATTGATCCTGCACTGATAATGTGGCTGATCATGCACTGATCACGTGGCTGATCATACACTGATCACATAACTGATCATGCACTGATCACGTGACTGATCATGCACTGATCACGTGGCTATCATGCACTGATCACTTGGCTGGACATACACTGATCACATGCCTGGTCATGCACTGATCACGTGGCTGATCATGCACTGATCACGTGACTGATCATGCACTGATCTCGTGTCTGATCATGCACTGATCACGTGGATATCATGCACTGATCACGTGGCTGATCACACACGTATCACATGAATGAGCATGCACTGATCACGTGGCTATCATGCACTGATCACGTGGCTATCATACACTGATCACGTGGCTGATCAGGCAATGATCACGTAGCTACCATGTACTGGTCACGTGACTGATCATGCACTGATTACGTAATTGATCATGCACTGATCATGTGGCTGATCATGCACTGATCACGTGGCTGATCATGCACTGATACCGTGAGTGAGCATGGACTAATCACATGACTATCATGTAGTGATCACGTGACTTAATGGCGCTGATCATGTGACTGATCATGCGTTGATCATGTTTGCTATCATACAGTGATCATGTGCCTCTGGAGGCCATAAACAAAGAGCTGAGTAGGCACGAATCAAACAGTCAGCAGGCAATAATCATGGAACTCAGCTGTGAGGAATCATGCTGCTCAGCTGGCAAAAATCAAGCAGCTGAGCAGGCAGGAATTTCGCAGCACAGCTGGCAATTGTCAAGCAGATGACAGGCAGGAATCATGCAGCTCAGCTGGCAATTGTCAAGCAGATGAGCAGACAGTAATCACGCAGCTCAGCAGGCTCAGATCACGTGACTGAGCATGCACTGTTAACGTGGCTGATCATACACTGATCACGTGATTGATCATGCACTGATCACTTGCATATCATGCACTGATCACGTGGCTGATCATACACTGTTCACGTGTCTGACCATGCACTGCTCACGTGGCTGATCATACACTGTTCACGTAACTGATCATGCACTGATCACGTGGCTGAACATGCACTGTTCACGTGGCTGATCACACACCTGTCACGTGACATATCATGCACTGATCACGTGGCACTCATGCACTGATCACGTGGCTGATCATACTCTGCTCACGAAACTCATCATGCACACATCACGTTTCAATCATGCACTGCTCACATGGCTCGTCATGGAATGATCACGTAGCTACCCTATACTGGTCACGTGACTGATCATGCACAGATCACGTAAATGATCACTCACTGTTCACGTGACTGATCATGTACTGATAACGTGACTGATCATGCACTGATCACGTGGCTGATCATGCACTGATCACGTAATTGATCATGCACTTATCATTTGGCTGATCATGCACTGATCACGTGGCTGATCATACACTGATCACGTGACTGATCATGCACTGATCACGTGACTGATCATGCACTGATCACGTGGCTATCATGCACTGATCACTTGCCTGGTCCTACACTGATCACATGATTGATCATGCTCTGTTCACGTGACTGATCATGTACTAATCACGTGACTGATCATGCACTGATCACGTAATTGATCATGCACTGATCACGTGGCTGATCATGCAATGATCACGTGACTGACCATGCACTGATCACGTGATGGATCCTTCACTGATCAGTTGCCTATCATGCGCTTATTACTTTGCTGATCATACACTGATCACGTGACTGATAATACACTGATCATCTGGCTGTCGTGCACTCATTACCTGGCTATCATGCACTGATCACGTGGCTGATCATGCACTGATCACGTGACTGATCATGCACTGATCACGTCTATATCATGCACTGATCACGTGACTGATCATGCACTGATCACGTGGATGATCATGCACTGATCATGTGACTGATCATGCACTGATCACGTGGCTATCATGCACTGATCACGTGGCTGATCATGCACTGATCACGTAGCTATCATGCACTGATCACGTGACTGATCATGCACTGATCACGTAACTGATCATGCACTGATCACGTGACTGATCATGCACTGATCACGTGACTGATCATGCACTGATCACGTGACTGATCATGCACTGATCACGTGGCTATCATGCACTGATCACGTGGCTGATCATGCACTGATCACGTAGCTACCATGCACTGATCACGTGACTGATCATGCACTGATCACGTAATTGATCATGCACTGATCACGTGGCTGATCATGCACTGATCACGTGGCTGATCATGCACTGATCACGTGACTGATCATGCACTGATCACGTGACTGATCATGCACTGATCACGTGACTGATCATGCACTGATCACGTGGCTATCATGCACTGATCACGTGGCTGATCATGCACTGATCACGTGCCTGATCATGCACTGATCACATGACTGATCATGCACTGATCACGTGACTGATCATGCACTGATCACGTGGCTATCATGCACTACTCACGTGGCTGATCATGCAATGATCATGTAGCTACCATGTACTGGTCACGTGACTGATCATACACCCATCAGGTGACTGATCATGCACTGATCACGTGGCTATCATGCACTGATCACGTGGCTGATCATGCACTGATCACGTGCCTGATCATGCACTGATCACGTGACTGATCATGCACTGATCACGTGGCTGATCATGCACTGATCACGTGGCTGATCATGCACTGATCACGTGGCTGATCATGCACTGATACCGTGACTGAGCATGGACTGATCACATGACTATCATGTAGTGATCACGTGACTTAATGGCGCTGATCATGTGACTGATCATGCGCTGATCATGTTTGCTATCATACACTGATCATGTGCCTCTGGAGGCAATAAACAAAGAGCTGAGTAGGCACGAATCAAACAGTCAGCAGGCAATAATCATGGAACACAGTGTGAGGAATCATGCTGCTCAGCTGGCAATAATCAAGCAGCTGAGCAGGCAGGAATTACGCAGCACAGCTGGCAATTGTCAAGCAGATGACAGGCAGGAATCGTGCAGCTCAGCTGGCAATTGTCAAGCAGATGAGCAGACAGTAATCACGCAGCTCAGCAGGCCCAGATCACGTGACTGAGCATGCACTGTTCACGTGGCTGATCATACACTGATCACGTGATGATCATGCACTGATCACTTGGATATCATGCACTGATCACGTGGCTGATCATACACTGTTCACGTGTCTGACCATGCACTGATCACGTGGCTGATCATACACTGCTCACGTAACTGATCATGCACTGATCACGTGGCTATCATGCACTGATCACGTGGCTGAACATGCACTGTTCACGTGGCTGATCACACACCTGTCACGTGACATATCATGCACTGATCACGTGGCACTCATGCACTGATCACGTGGCTGATCATACTCTGCTCACGTAACTCATGCACACATCACGTGGCTATCATGCACTGCTCACGTGGCTCGTCATGGAATGATCACGTAGCAACCATATACTGGTCACGTGACTGATCATGCACTGATCACGTAAATGATCATGCACTGTTCACGTGACTGATCATGTACTGATCACGTGACTGATCATGCACTGATCACGTGGCTATCATGCACTGCTCACGTGGCTGATCATGCAACGATCACGTAGCAACCATGTACTGGTCACGTGACTGATCATGCACTGATCACGTAATTGATCATGCACTGATCACGTGGCTATCATGCACTGATCACGTGGCTGATCACACACGTATCACGTGACTGATCATGCACTGATCACGTGGCTATCATGCACTGATCACGTGGCTATCATGCACTGATCACGTGGCTGATCATGCACTGATCACGTAGCTACCATGTACTGATCACGTGACTGATCATGCACTGATCACGTAATTGATCATGCACTGATCACGTGGCTGATCATGCACTGATCACGTGGCTGATCATACACTGATCACGTGACTGATCATGCACTGATCACGTGACTGATCATGCACTGATCACGTGGCTATCATGCACTGATCACGTGGCTGATCATGCACTGATCACGTGGCTGATCATGCACTGATCACGTGGCTGATCATGCACTGATCACGTAGCTACCATGTACTGGTCACATGACTGATCATGCACTGATCACGTGACTGATCATGCAGTGATCACGTGGCTATCATGCACTACTCACGTGGCTGATCATGCAATGATCATGTAGCTACCATGTACAGGTCACGTGAATGATCATACACCCATCAGGTGACTGATCATGCACTGATCACGTGGCTATCATGCACTGATCACGAGACTGATCATGCACTGATCACGTCTATATCATGCACTGATCACATGACTGCCCATGCACTGATCACGTGGATGATCATACACTAATCTTGTGACAGATCATGCACTGATCACGTGGCTGATCATGCACTGATACCGTGACTGAGCATGGACTGATCACATGACTATCATGTAGTGATCACGTGACTTAATGGCGCTGATCATGTGACTGATCATGCGCTGATCATGTTTGCTATCATACACTGATCATGTGCCTCTGGAGGCAATAAACAAAGAGCTGAGTAGGCACGAATCAAACAGTCAGCAGGCAATAATCATGGAACTCAGCTGTGAGGAATCATGCTGCTCAGCTGGCAATAATCAAGCAGCTGAGCAGGCAGGAATTACGCAGCACAGCTGGCAATTGTCAAGCAGATGACAGGCAGGAATCGTGCAGCTCAGCTGGCAATTGTCAAGCAGATGAGCAGACAGTAATCACGCAGCTCAGCAGGCCCAGATCACGTGACTGAGCATGCACTGTTCACGTGGCTGATCATACACTGATCACGTGATTGATCATGCACTGATCACTTGGATATCATGCACTGATCACGTGGCTGATCATACACTGTTCACGTGTCTGACCATGCACTGATCACGTGGCTGATCATACACTGATCACGTAACTGATCATGCACTGATCACGTGGCTGAACATGCACTGTTCACGTGGCTGATCACACACCTGTCACGTGACATATCATGCACTGATCACGTGGCACTCATGCACTGATCACGTGGCTGATCATACTCTGCTCACGTAACTGATCATGCACACATCACGTGGCTATCATGCACTGCTCACGTGGCTCGTCATGGAATGATCACGTAGCTACCATATACTGGTCACGTGACTGATCATGCACTGATCACGTAAATGATCATGCACTGTTCACGTGCCTGATCATGTACTGATCACGTGACTGATCATGCACTGATCACGTGGCTGATCATGCACTGATCACGTGGCTGATCATGCACTGATCACGTGGCTGATCATGCACTGATCACGTGGCTGATCATGCACTGATCACGTGACTGATCATGCACTGATCACGTGACTGATCATGCACTGATCACGTGGCTATCATGCACTGATCACGTGGCTGATCATGCACTGATCACGTGACTGATCATGCACTGATCACGTGACTGATCATGCACTGATCACGTGACTGATCATGCACTGATCACGTGGCTGATCATGCACTGATCACGTGGCTGATCATGCACTGATCACGTGACTGATCATGCACTGATCACGTGATGATCATGCACTGATCACGTGGCTATCATGCACTGATCACGTGGCTGATCATGCACTGATCACGTGACTGATCATGCACTGATCACTGGCTATCATGCACTGATCACGTGGCTATCATGCACTGATCACGTGGCTGATCATGCACTGATCACGTGACTGATCATGCACTGATCACGTCTATATCATGCACTGATCACGTGACTGATCATGCACTGATCACGTGGATGATCATGCACTGATCATGTGACTGATCATGCACTGATCACGTGGCTATCATGCACTGATCACGTGGCTGATCATGCAATGATCACGTAGCTATCATGTACTGATCACGTGACTGATCATGCACTGATCACGTAATTGATCATGCACTGATCACGTGACTGATCATGCACTGATCACGTGACTGATCATGCACTGATCACGTGACTGATCATGCACTGATCACGTGGCTATCATGCACTGATCACGTGGCTGATCATGCACTGATCACGTGGCTATCATGCACTGATCACGTACTGATCATGCACTGATCACGTGGCTGATCATGCACTGATCACGTGGCTGATCATGCACTGATCACGTGGCTGATCATGCACTGATCACGTGGCTGATCATGCACTGATCACGTGGCTGATCACACACTGTCACGTGACATATCATGCACTGATCACGTGGCACTCATGCACTGATCACGTGGCTGATCATACACTGATCACGTAACTGATCATGCACACATCACGTGGCTATCATGCACTGCTCACGTGGCTGTCATGCAATGATCACGTAGCTACCATATACTGATCACGTGACTGATCATGCACTGATCACGTAAATGATCATGCACTGATCACGTGACTGATCATGCACTGATCACGTGACTGATCATGCACTGATCACGTGGCTATCATGCACTGCTCACGTGGCTGATCATGCAACGATCACGTAGCAACCATGTACTGGTCACGTGACTGATCATGCACTGATCACGTAATTGATCATGCACTGATCACGTGGCTCATCATGCACTGATCACGTGGCTGATCACACATGATCACGTGACTGATCATGCACTGATCACGTGGCTCTCATGCACTGATCACGTGGCTGTCATGCACTGATCACGTGGATATCATGCACTGATCACGTGGCTGATCACACACGTATCACATGACTGATCATGCACTGATCACGTGGCTATCATGCACTGATCACGTGGCTATCATGCACTGATCACGTGGCTGATCATGCAATGATCACGTAGCTACCATGTACTGGTCACGTGACTGATCATGCACTGATCACGTAATTGATCATGCACTGATCACGTGGCTGATCATGCACTGATCACGTGACTGATCATGCACTGATCACGTGACTGATCATGCACTGATCACGTGGCTATCATGCACTGATCACGTGGCTGATCATGCACTGATCACGTGCCTGATCATGCACTGATCACGTGGCTGATCATGCACTGATCACGTGACTGATCATGCACTGATCACGTGACTGATCATGCACTGATCACGTGGCTATCATGCACTGATCACGTGGCTGATCATGCAATGATCATGTAGCTACCATGTACTGGTCACGTGAATGATCATACACTGATCAGGTGACTGATCATGCACTGATCACGTGGCTATCATGCACTGATCACGTGACTGATCATGCACTGATCACGTCTATATCATGCACTGATCACATGACTGATCATGCACTGATCACGTGGATGATCATACACTAATCACGTGACAGATCATGCACTGATCACGTGGCTGATCATGCACTGATCACGTGACTGATCATGCACTGATCACGTGGCTGATCATGCACTGATCACGTGGCTGATCACACTGTATCACGTGACTGATCATGCACTGATCACGTGGCTATCATGCACTGATCACGTGGCTGATCATGCACTGATCACGTAGCTATCATGCACTGATCACGTGGCTGATCATGCAATGATCACGTAGCTATCATGCACTGATCACGTGACTGATCATGCACTGATCACGTAACTGATCATGCACTGATCACGTGGCTGATCATGCACTGATCACGTGGCTGATCACACACTATCACGTGACTGATCATGCACTGATCACGTGACTGATCATGCACTGATCACGTGGCTGATCATGCACTGATCACGTGGCTGATCATGCACTGATCACGTGGCTGATCATCACTGATCACGTGACTGATCATGCACTGATCACGTGGCTATCATGCACTGATCACGTGGCTGATCATGCACTGATCACGTGGCTATCATGCACTGATCACGTGGCTGATCATGCACTGATCACGTGGCTACCATGCACTGGTCACGTGACTGATCATGCACTGATCACGTGGCTGATCATGCACTGATCACGTGACTGATCATGCACTGATCACGTGACTGATCATGCACTGATCACGTGACTGATCATGCACTGATCACGTGGCTATCATGCACTGCTCACGTGGCTGAACATGCAATGGTCACGCAGCTACCATGTACTGGTCACGTGACTGATCATGCACTGATCACGTGACTGATCATGCACTGATCACGTGGCTATCATGCACTGATCACGTGACTGATCATGCACTGATCACGTCTATATCATGCACTGATCACATGACTGCCCATGCACTGATCACGTGGATGATCATACACTAATCACGTGACAGATCATGCACTGATCACGTGGCTGATCATGCACTGATACCGTGACTGAGCATGGACTGATCACATGACTATCATGTACTGATCACGTGACTTAATGGCACTGATCATGTGACTGATCATGCACTGATCATGTTTGCTATCATACACTGATCATGTGCCTCTGGAGGCAATAAACAAAGAGCTGAGTAGGCACGAATCAAACAGTCAGCAGGCAATAATCATGGAACTCAGGTGTGAGGAATCATGCTGCTCAGCTGGCAATAATCAAGCAGCTGAGCAGGCAGGAATTATGCAGCACAGCTGGCAATTGTCAAGCAGATGACAGGCAGGAATCGTGCAGCTCAGCTGGCAATTGTCAAGCAGATGAGCAGACAGTAATCACGCAGCTCAGCAGGCCCTGATCACGTGACTGATCATGCACTGATCACGTGGCTGATCATGCACTGATCACGTGGCTATCATGCACTGATCACGTGGCTGATCATGCATGATCACGCAGCTACCATGTACTGGTCACATGACTGATCATGCACTGATCACGTGACTGATCATGCACTGATCACGTGGCTATCATGCACTACTCACGTGGCTGATCATGCAATGATCATGTAGCTACCATGTACAGGTCACGTGAATGATCATACACCCATCAGGTGACTGATCATGCACTGATCACGTGGCTATCATGCACTGATCACGAGACTGATCAAGTACTGTTCACGTCTATATCATGCACTGATCACATGACTGCCCATGCACTGATCACGTGGATGATCATACACTAATCTTGTGACAGATCATGCACTGATCACGTGGCTGATCATGCACTGATACCGTGACTGAGCATGGACTGATCACATGACTATCATGTAGTGATCACGTGACTTAATGGCGCTGATCATGTGACTGATCATGCGCTGATCATGTTTGCTATCATACACTGATCATGTGCCTCTGGAGGCAATAAACAAAGAGCTGAGTAGGCACGAATCAAACAGTCAGCAGGCAATAATCATGGAACTCAGGTGTGAGGAATCATGCTGCTCAGCTGGCAATAATCAAGCAGCTGAGCAGGCAGGAATTACGCAGCACAGCTGGCAATTGTCAAGCAGATGACAGGCAGGAATCGTGCAGCTCAGCTGGCAATTGTCAAGCAGATGAGCAGACAGTAATCACGCAGCTCAGCAGGCCCAGATCACGTGACTGAGCATGCACTGTTCACGTGGCTGATCATACACTGATCACGTGATGATCATGCACTGATCACTTGGATATCATGCACTGATCACGTGGCTGATCATACACTGTTCACGTGTCTGACCATGCACTGATCACGTGGCTGATCATACACTGCTCACGTAACTGATCATGCACTGATCACGTGGCTATCATGCACTGATCACGTGGCTGATCATGCACTGTTCACGTGGCTGATCACACACCTGTCACGTGACATATCATGCACTGATCACGTGGCACTCATGCACTGATCACGTGGCTGATCATACTCTGCTCACGTAACTCATGCACACATCACGTGGCTATCATGCACTGCTCACGTGGCTCGTCATGGAATGATCACGTAGCAACCATATACTGGTCACGTGACTGATCATGCAAAGATCACGTAAATGATCATGCACTGTTCACGTGACTGATCATGTACTGATCACGTGACTGATCATGCACTGATCACGTGGCTATCATGCTCTGCTCACGTGGCTGATCATGCAACGATCACGTAGCAACCATGTACTGGTCACGTGACTGATCATGCACTGATCACGTAATTGATCCTGCACTGATCACGTGGCTCATCATGCACTGATCACGTGGCTGATCACACATGTATCACGTGACTGATCATGCACTGATCACGTGGCTCTCATGCACTGATCACGTGGCTGTCATGCACTGATCACGTGGATATCATGCACTGATCACGTGGCTGATCACACACGTATCACATGACTGATCATGCACTGATCACGTGGCTATCATGCACTGATCACGTGGCTATCATGCACTGATCACGTGGCTGATCATGCAATGATCACGTAGCTACCATGTACTGGTCACGTGACTGATCATGCACTGATCACGTAATTGATCATGCACTGATCATGTGGCTGATCATGCACTGATCACGTGGCTGATCATACACTGATCACATAACTGATCATGCACTGATCACGTGACTGATCATGCACTGATCACGTGGCTATCATGCACTGATCACTTGGCTGACATACACTGATCACGTGACTGGTCATGCACTGATCACGTGGCTGATCATGCACTGATCACGTGACTGATCATGCACTGATCACGTGTCTGATCATGCACTGATCACGTGGCTATCATGCACTGCTCACGTGGCTGATCATGCCATGATCACGCAGCTACCATGTACTGGTCACATGACTGATCATGCACTGATCACGTGACTGATCATGCAGTGATCACGTGGCTATCATGCACTACTCACGTGGCTGATCATGCAATGATCATGTAGCTACCATGTACAGGTCACGTGAATGATCATACACCCATCAGGTGACTGATCATGCACTGATCACGTGGCTATCATGCACTGATCACGAGACTGATCATGCACTGATCACGTCTATATCATGCACTGATCACATGACTGCCCATGCACTGATCACGTGGATGATCATACACTAATCTTGTGACAGATCATGCACTGATCACGTGGCTGATCATGCACTGATACCGTGACTGAGCATGGACTGATCACATGACTATCATGTAGTGATCACGTGACTTAATGGCGCTGATCATGTGACTGATCATGCGCTGATCATGTTTGCTATCATACACTGATCATGTGCCTCTGGAGGCAATAAACAAAGAGCTGAGTAGGCACGAATCAAACAGTCAGCAGGCAATAATCATGGAACTCAGGTGTGAGGAATCATGCTGCTCAGCTGGCAATAATCAAGCAGCTGAGCAGGCAGGAATTACGCAGCACAGCTGGCAATTGTCAAGCAGATGACAGGCAGGAATCGTGCAGCTCAGCTGGCAATTGTCAAGCAGATGAGCAGACAGTAATCACGCAGCTCAGCAGGCCCAGATCACGTGACTGAGCATGCACTGTTCACGTGGCTGATCATACACTGATCACGTGATGATCATGCACTGATCACTTGGATATCATGCACTGATCACGTGGCTGATCATACACTGTTCACGTGTCTGACCATGCACTGATCACGTGGCTGATCATACACTGCTCACGTAACTGATCATGCACTGATCACGTGGCTATCATGCACTGATCACGTGGCTGAACATGCACTGTTCACGTGGCTGATCACACACCTGTCACGTGACATATCATGCACTGATCACGTGGCACTCATGCACTGATCACGTGGCTGATCATACTCTGCTCACGTAACTCATGCACACATCACGTGGCTATCATGCACTGCTCACGTGGCTCGTCATGGAATGATCACGTAGCAACCATATACTGGTCACGTGACTGATCATGCACAGATCACGTAAATGATCATGCACTGTTCACGTGACTGATCATGTACTGATCACGTGACTGATCATGCACTGATCACGTGGCTATCATGCTCTGCTCACGTGGCTGATCATGCAACGATCACGTAGCAACCATGTACTGGTCACGTGACTGATCATGCACTGATCACGTAATTGATCCTGCACTGATCACGTGGCTCATCATGCACTGATCACGTGGCTGATCACACATGTATCACGTGACTGATCATGCACTGATCACGTGGCTCTCATGCACTGATCACGTGGCTGTCATGCACTGATCACGTGGATATCATGCACTGATCACGTGGCTGATCACACACGTATCACATGACTGATCATGCACTGATCACGTGGCTATCATGCACTGATCACGTGGCTGATCATGCACTGATCACGTAGCTACCATGTACTGGTCACGTGACTGATCATGCACTGATCACGTAATTGATCATGCACTGATCACGTGGCTGATCATGCACTGATCACGTGGCTGATCACGATCACGTGACTGATCATGCACTGATCACGTGGCTGATCATGCACTGATCACGTGGCTATCATGCACTGATCACGTGGCTATCATGCACTGATCACGTGGCTGATCATGCACCGATCACATGACTGATCATGCACTGATCACGTGGCTGATCATGCACTGATCACGTGGCTATCATGCACTGATCACGTGGCTGATCATGCACTGATCACGTAGCTATCATGCACTGATCACGTGACTGATCATGCACTGATCACGTGACTGATCATGCACTGATCACGTGGCTGATCATGCACTGATCACGTGGCTGATCATGCACTGATCACGTGACTGATCATGCACTGATCACGTGACTGATCATGCACTGATCACGTGGCTATCATGCACTGATCACGTGGCTGATCATGCACTGATCACGTGGCTGATCATGCACTGATCACGTGGCTGATCATGCACTGATCACGTGACTGATCATGCACTGATCACGTGGCTATCATGCACTGATCACGTGGCTGATCATGCACTGATCACGTGACTGATCATGCACTGATCACGTGGCTGATCATGCACTGATCACGTGATGATCATGCACTGATCACGTGGATATCATGCACTGATCACGTGGCTGATCATACACTGATCACGTGTCTGACCATGCACTGATCACGTGGCTGATCATACACTGCTCACGTAACTGATCATGCACTGATCACGTGGCTATCATGCACTGATCACGTGGCTGAACATGCACTGTTCACGTGGCTGATCACACACCTGTCACGTGACATATCATGCACTGATCACGTGGCACTCATGCACTGATCACGTGGCTGATCATACTCTGCTCACGTAACTCATGCACACATCACGTGGCTATCATGCACTGCTCACGTGGCTCGTCATGGAATGATCACGTAGCAACCATATACTGGTCACGTGACTGATCATGCACTGATCACGTAAATGATCATGCACTGTTCACGTGACTGATCATGCACTGATCACGTGACTGATCATGCACTGATCACGTGGCTATCATGCACTGCTCACGTGGCTGATCATGCAACGATCAAGTAGCAACCATGTACTGGTCACGTGACTGATCATGCACTGATCACGTAATTGATCATGCACTGATCACGTGGCTCATCATGCACTGATCACGTGGCTGATCACACATGTATCACGTGACTGATCATGCACTGATCACGTGGCTATCATGCACTGATCACGTGGCTGTCATGCACTGATCACGTGGATATCATGCACTGATCACGTGGCTGATCACACACGTATCACATGACTGATCATGCACTGATCACGTGGCTATCATGCACTGATCACGTGGCTATCATGCACTGATCACGTGGCTGATCATGCAATGATCACGTAGCTACCATGTACTGGTCACGTGACTGATCATGCACTGATCACGTAATTGATCATGCACTGATCACGTGGCTGATCATGCACTGATCACGTGGCTGATCACACATGATCACGTGACTGATCATGCACTGATCACGTGGCTATCATGCACTGATCACGTGGCTGTCATGCACTGATCACGTGGATATCATGCACTGATCACGTGGCTGATCATGCACGTATCACATGACTGATCATGCACTGATCACGTGGCTATCATGCACTGATCACGTGGCTGATCATGCAATGATCACGTAGCTACCATGTACTGGTCACGTGACTGATCATGCACTGATCACGTAATTGATCATGCACTGATCACGTGGCTGATCATGCACTGATCACGTGGCTGATCATACACTGATCACAACTGATCATGCACTGATCACGTGACTGATCATGCACTGATCACGTGGCTATCATGCACTGATCACGTGGCTGACATACACTGATCACGTGCCTGATCATGCACTGATCACGTGACTGATCATGCACTGATCACGTGACTGATCATGCACTGATCACGTGGCTATCATGCACTGATCACGTGGCTGATCATGCGATGATCACCCAGCTATCATGTACTGGTCACATGACTGATCATGCACTGATCACGTGACTGATCATGCACTGATCACGTGGCTATCATGCACTATCACGTGGCTGATCATGCAATGATCATGTAGCTACCATGTACTGGTCACGTGAATGATCATACACTGATCAGGTGACTGATCATGCACTGATCACGTGGCTATCATGCACTGATCACGTGACTGATCATGCACTGATCACGTCTATATCATGCACTGATCACATGACTGCCCATGCACTGATCACGTGGATGATCATGCACTGATCACGTGACTGATCATGCACTGATCACGTGGCTGATCATGCACTGATCACGTAACTGATCATGCACTGATCACGTGGCTGATCATGCACTGATCACGTGGCTGATCACACATGATCACGTGACTGATCATGCACTGATCACGTGGCTATCATGCACTGATCACGTGGCTGATCATGCACTGATCACGTGGCTATCATGCACTGATCACGTGGCTGATCATGCAATGATCACGTAGCTATCATGCACTGATCACGTGACTGATCATGCACTGATCACGTGACTGATCATGCACTGATCACGTGGCTCATCATGCACTGATCACGTGGCTGATCACACACGATCACGTGACTGATCATGCACTGATCACGTGACTGATCATGCACTGATCACGTGGCTATCATGCACTGATCACGTGGCTGATCATGCACTGATCACGTGGCTGATCATCACTGATCACGTGACTGATCATGCACTGATCACGTGGCTATCATGCACTGATCACGTGGCTGATCATGCACTGATCACGTGGCTATCATGCACTGATCACGTGGCTGATCATGCACTGATCACGTGCTATCATGCACTGATCACGTGACTGATCATGCACTGATCACGTGGCTGATCATGCACTGATCACGTGACTGATCATGCACTGATCACGTGACTGATCATGCACTGATCACGTGACTGATCATGCACTGATCACGTGGCTATCATGCACTGCTCACGTGGCTGATCATGCAATGGTCACGCAGCTACCATGTACTGGTCAAGTGACTGATCATGCACTGATCACGTGACTGATCATGCACTGATCACGTGGCTATCATGCACTGATCACGTGACTGATCATGCACTGATCACGTCTATATCATGCACTGATCACATGACTGCCCATGCACTGATCACGTGGATGATCATACACTGATCTTGTGACAGATCATGCACTGATCACGTGGCTGATCATGCACTGATACCGTGACTGAGCATGGACTGATCACATGACTATCATGTAGTGATCACGTGACTTAATGGCGCTGATCATGTGACTGATCATGCGCTGATCATGTTTGCTATCATACACTGATCATGTGCCTCTGGAGGCAATAAACAAAGAGCTGAGTAGGCACGAATCAAACAGTCAGCAGGCAATAATCATGGAACACAGGTGTGAGGAATCATGCTGCTCAGCTGGCAATAATCAAGCAGCTGAGCAGGCAGGAATTATGCAGCACAGCTGGCAATTGTCAAGCAGATGACAGGCAGGAATCGTGCAGCTCAGCTGGCAATTGTCAAGCAGATGAGCAGACAGTAATCACGCAGCTCAGCAGGCCCTGATCACGTGACTGATCATGCACTGATCACGTGGCTGATCATGCACTGATCACGTGGCTATCATGCACTGATCACGTGGCTGATCATGCATGATCACGCAGCTACCATGTACTGGTCACATGACTGATCATGCACTGATCACGTGACTGATCATGCACTGATCACGTGGCTATCATGCACTACTCACGTGGCTGATCATGCAATGATCATGTAGCTACCATGTACAGGTCACGTGAATGATCATACACCCATCAGGTGACTGATCATGCACTGATCACGTGGCTATCATGCACTGATCACGAGACTGATCATGCACTGATCACGTCTATATCATGCACTGATCACATGACTGCCCATGCACTGATCACGTGGATGATCATACACTAATCTTGTGACAGATCATGCACTGATCACGTGGCTGATCATGCACTGATACCGTGACTGAGCATGGACTGATCACATGACTATCATGTAGTGATCACGTGACTTAATGGCGCTGATCATGTGACTGATCATGCGCTGATCATGTTTGCTATCATACACTGATCATGTGCCTCTGGAGGCAATAAACAAAGAGCTGAGTAGGCACGAATCAAACAGTCAGCAGGCAATAATCATGGAACTCAGGTGTGAGGAATCATGCTGCTCAGCTGGCAATAATCAAGCAGCTGAGCAGGCAGGAATTACGCAGCACAGCTGGCAATTGTCAAGCAGATGACAGGCAGGAATCGTGCAGCTCAGCTGGCAATTGTCAAGCAGATGAGCAGACAGTAATCACGCAGCTCAGCAGGCCCAGATCACGTGACTGAGCATGCACTGTTCACGTGGCTGATCATACACTGATCACGTGATGATCATGCACTGATCACTTGGATATCATGCACTGATCACGTGGCTGATCATACACTGTTCACGTGTCTGACCATGCACTGATCACGTGGCTGATCATACACTGCTCACGTAACTGATCATGCACTGATCACGTGGCTATCATGCACTGATCACGTGGCTGATCATGCACTGTTCACGTGGCTGATCACACACCTGTCACGTGACATATCATGCACTGATCACGTGGCACTCATGCACTGATCACGTGGCTGATCATACTCTGCTCACGTAACTCATGCACACATCACGTGGCTATCATGCACTGCTCACGTGGCTCGTCATGGAATGATCACGTAGCAACCATATACTGGTCACGTGACTGATCATGCAAAGATCACGTAAATGATCATGCACTGTTCACGTGACTGATCATGTACTGATCACGTGACTGATCATGCACTGATCACGTGGCTATCATGCTCTGCTCACGTGGCTGATCATGCAACGATCACGTAGCAACCATGTACTGGTCACGTGACTGATCATGCACTGATCACGTAATTGATCCTGCACTGATCACGTGGCTCATCATGCACTGATCACGTGGCTGATCACACATGTATCACGTGACTGATCATGCACTGATCACGTGGCTCTCATGCACTGATCACGTGGCTGTCATGCACTGATCACGTGGATATCATGCACTGATCACGTGGCTGATCACACACGTATCACATGACTGATCATGCACTGATCACGTGGCTATCATGCACTGATCACGTGGCTATCATGCACTGATCACGTGGCTGATCATGCAATGATCACGTAGCTACCATGTACTGTCACGTGACTGATCATGCACTGATCACGTAATTGATCATGCACTGATCATGTGGCTGATCATGCACTGATCACGTGGCTGATCATACACTGATCACATAACTGATCATGCACTGATCACGTGACTGATCATGCACTGATCACGTGGCTATCATGCACTGATCACTTGGCTGGACATACACTGATCACGTGCCTGGTCATGCACTGATCACGTGGCTGATCATGCACTGATCACGTGACTGATCATGCACTGATCACGTGTCTGATCATGCACTGATCACGTGGCTATCATGCACTGCTCACGTGGCTGATCATGCCATGATCACGCAGCTACCATGTACTGGTCACATGACTGATCATGCACTGATCACGTGACTGATCATGCAGTGATCACGTGGCTATCATGAACTACTCACGTGGCTGATCATGCAATGATCATGTAGCTACCATGTACAGGTCACGTGAATGATCATACACCCATCAGGTGACTGATCATGCACTGATCACGTGGCTATCATGCACTGATCACGAGACTGATCATGCACTGATCACGTCTATATCATGCACTGATCACATGACTGCCCATGCACTGATCACGTGGATGATCATACACTAATCTTGTGACAGATCATGCACTGATCACGTGGCTGATCATGCACTGATACCGTGACTGAGCATGGACTGATCACATGACTATCATGTAGTGATCACGTGACTTAATGGCGCTGATCATGTGACTGATCATGCGCTGATCATGTTTGCTATCATACACTGATCATGTGCCTCTGGAGGCAATAAACAAAGAGCTGAGTAGGCACGAATCAAACAGTCAGCAGGCAATAATCATGGAACTCAGGTGTGAGGAATCATGCTGCTCAGCTGGCAATAATCAAGCAGCTGAGCAGGCAGGAATTACGCAGCACAGCTGGCAATTGTCAAGCAGATGACAGGCAGGAATCGTGCAGCTCAGCTGGCAATTGTCAAGCAGATGAGCAGACAGTAATCACGCAGCTCAGCAGGCCCAGATCACGTGACTGAGCATGCACTGTTCACGTGGCTGATCATACACTGATCACGTGATGATCATGCACTGATCACTTGGATATCATGCACTGATCACGTGGCTGATCATACACTGTTCACGTGTCTGACCATGCACTGATCACGTGGCTGATCATACACTGCTCACGTAACTGATCATGCACTGATCACGTGGCTATCATGCACTGATCACGTGGCTGAACATGCACTGTTCACGTGGCTGATCACACACCTGTCACGTGACATATCATGCACTGATCACGTGGCACTCATGCACTGATCACGTGGCTGATCATACTCTGCTCACGTAACTCATGCACACATCACGTGGCTATCATGCACTGCTCACGTGGCTCGTCATGGAATGATCACGTAGCAACCATATACTGGTCACGTGACTGATCATGCAAAGATCACGTAAATGATCATGCACTGTTCACGTGACTGATCATGTACTGATCACGTGACTGATCATGCACTGATCACGTGGCTATCATGCTCTGCTCACGTGGCTGATCATGCAACGATCACGTAGCAACCATGTACTGGTCACGTGACTGATCATGCACTGATCACGTAATTGATCCTGCACTGATCACGTGGCTCATCATGCACTGATCACGTGGCTGATCACACATGTATCACGTGACTGATCATGCACTGATCACGTGGCTCTCATGCACTGATCACGTGGCTGTCATGCACTGATCACGTGGCTGATCACACACGTATCACATGACTGATCATGCACTGATCACGTGGCTATCATGCACTGATCACGTGGCTATCATGCACTGATCACGTGGCTGATCATGCAATGATCACGTAGCTACCATGTACTGTCACGTGACTGATCATGCACTGATCACGTAATTGATCATGCACTGATCATGTGGCTGATCATGCACTGATCACGTGGCTGATCATACACTGATCACATAACTGATCATGCACTGATCACGTGACTGATCATGCACTGATCACGTGGCTATCATGCACTGATCACTTGGCTGACATACACTGATCACGTGCCTGGTCATGCACTGATCACGTGGCTGATCATGCACTGATCACGTGACTGATCATGCACTGATCACGTGTCTGATCATGCACTGATCACGTGGCTATCATGCACTGCTCACGTGGCTGATCATGCCATGATCACGCAGCTACCATGTACTGGTCACATGACTGATCATGCACTGATCACGTGACTGATCATGCAGTGATCACGTGGCTATCATGCACTACTCACGTGGCTGATCATGCAATGATCATGTAGCTACCATGTACAGGTCACGTGAATGATCATACACCCATCAGGTGACTGATCATGCACTGATCACGTGGCTATCATGCACTGATCACGAGACTGATCATGCACTGATCACGTCTATATCATGCACTGATCACATGACTGCCCATGCACTGATCACGTGGATGATCATACACTAATCTTGTGACAGATCATGCACTGATCACGTGGCTGATCATGCACTGATACCGTGACTGAGCATGGACTGATCACATGACTATCATGTAGTGATCACGTGACTTAATGGCGCTGATCATGTGACTGATCATGCGCTGATCATGTTTGCTATCATACACTGATCATGTGCCTCTGGAGGCAATAAACAAAGAGCTGAGTAGGCACGAATCAAACAGTCAGCAGGCAATAATCATGGAACTCAGGTGTGAGGAATCATGCTGCTCAGCTGGCAATAATCAAGCAGCTGAGCAGGCAGGAATTACGCAGCACAGCTGGCAATTGTCAAGCAGATGACAGGCAGGAATCGTGCAGCTCAGCTGGCAATTGTCAAGCAGATGAGCAGACAGTAATCACGCAGCTCAGCAGGCCCAGATCACGTGACTGAGCATGCACTGTTCACGTGGCTGATCATACACTGATCACGTGATGATCATGCACTGATCACTTGGATATCATGCACTGATCACGTGGCTGATCATACACTGTTCACGTGTCTGACCATGCACTGATCACGTGGCTGATCATACACTGCTCACGTAACTGATCATGCACTGATCACGTGGCTATCATGCACTGATCACGTGGCTGAACATGCACTGTTCACGTGGCTGATCACACACCTGTCACGTGACATATCATGCACTGATCACGTGGCACTCATGCACTGATCACGTGGCTGATCATACTCTGCTCACGTAACTCATGCACACATCACGTGGCTATCATGCACTGCTCACGTGGCTCGTCATGGAATGATCACGTAGCAACCATATACTGGTCACGTGACTGATCATGCAAAGATCACGTAAATGATCATGCACTGTTCACGTGACTGATCATGTACTGATCACGTGACTGATCATGCACTGATCACGTGGCTATCATGCTCTGCTCACGTGGCTGATCATGCAACGATCACGTAGCAACCATGTACTGGTCACGTGACTGATCATGCACTGATCACGTAATTGATCCTGCACTGATCACGTGGCTCATCATGCACTGATCACGTGGCTGATCACACATGTATCACGTGACTGATCATGCACTGATCACGTGGCTCTCATGCACTGATCACGTGGCTGTCATGCACTGATCACGTGGATATCATGCACTGATCACGTGGCTGATCACACACGTATCACATGACTGATCATGCACTGATCACGTGGCTATCATGCACTGATCACGTGGCTATCATGCACTGATCACGTGGCTGATCATGCAATGATCACGTAGCTACCATGTACTGGTCACGTGACTGATCATGCACTGATCACGTAATTGATCATGCACTGATCACGTGGCTGATCATGCACTGATCACGTGGCTGATCACACATGATCACGTGACTGATCATGCACTGATCACGTGGCTGATCATGCACTGATCACGTGGCTGATCATGCACTGATCACGTGGCTATCATGCACTGATCACGTGGCTGATCATGCACTGATCACGTGACTGATCATGCACTGATCACGTGGCTATCATGCACTGATCACGTGGCTGATCATGCACTGATCACGTAGCTATCATGCACTGATCACGTGACTGATCATGCACTGATCACGTGACTGATCATGCACTGATCACGTGGCTGATCATGCACTGATCACGTGGCTGATCATGCACTGATCACGTGACTGATCATGCACTGATCACGTGACTGATCATGCACTGATCACGTGGCTATCATGCACTGATCACGTGGCTGATCATGCACTGATCACGTGGCTGATCATGCACTGATCACGTGACTGATCATGCACTGATCACGTGACTGATCATGCACTGATCACGTGGCTATCATGCACTGATCACGTGGCTGATCATGCATGATCACGCAGCTATCATGCACTGATCACATGACTGATCATGCACTGATCACGTGACTGATCATGCACTGATCACGTGGCTATCATGCACTATCACGTGGCTGATCATGCACTGATCACGTAGCTACCATGTACTGATCACGTGACTGATCATGCACTGATCACGTGACTGATCATGCACTGATCACGTGGCTATCATGCACTGATCACGTGACTGATCATGCACTGATCACGTCTATATCATGCACTGATCACATGACTGATCATGCACTGATCACGTGGCTGATCATGCACTGATCACGTGACTGATCATGCACTGATCACGTGGCTGATCATGCACTGATCACGTGACTGATCATGCACTGATCACGTGGCTGATCATGCACTGATCACGTGGCTGATCACACATGATCACGTGACTGATCATGCACTGATCACGTGGCTATCATGCACTGATCACGTGGCTGATCATGCACTGATCACGTGGCTATCATGCACTGATCACGTGGCTGATCATGCAATGATCACGTAGCTATCATGCACTGATCACGTGACTGATCATGCACTGATCACGTGACTGATCATGCACTGATCACGTGGCTGATCATGCACTGATCACGTGGCTGATCACACACTGATCACGTGACTGATCATGCACTGATCACGTGACTGATCATGCACTGATCACGTGGCTATCATGCACTGATCACGTGGCTATCATGCACTGATCACGTGGCTGATCATCACGATCACGTGACTGATCATGCACTGATCACGTGGCTATCATGCACTGATCACGTGGCTGATCATGCACTGATCACGTGGCTATCATGCACTGATCACGTGGCTGATCATGCACTGATCACGTGGCTATCATGCACTGATCACGTGACTGATCATGCACTGATCACGTGGCTGATCATGCACTGATCACGTGACTGATCATGCACTGATCACGTGACTGATCATGCACTGATCACGTGACTGATCATGCACTGATCACGTGGCTATCATGCACTGCTCACGTGGCTGATCATGCAATGATCACGTAGCTACCATGTACTGGTCACGTGACTGATCATGCACTGATCACGTGACTGATCATGCACTGATCACGTGGCTATCATGCACTGATCACGTGACTGATCATGCACTGATCACGTCTATATCATGCACTGATCACATGACTGCCCATGCACTGATCACGTGGATGATCATACACTGATCATGTGACAGATCATGCACTGATCACGTGGCTGATCATGCACTGATACCGTGACTGAGCATGGACTGATCACATGACTATCATGCACTGATCACGTGACTTAATGGCACTGATCATGTGACTGATCATGCACTGATCATGTTTGCTATCATACACTGATCATGTGCCTCTGGAGGCAATAAACAAAGAGCTGAGTAGGCACGAATCAAACAGTCAGCAGGCAATAATCATGGAACTCAGGTGTGAGGAATCATGCTGCTCAGCTGGCAATAATCAAGCAGCTGAGCAGGCAGGAATTACGCAGCACAGCTGGCAATTGTCAAGCAGATGACAGGCAGGAATCGTGCAGCTCAGCTGGCAATTGTCAAGCAGATGAGCAGACAGTAATCACGCAGCTCAGCAGGCCCTGATCACGTGACTGATCATGCACTGATCACGTGGCTGATCATGCACTGATCACGTGGCTATCATGCACTGATCACGTGGCTGATCATGCATGATCACGCAGCTACCATGTACTGGTCACATGACTGATCATGCACTGATCACGTGACTGATCATGCACTGATCACGTGGCTATCATGCACTACTCACGTGGCTGATCATGCAATGATCATGTAGCTACCATGTACAGGTCACGTGAATGATCATACACCCATCAGGTGACTGATCATGCACTGATCACGTGGCTATCATGCACTGATCACGTGACTGATCATGCACTGATCACGTCTATATCATGCACTGATCACATGACTGCCCATGCACTGATCACGTGGATGATCATACACTAATCTTGTGACAGATCATGCACTGATCACGTGGCTGATCATGCACTGATACCGTGACTGAGCATGGACTGATCACATGACTATCATGTAGTGATCACGTGACTTAATGGCGCTGATCATGTGACTGATCATGCGCTGATCATGTTTGCTATCATACACTGATCATGTGCCTCTGGAGGCAATAAACAAAGAGCTGAGTAGGCACGAATCAAACAGTCAGCAGGCAATAATCATGGAACTCAGGTGTGAGGAATCATGCTGCTCAGCTGGCAATAATCAAGCAGCTGAGCAGGCAGGAATTACGCAGCACAGCTGGCAATTGTCAAGCAGATGACAGGCAGGAATCGTGCAGCTCAGCTGGCAATTGTCAAGCAGATGAGCAGACAGTAATCACGCAGCTCAGCAGGCCCAGATCACGTGACTGAGCATGCACTGTTCACGTGGCTGATCATACACTGATCACGTGATGATCATGCACTGATCACTTGGATATCATGCACTGATCACGTGGCTGATCATACACTGTTCACGTGTCTGACCATGCACTGATCACGTGGCTGATCATACACTGCTCACGTAACTGATCATGCACTGATCACGTGGCTATCATGCACTGATCACGTGGCTGATCATGCACTGTTCACGTGGCTGATCACACACCTGTCACGTGACATATCATGCACTGATCACGTGGCACTCATGCACTGATCACGTGGCTGATCATACTCTGCTCACGTAACTCATGCACACATCACGTGGCTATCATGCACTGCTCACGTGGCTGTCATGGAATGATCACGTAGCAACCATATACTGGTCACGTGACTGATCATGCAAAGATCACGTAAATGATCATGCACTGTTCACGTGACTGATCATGTACTGATCACGTGACTGATCATGCACTGATCACGTGGCTATCATGCACTGCTCACGTGGCTGATCATGCAACGATCACGTAGCAACCATGTACTGGTCACGTGACTGATCATGCACTGATCACGTAATTGATCATGCACTGATCACGTGGCTCATCATGCACTGATCACGTGGCTGATCACACATGTATCACGTGACTGATCATGCACTGATCACGTGGCTATCATGCACTGATCACGTGGCTGTCATGCACTGATCACGTGGATATCATGCACTGATCACGTGGCTGATCACACACGTATCACGTGACTGATCATGCACTGATCACGTGGCTATCATGCACTGATCACGTGGCTATCATGCACTGATCACGTGGCTGATCACACATGATCACGTGACTGATCATGCACTGATCACGTGGCTATCATGCACTGATCACGTGGCTGATCATGCACTGATCACGTGGATATCATGCACTGATCACGTGGCTGATCACACACGATCACATGACTGATCATGCACTGATCACGTGGCTATCATGCACTGATCACGTGGCTATCATGCACTGATCACGTGGCTGATCATGCACTGATCACGTAGCTACCATGTACTGTCACGTGACTGATCATGCACTGATCACGTAATTGATCATGCACTGATCACGTGGCTGATCATGCACTGATCACGTGGCTGATCATGCACTGATCACGTGACTGATCATGCACTGATCACGTGACTGATCATGCACTGATCACGTGGCTATCATGCACTGATCACGTGGCTGACATACACTGATCACGTGCCTGGTCATGCACTGATCACGTGGCTGATCATGCACTGATCACGTGACTGATCATGCACTGATCACGTGTCTGATCATGCACTGATCACGTGGCTATCATGCACTGCTCACGTGGCTGATCATGCCATGATCACGCAGCTACCATGTACTGGTCACATGACTGATCATGCACTGATCACGTGACTGATCATGCAGTGATCACGTGGCTATCATGCACTACTCACGTGGCTGATCATGCAATGATCATGTAGCTACCATGTACAGGTCACGTGAATGATCATACACCCATCAGGTGACTGATCATGCACTGATCACGTGGCTCATGCACTGATCACGAGACTGATCATGCACTGATCACGTCTATATCATGCACTGATCACATGACTGCCCATGCACTGATCACGTGGATGATCATACACTAATCTTGTGACAGATCATGCACTGATCACGTGGCTGATCATGCACTGATACCGTGACTGAGCATGGACTGATCACATGACTATCATGTAGTGATCACGTGACTTAATGGCGCTGATCATGTGACTGATCATGCGCTGATCATGTTTGCTATCATACACTGATCATGTGCCTCTGGAGGCAATAAACAAAGAGCTGAGTAGGCACGAATCAAACAGTCAGCAGGCAATAATCATGGAACTCAGGTGTGAGGAATCATGCTGCTCAGCTGGCAATAATCAAGCAGCTGAGCAGGCAGGAATTACGCAGCACAGCTGGCAATTGTCAAGCAGATGACAGGCAGGAATCGTGCAGCTCAGCTGGCAATTGTCAAGCAGATGAGCAGACAGTAATCACGCAGCTCAGCAGGCCCAGATCACGTGACTGAGCATGCACTGTTCACGTGGCTGATCATACACTGATCACGTGATGATCATGCACTGATCACTTGGATATCATGCACTGATCACGTGGCTGATCATACACTGTTCACGTGTCTGACCATGCACTGATCACGTGGCTGATCATACACTGCTCACGTAACTGATCATGCACTGATCACGTGGCTATCATGCACTGATCACGTGGCTGAACATGCACTGTTCACGTGGCTGATCACACACCTGTCACGTGACATATCATGCACTGATCACGTGGCACTCATGCACTGATCACGTGGCTGATCATACTCTGCTCACGTAACTCATGCACACATCACGTGGCTATCATGCACTGCTCACGTGGCTCGTCATGGAATGATCACGTAGCAACCATATACTGGTCACGTGACTGATCATGCAAAGATCACGTAAATGATCATGCACTGTTCACGTGACTGATCATGTACTGATCACGTGACTGATCATGCACTGATCACGTGGCTATCATGCTCTGCTCACGTGGCTGATCATGCAACGATCACGTAGCAACCATGTACTGGTCACGTGACTGATCATGCACTGATCACGTAATTGATCCTGCACTGATCACGTGGCTCATCATGCACTGATCACGTGGCTGATCACACATGTATCACGTGACTGATCATGCACTGATCCCGTGGCTCTCATGCACTGATCACGTGGCTGTCATGCACTGATCTCGTGGCTGATCACACACGTATCACATGACTGATCATGCACTGATCACGTGGCTATCATGCACTGATCACGTGGCTATCATGGACTGATCACGTGGCTGATCAGGCAATGATCACGTAGCTACCATGTACTGGTCACGTGACTGATCATGCACTGATCACGTAATTGATCATGCACTGATCATGTGGCTGATCATGCACTGATCACGTGGCTGATCATACACTGATCACATAACTGATCATGCACTGATCACGTGACTGATCATGCACTGATCACGTGGCTATCATGCACTGATCACTTGGCTGGACATACACTGATCACGTGCCTGGTCATGCACTGATCACGTGGCTGATCATGCACTGATCACGTGACTGATCATGCACTGATCTCGTGTCTGATCATGCACTGATCACGTGGCTATCATGCACTGCTCACGTGGCTGATCATGCCATGATCACGCAGCTACCATGTACTGGTCACATGACTGATCATGCACTGATCACGTGACTGATCATGCAGTGATCACGTGGCTATCATGAACTACTCACGTGGCTGATCATGCAATGATCATGTAGCTACCATGTACAGGTCACGTGAATGATCATACACCCATCAGGTGACTGATCATGCACTGATCACGTGGCTATCATGCACTGATCACGAGACTGATCATGCACTGTTCACGTCTATATCATGCACTGATCACATGACTGCCCATGCACTGATCACGTGGATGATCATACACTAATCTTGTGACAGATCATGCACTGATCACGTGGCTGATCATGCACTGATACCGTGACTGAGCATGGACTGATCACATGACTATCATGTAGTGATCACGTGACTTAATGGCGCTGATCATGTGACTGATCATGCGCTGATCATGTTTGCTATCATACACTGATCATGTGCCTCTGGAGGCAATAAACAAAGAGCTGAGTAGGCACGAATCAAACAGTCAGCAGGCAATAATCATGGAACTCAGGTGTGAGGAATCATGCTGCTCAGCTGGCAATAATCAAGCAGCTGAGCAGGCAGGAATTACGCAGCACAGCTGGCAATTGTCAAGCAGATGACAGGCAGGAATCGTGCAGCTCAGCTGGCAATTGTCAAGCAGATGAGCAGACAGTAATCACGCAGCTCAGCAGGCCCAGATCACGTGACTGAGCATGCACTGTTCACGTGGCTGATCATACACTGATCACGTGATGATCATGCACTGATCACTTGGATATCATGCACTGATCACGTGGCTGATCATACACTGTTCACGTGTCTGACCATGCACTGATCACGTGGCTGATCATACACTGCTCACGTAACTGATCATGCACTGATCACGTGGCTATCATGCACTGATCACGTGGCTGAACATGCACTGTTCACGTGGCTGATCACACACCTGTCACGTGACATATCATGCACTGATCACGTGGCACTCATGCACTGATCACGTGGCTGATCATACTCTGCTCACGTAACTCATGCACACATCACGTGGCTATCATGCACTGCTCACGTGGCTCGTCATGGAATGATCACGTAGCAACCATATACTGGTCACGTGACTGATCATGCAAAGATCACGTAAATGATCATGCACTGTTCACGTGACTGATCATGTACTGATCACGTGACTGATCATGCACTGATCACGTGGCTATCATGCACTGCTCACGTGGCTGATCATGCAACGATCACGTAGCAACCATGTACTGGTCACGTGACTGATCATGCACTGATCACGTAATTGATCATGCACTGATCACGTGGCTCATCATGCACTGATCACGTGGCTGATCACACATGTATCACGTGACTGATCATGCACTGATCACGTGGCTCTCATGCACTGATCACGTGGCTGTCATGCACTGATCACGTGGATATCATGCACTGATCACGTGGCTGATCACACACGTATCACATGACTGATCATGCACTGATCACGTGGCTATCATGCACTGATCACGTGGCTATCATGCACTGATCACGTGGCTGATCATGCAATGATCACGTAGCTACCATGTACTGGTCACGTGACTGATCATGCACTGATCACGTAATTGATCATGCACTGATCACGTGGCTGATCATGCACTGATCACGTGGCTGATCACACATGATCACGTGACTGATCATGCACTGATCACGTGGCTATCATGCACTGATCACGTGGCTGTCATGCACTGATCACGTGGATATCATGCACTGATCACGTGGCTGATCACACACTGATCACGTGACTGATCATGCACTGATCACGTGGCTATCATGCACTGATCACGTGGCTGATCATGCACTGATCACGTAGCTACCATGTACTGATCACGTGACTGATCATGCACTGATCACGTAATTGATCATGCACTGATCACGTGGCTGATCATGCACTGATCACGTGGCTGATCATGCACTGATCACGTGACTGATCATGCACTGATCACGTGACTGATCATGCACTGATCACGTGGCTATCATGCACTGATCACGTGGCTGATCATGCACTGATCACGTGGCTGATCATGCACTGATCACGTGACTGATCATGCACTGATCACGTGACTGATCATGCACTGATCACGTGGCTATCATGCACTGCTCACGTGGCTGATCATGCCATGATCACGCAGCTACCATGTACTGGTCACATGACTGATCATGCACTGATCACGTGACTGATCATGCAGTGATCACGTGGCTATCATGCACTACTCACGTGGCTGATCATGCAATGATCATGTAGCTACCATGTACAGGTCACGTGAATGATCATACACCCATCAGGTGACTGATCATGCACTGATCACGTGGCTATCATGCACTGATCACGAGACTGATCATGCACTGATCACGTCTATATCATGCACTGATCACATGACTGCCCATGCACTGATCACGTGGATGATCATACACTAATCTTGTGACAGATCATGCACTGATCACGTGGCTGATCATGCACTGATACCGTGACTGAGCATGGACTGATCACATGACTATCATGTAGTGATCACGTGACTTAATGGCGCTGATCATGTGACTGATCATGCGCTGATCATGTTTGCTATCATACACTGATCATGTGCCTCTGGAGGCAATAAACAAAGAGCTGAGTAGGCACGAATCAAACAGTCAGCAGGCAATAATCATGGAACTCAGGTGTGAGGAATCATGCTGCTCAGCTGGCAATAATCAAGCAGCTGAGCAGGCAGGAATTACGCAGCACAGCTGGCAATTGTCAAGCAGATGACAGGCAGGAATCGTGCAGCTCAGCTGGCAATTGTCAAGCAGATGAGCAGACAGTAATCACGCAGCTCAGCAGGCCCAGATCACGTGACTGAGCATGCACTGTTCACGTGGCTGATCATACACTGATCACGTGATGATCATGCACTGATCACTTGGATATCATGCACTGATCACGTGGCTGATCATACACTGTTCACGTGTCTGACCATGCACTGATCACGTGGCTGATCATACACTGCTCACGTAACTGATCATGCACTGATCACGTGGCTATCATGCACTGATCACGTGGCTGAACATGCACTGTTCACGTGGCTGATCACACACCTGTCACGTGACATATCATGCACTGATCACGTGGCACTCATGCACTGATCACGTGGCTGATCATACTCTGCTCACGTAACTCATGCACACATCACGTGGCTATCATGCACTGCTCACGTGGCTCGTCATGGAATGATCACGTAGCTACCATATACTGGTCACGTGACTGATCATGCACAGATCACGTAAATGATCATGCACTGTTCACGTGACTGATCATGTACTGATCACGTGACTGATCATGCACTGATCACGTGGCTATCATGCTCTGCTCACGTGGCTGATCATGCAACGATCACGTAGCAACCATGTACTGGTCACGTGACTGATCATGCACTGATCACGTAATTGATCCTGCACTGATCACGTGGCTCATCATGCACTGATCACGTGGCTGATCACACATGTATCACGTGACTGATCATGCACTGATCACGTGGCTCTCATGCACTGATCACGTGGCTGTCATGCACTGATCACGTGGATATCATGCACTGATCACGTGGCTGATCACACACGTATCACATGACTGATCATGCACTGATCACGTGGCTATCATGCACTGATCACGTGGCTATCATGCACTGATCACGTGGCTGATCATGCATGATCACGTAGCTACCATGTACTGGTCACGTGACTGATCATGCACTGATCACGTAATTGATCATGCACTGATCACGTGGCTGATCATGCACTGATCACGTGGCTGATCATGCACTGATCACGTGACTGATCATGCACTGATCACGTGACTGATCATGCACTGATCACGTGGCTATCATGCACTGATCACGTGGCTGATCATGCACTGATCACGTGACTGATCATGCACTGATCACGTGACTGATCATGCACTGATCACGTGACTGATCATGCACTGATCACGTGACTGATCATGCACTGATCACGTGGCTGATCATGCACTGATCACGTGACTGATCATGCACTGATCACGTGATGATCATGCACTGATCAGTGGCTATCATGCACTGATCACGTGGCTGATCATGCACTGATCACGTGACTGATCATGCACTGATCACTGGCTATCATGCACTGATCACGTGGCTATCATGCACTGATCACGTGGCTGATCATGCACTGATCACGTGACTGATCATGCACTGATCACGTCTATATCATGCACTGATCACGTGACTGATCATGCACTGATCACGTGGATGATCATGCACTGATCATGTGACTGATCATGCACTGATCACGTGGCTATCATGCACTGATCACGTGGCTGATCATGCACTGATCACGTAGCTATCATGCACTGATCACGTGACTGATCATGCACTGATCACGTGGCTGATCATGCACTGATCACGTGACTGATCATGCACTGATCACGTGACTGATCATGCACTGATCACGTGACTGATCATGCACTGATCACGTGGCTATCATGCACTGATCACGTGGCTGATCATGCACTGATCACGTAGCTACCATGCACTGATCACGTGACTGATCATGCACTGATCACGTAATTGATCATGCACTGATCACGTGGCTGATCATGCACTGATCACGTGGCTGATCATGCACTGATCACGTGACTGATCATGCACTGATCACGTGACTGATCATGCACTGATCACGTGGCTATCATGCACTGATCACGTGGCTGATCATGCACTGATCACGTGCCTGATCATGCACTGATCACATGACTGATCATGCACTGATCACGTGACTGATCATGCACTGATCACGTGGCTATCATGCACTACTCACGTGGCTGATCATGCAATGATCATGTAGCTACCATGTACTGGTCACGTGACTGATCATACACCCATCAGGTGACTGATCATGCACTGATCACGTGGCTATCATGCACTGATCACGTGGCTGATCATGCACTGATCACGTGCCTGGTCATGCACTGATCACGTGACTGATCATGCACTGATCACGTGGCTATCATGCACTGATCACGTGGCTGATCATGCACTGATCACGTGGCTGATCATGCACTGATACCGTGACTGAGCATGGACTGATCACATGACTATCATGTAGTGATCACGTGACTTAATGGCGCTGATCATGTGACTGATCATGCGCTGATCATGTTTGCTATCATACACTGATCATGTGCCTCTGGAGGCAATAAACAAAGAGCTGAGTAGGCACGAATCAAACAGTCAGCAGGCAATAATCATGGAACTCAGGTGTGAGGAATCATGCTGCTCAGCTGGCAATAATCAAGCAGCTGAGCAGGCAGGAATTACGCAGCACAGCTGGCAATTGTCAAGCAGATGACAGGCAGGAATCGTGCAGCTCAGCTGGCAATTGTCAAGCAGATGAGCAGACAGTAATCACGCAGCTCAGCAGGCCCTGATCACGTGACTGAGCATGCACTGTTCACGTGGCTGATCATACACTGATCACGTGATGATCATGCACTGATCACTTGGATATCATGCACTGATCACGTGGCTGATCATACACTGTTCACGTGTCTGACCATGCACTGATCACGTGGCTGATCATACACTGCTCACGTAACTGATCATGCACTGATCACGTGGCTATCATGCACTGATCACGTGGCTGAACATGCACTGTTCACGTGGCTGATCACACACCTGTCACGTGACATATCATGCACTGATCACGTGGCACTCATGCACTGATCACGTGGCTGATCATACTCTGCTCACGTAACTGATCATGCACACATCACGTGGCTATCATGCACTGCTCACGTGGCTCGTCATGGAATGATCACGTAGCTACCATATACTGGTCACGTGACTGATCATGCACTGATCACGTAAATGATCATGCACTGTTCACGTGACTGATCATGCACTGATCACGTGACTGATCATGCACTGATCACGTGGCTATCATGCACTGCTCACGTGGCTGATCATGCATGATCACGTAGCTATCATGTACTGGTCACGTGACTGATCATGCACTGATCACGTGACTGATCATGCACTGATCACGTGGCTATCATGCACTGATCACGTGGCTGATCATGCACTGATCACGTAGCTATCATGCACTGATCACGTGACTGATCATGCACTGATCACGTGACTGATCATGCACTGATCACGTGGCTATCATGCACTGATCACGTGACTGATCATGCACTGATCACGTCTATATCATGCACTGATCACGTGACTGATCATGCACTGATCACGTGGCTGATCATGCACTGATCACGTGACTGATCATGCACTGATCACGTGGCTGATCATGCACTGATCACGTAATTGATCATGCACTGATCACGTGGCTGATCATGCACTGATCACGTGGCTGATCACACATGATCACGTGACTGATCATGCACTGATCACGTGGCTATCATGCACTGATCACGTGGCTATCATGCACTGATCACGTGGCTATCATGCACTGATCACGTGGCTGATCATGCACTGATCACGTGGCTGATCATGCACTGATCACGTGACTGATCATGCACTGATCACGTGGCTGATCATGCACTGATCACGTGGCTGATCATGCACGATCACGTGACTGATCATGTACTGATCACGTGACTGATCATGCACTGATCACGTGGCTGATCATGCACTGATCACGTGGCTATCATGCACTGATCACGTGGCTGATCATGCAATGATCACGTAGCTACCATGTACTGGTCACGTGACTGATCATGCACTGATCACGTGACTGATCATGCACTGATCACGTGGCTATCATGCACTGATCACGTGACTGATCATGCACTGATCACGTCTATATCATGCACTGATCACATGACTGCCCATGCACTGATCACGTGGATGATCATACACTAATCTTGTGACAGATCATGCACTGATCACGTGGCTGATCATGCACTGATACCGTGACTGAGCATGGACTGATCACATGACTATCATGTAGTGATCACGTGACTTAATGGCGCTGATCATGTGACTGATCATGCGCTGATCATGTTTGCTATCATACACTGATCATGTGCCTCTGGAGGCAATAAACAAAGAGCTGAGTAGGCACGAATCAAACAGTCAGCAGGCAATAATCATGGAACTCAGGTGTGAGGAATCATGCTGCTCAGCTGGCAATAATCAAGCAGCTGAGCAGGCAGGAATTACGCAGCACAGCTGGCAATTGTCAAGCAGATGACAGGCAGGAATCGTGCAGCTCAGCTGGCAATTGTCAAGCAGATGAGCAGACAGTAATCACGCAGCTCAGCAGGCCCAGATCACGTGACTGAGCATGCACTGTTCACGTGGCTGATCATACACTGATCACGTGATGATCATGCACTGATCACTTGGATATCATGCACTGATCACGTGGCTGATCATACACTGTTCACGTGTCTGACCATGCACTGATCACGTGGCTGATCATACACTGCTCACGTAACTGATCATGCACTGATCACGTGGCTATCATGCACTGATCACGTGGCTGAACATGCACTGTTCACGTGGCTGATCACACACCTGTCACGTGACATATCATGCACTGATCACGTGGCACTCATGCACTGATCACGTGGCTGATCATACTCTGCTCACGTAACTCATGCACACATCACGTGGCTATCATGCACTGCTCACGTGGCTCGTCATGGAATGATCACGTAGCAACCATATACTGGTCACGTGACTGATCATGCAAAGATCACGTAAATGATCATGCACTGTTCACGTGACTGATCATGTACTGATCACGTGACTGATCATGCACTGATCACGTGGCTATCATGCTCTGCTCACGTGGCTGATCATGCAACTGATCACGTAATTGATCATGCACTGATCACGTGGCTCATCATGCACTGATCACGTGGCTGATCACACATGATCACGTGACTGATCATGCACTGATCACGTGGCTATCATGCACTGATCACGTGGATATCATGCACTGATCACGTGGCTGATCACACACGTATCACATGACTGATCATGCACTGATCACGTGGCTATCATGCACTGATCACGTGGCTATCATGCACTGATCACGTGGCTGATCATGCAATGATCACGTAGCTACCATGTACTGGTCACGTGACTGATCATGCACTGATCACGTAATTGATCATGCACTGATCATGTGGCTGATCATGCACTGATCACGTGGCTGATCATTCACTGATCACATAACTGATCATGCACTGATCACGTGACTGATCATGCACTGATCACGTGGCTATCATGCACTGATCACTTGGCTGGACATACACTGATCACGTGCCTGATCATGCACTGATCACGTGGCTGATCATGCACTGATCACGTGACTGATCATGCACTGATCACGTGTCTGATCATGCACTGATCACGTGGCTATCATGCACTGCTCACGTGGCTGATCATGCCATGATCACGCAGCTACCATGTACTGGTCACATGACTGATCATGCACTGATCACGTGACTGATCATGCAGTGATCACGTGGCTATCATGCACTACTCACGTGGCTGATCATGCAATGATCATGTAGCTACCATGTACAGGTCACGTGAATGATCATACACCCATCAGGTGACTGATCATGCACTGATCACGTGGCTATCATGCACTGATCACGAGACTGATCATGCACTGATCACGTCTATATCATGCACTGATCACATGACTGCCCATGCACTGATCACGTGGATGATCATACACTAATCTTGTGACAGATCATGCACTGATCACGTGGCTGATCATGCACTGATACCGTGACTGAGCATGGACTGATCACATGACTATCATGTAGTGATCACGTGACTTAATGGCGCTGATCATGTGACTGATCATGCGCTGATCATGTTTGCTATCATACACTGATCATGTGCCTCTGGAGGCAATAAACAAAGAGCTGAGTAGGCACGAATCAAACAGTCAGCAGGCAATAATCATGGAACTCAGGTGTGAGGAATCATGCTGCTCAGCTGGCAATAATCAAGCAGCTGAGCAGGCAGGAATTACGCAGCACAGCTGGCAATTGTCAAGCAGATGACAGGCAGGAATCGTGCAGCTCAGCTGGCAATTGTCAAGCAGATGAGCAGACAGTAATCACGCAGCTCAGCAGGCCCAGATCACGTGACTGAGCATGCACTGTTCACGTGGCTGATCATACACTGATCACGTGATGATCATGCACTGATCACTTGGATATCATGCACTGATCACGTGGCTGATCATACACTGTTCACGTGTCTGACCATGCACTGATCACGTGGCTGATCATACACTGCTCACGTAACTGATCATGCACTGATCACGTGGCTATCATGCACTGATCACGTGGCTGAACATGCACTGTTCACGTGGCTGATCACACACCTGTCACGTGACATATCATGCACTGATCACGTGGCACTCATGCACTGATCACGTGGCTGATCATACTCTGCTCACGTAACTCATGCACACATCACGTGGCTATCATGCACTGCTCACGTGGCTCGTCATGGAATGATCACGTAGCAACCATATACTGGTCACGTGACTGATCATGCACAGATCACGTAAATGATCATGCACTGTTCACGTGACTGATCATGTACTGATCACGTGACTGATCATGCACTGATCACGTGGCTATCATGCTCTGCTCACGTGGCTGATCATGCAACGATCACGTAGCAACCATGTACTGGTCACGTGACTGATCATGCACTGATCACGTAATTGATCCTGCACTGATCACGTGGCTCATCATGCACTGATCACGTGGCTGATCACACATGTATCACGTGACTGATCATGCACTGATCACGTGGCTCTCATGCACTGATCACGTGGCTGTCATGCACTGATCACGTGGATATCATGCACTGATCACGTGGCTGATCACACACGTATCACATGACTGATCATGCACTGATCACGTGGCTATCATGCACTGATCACGTGGCTATCATGCACTGATCACGTGGCTGATCATGCAATGATCACGTAGCTACCATGTACTGGTCACGTGACTGATCATGCACTGATCACGTAATTGATCATGCACTGATCACGTGGCTGATCATGCACTGATCACGTGGCTGATCATGCACTGATCACGTAACTGATCATGCACTGATCACGTGACTGATCATGCACTGATCACGTGGCTATCATGCACTGATCACTTGGCTGATCATACACTGATCACGTGCCTGATCATGCACTGATCACGTGGCTGATCATGCACTGATCACGTGACTGATCATGCACTGATCACGTGTCTGATCATGCACTGATCACGTGGCTATCATGCACTGATCACGTGGCTGATCATGCATGATCACGCAGCTACCATGTACTGGTCACATGACTGATCATGCACTGATCACGTGACTGATCATGCACTGATCACGTGGCTATCATGCACTATCACGTGGCTGATCATGCAATGATCATGTAGCTACCATGTACAGTCACGTGAATGATCATACACTGATCAGGTGACTGATCATGCACTGATCACGTGGCTATCATGCACTGATCACGTGACTGATCATGCACTGATCACGTCTATATCATGCACTGATCACATGACTGCCCATGCACTGATCACGTGGATGATCATGCACTGATCACGTGACTGATCATGCACTGATCACGTGGCTGATCATGCACTGATCACGTGACTGATCATGCACTGATCACGTGGCTGATCATGCACTGATCACGTGGCTGATCACACTGATCACGTGACTGATCATGCACTGATCACGTGGCTATCATGCACTGATCACGTGGCTGATCATGCACTGATCACGTGGCTATCATGCACTGATCACGTGGCTGATCATGCACTGATCACGTAGCTATCATGCACTGATCACGTGACTGATCATGCACTGATCACGTGGCTGATCATGCACTGATCACGTGGCTGATCATGCACTGATCACGTGACTGATCATGCACTGATCACGTGACTGATCATGCACTGATCACGTGGCTGATCATGCACTGATCACGTGGCTATCATGCACTGATCACGTGGCTGATCATGCAATGATCACGTAGCTACCATGTACTGGTCACGTGACTGATCATGCACTGATCACGTGACTGATCATGCACTGATCACGTGGCTATCATGCACTGATCACGTGACTGATCATGCACTGATCACGTCTATATCATGCACTGATCACATGACTGCCCATGCACTGATCACGTGGATGATCATACACTAATCATGTGACAGATCATGCACTGATCACGTGGCTGATCATGCACTGATACCGTGACTGAGCATGGACTGATCACATGACTATCATGTAGTGATCACGTGACTTAATGGCGCTGATCATGTGACTGATCATGCGCTGATCATGTTTGCTATCATACACTGATCATGTGCCTCTGGAGGCAATAAACAAAGAGCTGAGTAGGCACGAATCAAACAGTCAGCAGGCAATAATCATGGAACTCAGGTGTGAGGAATCATGCTGCTCAGCTGGCAATAATCAAGCAGCTGAGCAGGCAGGAATTACGCAGCACAGCTGGCAATTGTCAAGCAGATGACAGGCAGGAATCGTGCAGCTCAGCTGGCAATTGTCAAGCAGATGAGCAGACAGTAATCACGCAGCTCAGCAGGCCCTGATCACGTGACTGAGCATGCACTGTTCACGTGGCTGATCATACACTGATCACGTGATGATCATGCACTGATCACTTGGATATCATGCACTGATCACGTGGCTGATCATACACTGTTCACGTGTCTGACCATGCACTGATCACGTGGCTGATCATACACTGCTCACGTAACTGATCATGCACTGATCACGTGGCTATCATGCACTGATCACGTGGCTGATCATGCACTGATCACGTGGCTGATCACACACTGTCACGTGACATATCATGCACTGATCACGTGGCACTCATGCACTGATCACGTGGCTGATCATACTCTGCTCACGTAACTCATGCACACATCACGTGGCTATCATGCACTGCTCACGTGGCTGTCATGGAATGATCACGTAGCTACCATATACTGGTCACGTGACTGATCATGCACTGATCACGTAAATGATCATGCACTGATCACGTGACTGATCATGCACTGATCACGTGACTGATCATGCACTGATCACGTGGCTATCATGCACTGCTCACGTGGCTGATCATGCACTGATCACGTAATTGATCATGCACTGATCACGTGGCTGATCATGCACTGATCACGTGGCTGATCACACATGATCACGTGACTGATCATGCACTGATCACGTGGCTATCATGCACTGATCACGTGGCTGATCATGCACTGATCACGTGGATATCATGCACTGATCACGTGGCTGATCACACACGTATCACGTGACTGATCATGCACTGATCACGTGGCTATCATGCACTGATCACGTGGCTATCATGCACTGATCACGTGGCTGATCATGCACTGATCACGTAGCTATCATGCACTGATCACGTGACTGATCATGCACTGATCACGTAATTGATCATGCACTGATCACGTGGCTGATCATGCACTGATCACGTGGCTGATCATGCACTGATCACGTGACTGATCATGCACTGATCACGTGACTGATCATGCACTGATCACGTGGCTATCATGCACTGATCACGTGGCTGATCATGCACTGATCACGTGACTGATCATGCACTGATCACGTGGCTGATCATGCACTGATCACGTGACTGATCATGCACTGATCACGTGGCTGATCATGCACTGATCACGTGGCTGATCATGCACTGATCACGTGACTGATCATGCACTGATCACGTGGCTATCATGCACTGATCACGTGGCTGATCATGCAATGATCACGTAGCTACCATGTACTGGTCACGTGACTGATCATGCACTGATCACGTAATTGATCATGCACTGATCACGTGGCTGATCATGCACTGATCACGTGGCTGATCATGCACTGATCACGTGACTGATCATGCACTGATCACGTGACTGATCATGCACTGATCACGTGGCTATCATGCACTGATCACGTGGCTGATCATGCACTGATCACGTGGCTGATCATGCACTGATCACGTGACTGATCATGCACTGATCACGTGACTGATCATGCACTGATCACGTGGCTATCATGCACTGCTCACGTGGCTGATCATGCCATGATCACGCAGCTACCATGTACTGGTCACATGACTGATCATGCACTGATCACGTGACTGATCATGCAGTGATCACGTGGCTATCATGCACTACTCACGTGGCTGATCATGCAATGATCATGTAGCTACCATGTACAGGTCACGTGAATGATCATACACCCATCAGGTGACTGATCATGCACTGATCACGTGGCTATCATGCACTGATCACGAGACTGATCATGCACTGATCACGTCTATATCATGCACTGATCACATGACTGCCCATGCACTGATCACGTGGATGATCATACACTAATCATGTGACAGATCATGCACTGATCACGTGGCTGATCATGCACTGATACCGTGACTGAGCATGGACTGATCACATGACTATCATGTAGTGATCACGTGACTTAATGGCGCTGATCATGTGACTGATCATGCGCTGATCATGTTTGCTATCATACACTGATCATGTGCCTCTGGAGGCAATAAACAAAGAGCTGAGTAGGCACGAATCAAACAGTCAGCAGGCAATAATCATGGAACTCAGGTGTGAGGAATCATGCTGCTCAGCTGGCAATAATCAAGCAGCTGAGCAGGCAGGAATTACGCAGCACAGCTGGCAATTGTCAAGCAGATGACAGGCAGGAATCGTGCAGCTCAGCTGGCAATTGTCAAGCAGATGAGCAGACAGTAATCACGCAGCTCAGCAGGCCCAGATCACGTGACTGAGCATGCACTGTTCACGTGGCTGATCATACACTGATCACGTGATGATCATGCACTGATCACTTGGATATCATGCACTGATCACGTGGCTGATCATACACTGTTCACGTGTCTGACCATGCACTGATCACGTGGCTGATCATACACTGCTCACGTAACTGATCATGCACTGATCACGTGGCTATCATGCACTGATCACGTGGCTGAACATGCACTGTTCACGTGGCTGATCACACACCTGTCACGTGACATATCATGCACTGATCACGTGGCACTCATGCACTGATCACGTGGCTGATCATACTCTGCTCACGTAACTCATGCACACATCACGTGGCTATCATGCACTGCTCACGTGGCTCGTCATGGAATGATCACGTAGCTACCATATACTGGTCACGTGACTGATCATGCACAGATCACGTAAATGATCATGCACTGTTCACGTGACTGATCATGTACTGATCACGTGACTGATCATGCACTGATCACGTGGCTATCATGCTCTGCTCACGTGGCTGATCATGCAACGATCACGTAGCAACCATGTACTGGTCACGTGACTGATCATGCACTGATCACGTAATTGATCCTGCACTGATCACGTGGCTCATCATGCACTGATCACGTGGCTGATCACACATGTATCACGTGACTGATCATGCACTGATCACGTGGCTCTCATGCACTGATCACGTGGCTGTCATGCACTGATCACGTGGATATCATGCACTGATCACGTGGCTGATCACACACGTATCACATGACTGATCATGCACTGATCACGTGGCTATCATGCACTGATCACGTGGCTATCATGCACTGATCACGTGGCTGATCATGCATGATCACGTAGCTACCATGTACTGGTCACGTGACTGATCATGCACTGATCACGTAATTGATCATGCACTGATCACGTGGCTGATCATGCACTGATCACGTGGCTGATCATACACTGATCACGTGACTGATCATGCACTGATCACGTGACTGATCATGCACTGATCACGTGGCTATCATGCACTGATCACGTGGCTGATCATGCACTGATCACGTGACTGATCATGCACTGATCACGTGACTGATCATGCACTGATCACGTGACTGATCATGCACTGATCACGTGACTGATCATGCACTGATCACGTGGCTGATCATGCACTGATCACGTGACTGATCATGCACTGATCACGTGATGATCATGCACTGATCAGTGGCTATCATGCACTGATCACGTGGCTGATCATGCACTGATCACGTGACTGATCATGCACTGATCACTGGCTATCATGCACTGATCACGTGGCTATCATGCACTGATCACGTGGCTGATCATGCACTGATCACGTGACTGATCATGCACTGATCACGTCTATATCATGCACTGATCACGTGACTGATCATGCACTGATCACGTGGATGATCATGCACTGATCATGTGACTGATCATGCACTGATCACGTGGCTATCATGCACTGATCACGTGGCTGATCATGCACTGATCACGTAGCTATCATGCACTGATCACGTGACTGATCATGCACTGATCACGTGGCTGATCATGCACTGATCACGTGACTGATCATGCACTGATCACGTGACTGATCATGCACTGATCACGTGACTGATCATGCACTGATCACGTGGCTATCATGCACTGATCACGTGGCTGATCATGCACTGATCACGTAGCTACCATGCACTGATCACGTGACTGATCATGCACTGATCACGTAATTGATCATGCACTGATCACGTGGCTGATCATGCACTGATCACGTGGCTGATCATGCACTGATCACGTGACTGATCATGCACTGATCACGTGACTGATCATGCACTGATCACGTGGCTATCATGCACTGATCACGTGGCTGATCATGCACTGATCACGTGCCTGATCATGCACTGATCACATGACTGATCATGCACTGATCACGTGACTGATCATGCACTGATCACGTGGCTATCATGCACTACTCACGTGGCTGATCATGCAATGATCATGTAGCTACCATGTACTGGTCACGTGACTGATCATACACCCATCAGGTGACTGATCATGCACTGATCACGTGGCTATCATGCACTGATCACGTGGCTGATCATGCACTGATCACGTGCCTGATCATGCACTGATCACGTGACTGATCATGCACTGATCACGTGGCTATCATGCACTGATCACGTGGCTGATCATGCACTGATCACGTGGCTGATCATGCACTGATACCGTGACTGAGCATGGACTGATCACATGACTATCATGTAGTGATCACGTGAGTTAATGGCGCTGATCATGTGACTGATCATGCGCTGATCATGTTTGCTATCATACACTGATCATGTGCCTCTGGAGGCAATAAACAAAGAGTTGAGTAGGCACGAATCAAACAGTCAGCAGGCAATAATCATGGAACTCAGGTGTGAGGAATCATGCTGCTCAGCTGGCAATAATCAAGCAGCTGAGCAGGCAGGAATTATGCAGCACAGCTGGCAATTGTCAAGCAGATGACAGGCAGGAATCATGCAGCTCAGCTGGCAATTGTCAAGCAGATGAGCAGACAGTAATTACGCAGCTCAGCAGGCCCTGATCACGTGACTGAGCATGCACTGTTCACGTGGCTGATCATACACTGATCACGTGATGATCATGCACTGATCACTTGGATATCATGCACTGATCACGTGGCTGATCATACACTGTTCACGTCTCTGACCATGCACTGATCACGTGGCTGATCATACACTGCTCACGTAACTGATCATGCACTGATCACGTGGCTATCATGGACTGATCACGTGGCTGAACATGCACTGTTCACGTGGCTGATCACACACCTGTCACGTGACATATCATGCACTGATCCCGTGGCACTCATGCACTGATCACGTGGCTGATCATACTCTGCTCACGTAACTGATCATGCACACATCACGTGGCTATCATGCACTGCTCACGTGGCTGTCATGGAATGATCACGTAGCTACCATATACTGGTCACGTGACTGATCATGCACTGATCACGTAAATGATCATGCACTGTTCACGTGACTGATCATGCACTGATCACGTGACTGATCATGCACTGATCACGTGGCTATCATGCACTGCTCACGTGGCTGATCATGCATGATCACGTAGCTATCATGTACTGGTCACGTGACTGATCATGCACTGATCACGTGACTGATCATGCACTGATCACGTGGCTATCATGCACTGATCACGTGGCTGATCATGCACTGATCACGTAGCTATCATGCACTGATCACGTGACTGATCATGCACTGATCACGTGACTGATCATGCACTGATCACGTGGCTATCATGCACTGATCACGTGACTGATCATGCACTGATCACGTCTATATCATGCACTGATCACGTGACTGATCATGCACTGATCACGTGGCTGATCATGCACTGATCACGTGACTGATCATGCACTGATCACGTGGCTGATCATGCACTGATCACGTAACTGATCATGCACTGATCACGTGGCTGATCATGCACTGATCACGTGGCTGATCACACTGATCACGTGACTGATCATGCACTGATCACGTGGCTATCATGCACTGATCACGTGGCTATCATGCACTGATCACGTGGCTATCATGCACTGATCACGTGGCTGATCATGCACTGATCACGTAGCTGATCATGCACTGATCACGTGACTGATCATGCACTGATCACGTGGCTATCATGCACTGATCACGTGGCTGATCATGCACTGATCACGTGACTGACCATGTACTGATCACGTGACTGATCATGCACTGATCACGTGACTGATCATGCACTGATCACGTGGCTATCATGCACTGATCACGTGGCTGATCATGCAATGATCACGTAGCTACCATGTACTGGTCACGTGACTGATCATGCACTGATCAGGTGACTGATCATGCACTGATCACGTGGCTATCATGCACTGATCACGTGACTGATCATGCACTGATCACGTCTATATCATGCACTGATCACATGACTGCCCATGCACTGATCACGTGGATGATCATACACTAATCTTGTGACAGATCATGCACTGATCACGTGGCTGATCATGCACTGATACCGTGACTGAGCATGGACTGATCACATGACTATCATGTAGTGATCACGTGACTTAATGGCGCTGATCATGTGACTGATCATGCGCTGATCATGTTTGCTATCATACACTGATCATGTGCCTCTGGAGGCAATAAACAAAGAGCTGAGTAGGCACGAATCAAACAGTCAGCAGGCAATAATCATGGAACTCAGGTGTGAGGAATCATGCTGCTCAGCTGGCAATAATCAAGCAGCTGAGCAGGCAGGAATTACGCAGCACAGCTGGCAATTGTCAAGCAGATGACAGGCAGGAATCGTGCAGCTCAGCTGGCAATTGTCAAGCAGATGAGCAGACAGTAATCACGCAGCTCAGCAGGCCCAGATCACGTGACTGAGCATGCACTGTTCACGTGGCTGATCATACACTGATCACGTGATGATCATGCACTGATCACTTGGATATCATGCACTGATCACGTGGCTGATCATACACTGTTCACGTGTCTGACCATGCACTGATCACGTGGCTGATCATACACTGCTCACGTAACTGATCATGCACTGATCACGTGGCTATCATGCACTGATCACGTGGCTGAACATGCACTGTTCACGTGGCTGATCACACACCTGTCACGTGACATATCATGCACTGATCACGTGGCACTCATGCACTGATCACGTGGCTGATCATACTCTGCTCACGTAACTCATGCACACATCACGTGGCTATCATGCACTGCTCACGTGGCTCGTCATGGAATGATCACGTAGCAACCATATACTGGTCACGTGACTGATCATGCAAAGATCACGTAAATGATCATGCACTGTTCACGTGACTGATCATGTACTGATCACGTGACTGATCATGCACTGATCACGTGGCTATCATGCACTGCTCACGTGGCTGATCATGCACTGATCACGTAATTGATCATGCACTGATCACGTGGCTCATCATGCACTGATCACGTGGCTGATCACACATGATCACGTGACTGATCATGCACTGATCACGTGGCTATCATGCACTGATCACGTGGATATCATGCACTGATCACGTGGCTGATCACACACGATCACATGACTGATCATGCACTGATCACGTGGCTATCATGCACTGATCACGTGGCTATCATGCACTGATCACGTGGCTGATCATGCAATGATCACGTAGCTACCATGTACTGGTCACGTGACTGATCATGCACTGATCACGTAATTGATCATGCACTGATCATGTGGCTGATCATGCACTGATCACGTGGCTGATCATACACTGATCACATAACTGATCATGCACTGATCACGTGACTGATCATGCACTGATCACGTGGCTATCATGCACTGATCACTTGGCTGACATACACTGATCACGTGCCTGGTCATGCACTGATCACGTGGCTGATCATGCACTGATCACGTGACTGATCATGCACTGATCACGTGTCTGATCATGCACTGATCACGTGGCTATCATGCACTGCTCACGTGGCTGATCATGCCATGATCACGCAGCTACCATGTACTGGTCACATGACTGATCATGCACTGATCACGTGACTGATCATGCAGTGATCACGTGGCTATCATGCACTACTCACGTGGCTGATCATGCAATGATCATGTAGCTACCATGTACAGGTCACGTGAATGATCATACACCCATCAGGTGACTGATCATGCACTGATCACGTGGCTATCATGCACTGATCACGAGACTGATCATGCACTGATCACGTCTATATCATGCACTGATCACATGACTGCCCATGCACTGATCACGTGGATGATCATACACTAATCTTGTGACAGATCATGCACTGATCACGTGGCTGATCATGCACTGATACCGTGACTGAGCATGGACTGATCACATGACTATCATGTAGTGATCACGTGACTTAATGGCGCTGATCATGTGACTGATCATGCGCTGATCATGTTTGCTATCATACACTGATCATGTGCCTCTGGAGGCAATAAACAAAGAGCTGAGTAGGCACGAATCAAACAGTCAGCAGGCAATAATCATGGAACTCAGGTGTGAGGAATCATGCTGCTCAGCTGGCAATAATCAAGCAGCTGAGCAGGCAGGAATTACGCAGCACAGCTGGCAATTGTCAAGCAGATGACAGGCAGGAATCGTGCAGCTCAGCTGGCAATTGTCAAGCAGATGAGCAGACAGTAATCACGCAGCTCAGCAGGCCCAGATCACGTGACTGAGCATGCACTGTTCACGTGGCTGATCATACACTGATCACGTGATGATCATGCACTGATCACTTGGATATCATGCACTGATCACGTGGCTGATCATACACTGTTCACGTGTCTGACCATGCACTGATCACGTGGCTGATCATACACTGCTCACGTAACTGATCATGCACTGATCACGTGGCTATCATGCACTGATCACGTGGCTGAACATGCACTGTTCACGTGGCTGATCACACACCTGTCACGTGACATATCATGCACTGATCACGTGGCACTCATGCACTGATCACGTGGCTGATCATACTCTGCTCACGTAACTCATGCACACATCACGTGGCTATCATGCACTGCTCACGTGGCTCGTCATGGAATGATCACGTAGCAACCATATACTGGTCACGTGACTGATCATGCAAAGATCACGTAAATGATCATGCACTGTTCACGTGACTGATCATGTACTGATCACGTGACTGATCATGCACTGATCACGTGGCTATCATGCTCTGCTCACGTGGCTGATCATGCAATGATCACGTAGCAACCATGTACTGGTCACGTGACTGATCATGCACTGATCACGTAATTGATCCTGCACTGATCACGTGGCTCATCATGCACTGATCACGTGGCTGATCACACATGTATCACGTGACTGATCATGCACTGATCACGTGGCTCTCATGCACTGATCACGTGGCTGTCATGCACTGATCACGTGGATATCATGCACTGATCACGTGGCTGATCACACACGTATCACATGACTGATCATGCACTGATCACGTGGCTATCATGCACTGATCACGTGGCTATCATGCACTGATCACGTGGCTGATCATGCAATGATCACGTAGCTACCATGTACTGGTCACGTGACTGATCATGCACTGATCACGTAATTGATCATGCACTGATCACGTGGCTGATCATGCACTGATCACGTGGCTGATCATACACTGATCACGTAACTGATCATGCACTGATCACGTGACTGATCATGCACTGATCACGTGGCTATCATGCACTGATCACGTGGCTGATCATGCACTGATCACGTGCCTGATCATGCACTGATCACGTGGCTGATCATGCACTGATCACGTGACTGATCATGCACTGATCACGTGACTGATCATGCACTGATCACGTGGCTATCATGCACTGCTCACGTGGCTGATCATGCCATGATCACGCAGCTACCATGTACTGGTCACATGACTGATCATGCACTGATCACGTGACTGATCATGCACTGATCACGTGGCTATCATGCACTATCACGTGGCTGATCATGCAATGATCATGTAGCTACCATGTACAGGTCACGTGAATGATCATACACTGATCAGGTGACTGATCATGCACTGATCACGTGGCTATCATGCACTGATCACGTGACTGATCATGCACTGATCACGTCTATATCATGCACTGATCACATGACTGCCCATGATCACGTGGATGATCATACACTGATCACGTGACTGATCATGCACTGATCACGTGGCTGATCATGCACTGATCACGTGACTGATCATGCACTGATCACGTGGCTGATCATGCACTGATCACGTGGCTGATCACACATGATCACGTGACTGATCATGCACTGATCACGTGGCTATCATGCACTGATCACGTGGCTGATCATGCACTGATCACGTGGCTATCATGCACTGATCACGTGGCTGATCATGCACTGATCACGTGGCTGATCATGCACTGATCACGTGACTGATCATGCACTGATCACGTGGCTGATCATGCACTGATCACGTGGCTGATCACACACGATCACGTGACTGATCATGCACTGATCACGTGACTGATCATGCACTGATCACGTGGCTGATCATGCACTGATCACGTGGCTATCATGCACTGATCACGTGGCTGATCATGCAATGATCACGTAGCTACCATGTACTGGTCACGTGACTGATCATGCACTGATCACGTGACTGATCATGCACTGATCACGTGGCTATCATGCACTGATCACGTGACTGATCATGCACTGATCACGTCTATATCATGCACTGATCACATGACTGCCCATGCACTGATCACGTGGATGATCATACACTAATCTTGTGACAGATCATGCACTGATCACGTGGCTGATCATGCACTGATACCGTGACTGAGCATGGACTGATCACATGACTATCATGTAGTGATCACGTGACTTAATGGCGCTGATCATGTGACTGATCATGCGCTGATCATGTTTGCTATCATACACTGATCATGTGCCTCTGGAGGCAATAAACAAAGAGCTGAGTAGGCACGAATCAAACAGTCAGCAGGCAATAATCATGGAACTCAGGTGTGAGGAATCATGCTGCTCAGCTGGCAATAATCAAGCAGCTGAGCAGGCAGGAATTACGCAGCACAGCTGGCAATTGTCAAGCAGATGACAGGCAGGAATCGTGCAGCTCAGCTGGCAATTGTCAAGCAGATGAGCAGACAGTAATCACGCAGCTCAGCAGGCCCTGATCACGTGACTGAGCATGCACTGTTCACGTGGCTGATCATACACTGATCACGTGATGATCATGCACTGATCACTTGGATATCATGCACTGATCACGTGGCTGATCATACACTGTTCACGTGTCTGACCATGCACTGATCACGTGGCTGATCATACACTGCTCACGTAACTGATCATGCACTGATCACGTGGCTATCATGCACTGATCACGTGGCTGAACATGCACTGTTCACGTGGCTGATCACACACCTGTCACGTGACATATCATGCACTGATCACGTGGCACTCATGCACTGATCACGTGGCTGATCATACTCTGCTCACGTAACTCATGCACACATCACGTGGCTATCATGCACTGCTCACGTGGCTCGTCATGGAATGATCACGTAGCAACCATATACTGGTCACGTGACTGATCATGCACTGATCACGTAAATGATCATGCACTGATCACGTGACTGATCATGTACTGATCACGTGACTGATCATGCACTGATCACGTGGCTATCATGCACTGCTCACGTGGCTGATCATGCACTGATCACGTAATTGATCATGCACTGATCACGTGGCTGATCATGCACTGATCACGTGGCTGATCACACATGATCACGTGACTGATCATGCACTGATCACGTGGCTCTCATGCACTGATCACGTGGCTGTCATGCACTGATCACGTGGATATCATGCACTGATCACGTGGCTGATCACACACGTATCACATGACTGATCATGCACTGATCACGTGGCTATCATGCACTGATCACGTGGCTATCATGCACTGATCACGTGGCTGATCATGCAATGATCACGTAGCTACCATGTACTGGTCACGTGACTGATCATGCACTGATCACGTAATTGATCATGCACTGATCATGTGGCTGATCATGCACTGATCACGTGGCTGATCATGCACTGATCACATAACTGATCATGCACTGATCACGTGACTGATCATGCACTGATCACGTGGCTATCATGCACTGATCACTTGGCTGACATACACTGATCACGTGCCTGATCATGCACTGATCACGTGGCTGATCATGCACTGATCACGTGACTGATCATGCACTGATCACGTGTCTGATCATGCACTGATCACGTGGCTATCATGCACTGCTCACGTGGCTGATCATGCCATGATCACGCAGCTACCATGTACTGGTCACATGACTGATCATGCACTGATCACGTGACTGATCATGCAGTGATCACGTGGCTATCATGCACTACTCACGTGGCTGATCATGCAATGATCATGTAGCTACCATGTACAGGTCACGTGAATGATCATACACCCATCAGGTGACTGATCATGCACTGATCACGTGGCTATCATGCACTGATCACGAGACTGATCATGCACTGATCACGTCTATATCATGCACTGATCACATGACTGCCCATGCACTGATCACGTGGATGATCATACACTAATCTTGTGACAGATCATGCACTGATCACGTGGCTGATCATGCACTGATACCGTGACTGAGCATGGACTGATCACATGACTATCATGTAGTGATCACGTGACTTAATGGCGCTGATCATGTGACTGATCATGCGCTGATCATGTTTGCTATCATACACTGATCATGTGCCTCTGGAGGCAATAAACAAAGAGCTGAGTAGGCACGAATCAAACAGTCAGCAGGCAATAATCATGGAACTCAGGTGTGAGGAATCATGCTGCTCAGCTGGCAATAATCAAGCAGCTGAGCAGGCAGGAATTACGCAGCACAGCTGGCAATTGTCAAGCAGATGACAGGCAGGAATCGTGCAGCTCAGCTGGCAATTGTCAAGCAGATGAGCAGACAGTAATCACGCAGCTCAGCAGGCCCAGATCACGTGACTGAGCATGCACTGTTCACGTGGCTGATCATACACTGATCACGTGATGATCATGCACTGATCACTTGGATATCATGCACTGATCACGTGGCTGATCATACACTGTTCACGTGTCTGACCATGCACTGATCACGTGGCTGATCATACACTGCTCACGTAACTGATCATGCACTGATCACGTGGCTATCATGCACTGATCACGTGGCTGAACATGCACTGTTCACGTGGCTGATCACACACCTGTCACGTGACATATCATGCACTGATCACGTGGCACTCATGCACTGATCACGTGGCTGATCATACTCTGCTCACGTAACTCATGCACACATCACGTGGCTATCATGCACTGCTCACGTGGCTCGTCATGGAATGATCACGTAGCTACCATATACTGGTCACGTGACTGATCATGCACAGATCACGTAAATGATCATGCACTGTTCACGTGACTGATCATGTACTGATCACGTGACTGATCATGCACTGATCACGTGGCTATCATGCTCTGCTCACGTGGCTGATCATGCAACGATCACGTAGCAACCATGTACTGGTCACGTGACTGATCATGCACTGATCACGTAATTGATCCTGCACTGATCACGTGGCTCATCATGCACTGATCACGTGGCTGATCACACATGTATCACGTGACTGATCATGCACTGATCACGTGGCTCTCATGCACTGATCACGTGGCTGTCATGCACTGATCACGTGGATATCATGCACTGATCACGTGGCTGATCACACACGTATCACATGACTGATCATGCACTGATCACGTGGCTATCATGCACTGATCACGTGGCTATCATGCACTGATCACGTGGCTGATCATGCAATGATCACGTAGCTACCATGCACTGATCACGTGACTGATCATGCACTGATCACGTAATTGATCATGCACTGATCACGTGGCTGATCATGCACTGATCACGTGGCTGATCATGCACTGATCACGTGGCTGATCATGCACTGATCACGTGACTGATCATGCACTGATCACGTGGCTGATCATGCACTGATCACGTGACTGATCATGCACTGATCACGTGGCTGATCATGCACTGATCACGTGGCTGATCATGCACTGATCACGTGACTGATCATGCACTGATCACGTGGCTATCATGCACTGATCACGTGGCTGATCATGCATGATCACGCAGCTATCATGTACTGATCACATGACTGATCATGCACTGATCACGTGACTGATCATGCACTGATCACGTGGCTATCATGCACTGATCACGTGGCTGATCATGCAATGATCATGTAGCTACCATGCACTGATCACGTGAATGATCATACACTGATCAGGTGACTGATCATGCACTGATCACGTGGCTATCATGCACTGATCACGTGGCTGATCATGCAATGATCACGTAGCAACCATGCACTGGTCACGTGACTGATCATGCACTGATCACGTGACTGATCATGCACTGATCACGTGACTGATCATGCACTGATCACGTGACTGATCATGCACTGATCACGTGGCTATCATGCACTGATCACGTGGCTGATCATGCACTGATCACGTAGCAACCATGCACTGATCACGTGACTGATCATGCACTGATCACGTAATTGATCATGCACTGATCACGTGGCTGATCATGCACTGATCACGTGGCTGATCACACATGATCACGTGACTGATCATGCACTGATCACGTGGCTATCATGCACTGATCACGTGGCTGATCATGCACTGATCACGTGGCTATCATGCACTGATCACGTGGCTGATCATGCAATGATCACGTAGCTATCATGCACTGTCACGTGACTGATCATGCACTGATCACGTAATTGATCATGCACTGATCACGTGGCTGATCATGCACTGATCACGTGGCTGATCATGCACTGATCACGTAACTGATCATGCACTGATCACGTGACTGATCATGCACTGATCACGTGGCTATCATGCACTGATCACGTGGCTGACATACACTGATCACGTGCCTGATCATGCACTGATCACGTGGCTGATCATGCACTGATCACGTGACTGATCATGCACTGATCACGTGTCTGATCATGCACTGATCACGTGGCTATCATGCACTGCTCACGTGGCTGATCATGCCATGATCACGCAGCTACCATGTACTGGTCACATGACTGATCATGCACTGATCACGTGACTGATCATGCAGTGATCACGTGGCTATCATGCACTACTCACGTGGCTGATCATGCAATGATCATGTAGCTACCATGTACAGGTCACGTGAATGATCATACACCCATCAGGTGACTGATCATGCACTGATCACGTGGCTATCATGCACTGATCACGAGACTGATCATGCACTGATCACGTCTATATCATGCACTGATCACATGACTGCCCATGCACTGATCACGTGGATGATCATACACTAATCTTGTGACAGATCATGCACTGATCACGTGGCTGATCATGCACTGATACCGTGACTGAGCATGGACTGATCACATGACTATCATGTAGTGATCACGTGACTTAATGGCGCTGATCATGTGACTGATCATGCGCTGATCATGTTTGCTATCATACACTGATCATGTGCCTCTGGAGGCAATAAACAAAGAGCTGAGTAGGCACGAATCAAACAGTCAGCAGGCAATAATCATGGAACTCAGGTGTGAGGAATCATGCTGCTCAGCTGGCAATAATCAAGCAGCTGAGCAGGCAGGAATTACGCAGCACAGCTGGCAATTGTCAAGCAGATGACAGGCAGGAATCGTGCAGCTCAGCTGGCAATTGTCAAGCAGATGAGCAGACAGTAATCACGCAGCTCAGCAGGCCCAGATCACGTGACTGAGCATGCACTGTTCACGTGGCTGATCATACACTGATCACGTGATGATCATGCACTGATCACTTGGATATCATGCACTGATCACGTGGCTGATCATACACTGTTCACGTGTCTGACCATGCACTGATCACGTGGCTGATCATACACTGCTCACGTAACTGATCATGCACTGATCACGTGGCTATCATGCACTGATCACGTGGCTGAACATGCACTGTTCACGTGGCTGATCACACACCTGTCACGTGACATATCATGCACTGATCACGTGGCACTCATGCACTGATCACGTGGCTGATCATACTCTGCTCACGTAACTCATGCACACATCACGTGGCTATCATGCACTGCTCACGTGGCTCGTCATGGAATGATCACGTAGCTACCATATACTGGTCACGTGACTGATCATGCACAGATCACGTAAATGATCATGCACTGTTCACGTGACTGATCATGTACTGATCACGTGACTGATCATGCACTGATCACGTGGCTATCATGCTCTGCTCACGTGGCTGATCATGCAACGATCACGTAGCAACCATGTACTGGTCACGTGACTGATCATGCACTGATCACGTAATTGATCATGCACTGATCACGTGGCTCATCATGCACTGATCACGTGGCTGATCACACATGTATCACGTGACTGATCATGCACTGATCACGTGGCTATCATGCACTGATCACGTGGCTGTCATGCACTGATCACGTGGATATCATGCACTGATCACGTGGCTGATCACACACGTATCACATGACTGATCATGCACTGATCACGTGGCTATCATGCACTGATCACGTGGCTGATCATGCAATGATCACGTAGCTACCATGTACTGGTCACGTGACTGATCATGCACTGATCACGTGACTGATCATGCACTGATCACGTGGCTGATCATGCACTGATCACGTGGCTGATCATGCACTGATCACGTACTGATCATGCACTGATCACGTGACTGATCATGCACTGATCACGTGGCTATCATGCACTGATCACGTGGCTGATCATGCACTGATCACGTGACTGATCATGCACTGATCACGTGGCTGATCATGCACTGATCACGTGACTGATCATGCACTGATCACGTGGCTGATCATGCACTGATCACGTGGCTGATCATGCACTGATCACGTGGCTGATCATGCACTGATCACGTGACTGATCATGCACTGATCACGTGGCTATCATGCACTGATCACGTGGCTGATCATGCACTGATCACGTGGCTGATCATGCACTGATCACGTGACTATCATGCACTGATCACGTGGCTGATCATGCACTGATCACGTGACTCATGCACTGATCACGTGGCTATCATGCACTGATCACGTGGCTGTCATGCACTGATCACGTAGCAACATATACTGGTCACGTGACTGATCATGCACTGATCACGTTGATCATGCACTGATCACGTGACTGATCATGCACTGATCACGTGACTGATCATGCACTGATCACGTGGCTATCATGCACTGATCACGTGGCTGATCATGCACTGATCACGTGGCTACCATGCACTGATCACGTGACTGATCATGCACTGATCACGTAATTGATCATGCACTGATCACGTGGCTGATCATGCACTGATCACGTGGCTGATCACACATGATCACGTGACTGATCATGCACTGATCACGTGGCTATCATGCACTGATCACGTGGCTGATCATGCACTGATCACGTGGATATCATGCACTGATCACGTGGCTGATCATGCACTGATCACGTGACTGATCATGCACTGATCACGTGGCTGATCATGCACTGATCACGTGGCTATCATGCACTGATCACGTGGCTGATCATGCACTGATCACGTAGCTATCATGCACTGATCACGTGACTGATCATGCACTGATCACGTAATTGATCATGCACTGATCACGTGGCTGATCATGCACTGATCACGTGGCTGATCATGCACTGATCACGTGACTGATCATGCACTGATCACGTGACTGATCATGCACTGATCACGTGGCTATCATGCACTGCTCACGTGGCTGATCATGCATGATCACGCAGCTACCATGTACTGGTCACATGACTGATCATGCACTGATCACGTGACTGATCATGCACTGATCACGTGGCTGATCATGCACTACTCACGTGGCTGATCATGCAATGATCATGTAGCTACCATGTACAGGTCACGTGAATGATCATACACCCATCAGGTGACTGATCATGCACTGATCACGTGGCTATCATGCACTGATCACGAGACTGATCATGCACTGATCACGTCTATATCATGCACTGATCACATGACTGCCCATGCACTGATCACGTGGATGATCATACACTAATCTTGTGACAGATCATGCACTGATCACGTGGCTGATCATGCACTGATACCGTGACTGAGCATGGACTGATCACATGACTATCATGTAGTGATCACGTGACTTAATGGCGCTGATCATGTGACTGATCATGCGCTGATCATGTTTGCTATCATACACTGATCATGTGCCTCTGGAGGCAATAAACAAAGAGCTGAGTAGGCACGAATCAAACAGTCAGCAGGCAATAATCATGGAACTCAGGTGTGAGGAATCATGCTGCTCAGCTGGCAATAATCAAGCAGCTGAGCAGGCAGGAATTACGCAGCACAGCTGGCAATTGTCAAGCAGATGACAGGCAGGAATCGTGCAGCTCAGCTGGCAATTGTCAAGCAGATGAGCAGACAGTAATCACGCAGCTCAGCAGGCCCAGATCACGTGACTGAGCATGCACTGTTCACGTGGCTGATCATACACTGATCACGTGATGATCATGCACTGATCACTTGGATATCATGCACTGATCACGTGGCTGATCATACACTGTTCACGTGTCTGACCATGCACTGATCACGTGGCTGATCATACACTGCTCACGTAACTGATCATGCACTGATCACGTGGCTATCATGCACTGATCACGTGGCTGAACATGCACTGTTCACGTGGCTGATCACACACCTGTCACGTGACATATCATGCACTGATCACGTGGCACTCATGCACTGATCACGTGGCTGATCATACTCTGCTCACGTAACTCATGCACACATCACGTGGCTATCATGCACTGCTCACGTGGCTCGTCATGGAATGATCACGTAGCTACCATATACTGGTCACGTGACTGATCATGCACTGATCACGTAAATGATCATGCACTGTTCACGTGACTGATCATGTACTGATCACGTGACTGATCATGCACTGATCACGTGGCTATCATGCACTGCTCACGTGGCTGATCATGCAACGATCACGTAGCAACCATGTACTGGTCACGTGACTGATCATGCACTGATCACGTAATTGATCATGCACTGATCACGTGGCTCATCATGCACTGATCACGTGGCTGATCACACATGTATCACGTGACTGATCATGCACTGATCACGTGGCTATCATGCACTGATCACGTGGCTGTCATGCACTGATCACGTGGATATCATGCACTGATCACGTGGCTGATCACACACGTATCACATGACTGATCATGCACTGATCACGTGGCTATCATGCACTGATCACGTGGCTATCATGCACTGATCACGTGGCTGATCATGCAATGATCACGTAGCTATCATGCACTGATCACGTGACTGATCATGCACTGATCACGTGATTGATCATGCACTGATCACGTGGCTGATCATGCACTGATCACGTGGCTGATCATGCACTGATCACGTGGCTGATCATGCACTGATCACGTGGCTGATCATGCACTGATCACGTGGCTGATCATGCACTGATCACGTGGCTGATCATGCACTGATCACGTAGCTATCATGCACTGGTCACGTGACTGATCATGCACTGATCACGTAATTGATCATGCACTGATCACGTGGCTGATCATGCACTGATCACGTGGCTGATCATGCACTGATCACATGACTGATCATGCACTGATCACGTGACTGATCATGCACTGATCACGTGGCTATCATGCACTGATCACGTGGCTGACATGCACTGATCACGTGCCTGATCATGCACTGATCACGTGGCTGATCATGCACTGATCACGTGACTGATCATGCACTGATCACGTGTCTGATCATGCACTGATCACGTGGCTATCATGCACTGATCACGTGGCTGATCATGCCATGATCACGCAGCTACCATGTACTGGTCACATGACTGATCATGCACTGATCACGTGACTGATCATGCACTGATCACGTGGCTATCATGCACTACTCACGTGGCTGATCATGCAATGATCATGTAGCTACCATGTACAGGTCACGTGAATGATCATACACCCATCAGGTGACTGATCATGCACTGATCACGTGGCTATCATGCACTGATCACGAGACTGATCATGCACTGATCACGTCTATATCATGCACTGATCACATGACTGCCCATGCACTGATCACGTGGATGATCATACACTAATCTTGTGACAGATCATGCACTGATCACGTGGCTGATCATGCACTGATACCGTGACTGAGCATGGACTGATCACATGACTATCATGTAGTGATCACGTGACTTAATGGCGCTGATCATGTGACTGATCATGCGCTGATCATGTTTGCTATCATACACTGATCATGTGCCTCTGGAGGCAATAAACAAAGAGCTGAGTAGGCACGAATCAAACAGTCAGCAGGCAATAATCATGGAACTCAGGTGTGAGGAATCATGCTGCTCAGCTGGCAATAATCAAGCAGCTGAGCAGGCAGGAATTACGCAGCACAGCTGGCAATTGTCAAGCAGATGACAGGCAGGAATCGTGCAGCTCAGCTGGCAATTGTCAAGCAGATGAGCAGACAGTAATCACGCAGCTCAGCAGGCCCTGATCACGTGACTGAGCATGCACTGTTCACGTGGCTGATCATACACTGATCACGTGATGATCATGCACTGATCACTTGGATATCATGCACTGATCACGTGGCTGATCATACACTGATCACGTAACTGATCATGCACTGATCACGTGGCTATCATGCACTGATCACGTGGCTGAACATGCACTGTTCACGTGGCTGATCACACACCTGTCACGTGACATATCATGCACTGATCACGTGGCACTCATGCACTGATCACGTGGCTGATCATACTCTGCTCACGTAACTCATGCACACATCACGTGGCTATCATGCACTGCTCACGTGGCTCGTCATGGAATGATCACGTAGCAACCATATACTGGTCACGTGACTGATCATGCAAAGATCACGTAAATGATCATGCACTGTTCACGTGACTGATCATGCACTGATCACGTGACTGATCATGCACTGATCACGTGGCTATCATGCACTGCTCACGTGGCTGATCATGCAACGATCACGTAGCAACCATGTACTGGTCACGTGACTGATCATGCACTGATCACGTAATTGATCATGCACTGATCACGTGGCTCATCATGCACTGATCACGTGGCTGATCACACATGTATCACGTGACTGATCATGCACTGATCACGTGGCTCATGCACTGATCACGTGGCTGTCATGCACTGATCACGTGGATATCATGCACTGATCACGTGGCTGATCACACACGTATCACATGACTGATCATGCACTGATCACGTGGCTATCATGCACTGATCACGTGGCTATCATGCACTGATCACGTGGCTGATCATGCAATGATCACGTAGCTACCATGTACTGGTCACGTGACTGATCATGCACTGATCACGTAATTGATCATGCACTGATCACGTGGCTGATCATGCACTGATCACGTGGCTGATCATACACTGATCACATAACTGATCATGCACTGATCACGTGACTGATCATGCACTGATCACGTGGCTATCATGCACTGATCACTTGGCTGACATACACTGATCACGTGCCTGATCATGCACTGATCACGTGGCTGATCATGCACTGATCACGTGACTGATCATGCACTGATCACGTGTCTGATCATGCACTGATCACGTGGCTATCATGCACTGCTCACGTGGCTGATCATGCCATGATCACGCAGCTACCATGTACTGGTCACATGACTGATCATGCACTGATCACGTGACTGATCATGCAGTGATCACGTGGCTATCATGCACTACTCACGTGGCTGATCATGCAATGATCATGTAGCTACCATGTACAGGTCACGTGAATGATCATACACCCATCAGGTGACTGATCATGCACTGATCACGTGGCTATCATGCACTGATCACGAGACTGATCATGCACTGATCACGTCTATATCATGCACTGATCACATGACTGCCCATGCACTGATCACGTGGATGATCATACACTAATCTTGTGACAGATCATGCACTGATCACGTGGCTGATCATGCACTGATACCGTGACTGAGCATGGACTGATCACATGACTATCATGTAGTGATCACGTGACTTAATGGCGCTGATCATGTGACTGATCATGCGCTGATCATGTTTGCTATCATACACTGATCATGTGCCTCTGGAGGCAATAAACAAAGAGCTGAGTAGGCACGAATCAAACAGTCAGCAGGCAATAATCATGGAACTCAGGTGTGAGGAATCATGCTGCTCAGCTGGCAATAATCAAGCAGCTGAGCAGGCAGGAATTACGCAGCACAGCTGGCAATTGTCAAGCAGATGACAGGCAGGAATCGTGCAGCTCAGCTGGCAATTGTCAAGCAGATGAGCAGACAGTAATCACGCAGCTCAGCAGGCCCAGATCACGTGACTGAGCATGCACTGTTCACGTGGCTGATCATACACTGATCACGTGATGATCATGCACTGATCACTTGGATATCATGCACTGATCACGTGGCTGATCATACACTGTTCACGTGTCTGACCATGCACTGATCACGTGGCTGATCATACACTGCTCACGTAACTGATCATGCACTGATCACGTGGCTATCATGCACTGATCACGTGGCTGAACATGCACTGTTCACGTGGCTGATCACACACCTGTCACGTGACATATCATGCACTGATCACGTGGCACTCATGCACTGATCACGTGGCTGATCATACTCTGCTCACGTAACTCATGCACACATCACGTGGCTATCATGCACTGCTCACGTGGCTCGTCATGGAATGATCACGTAGCAACCATATACTGGTCACGTGACTGATCATGCAAAGATCACGTAAATGATCATGCACTGTTCACGTGACTGATCATGTACTGATCACGTGACTGATCATGCACTGATCACGTGGCTATCATGCTCTGCTCACGTGGCTGATCATGCAACGATCACGTAGCAACCATGTACTGGTCACGTGACTGATCATGCACTGATCACGTAATTGATCCTGCACTGATCACGTGGCTCATCATGCACTGATCACGTGGCTGATCACACATGTATCACGTGACTGATCATGCACTGATCACGTGGCTCTCATGCACTGATCACGTGGCTGTCATGCACTGATCACGTGGATATCATGCACTGATCACGTGGCTGATCACACACGTATCACATGACTGATCATGCACTGATCACGTGGCTATCATGCACTGATCACGTGGCTATCATGCACTGATCACGTGGCTGATCATGCAATGATCACGTAGCTACCATGCACTGATCACGTGACTGATCATGCACTGATCACGTAATTGATCATGCACTGATCACGTGGCTGATCATGCACTGATCACGTGGCTGATCATGCACTGATCACGTGACTGATCATGCACTGATCACGTGACTGATCATGCACTGATCACGTGGCTATCATGCACTGATCACGTGGCTGATCATGCCATGATCACGCAGCTACCATGTACTGGTCACATGACTGATCATGCACTGATCACGTGACTGATCATGCACTGATCACGTGGCTATCATGCACTACTCACGTGGCTGATCATGCAATGATCATGTAGCTACCATGTACAGGTCACGTGAATGATCATACACCCATCAGGTGACTGATCATGCACTGATCACGTGGCTATCATGCACTGATCACGAGACTGATCATGCACTGATCACGTCTATATCATGCACTGATCACATGACTGCCCATGCACTGATCACGTGGATGATCATACACTAATCTTGTGACAGATCATGCACTGATCACGTGGCTGATCATGCACTGATACCGTGACTGAGCATGGACTGATCACATGACTATCATGTAGTGATCACGTGACTTAATGGCGCTGATCATGTGACTGATCATGCGCTGATCATGTTTGCTATCATACACTGATCATGTGCCTCTGGAGGCAATAAACAAAGAGCTGAGTAGGCACGAATCAAACAGTCAGCAGGCAATAATCATGGAACTCAGGTGTGAGGAATCATGCTGCTCAGCTGGCAATAATCAAGCAGCTGAGCAGGCAGGAATTACGCAGCACAGCTGGCAATTGTCAAGCAGATGACAGGCAGGAATCGTGCAGCTCAGCTGGCAATTGTCAAGCAGATGAGCAGACAGTAATCACGCAGCTCAGCAGGCCCAGATCACGTGACTGAGCATGCACTGTTCACGTGGCTGATCATACACTGATCACGTGATGATCATGCACTGATCACTTGGATATCATGCACTGATCACGTGGCTGATCATACACTGTTCACGTGTCTGACCATGCACTGATCACGTGGCTGATCATACACTGCTCACGTAACTGATCATGCACTGATCACGTGGCTATCATGCACTGATCACGTGGCTGAACATGCACTGTTCACGTGGCTGATCACACACCTGTCACGTGACATATCATGCACTGATCACGTGGCACTCATGCACTGATCACGTGGCTGATCATACTCTGATCACGTAACTCATGCACACATCACGTGGCTATCATGCACTGCTCACGTGGCTGTCATGGAATGATCACGTAGCAACCATATACTGGTCACGTGACTGATCATGCACTGATCACGTAAATGATCATGCACTGATCACGTGACTGATCATGCACTGATCACGTGACTGATCATGCACTGATCACGTGGCTATCATGCACTGCTCACGTGGCTGATCATGCAATGATCACGTAGCAACCATGTACTGGTCACGTGACTGATCATGCACTGATCACGTAATTGATCATGCACTGATCACGTGGCTCATCATGCACTGATCACGTGGCTGATCACACATGATCACGTGACTGATCATGCACTGATCACGTGGCTATCATGCACTGATCACGTGGCTGATCATGCACTGATCACGTGGCTATCATGCACTGATCACGTGGCTATCATGCACTGATCACGTGGCTGATCATGCACTGATCACGTAGCTATCATGCACTGTCACGTGACTGATCATGCACTGATCACGTGGCTGATCATGCACTGATCACGTGACTGATCATGCACTGATCACGTGACTGATCATGCACTGATCACGTGGCTATCATGCACTGATCACGTGGCTGATCATGCACTGATCACGTAGCAACCATGTACTGGTCACGTGACTGATCATGCACTGATCACGTAACTGATCATGCACTGATCACGTGGCTGATCATGCACTGATCACGTGGCTGATCACACATGATCACGTGACTGATCATGCACTGATCACGTGGCTGATCATGCACTGATCACGTGGCTGATCATGCACTGATCACGTGGCTATCATGCACTGATCACGTGGCTGATCATGCAATGATCACGTAGCTACCATGTACTGGTCACGTGACTGATCATGCACTGATCACGTAATGATCATGCACTGATCACGTGGCTGATCATGCACTGATCACGTGGCTGATCATACACTGATCACATAACTGATCATGCACTGATCACGTGACTGATCATGCACTGATCACGTGGCTATCATGCACTGATCACTTGGCTGGACATACACTGATCACGTGCCTGGTCATGCACTGATCACGTGGCTGATCATGCACTGATCACGTGACTGATCATGCACTGATCACGTGTCTGATCATGCACTGATCACGTGGCTATCATGCACTGCTCACGTGGCTGATCATGCCATGATCACGCAGCTACCATGTACTGGTCACATGACTGATCATGCACTGATCACGTGACTGATCATGCAGTGATCACGTGGCTATCATGCACTACTCACGTGGCTGATCATGCAATGATCATGTAGCTACCATGTACAGGTCACGTGAATGATCATACACCCATCAGGTGACTGATCATGCACTGATCACGTGGCTATCATGCACTGATCACGAGACTGATCATGCACTGATCACGTCTATATCATGCACTGATCACATGACTGCCCATGCACTGATCACGTGGATGATCATACACTAATCTTGTGACAGATCATGCACTGATCACGTGGCTGATCATGCACTGATACCGTGACTGAGCATGGACTGATCACATGACTATCATGTAGTGATCACGTGACTTAATGGCGCTGATCATGTGACTGATCATGCGCTGATCATGTTTGCTATCATACACTGATCATGTGCCTCTGGAGGCAATAAACAAAGAGCTGAGTAGGCACGAATCAAACAGTCAGCAGGCAATAATCATGGAACTCAGGTGTGAGGAATCATGCTGCTCAGCTGGCAATAATCAAGCAGCTGAGCAGGCAGGAATTACGCAGCACAGCTGGCAATTGTCAAGCAGATGACAGGCAGGAATCGTGCAGCTCAGCTGGCAATTGTCAAGCAGATGAGCAGACAGTAATCACGCAGCTCAGCAGGCCCAGATCACGTGACTGAGCATGCACTGTTCACGTGGCTGATCATACACTGATCACGTGATGATCATGCACTGATCACTTGGATATCATGCACTGATCACGTGGCTGATCATACACTGTTCACGTGTCTGACCATGCACTGATCACGTGGCTGATCATACACTGCTCACGTAACTGATCATGCACTGATCACGTGGCTATCATGCACTGATCACGTGGCTGAACATGCACTGTTCACGTGGCTGATCACACACCTGTCACGTGACATATCATGCACTGATCACGTGGCACTCATGCACTGATCACGTGGCTGATCATACTCTGCTCACGTAACTCATGCACACATCACGTGGCTATCATGCACTGCTCACGTGGCTCGTCATGGAATGATCACGTAGCTACCATATACTGGTCACGTGACTGATCATGCACTGATCACGTAAATGATCATGCACTGTTCACGTGACTGATCATGTACTGATCACGTGACTGATCATGCACTGATCACGTGGCTATCATGCACTGCTCACGTGGCTGATCATGCAACGATCACGTAGCAACCATGTACTGGTCACGTGACTGATCATGCACTGATCACGTAATTGATCCTGCACTGATCACGTGGCTCATCATGCACTGATCACGTGGCTGATCACACATGTATCACGTGACTGATCATGCACTGATCACGTGGCTCTCATGCACTGATCACGTGGCTGTCATGCACTGATCACGTGGATATCATGCACTGATCACGTGGCTGATCACACACGTATCACATGACTGATCATGCACTGATCACGTGGCTATCATGCACTGATCACGTGGCTATCATGCACTGATCACGTGGCTGATCATGCAATGATCACGTAGCTACCATGTACTGGTCACGTGACTGATCATGCACTGATCACGTAACTGATCATGCACTGATCACGTGGCTGATCATGCACTGATCACGTGGCTGATCATGCACTGATCACGTGGCTATCATGCACTGATCACGTGGCTGATCATGCACTGATCACGTAGCTATCATGCACTGATCACGTGACTGATCATGCACTGATCACGTGACTGATCATGCACTGATCACGTGGCTATCATGCACTGATCACGTGGCTGATCATGCACTGATCATGTAGCTACCATGCACTGGTCACGTGACTGATCATGCACTGATCACGTGACTGATCATGCACTGATCACGTGGCTATCATGCACTGATCACGTGGCTGATCATGCACTGATCACGTAGCTATCATGCACTGATCACGTGACTGATCATGCACTGATCACGTGACTGATCATGCACTGATCACGTGGCTGATCATGCACTGATCACGTGGCTGATCATGCACTGATCACGTGACTGATCATGCACTGATCACGTGACTGATCATGCACTGATCACGTGGCTATCATGCACTGATCACGTGGCTGATCATGCACTGATCACGTGACTGATCATGCACTGATCACGTGGCTGATCATGCACTGATCACGTGACTGATCATGCACTGATCACGTGACTGATCATGCACTGATCACGTGGCTATCATGCACTGATCACGTGGCTGATCATGCATGATCACGCAGCTATCATGCACTGATCACGTGACTGATCATGCACTGATCACGTGACTGATCATGCACTGATCACGTGGCTATCATGCACTGATCACGTGGCTGATCATGCACTGATCACGTAGCTACCATGCACAATCACGTGACTGATCATGCACTGATCACGTGACTGATCATGCACTGATCACGTGGCTATCATGCACTGATCACGTGGCTGATCATGCACTGATCACGTGGCTATCATGCACTGATCACGTGACTGATCATGCACTGATCACGTGACTGATCATGCACTGATCACGTGGCTGATCATGCACTGATCACGTGGCTATCATGCACTGATCACGTGGCTGATCATGCACTGATCACGTAGCTATCATGCACTGATCACGTGACTGATCATGCACTGATCACGTGACTGATCATGCACTGATCACGTGGCTATCATGCACTGATCACGTGGCTGATCATGCACTGATCACGTGGCTGATCATGCACTGATCACGTGACTGATCATGCACTGATCACGTGACTGATCATGCACTGATCACGTGGCTATCATGCACTGATCACGTGGCTGATCATGCAATGATCACGTAGCTACCATGTACTGATCACGTGACTGATCATGCACTGATCACGTAATTGATCATGCACTGATCACGTGGCTGATCATGCACTGATCACGTGGCTGATCATACACTGATCACGTGACTGATCATGCACTGATCACGTGACTGATCATGCACTGATCACGTGGCTATCATGCACTGATCACGTGGCTGACATACACTGATCACGTGCCTGATCATGCACTGATCACGTGGCTGATCATGCACTGATCACGTGACTGATCATGCACTGATCACGTGTCTGATCATGCACTGATCACGTGGCTATCATGCACTGCTCACGTGGCTGATCATGCCATGATCACGCAGCTACCATGTACTGGTCACATGACTGATCATGCACTGATCACGTGACTGATCATGCAGTGATCACGTGGCTATCATGCACTACTCACGTGGCTGATCATGCAATGATCATGTAGCTACCATGTACAGGTCACGTGAATGATCATACACCCATCAGGTGACTGATCATGCACTGATCACGTGGCTATCATGCACTGATCACGAGACTGATCATGCACTGATCACGTCTATATCATGCACTGATCACATGACTGCCCATGCACTGATCACGTGGATGATCATACACTAATCTTGTGACAGATCATGCACTGATCACGTGGCTGATCATGCACTGATACCGTGACTGAGCATGGACTGATCACATGACTATCATGTAGTGATCACGTGACTTAATGGCGCTGATCATGTGACTGATCATGCGCTGATCATGTTTGCTATCATACACTGATCATGTGCCTCTGGAGGCAATAAACAAAGAGCTGAGTAGGCACGAATCAAACAGTCAGCAGGCAATAATCATGGAACTCAGGTGTGAGGAATCATGCTGCTCAGCTGGCAATAATCAAGCAGCTGAGCAGGCAGGAATTACGCAGCACAGCTGGCAATTGTCAAGCAGATGACAGGCAGGAATCGTGCAGCTCAGCTGGCAATTGTCAAGCAGATGAGCAGACAGTAATCACGCAGCTCAGCAGGCCCAGATCACGTGACTGAGCATGCACTGTTCACGTGGCTGATCATACACTGATCACGTGATGATCATGCACTGATCACTTGGATATCATGCACTGATCACGTGGCTGATCATACACTGTTCACGTGTCTGACCATGCACTGATCACGTGGCTGATCATACACTGCTCACGTAACTGATCATGCACTGATCACGTGGCTATCATGCACTGATCACGTGGCTGAACATGCACTGTTCACGTGGCTGATCACACACCTGTCACGTGACATATCATGCACTGATCACGTGGCACTCATGCACTGATCACGTGGCTGATCATACTCTGCTCACGTAACTCATGCACACATCACGTGGCTATCATGCACTGCTCACGTGGCTCGTCATGGAATGATCACGTAGCAACCATATACTGGTCACGTGACTGATCATGCAAAGATCACGTAAATGATCATGCACTGTTCACGTGACTGATCATGTACTGATCACGTGACTGATCATGCACTGATCACGTGGCTATCATGCACTGCTCACGTGGCTGATCATGCAACGATCACGTAGCAACCATGTACTGGTCACGTGACTGATCATGCACTGATCACGTAATTGATCCTGCACTGATCACGTGGCTCATCATGCACTGATCACGTGGCTGATCACACATGTATCACGTGACTGATCATGCACTGATCACGTGGCTCTCATGCACTGATCACGTGGCTGTCATGCACTGATCACGTGGATATCATGCACTGATCACGTGGCTGATCACACACGTATCACATGACTGATCATGCACTGATCACGTGGCTATCATGCACTGATCACGTGGCTATCATGCACTGATCACGTGGCTGATCATGCAATGATCACGTAGCTACCATGCACTGTCACGTGACTGATCATGCACTGATCACGTAAATGATCATGCACTGATCACGTGACTGATCATGCACTGATCACGTGACTGATCATGCACTGATCACGTGGCTATCATGCACTGATCACGTGGCTGATCATGCACTGATCACGTAGCAATCATGCACTGATCACGTGACTGATCATGCACTGATCACGTGACTGATCATGCACTGATCACGTGGCTGATCATGCACTGATCACGTGGCTGATCACACATGATCACGTGACTGATCATGCACTGATCACGTGGCTGATCATGCACTGATCACGTGGCTGATCATGCACTGATCACGTGGCTATCATGCACTGATCACGTGGCTGATCATGCAATGATCACGTAGCTATCATGCACTGATCACGTGACTGATCATGCACTGATCACGTAATTGATCATGCACTGATCACGTGGCTGATCATGCACTGATCACGTGGCTGATCATGCACTGATCACGTAACTGATCATGCACTGATCACGTGACTGATCATGCACTGATCACGTGGCTATCATGCACTGATCACGTGGCTGATCATACACTGATCACGTGCCTGATCATGCACTGATCACGTGGCTGATCATGCACTGATCACGTGACTGATCATGCACTGATCACGTGTCTGATCATGCACTGATCACGTGGCTATCATGCACTGCTCACGTGGCTGATCATGCCATGATCACGCAGCTACCATGTACTGGTCACATGACTGATCATGCACTGATCACGTGACTGATCATGCACTGATCACGTGGCTATCATGCACTACTCACGTGGCTGATCATGCAATGATCATGTAGCTACCATGTACAGGTCACGTGAATGATCATACACCCATCAGGTGACTGATCATGCACTGATCACGTGGCTATCATGCACTGATCACGAGACTGATCATGCACTGATCACGTCTATATCATGCACTGATCACATGACTGCCCATGCACTGATCACGTGGATGATCATACACTAATCTTGTGACAGATCATGCACTGATCACGTGGCTGATCATGCACTGATACCGTGACTGAGCATGGACTGATCACATGACTATCATGTAGTGATCACGTGACTTAATGGCGCTGATCATGTGACTGATCATGCGCTGATCATGTTTGCTATCATACACTGATCATGTGCCTCTGGAGGCAATAAACAAAGAGCTGAGTAGGCACGAATCAAACAGTCAGCAGGCAATAATCATGGAACTCAGCTGTGAGGAATCATGCTGCTCAGCTGGCAATAATCAAGCAGCTGAGCAGGCAGGAATTACGCAGCACAGCTGGCAATTGTCAAGCAGATGACAGGCAGGAATCGTGCAGCTCAGCTGGCAATTGTCAAGCAGATGAGCAGACAGTAATCACGCAGCTCAGCAGGCCCAGATCACGTGACTGAGCATGCACTGTTCACGTGGCTGATCATACACTGATCACGTGATGATCATGCACTGATCACTTGGATATCATGCACTGATCACGTGGCTGATCATACACTGTTCACGTGTCTGACCATGCACTGATCACGTGGCTGATCATACACTGCTCACGTAACTGATCATGCACTGATCACGTGGCTATCATGCACTGATCACGTGGCTGAACATGCACTGTTCACGTGGCTGATCACACACCTGTCACGTGACATATCATGCACTGATCACGTGGCACTCATGCACTGATCACGTGGCTGATCATACTCTGCTCACGTAACTCATGCACACATCACGTGGCTATCATGCACTGCTCACGTGGCTCGTCATGGAATGATCACGTAGCAACCATATACTGGTCACGTGACTGATCATGCAAAGATCACGTAAATGATCATGCACTGTTCACGTGACTGATCATGTACTGATCACGTGACTGATCATGCACTGATCACGTGGCTATCATGCACTGCTCACGTGGCTGATCATGCAACGATCACGTAGCAACCATGTACTGGTCACGTGACTGATCATGCACTGATCACGTAATTGATCCTGCACTGATCACGTGGCTCATCATGCACTGATCACGTGGCTGATCACACATGATCACGTGACTGATCATGCACTGATCACGTGGCTCTCATGCACTGATCACGTGGCTGATCATGCACTGATCACGTGGATATCATGCACTGATCACGTGGCTGATCACACACGATCACATGACTGATCATGCACTGATCACGTGGCTATCATGCACTGATCACGTGGCTATCATGCACTGATCACGTGGCTGATCATGCAATGATCACGTAGCTACCATGTACTGTCACGTGACTGATCATGCACTGATCACGTAACTGATCATGCACTGATCACGTGACTGATCATGCACTGATCACGTGACTGATCATGCACTGATCACGTGGCTATCATGCACTGATCACGTGGCTGATCATGCACTGATCACGTAGCAATCATGCACTGATCACGTGACTGATCATGCACTGATCACGTGATTGATCATGCACTGATCACGTGGCTGATCATGCACTGATCACGTGGCTGATCACACATGATCACGTGACTGATCATGCACTGATCACGTGGCTATCATGCACTGATCACGTGGCTGATCATGCACTGATCACGTGGCTATCATGCACTGATCACGTGGCTGATCATGCAATGATCACGTAGCTATCATGTACTGGTCACGTGACTGATCATGCACTGATCACGTAATTGATCATGCACTGATCACGTGGCTGATCATGCACTGATCACGTGGCTGATCATGCACTGATCACGTGACTGATCATGCACTGATCACGTGACTGATCATGCACTGATCACGTGGCTATCATGCACTGATCACGTGGCTGATCATACACTGATCACGTGCCTGATCATGCACTGATCACGTGGCTGATCATGCACTGATCACGTGACTGATCATGCACTGATCACGTGTCTGATCATGCACTGATCACGTGGCTATCATGCACTGCTCACGTGGCTGATCATGCCATGATCACGCAGCTACCATGTACTGGTCACATGACTGATCATGCACTGATCACGTGACTGATCATGCAGTGATCACGTGGCTATCATGAACTACTCACGTGGCTGATCATGCAATGATCATGTAGCTACCATGTACAGGTCACGTGAATGATCATACACCCATCAGGTGACTGATCATGCACTGATCACGTGGCTATCATGCACTGATCACGAGACTGATCATGCACTGATCACGTCTATATCATGCACTGATCACATGACTGCCCATGCACTGATCACGTGGATGATCATACACTAATCTTGTGACAGATCATGCACTGATCACGTGGCTGATCATGCACTGATACCGTGACTGAGCATGGACTGATCACATGACTATCATGTAGTGATCACGTGACTTAATGGCGCTGATCATGTGACTGATCATGCGCTGATCATGTTTGCTATCATACACTGATCATGTGCCTCTGGAGGCAATAAACAAAGAGCTGAGTAGGCACGAATCAAACAGTCAGCAGGCAATAATCATGGAACTCAGGTGTGAGGAATCATGCTGCTCAGCTGGCAATAATCAAGCAGCTGAGCAGGCAGGAATTACGCAGCACAGCTGGCAATTGTCAAGCAGATGACAGGCAGGAATCGTGCAGCTCAGCTGGCAATTGTCAAGCAGATGAGCAGACAGTAATCACGCAGCTCAGCAGGCCCAGATCACGTGACTGAGCATGCACTGTTCACGTGGCTGATCATACACTGATCACGTGATGATCATGCACTGATCACTTGGATATCATGCACTGATCACGTGGCTGATCATACACTGTTCACGTGTCTGACCATGCACTGATCACGTGGCTGATCATACACTGCTCACGTAACTGATCATGCACTGATCACGTGGCTATCATGCACTGATCACGTGGCTGAACATGCACTGTTCACGTGGCTGATCACACACCTGTCACGTGACATATCATGCACTGATCACGTGGCACTCATGCACTGATCACGTGGCTGATCATACTCTGCTCACGTAACTCATGCACACATCACGTGGCTATCATGCACTGCTCACGTGGCTCGTCATGGAATGATCACGTAGCAACCATATACTGGTCACGTGACTGATCATGCAAAGATCACGTAAATGATCATGCACTGTTCACGTGACTGATCATGTACTGATCACGTGACTGATCATGCACTGATCACGTGGCTATCATGCTCTGCTCACGTGGCTGATCATGCAACGATCACGTAGCAACCATGTACTGGTCACGTGACTGATCATGCACTGATCACGTAATTGATCCTGCACTGATCACGTGGCTCATCATGCACTGATCACGTGGCTGATCACACATGTATCACGTGACTGATCATGCACTGATCACGTGGCTCTCATGCACTGATCACGTGGCTGTCATGCACTGATCACGTGGATATCATGCACTGATCACGTGGCTGATCACACACGTATCACATGACTGATCATGCACTGATCACGTGGCTATCATGCACTGATCACGTGGCTATCATGCACTGATCACGTGGCTGATCAGGCAATGATCACGTAGCTACCATGTACTGGTCACGTGACTGATCATGCACTGATCACGTAATTGATCATGCACTGATCATGTGGCTGATCATGCACTGATCACGTGGCTGATCATACACTGATCACATAACTGATCATGCACTGATCACGTGACTGATCATGCACTGATCACGTGGCTATCATGCACTGATCACTTGGCTGACATACACTGATCACGTGCCTGGTCATGCACTGATCACGTGGCTGATCATGCACTGATCACGTGACTGATCATGCACTGATCACGTGTCTGATCATGCACTGATCACGTGGCTATCATGCACTGCTCACGTGGCTGATCATGCCATGATCACGCAGCTACCATGTACTGGTCACATGACTGATCATGCACTGATCACGTGACTGATCATGCAGTGATCACGTGGCTATCATGAACTACTCACGTGGCTGATCATGCAATGATCATGTAGCTACCATGTACAGGTCACGTGAATGATCATACACCCATCAGGTGACTGATCATGCACTGATCACGTGGCTATCATGCACTGATCACGAGACTGATCATGCACTGATCACGTCTATATCATGCACTGATCACATGACTGCCCATGCACTGATCACGTGGATGATCATACACTAATCTTGTGACAGATCATGCACTGATCACGTGGCTGATCATGCACTGATACCGTGACTGAGCATGGACTGATCACATGACTATCATGTAGTGATCACGTGACTTAATGGCGCTGATCATGTGACTGATCATGCGCTGATCATGTTTGCTATCATACACTGATCATGTGCCTCTGGAGGCAATAAACAAAGAGCTGAGTAGGCACGAATCAAACAGTCAGCAGGCAATAATCATGGAACTCAGGTGTGAGGAATCATGCTGCTCAGCTGGCAATAATCAAGCAGCTGAGCAGGCAGGAATTACGCAGCACAGCTGGCAATTGTCAAGCAGATGACAGGCAGGAATCGTGCAGCTCAGCTGGCAATTGTCAAGCAGATGAGCAGACAGTAATCACGCAGCTCAGCAGGCCCAGATCACGTGACTGAGCATGCACTGTTCACGTGGCTGATCATACACTGATCACGTGATGATCATGCACTGATCACTTGGATATCATGCACTGATCACGTGGCTGATCATACACTGTTCACGTGTCTGACCATGCACTGATCACGTGGCTGATCATACACTGCTCACGTAACTGATCATGCACTGATCACGTGGCTATCATGCACTGATCACGTGGCTGAACATGCACTGTTCACGTGGCTGATCACACACCTGTCACGTGACATATCATGCACTGATCACGTGGCACTCATGCACTGATCACGTGGCTGATCATACTCTGCTCACGTAACTCATGCACACATCACGTGGCTATCATGCACTGCTCACGTGGCTCGTCATGGAATGATCACGTAGCAACCATATACTGGTCACGTGACTGATCATGCACTGATCACGTAAATGATCATGCACTGTTCACGTGACTGATCATGTACTGATCACGTGACTGATCATGCACTGATCACGTGGCTATCATGCTCTGCTCACGTGGCTGATCATGCAACGATCACGTAGCAACCATGTACTGGTCACGTGACTGATCATGCACTGATCACGTAATTGATCATGCACTGATCACGTGGCTCATCATGCACTGATCACGTGGCTGATCACACATGTATCACGTGACTGATCATGCACTGATCACGTGGCTCTCATGCACTGATCACGTGGCTGTCATGCACTGATCACGTGGATATCATGCACTGATCACGTGGCTGATCACACACGTATCACATGACTGATCATGCACTGATCACGTGGCTATCATGCACTGATCACGTGGCTATCATGCACTGATCACGTGGCTGATCATGCAATGATCACGTAGCTACCATGTACTGGTCACGTGACTGATCATGCACTGATCACGTAATTGATCATGCACTGATCACGTGGCTGATCATGCACTGATCACGTGGCTGATCATACACTGATCACATAACTGATCATGCACTGATCACGTGACTGATCATGCACTGATCACGTGGCTATCATGCACTGATCACGTGGCTGATCATGCACTGATCACGTGCCTGATCATGCACTGATCACGTGACTGATCATGCACTGATCACGTGACTGATCATGCACTGATCACGTGGCTGATCATGCACTGATCACGTGGCTATCATGCACTGATCACGTGGCTGATCATGCATGATCACGCAGCTACCATGCACTGGTCACATGACTGATCATGCACTGATCACGTGACTGATCATGCACTGATCACGTGGCTATCATGCACTGATCACGTGGCTGATCATGCACTGATCACGTGACTACCATGCACTGATCACGTGAATGATCATACACTGATCACGTGACTGATCATGCACTGATCACGTGGCTATCATGCACTGATCACGTGGCTGATCATGCACTGATCACGTAGCTATCATGCACTGATCACGTGACTGATCATGCACTGATCACGTGATGATCATGCACTGATCACGTGGCTGATCATGCACTGATCACGTGGCTGATCATGCACTGATCACGTGACTGATCATGCACTGATCACGTGACTGATCATGCACTGATCACGTGGCTATCATGCACTGATCACGTGGCTGATCATGCACTGATCACGTGGCTGATCATGCACTGATCACGTGACTGATCATGCACTGATCACATGTCTGATCATGCACTGATCACGTGGCTATCATGCACTGCTCACGTGGCTGATCATGCATGATCACGCAGCTATCATGCACTGATCACGTGACTGATCATGCACTGATCACGTGACTGATCATGCACTGATCACGTGGCTATCATGCACTGATCACGTGGCTGATCATGCACTGATCACGTAGCTACCATGCACTGATCACGTGACTGATCATGCACTGATCACGTGACTGATCATGCACTGATCACGTGGCTATCATGCACTGATCACGTGGCTGATCATGCACTGATCACGTGGCTGATCATGCACTGATCACGTGACTATCATGCACTGATCACGTGGCTGATCACACATGATCACGTGACTGATCATGCACTGATCACGTGGCTGATCATGCACTGATCACGTGGCTGATCATGCACTGATCACGTGGCTATCATGCACTGATCACGTGGCTGATCATGCAATGATCACGTAGCTACCATGTACTGGTCACGTGACTGATCATGCACTGATCACGTAATTGATCATGCACTGATCACGTGGCTGATCATGCACTGATCACGTGGCTGATCATGCACTGATCACGTAACTGATCATGCACTGATCACGTGACTGATCATGCACTGATCACGTGGCTATCATGCACTGATCACGTGGCTGATCATGCACTGATCACGTGCCTGATCATGCACTGATCACGTGGCTGATCATGCACTGATCACGTGACTGATCATGCACTGATCACGTGTCTGATCATGCACTGATCACGTGGCTATCATGCACTGCTCACGTGGCTGATCATGCCATGATCACGCAGCTACCATGTACTGGTCACATGACTGATCATGCACTGATCACGTGACTGATCATGCAGTGATCACGTGGCTATCATGCACTACTCACGTGGCTGATCATGCAATGATCATGTAGCTACCATGTACAGGTCACGTGAATGATCATACACCCATCAGGTGACTGATCATGCACTGATCACGTGGCTATCATGCACTGATCACGAGACTGATCATGCACTGATCACGTCTATATCATGCACTGATCACATGACTGCCCATGCACTGATCACGTGGATGATCATACACTAATCTTGTGACAGATCATGCACTGATCACGTGGCTGATCATGCACTGATACCGTGACTGAGCATGGACTGATCACATGACTATCATGTAGTGATCACGTGACTTAATGGCGCTGATCATGTGACTGATCATGCGCTGATCATGTTTGCTATCATACACTGATCATGTGCCTCTGGAGGCAATAAACAAAGAGCTGAGTAGGCACGAATCAAACAGTCAGCAGGCAATAATCATGGAACTCAGCTGTGAGGAATCATGCTGCTCAGCTGGCAATAATCAAGCAGCTGAGCAGGCAGGAATTACGCAGCACAGCTGGCAATTGTCAAGCAGATGACAGGCAGGAATCGTGCAGCTCAGCTGGCAATTGTCAAGCAGATGAGCAGACAGTAATCACGCAGCTCAGCAGGCCCAGATCACGTGACTGAGCATGCACTGTTCACGTGGCTGATCATACACTGATCACGTGATGATCATGCACTGATCACTTGGATATCATGCACTGATCACGTGGCTGATCATACACTGTTCACGTGTCTGACCATGCACTGATCACGTGGCTGATCATACACTGCTCACGTAACTGATCATGCACTGATCACGTGGCTATCATGCACTGATCACGTGGCTGAACATGCACTGTTCACGTGGCTGATCACACACCTGTCACGTGACATATCATGCACTGATCACGTGGCACTCATGCACTGATCACGTGGCTGATCATACTCTGCTCACGTAACTCATGCACACATCACGTGGCTATCATGCACTGCTCACGTGGCTCGTCATGGAATGATCACGTAGCTACCATATACTGGTCACGTGACTGATCATGCAAAGATCACGTAAATGATCATGCACTGTTCACGTGACTGATCATGTACTGATCACGTGACTGATCATGCACTGATCACGTGGCTATCATGCTCTGCTCACGTGGCTGATCATGCAACGATCACGTAGCAACCATGTACTGGTCACGTGACTGATCATGCACTGATCACGTAATTGATCCTGCACTGATCACGTGGCTCATCATGCACTGATCACGTGGCTGATCACACATGTATCACGTGACTGATCATGCACTGATCACGTGGCTATCATGCACTGATCACGTGGCTGTCATGCACTGATCACGTGGATATCATGCACTGATCACGTGGCTGATCACACACGTATCACATGACTGATCATGCACTGATCACGTGGCTATCATGCACTGATCACGTGGCTATCATGCACTGATCACGTGGCTGATCATGCAATGATCACGTAGCTACCATGTACTGGTCACGTGACTGATCATGCACTGATCACGTAATTGATCATGCACTGATCATGTGGCTGATCATGCACTGATCACGTGGCTGATCATACACTGATCACATAACTGATCATGCACTGATCACGTGACTGATCATGCACTGATCACGTGGCTATCATGCACTGATCACTTGGCTGACATACACTGATCACGTGCCTGGTCATGCACTGATCACGTGGCTGATCATGCACTGATCACGTGACTGATCATGCACTGATCTCGTGTCTGATCATGCACTGATCACGTGGCTATCATGCACTGCTCACGTGGCTGATCATGCCATGATCACGCAGCTACCATGTACTGGTCACATGACTGATCATGCACTGATCACGTGACTGATCATGCAGTGATCACGTGGCTATCATGAACTACTCACGTGGCTGATCATGCAATGATCATGTAGCTACCATGTACAGGTCACGTGAATGATCATACACCCATCAGGTGACTGATCATGCACTGATCACGTGGCTATCATGCACTGATCACGAGACTGATCATGCACTGTTCACGTCTATATCATGCACTGATCACATGACTGCCCATGCACTGATCACGTGGATGATCATACACTAATCTTGTGACAGATCATGCACTGATCACGTGGCTGATCATGCACTGATACCGTGACTGAGCATGGACTGATCACATGACTATCATGTAGTGATCACGTGACTTAATGGCGCTGATCATGTGACTGATCATGCGCTGATCATGTTTGCTATCATACACTGATCATGTGCCTCTGGAGGCAATAAACAAAGAGCTGAGTAGGCACGAATCAAACAGTCAGCAGGCAATAATCATGGAACTCAGGTGTGAGGAATCATGCTGCTCAGCTGGCAATAATCAAGCAGCTGAGCAGGCAGGAATTACGCAGCACAGCTGGCAATTGTCAAGCAGATGACAGGCAGGAATCGTGCAGCTCAGCTGGCAATTGTCAAGCAGATGAGCAGACAGTAATCACGCAGCTCAGCAGGCCCAGATCACGTGACTGAGCATGCACTGTTCACGTGGCTGATCATACACTGATCACGTGATGATCATGCACTGATCACTTGGATATCATGCACTGATCACGTGGCTGATCATACACTGTTCACGTGTCTGACCATGCACTGATCACGTGGCTGATCATACACTGCTCACGTAACTGATCATGCACTGATCACGTGGCTATCATGCACTGATCACGTGGCTGAACATGCACTGTTCACGTGGCTGATCACACACCTGTCACGTGACATATCATGCACTGATCACGTGGCACTCATGCACTGATCACGTGGCTGATCATACTCTGCTCACGTAACTCATGCACACATCACGTGGCTATCATGCACTGCTCACGTGGCTCGTCATGGAATGATCACGTAGCAACCATATACTGGTCACGTGACTGATCATGCAAAGATCACGTAAATGATCATGCACTGTTCACGTGACTGATCATGTACTGATCACGTGACTGATCATGCACTGATCACGTGGCTATCATGCACTGCTCACGTGGCTGATCATGCAACGATCACGTAGCAACCATGTACTGGTCACGTGACTGATCATGCACTGATCACGTAATTGATCATGCACTGATCACGTGGCTCATCATGCACTGATCACGTGGCTGATCACACATGTATCACGTGACTGATCATGCACTGATCACGTGGCTCTCATGCACTGATCACGTGGCTGTCATGCACTGATCACGTGGATATCATGCACTGATCACGTGGCTGATCACACACGTATCACATGACTGATCATGCACTGATCACGTGGCTATCATGCACTGATCACGTGGCTATCATGCACTGATCACGTGGCTGATCATGCAATGATCACGTAGCTACCATGTACTGGTCACGTGACTGATCATGCACTGATCACGTAATTGATCATGCACTGATCACGTGGCTGATCATGCACTGATCACGTGGCTGATCATACACTGATCACATAACTGATCATGCACTGATCACGTGACTGATCATGCACTGATCACGTGGCTATCATGCACTGATCACGTGGCTGACATGCACTGATCACGTGCCTGATCATGCACTGATCACGTGGCTGATCATGCACTGATCACGTGACTGATCATGCACTGATCACGTGTCTGATCATGCACTGATCACGTGGCTATCATGCACTGATCACGTGGCTGATCATGCCATGATCACGCAGCTATCATGTACTGGTCACGTGACTGATCATGCACTGATCACGTGACTGATCATGCACTGATCACGTGGCTATCATGCACTATCACGTGGCTGATCATGCACTGATCACGTAGCTACCATGTACTGGTCACGTGAATGATCATACACTGATCACGTGACTGATCATGCACTGATCACGTGGCTATCATGCACTGATCACGTGGCTGATCATGCACTGATCACGTGCCTGATCATGCACTGATCACGTGGCTGATCATGCACTGATCACGTGACTGATCATGCACTGATCACGTGACTGATCATGCACTGATCACGTGGCTATCATGCACTGATCACGTGGCTGATCATGCCATGATCACGCAGCTACCATGTACTGGTCACATGACTGATCATGCACTGATCACGTGACTGATCATGCACTGATCACGTGGCTATCATGACTACTCACGTGGCTGATCATGCAATGATCATGTAGCTACCATGTACAGGTCACGTGAATGATCATACACCCATCAGGTGACTGATCATGCACTGATCACGTGGCTATCATGCACTGATCACGAGACTGATCATGCACTGATCACGTCTATATCATGCACTGATCACATGACTGCCCATGCACTGATCACGTGGATGATCATACACTGATCTTGTGACAGATCATGCACTGATCACGTGGCTGATCATGCACTGATACCGTGACTGAGCATGGACTGATCACATGACTATCATGTAGTGATCACGTGACTTAATGGCGCTGATCATGTGACTGATCATGCGCTGATCATGTTTGCTATCATACACTGATCATGTGCCTCTGGAGGCAATAAACAAAGAGCTGAGTAGGCACGAATCAAACAGTCAGCAGGCAATAATCATGGAACTCAGGTGTGAGGAATCATGCTGCTCAGCTGGCAATAATCAAGCAGCTGAGCAGGCAGGAATTACGCAGCACAGCTGGCAATTGTCAAGCAGATGACAGGCAGGAATCGTGCAGCTCAGCTGGCAATTGTCAAGCAGATGAGCAGACAGTAATCACGCAGCTCAGCAGGCCCAGATCACGTGACTGATCATGCACTGATCACGTGGCTGATCATACACTGATCACGTGTCTGATCATGCACTGATCACGTGGCTGATCATACACTGCTCACGTAACTGATCATGCACTGATCACGTGGCTATCATGCACTGATCACGTGGCTGAACATGCACTGTTCACGTGGCTGATCACACACCTGTCACGTGACATATCATGCACTGATCACGTGGCACTCATGCACTGATCACGTGGCTGATCATACTCTGCTCACGTAACTCATGCACACATCACGTGGCTATCATGCACTGCTCACGTGGCTCGTCATGGAATGATCACGTAGCAACCATATACTGGTCACGTGACTGATCATGCAAAGATCACGTATATGATCATGCACTGTTCACGTGACTGATCATGTACTGATCACGTGACTGATAATGCACTGATCACGTGGCTATCATGCTCTGCTCACGTGGCTGATCATGCAACGATCACGTAGCAACCATGTACTGGTCACGTGACTGATCATGCACTGATCACGTAATTGATCCTGCACTGATCACGTGGCTCATCATGCACTGATCACGTGGCTGATCACACATGTATCACGTGACTGATCATGCACTGATCACGTGGCTCTCATGCACTGATCACGTGGCTGTCATGCACTGATCACGTGGATATCATGCACTGATCACGTGGCTGATCACACACGTATCACATGACTGATCATGCACTGATCACGTGGCTATCATGCACTGATCACGTGGCTATCATGCACTGATCACGTGGCTGATCATGCAATGATCACGTAGCTACCATGTACTGGTCACGTGACTGATCATGCACTGATCACGTAATTGATCATGCACTGATCACGTGGCTGATCATGCACTGATCACGTGGCTGATCATACACTGATCACGTAACTGATCATGCACTGATCACGTGACTGATCATGCACTGATCACGTGGCTATCATGCACTGATCACTTGGCTGACATACACTGATCACGTGCCTGGTCATGCACTGATCACGTGGCTGATCATGCACTGATCACGTGACTGATCATGCACTGATCTCGTGTCTGATCATGCACTGATCACGTGGCTATCATGCACTGCTCACGTGGCTGATCATGCCATGATCACGCAGCTACCATGTACTGGTCACATGACTGATCATGCACTGATCACGTGACTGATCATGCAGTGATCACGTGGCTATCATGCACTACTCACGTGGCTGATCATGCAATGATCATGTAGCTACCATGTACAGGTCACGTGAATGATCATACACCCATCAGGTGACTGATCATGCACTGATCACGTGGCTATCATGCACTGATCACGAGACTGATCATGCACTGATCACGTCTATATCATGCACTGATCACATGACTGCCCATGCACTGATCACGTGGATGATCATACACTAATCTTGTGACAGATCATGCACTGATCACGTGGCTGATCATGCACTGATACCGTGACTGAGCATGGACTGATCACATGACTATCATGTAGTGATCACGTGACTTAATGGCGCTGATCATGTGACTGATCATGCGCTGATCATGTTTGCTATCATACACTGATCATGTGCCTCTGGAGGCAATAAACAAAGAGCTGAGTAGGCACGAATCAAACAGTCAGCAGGCAATAATCATGGAACTCAGGTGTGAGGAATCATGCTGCTCAGCTGGCAATAATCAAGCAGCTGAGCAGGCAGGAATTACGCAGCACAGCTGGCAATTGTCAAGCAGATGACAGGCAGGAATCGTGCAGCTCAGCTGGCAATTGTCAAGCAGATGAGCAGACAGTAATCACGCAGCTCAGCAGGCCCAGATCACGTGACTGAGCATGCACTGTTCACGTGGCTGATCATACACTGATCACGTGATGATCATGCACTGATCACTTGGATATCATGCACTGATCACGTGGCTGATCATACACTACTCACGTAACTGATCATGCACTGATCACGTGGCTATCATGCACTGATCACGTGGCTGAACATGCACTGTTCACGTGGCTGATCACACACCTGTCACGTGACATATCATGCACTGATCACGTGGCACTCATGCACTGATCACGTGGCTGATCATACTCTGCTCACGTAACTCATGCACACATCACGTGGCTATCATGCACTGCTCACGTGGCTGTCATGGAATGATCACGTAGCAACCATATACTGGTCACGTGACTGATCATGCACTGATCACGTAAATGATCATGCACTGTTCACGTGACTGATCATGTACTGATCACGTGACTGATCATGCACTGATCACGTGGCTATCATGCACTGCTCACGTGGCTGATCATGCAACGATCACGTAGCAACCATGTACTGGTCACGTGACTGATCATGCACTGATCACGTAATTGATCCTGCACTGATCACGTGGCTCATCATGCACTGATCACGTGGCTGATCACACATGTATCACGTGACTGATCATGCACTGATCACGTGGCTATCATGCACTGATCACGTGGCTGTCATGCACTGATCACGTGGATATCATGCACTGATCACGTGGCTGATCACACACGATCACATGACTGATCATGCACTGATCACGTGGCTATCATGCACTGATCACGTGGCTGATCATGCAATGATCACGTAGCTACCATGTACTGATCACGTGACTGATCATGCACTGATCACGTGGCTGATCATGCACTGATCACGTGGCTGATCATGCACTGATCACGTGGCTGATCATGCACTGATCACGTGGCTGATCATGCACTGATCACGTGACTGATCATGCACTGATCACGTGGCTGATCATGCACTGATCACGTGGCTATCATGCACTGATCACGTGGCTGATCATGCACTGATCACGTAGCTATCATGCACTGATCACGTGACTGATCATGCACTGATCACGTAACTGATCATGCACTGATCACGTGGCTGATCATGCACTGATCACGTGGCTGATCATGCACTGATCACGTGACTGATCATGCACTGATCACGTGACTGATCATGCACTGATCACGTGGCTATCATGCACTGATCACGTGGCTGATCATGCACTGATCACGTGACTGATCATGCACTGATCACGTGGCTGATCATGCACTGATCACGTGACTGATCATGCACTGATCACGTGACTGATCATGCACTGATCACGTGGCTATCATGCACTGATCACGTGGCTGATCATGCATGATCACGCAGCTATCATGCACTGATCACGTGACTGATCATGCACTGATCACGTGACTGATCATGCACTGATCACGTGGCTATCATGCACTGATCACGTGGCTGATCATGCACTGATCACTAGCTACCATGTACTGATCACGTGACTGATCATGCACTGATCACGTGACTGATCATGCACTGATCACGTGGCTATCATGCACTGATCACGTGGCTGATCATGCAATGATCACGTAGCTACCATGTACTGGTCACGTGACTGATCATGCACTGATCACGTAATTGATCATGCACTGATCACGTGGCTGATCATGCACTGATCACGTGGCTGATCATACACTGATCACGTGACTGATCATGCACTGATCACGTGACTGATCATGCACTGATCACGTGGCTATCATGCACTGATCACGTGGCTGATCATGCACTGATCACGTGCCTGATCATGCACTGATCACGTGACTGATCATGCACTGATCACGTGTCTGATCATGCACTGATCACGTGGCTATCATGCACTGCTCACGTGGCTGATCATGCCATGATCACGCAGCTACCATGTACTGGTCACATGACTGATCATGCACTGATCACGTGACTGATCATGCAGTGATCACGTGGCTATCATGCACTACTCACGTGGCTGATCATGCAATGATCATGTAGCTACCATGTACAGGTCACGTGAATGATCATACACCCATCAGGTGACTGATCATGCACTGATCACGTGGCTATCATGCACTGATCACGAGACTGATCATGCACTGTTCACGTCTATATCATGCACTGATCACATGACTGCCCATGCACTGATCACGTGGATGATCATACACTAATCTTGTGACAGATCATGCACTGATCACGTGGCTGATCATGCACTGATACCGTGACTGAGCATGGACTGATCACATGACTATCATGTAGTGATCACGTGACTTAATGGCGCTGATCATGTGACTGATCATGCGCTGATCATGTTTGCTATCATACACTGATCATGTGCCTCTGGAGGCAATAAACAAAGAGCTGAGTAGGCACGAATCAAACAGTCAGCAGGCAATAATCATGGAACTCAGGTGTGAGGAATCATGCTGCTCAGCTGGCAATAATCAAGCAGCTGAGCAGGCAGGAATTACGCAGCACAGCTGGCAATTGTCAAGCAGATGACAGGCAGGAATCGTGCAGCTCAGCTGGCAATTGTCAAGCAGATGAGCAGACAGTAATCACGCAGCTCAGCAGGCCCAGATCACGTGACTGAGCATGCACTGTTCACGTGGCTGATCATACACTGATCACGTGATGATCATGCACTGATCACTTGGATATCATGCACTGATCACGTGGCTGATCATACACTGCTCACGTAACTGATCATGCACTGATCACGTGGCTATCATGCACTGATCACGTGGCTGAACATGCACTGTTCACGTGGCTGATCACACACCTGTCACGTGACATATCATGCACTGATCACGTGGCACTCATGCACTGATCACGTGGCTGATCATACTCTGCTCACGTAACTCATGCACACATCACGTGGCTATCATGCACTGCTCACGTGGCTCGTCATGGAATGATCACGTAGCAACCATATACTGGTCACGTGACTGATCATGCAAAGATCACGTAAATGATCATGCACTGTTCACGTGACTGATCATGTACTGATCACGTGACTGATCATGCACTGATCACGTGGCTATCATGCTCTGCTCACGTGGCTGATCATGCAACGATCACGTAGCAACCATGTACTGGTCACGTGACTGATCATGCACTGATCACGTAATTGATCCTGCACTGATCACGTGGCTCATCATGCACTGATCACGTGGCTGATCACACATGTATCACGTGACTGATCATGCACTGATCACGTGGCTCTCATGCACTGATCACGTGGCTGTCATGCACTGATCACGTGGATATCATGCACTGATCACGTGGCTGATCACACACGTATCACATGACTGATCATGCACTGATCACGTGGCTATCATGCACTGATCACGTGGCTATCATGCACTGATCACGTGGCTGATCATGCAATGATCACGTAGCTACCATGTACTGGTCACGTGACTGATCATGCACTGATCACGTAATTGATCATGCACTGATCACGTGGCTGATCATGCACTGATCACGTGGCTGATCATACACTGATCACATAACTGATCATGCACTGATCACGTGACTGATCATGCACTGATCACGTGGCTATCATGCACTGATCACGTGGCTGATCATACACTGATCACGTGACTGATCATGCACTGATCACGTGGCTGATCATGCACTGATCACGTGACTGATCATGCACTGATCACGTGATGATCATGCACTGATCACGTGGCTATCATGCACTGATCACGTGGCTGATCATGCACTGATCACGTGTCTGATCATGCACTGATCACGTGGCTGATCATGCACTGATCACGTGACTGATCATGCACTGATCACGTGGCTATCATGCACTGATCACGTGGCTGATCATGCACTGATCACGTGGCTGATCACACACTGTCACGTGACTATCATGCACTGATCACGTGGCACTCATGCACTGATCACGTGGCTGATCATACACTGATCACGTAACTCATGCACTGATCACGTGGCTATCATGCACTGATCACGTGGCTGATCATGCAATGATCACGTAGCAACCATATACTGGTCACGTGACTGATCATGCACTGATCACGTAAATGATCATGCACTGATCACGTGACTGATCATGCACTGATCACGTGACTGATCATGCACTGATCACGTGGCTATCATGCACTGATCACGTGGCTGATCATGCAACGATCACGTAGCAACCATGTACTGGTCACGTGACTGATCATGCACTGATCACGTAATTGATCATGCACTGATCACGTGGCTCATCATGCACTGATCACGTGGCTGATCACACATGATCACGTGACTGATCATGCACTGATCACGTGGCTATCATGCACTGATCACGTGGCTGATCATGCACTGATCACGTGGATATCATGCACTGATCACGTGGCTGATCACACACGATCACATGACTGATCATGCACTGATCACGTGGCTATCATGCACTGATCACGTGGCTATCATGCACTGATCACGTGGCTGATCATGCAATGATCACGTAGCTACCATGTACTGGTCACGTGACTGATCATGCACTGATCACGTAATTGATCATGCACTGATCACGTGACTGATCATGCACTGATCACGTGGCTGATCATGCACTGATCACGTGACTATCATGCACTGATCACGTGGCTGATCATGCATGATCACGCAGCTATCATGCACTGATCACGTGACTGATCATGCACTGATCACGTGACTGATCATGCACTGATCACGTGGCTATCATGCACTGATCACGTGGCTGATCATGCACTGATCACGTAGCTATCATGCACTGATCACGTGACTGATCATGCACTGATCACGTGACTGATCATGCACTGATCACGTGGCTATCATGCACTGATCACGTGGCTGATCATGCACTGATCACGTAGCTACCATGCACTGGTCACGTGACTGATCATGCACTGATCACGTAACTGATCATGCACTGATCACGTGGCTGATCATGCACTGATCACGTGGCTGATCATGCACTGATCACGTGACTGATCATGCACTGATCACGTGACTGATCATGCACTGATCACGTGGCTATCATGCACTGATCACGTGGCTGATCATACACTGATCACGTGACTGATCATGCACTGATCACGTGACTGATCATGCACTGATCACATGACTGATCATGCACTGATCACGTGGCTATCATGCACTGATCACGTGGCTGATCATGCCATGATCACGCAGGTATCATGCACTGGTCACATGACTGATCATGCACTGATCACGTGACTGATCATGCACTGATCACGTGGCTATCATGCACTGATCACGTGGCTGATCATGCACTGATCACGTAGCTACCATGTACTGGTCACGTGACTGATCATACACTGATCACGTGACTGATCATGCACTGATCACGTGGCTATCATGCACTGATCACGTGGCTGATCATGCACTGATCACGTGGCTGATCATGCACTGATCACGTGACTATCATGCACTGATCACGTGGCTGATCACACATGATCACGTGACTGATCATGCACTGATCACGTGGCTATCATGCACTGATCACGTGGCTGATCATGCACTGATCACGTGGCTATCATGCACTGATCACGTGGCTGATCATGCAATGATCACGTAGCTACCATGTACTGGTCACGTGACTGATCATGCACTGATCACGTAATTGATCATGCACTGATCACGTGGCTGATCATGCACTGATCACGTGGCTGATCATACACTGATCACATAACTGATCATGCACTGATCACGTGACTGATCATGCACTGATCACGTGGCTATCATGCACTGATCACTTGGCTGGACATACACTGATCACGTGCCTGATCATGCACTGATCACGTGGCTGATCATGCACTGATCACGTGACTGATCATGCACTGATCACGTGTCTGATCATGCACTGATCACGTGGCTATCATGCACTGCTCACGTGGCTGATCATGCCATGATCACGCAGCTACCATGTACTGGTCACATGACTGATCATGCACTGATCACGTGACTGATCATGCAGTGATCACGTGGCTATCATGCACTACTCACGTGGCTGATCATGCAATGATCATGTAGCTACCATGTACAGGTCACGTGAATGATCATACACCCATCAGGTGACTGATCATGCACTGATCACGTGGCTATCATGCACTGATCACGAGACTGATCATGCACTGTTCACGTCTATATCATGCACTGATCACATGACTGCCCATGCACTGATCACGTGGATGATCATACACTAATCTTGTGACAGATCATGCACTGATCACGTGGCTGATCATGCACTGATACCGTGACTGAGCATGGACTGATCACATGACTATCATGTAGTGATCACGTGACTTAATGGCGCTGATCATGTGACTGATCATGCGCTGATCATGTTTGCTATCATACACTGATCATGTGCCTCTGGAGGCAATAAACAAAGAGCTGAGTAGGCACGAATCAAACAGTCAGCAGGCAATAATCATGGAACTCAGCTGTGAGGAATCATGCTGCTCAGCTGGCAATAATCAAGCAGGTGAGCAGGCAGGAATTACGCAGCACAGCTGGCAATTGTCAAGCAGATGACAGGCAGGAATCGTGCAGCTCAGCTGGCAATTGTCAAGCAGATGAGCAGACAGTAATCACGCAGCTCAGCAGGCCCAGATCACGTGACTGAGCATGCACTGTTCACGTGGCTGATCATACACTGATCACGTGATGATCATGCACTGATCACTTGGATATCATGCACTGATCACGTGGCTGATCATACACTGTTCACGTGTCTGACCATGCACTGATCACGTGGCTGATCATACACTGCTCACGTAACTGATCATGCACTGATCACGTGGCTATCATGCACTGATCACGTGGCTGAACATGCACTGTTCACGTGGCTGATCACACACCTGTCACGTGACATATCATGCACTGATCACGTGGCACTCATGCACTGATCACGTGGCTGATCATACTCTGCTCACGTAACTCATGCACACATCACGTGGCTATCATGCACTGCTCACGTGGCTCGTCATGGAATGATCACGTAGCAACCATATACTGGTAACGTGACTGATCATGCAAAGATCACGTAAATGATCATGCACTGTTCACGTGACTGATCATGTACTGATCACGTGACTGATCATGCACTGATCACGTGGCTATCATGCTCTGCTCACGTGGCTGATCATGCAACGATCACGTAGCAACCATGTACTGGTCACGTGACTGATCATGCACTGATCACGTAATTGATCCTGCACTGATCACGTGGCTCATCATGCACTGATCACGTGGCTGATCACACATGTATCACGTGACTGATCATGCACTGATCACGTGGCTCTCATGCACTGATCACGTGGCTGTCATGCACTGATCACGTGGATATCATGCACTGATCACGTGGCTGATCACACACGTATCACATGACTGATCATGCACTGATCACGTGGCTATCATGCACTGATCACGTGGCTATCATGCACTGATCACGTGGCTGATCATGCAATGATCACGTAGCTACCATGTACTGGTCACGTGACTGATCATGCACTGATCACGTAATTGATCATGCACTGATCATGTGGCTGATCATGCACTGATCACGTGGCTGATCATGCACTGATCACATAACTGATCATGCACTGATCACGTGACTGATCATGCACTGATCACGTGGCTATCATGCACTGATCACTTGGCTGACATACACTGATCACGTGCCTGGTCATGCACTGATCACGTGGCTGATCATGCACTGATCACGTGACTGATCATGCACTGATCACGTGTCTGATCATGCACTGATCACGTGGCTATCATGCACTGCTCACGTGGCTGATCATGCCATGATCACGCAGCTACCATGTACTGGTCACATGACTGATCATGCACTGATCACGTGACTGATCATGCAGTGATCACGTGGCTATCATGAACTACTCACGTGGCTGATCATGCAATGATCATGTAGCTACCATGTACAGGTCACGTGAATGATCATACACCCATCAGGTGACTGATCATGCACTGATCACGTGGCTATCATGCACTGATCACGAGACTGATCATGCACTGTTCACGTCTATATCATGCACTGATCACATGACTGCCCGTGCACTGATCACGTGGATGATCATACACTAATCTTGTGACAGATCATGCACTGATCACGTGGCTGATCATGCACTGATACCGTGACTGAGCATGGACTGATCACATGACTATCATGTAGTGATCACGTGACTTAATGGCGCTGATCATGTGACTGATCATGCGCTGATCATGTTTGCTATCATACACTGATCATGTGCCTCTGGAGGCAATAAACAAAGAGCTGAGTAGGCACGAATCAAACAGTCAGCAGGCAATAATCATGGAACTCAGGTGTGAGGAATCATGCTGCTCAGCTGGCAATAATCAAGCAGCTGAGCAGGCAGGAATTACGCAGCACAGCTGGCAATTGTCAAGCAGATGACAGGCAGGAATCGTGCAGCTCAGCTGGCAATTGTCAAGCAGATGAGCAGACAGTAATCACGCAGCTCAGCAGGCCCAGATCACGTGACTGAGCATGCACTGTTCACGTGGCTGATCATACACTGATCACGTGATGATCATGCACTGATCACTTGGATATCATGCACTGATCACGTGGCTGATCATACACTGTTCACGTGTCTGACCATGCACTGATCACGTGGCTGATCATACACTGCTCACGTAACTGATCATGCACTGATCACGTGGCTATCATGCACTGATCACGTGGCTGAACATGCACTGTTCACGTGGCTGATCACACACCTGTCACGTGACATATCATGCACTGATCACGTGGCACTCATGCACTGATCACGTGGCTGATCATACTCTGCTCACGTAACTCATGCACACATCACGTGGCTATCATGCACTGCTCACGTGGCTCGTCATGGAATGATCACGTAGCAACCATATACTGGTCACGTGACTGATCATGCAAAGATCACGTAAATGATCATGCACTGTTCACGTGACTGATCATGTACTGATCACGTGACTGATCATGCACTGATCACGTGGCTATCATGCTCTGCTCACGTGGCTGATCATGCAACGATCACGTAGCAACCATGTACTGGTCACGTGACTGATCATGCACTGATCACGTAATTGATCCTGCACTGATCACGTGGCTCATCATGCACTGATCACGTGGCTGATCACACATGTATCACGTGACTGATCATGCACTGATCCCGTGGCTCTCATGCACTGATCACGTGGCTGTCATGCACTGATCACGTGGATATCATGCACTGATCACGTGGCTGATCACACACGTATCACATGACTGATCATGCACTGATCACGTGGCTATCATGCACTGATCACGTGGCTATCATGCACTGATCACGTGGCTGATCAGGCAATGATCACGTAGCTACCATGTACTGGTCACGTGACTGATCATGCACTGATCACGTAATTGATCATGCACTGATCACGTGGCTGATCATGCACTGATCACGTGGCTGATCATACACTGATCACGTAACTGATCATGCACTGATCACGTGACTGATCATGCACTGATCACGTGGCTATCATGCACTGATCACTTGGCTGATCATACACTGATCACGTGCTGATCATGCACTGATCACGTGACTGATCATGCACTGATCACGTGACTGATCATGCACTGATCACGTGTCTGATCATGCACTGATCACGTGGCTATCATGCACTGCTCACGTGGCTGATCATGCCATGATCACGCAGCTACCATGTACTGGTCACATGACTGATCATGCACTGATCACGTGACTGATCATGCACTGATCACGTGGCTATCATGAACTACTCACGTGGCTGATCATGCAATGATCATGTAGCTACCATGCACAGGTCACGTGAATGATCATACACTGATCAGGTGACTGATCATGCACTGATCACGTGGCTATCATGCACTGATCACGTGGCTGATCATGCACTGATCACGTAGCTATCATGCACTGATCACGTGACTGATCATGCACTGATCACGTGACTGATCATGCACTGATCACGTGGCTGATCATGCACTGATCACGTGGCTGATCATGCACTGATCACGTGACTGATCATGCACTGATCACGTGACTGATCATGCACTGATCACGTGGCTATCATGCACTGATCACGTGGCTGATCATACACTGATCACGTGCCTGATCATGCACTGATCACGTGGCTGATCATGCACTGATCACGTGATGATCATGCACTGATCACGTGCTGATCATGCACTGATCACGTGGCTATCATGCACTGCTCACGTGGCTGATCATGCATGATCACGCAGCTACCATGCACTGATCACGTGACTGATCATGCACTGATCACGTGACTGATCATGCACTGATCACGTGGCTATCATGCACTGATCACGTGGCTGATCATGCACTGATCACGTAGCTACCATGCACTGATCACGTGGCTGATCATACACTGATCACGTGACTGATCATGCACTGATCACGTGGCTATCATGCACTGATCACGTGGCTGATCATGCACTGTTCACGTGGCTGATCACACACCTGTCACGTGACATATCATGCACTGATCACGTGGCACTCATGCACTGATCACGTGGCTGATCATACTCTGCTCACGTAACTCATGCACACATCACGTGGCTATCATGCACTGCTCACGTGGCTCTCATGGAATGATCACGTAGCAACCATATACTGGTAACGTGACTGATCATGCAAAGATCACGTAAATGATCATGCACTGTTCACGTGACTGATCATGTACTGATCACGTGACTGATCATGCACTGATCACGTGGCTATCATGCACTGCTCACGTGGCTGATCATGCAACGATCACGTAGCAACCATGTACTGGTCACGTGACTGATCATGCACTGATCACGTAATTGATCATGCACTGATCACGTGGCTCATCATGCACTGATCACGTGGCTGATCACACATGTATCACGTGACTGATCATGCACTGATCACGTGGCTATCATGCACTGATCACGTGGCTGTCATGCACTGATCACGTGGATATCATGCACTGATCACGTGGCTGATCACACACGTATCACATGACTGATCATGCACTGATCACGTGGCTATCATGCACTGATCACGTGGCTATCATGCACTGATCACGTGGCTGATCAGGCAATGATCACGTAGCTACCATGTACTGGTCACGTGACTGATCATGCACTGATCACGTAATTGATCATGCACTGATCACGTGGCTGATCATGCACTGATCACGTGGCTGATCATACACTGATCTCATAACTGATCATGCACTGATCACGTGACTGATCATGCACTGATCACGTGGCTATCATGCACTGATCACTTGGCTGGACATACACTGATCACGTGCTGGTCATGCACTGATCACGTGGCTGATCATGCACTGATCACGTGACTGATCATGCACTGATCTCGTGTCTGATCATGCACTGATCACGTGGCTATCATGCACTGCTCACGTGGCTGATCATGCCATGATCACGCAGCTACCATGTACTGGTCACATGACTGATCATGCACTGATCACGTGACTGATCATGCAGTGATCACGTGGCTATCATGAACTACTCACGTGGCTGATCATGCAATGATCATGTAGCTACCATGTACAGGTCACGTGAATGATCATACACCCATCAGGTGACTGATCATGCACTGATCACGTGGCTATCATGCACTGATCACGAGACTGATCATGCACTGTTCACGTCTATATCATGCACTGATCACATGACTGCCCGTGCACTGATCACGTGGATGATCATACACTAATCTTGTGACAGATCATGCACTGATCACGTGGCTGATCATGCACTGATACCGTGACTGAGCATGGACTGATCACATGACTATCATGTAGTGATCACGTGACTTAATGGCGCTGATCATGTGACTGATCATGCGCTGATCATGTTTGCTATCATACACTGATCATGTGCCTCTGGAGGCAATAAACAAAGAGCTGAGTAGGCACGAATCAAACAGTCAGCAGGCAATAATCATGGAACTCAGGTGTGAGGAATCATGCTGCTCAGCTGGCAATAATCAAGCAGCTGAGCAGGCAGGAATTACGCAGCACAGCTGGCAATTGTCAAGCAGATGACAGGCAGGAATCGTGCAGCTCAGCTGGCAATTGTCAAGCAGATGAGCAGACAGTAATCACGCAGCTCAGCAGGCCCAGATCACGTGACTGAGCATGCACTGTTCACGTGGCTGATCATACACTGATCACGTGATGATCATGCACTGATCACTTGGATATCATGCACTGATCACGTGGCTGATCATACACTGCTCACGTAACTGATCATGCACTGATCACGTGGCTATCATGCACTGATCACGTGGCTGAACATGCACTGTTCACGTGGCTGATCACACACCTGTCACGTGACATATCATGCACTGATCACGTGGCACTCATGCACTGATCACGTGGCTGATCATACTCTGCTCACGTAACTCATGCACACATCACGTGGCTATCATGCACTGCTCACGTGGCTCGTCATGGAATGATCACGTAGCAACCATATACTGGTCACGTGACTGATCATGCAAAGATCACGTAAATGATCATGCACTGTTCACGTGACTGATCATGTACTGATCACGTGACTGATCATGCACTGATCACGTGGCTATCATGCTCTGCTCACGTGGCTGATCATGCAACGATCACGTAGCAACCATGTACTGGTCACGTGACTGATCATGCACTGATCACGTAATTGATCCTGCACTGATCACGTGGCTCATCATGCACTGATCACGTGGCTGATCACACATGTATCACGTGACTGATCATGCACTGATCCCGTGGCTCTCATGCACTGATCACGTGGCTGTCATGCACTGATCACGTGGATATCATGCACTGATCACGTGGCTGATCACACACGTATCACATGACTGATCATGCACTGATCACGTGGCTATCATGCACTGATCACGTGGCTGATCATGCAATGATCACGTAGCTACATGTACTGATCACGTGACTGATCATGCACTGATCACGTGGCTATCATGCACTGATCACGTGGCTGATCATGCACTGATCACGTGGCTGATCATGCACTGATCACGTGGCTGATCACACACTGATCACGTGACTGATCATGCACTGATCACGTGGCTATCATGCACTGATCACGTGGCTATCATGCACTGATCACGTGGCTGATCATGCACTGATCACGTAGCTATCATGCACTGGTCACGTGACTGATCATGCACTGATCACGTAATTGATCATGCACTGATCACGTGGCTGATCATGCACTGATCACGTGGCTGATCATGCACTGATCACATGACTGATCATGCACTGATCACGTGACTGATCATGCACTGATCACGTGGCTATCATGCACTGATCACGTGGCTGATCATGCACTGATCACGTGACTGATCATGCACTGATCACGTGGCTGATCATGCACTGATCACGTGACTGATCATGCACTGATCACGTGTCTGATCATGCACTGATCACGTGGCTATCATGCACTGATCACGTGGCTGATCATGCATGATCACGCAGCTACCATGCACTGATCACGTGACTGATCATGCACTGATCACGTGACTGATCATGCACTGATCACGTGGCTATCATGCACTGATCACGTGGCTGATCATGCACTGATCATGTAGCTACCATGTACTGATCACGTGACTGATCATGCACTGATCACGTGACTGATCATGCACTGATCACGTGGCTATCATGCACTGATCACGTGGCTGATCATGCAATGATCACGTAGCTACCATGCACTGATCACGTGACTGATCATGCACTGATCACGTAATTGATCATGCACTGATCACGTGGCTGATCATGCACTGATCACGTGGCTGATCATGCACTGATCACGTGACTGATCATGCACTGATCACGTGACTGATCATGCACTGATCACGTGGCTATCATGCACTGATCACGTGGCTGACATACACTGATCACGTGGCTGATCATGCACTGATCACGTGACTGATCATGCACTGATCACGTGTCTGATCATGCACTGATCACGTGGCTATCATGCACTGCTCACGTGGCTGATCATGCCATGATCACGCAGCTACCATGTACTGGTCACATGACTGATCATGCACTGATCACGTGACTGATCATGCAGTGATCACGTGGCTATCATGCACTACTCACGTGGCTGATCATGCAATGATCATGTAGCTACCATGTACAGGTCACGTGAATGATCATACACCCATCAGGTGACTGATCATGCACTGATCACGTGGCTATCATGCACTGATCACGAGACTGATCATGCACTGATCACGTCTATATCATGCACTGATCACATGACTGCCATGCACTGATCACGTGGATGATCATACACTAATCTTGTGACAGATCATGCACTGATCACGTGGCTGATCATGCACTGATACCGTGACTGAGCATGGACTGATCACATGACTATCATGTAGTGATCACGTGACTTAATGGCGCTGATCATGTGACTGATCATGCGCTGATCATGTTTGCTATCATACACTGATCATGTGCCTCTGGAGGCAATAAACAAAGAGCTGAGTAGGCACGAATCAAACAGTCAGCAGGCAATAATCATGGAACTCAGGTGTGAGGAATCATGCTGCTCAGCTGGCAATAATCAAGCAGCTGAGCAGGCAGGAATTACGCAGCACAGCTGGCAATTGTCAAGCAGATGACAGGCAGGAATCGTGCAGCTCAGCTGGCAATTGTCAAGCAGATGAGCAGACAGTAATCACGCAGCTCAGCAGGCCCAGATCACGTGACTGAGCATGCACTGTTCACGTGGCTGATCATACACTGATCACGTGATGATCATGCACTGATCACTTGGATATCATGCACTGATCACGTGGCTGATCATACACTGCTCACGTAACTGATCATGCACTGATCACGTGGCTATCATGCACTGATCACGTGGCTGAACATGCACTGTTCACGTGGCTGATCACACACCTGTCACGTGACATATCATGCACTGATCACGTGGCACTCATGCACTGATCACGTGGCTGATCATACTCTGCTCACGTAACTCATGCACACATCACGTGGCTATCATGCACTGCTCACGTGGCTGTCATGGAATGATCACGTAGCAACCATATACTGGTCACGTGACTGATCATGCAAAGATCACGTAAATGATCATGCACTGTTCACGTGACTGATCATGTACTGATCACGTGACTGATCATGCACTGATCACGTGGCTATCATGCTCTGCTCACGTGGCTGATCATGCAACGATCACGTAGCAACCATGTACTGGTCACGTGACTGATCATGCACTGATCACGTAATTGATCCTGCACTGATCACGTGGCTCATCATGCACTGATCACGTGGCTGATCACACATGTATCACGTGACTGATCATGCACTGATCACGTGGCTCTCATGCACTGATCACGTGGCTGTCATGCACTGATCACGTGGATATCATGCACTGATCACGTGGCTGATCACACACGTATCACATGACTGATCATGCACTGATCACGTGGCTATCATGCACTGATCACGTGGCTATCATGCACTGATCACGTGGCTGATCAGGCAATGATCACGTAGCTACCATGTACTGGTCACGTGACTGATCATGCACTGATCACGTAATTGATCATGCACTGATCATGTGGCTGATCATGCACTGATCACGTGGCTGATCATACACTGATCACATACTGATCATGCACTGATCACGTGACTGATCATGCACTGATCACGTGGCTATCATGCACTGATCACTTGGCTGGACATACACTGATCACGTGCCTGATCATGCACTGATCACGTGGCTGATCATGCACTGATCACGTGACTGATCATGCACTGATCACGTGATGATCATGCACTGAACACGTGGATATCATGCACTGATCACGTGGCTGATCATGCACTGATCACGTGTCTGACCATGCACTGATCACGTGGCTGATCATGCACTGATCACGTGACTGATCATGCACTGATCACGTGGCTATCATGCACTGATCACGTGGCTGATCATGCACTGATCACGTGGCTGATCACACACCTGTCACGTGACATATCATGCACTGATCACGTGGCATCATGCACTGATCACGTGGCTGATCATACACTGATCACGTAACTCATGCACACATCACGTGGCTATCATGCACTGCTCACGTGGCTGTCATGCAATGATCACGTAGCAACCATATACTGGTCACGTGACTGATCATGCACTGATCACGTAAATGATCATGCACTGATCACGTGACTGATCATGCACTGATCACGTGACTGATCATGCACTGATCACGTGGCTATCATGCACTGATCACGTGGCTGATCATGCAACGATCACGTAGCAACCATGTACTGGTCACGTGACTGATCATGCACTGATCACGTAATTGATCATGCACTGATCACGTGGCTCATCATGCACTGATCACGTGGCTGATCACACATGATCACGTGACTGATCATGCACTGATCACGTGGCTCTCATGCACTGATCACGTGGCTGTCATGCACTGATCACGTGGATATCATGCACTGATCACGTGGCTGATCACACACGTATCACATGACTGATCATGCACTGATCACGTGGCTATCATGCACTGATCACGTGGCTATCATGCACTGATCACGTGGCTGATCAGGCAATGATCACGTAGCTACCATGCACTGGTCACGTGACTGATCATGCACTGATCACGTGATTGATCATGCACTGATCACGTGGCTGATCATGCACTGATCACGTGGCTGATCATACACTGATCACGTGACTGATCATGCACTGATCACGTGACTGATCATGCACTGATCACGTGGCTATCATGCACTGATCACGTGGCTGATCATGCACTGATCACGTGGCTACCATGCACTGGTCACGTGACTGATCATGCACTGATCACGTGACTGATCATGCACTGATCACGTGGCACTCATGCACTGATCACGTGGCTGATCATACTCTGCTCACGTAACTCATGCACATATCACGTGGCTATCATGCACTGCTCACGTGGCTGTCATGGAATGATCACGTAGCAACCATATACTGGTCACGTGACTGATCATGCAAAGATCACGTAAATGATCATGCACTGTTCACGTGACTGATCATGTACTGATCACGTGACTGATCATGCACTGATCACGTGGCTATCATGCTCTGCTCACGTGGCTGATCATGCAACGATCACGTAGCAACCATGTACTGGTCACGTGACTGATCATGCACTGATCACGTAATTGATCATGCACTGATCACGTGGCTCATCATGCACTGATCACGTGGCTGATCACACATGATCACGTGACTGATCATGCACTGATCACGTGGCTCTCATGCACTGATCACGTGGCTGTCATGCACTGATCACGTGGATATCATGCACTGATCACGTGGCTGATCACACACGTATCACATGACTGATCATGCACTGATCACGTGGCTATCATGCACTGATCACGTGGCTATCATGCACTGATCACGTGGCTGATCATGCACTGATCACGTGGCTATCATGCACTGATCACGTGGCTGATCATGCACTGATCATGTAGCTGATCATGCACTGATCACGTGACTGATCATGCACTGATCACGTGACTGATCATGCACTGATCACGTGGCTATCATGCACTGATCACGTGGCTGATCATGCACTGATCACGTGACTGATCATGCACTGATCACGTGGCTGATCATGCACTGATCACGTGACTGATCATGCACTGATCACGTGTCTGATCATGCACTGATCACGTGGCTATCATGCACTGCTCACGTGGCTGATCATGCCATGATCACGCAGCTACCATGTACTGGTCACATGACTGATCATGCACTGATCACGTGACTGATCATGCAGTGATCACGTGGCTATCATGCACTACTCACGTGGCTGATCATGCAATGATCATGTAGCTACCATGTACAGGTCACGTGAATGATCATACACCCATCAGGTGACTGATCATGCACTGATCACGTGGCTATCATGCACTGATCACGAGACTGATCATGCACTGTTCACGTCTATATCATGCACTGATCACATGACTGCCCATGCACTGATCACGTGGATGATCATACACTAATCTTGTGACAGATCATGCACTGATCACGTGGCTGATCATGCACTGATACCGTGACTGAGCATGGACTGATCACATGACTATCATGTAGTGATCACGTGACTTAATGGCGCTGATCATGTGACTGATCATGCGCTGATCATGTTTGCTATCATACACTGATCATGTGCCTCTGGAGGCAATAAACAAAGAGCTGAGTAGGCACGAATCAAACAGTCAGCAGGCAATAATCATGGAACTCAGGTGTGAGGAATCATGCTGCTCAGCTGGCAATAATCAAGCAGCTGAGCAGGCAGGAATTACGCAGCACAGCTGGCAATTGTCAAGCAGATGACAGGCAGGAATCGTGCAGCTCAGCTGGCAATTGTCAAGCAGATGAGCAGACAGTAATCACGCAGCTCAGCAGGCCCAGATCACGTGACTGAGCATGCACTGTTCACGTGGCTGATCATACACTGATCACGTGATGATCATGCACTGATCACTTGGATATCATGCACTGATCACGTGGCTGATCATACACTGTTCACGTGTCTGACCATGCACTGATCACGTGGCTGATCATACACTGCTCACGTAACTGATCATGCACTGATCACGTGGCATCATGCACTGATCACGTGGCTGATCATGCACTGCTCACGTAATCATGCACACATCACGTGGCTATCATGCACTGATCACGTGGCTGTCATGCAATGATCACGTAGCAACCATGTACTGGTCACGTGACTGATCATGCACTGATCACGTAACTGATCATGCACTGATCACGTGACTGATCATGCACTGATCACGTGGCTGATCATGCACTGATCACGTGACTGATCATGCACTGATCACGTGGCTGATCATGCACTGATCACGTGACTGATCATGCACTGATCACGTGGCTGATCATGCACTGATCACGTGGCTGATCATGCACTGATCACGTGGCTGATCACACACTGATCACGTGACTATCATGCACTGATCACGTGGCATCATGCACTGATCACGTGGCTGATCATACACTGATCACGTAACTCATGCACTGATCACGTGGCTGATCATGCACTGATCACGTCATGGACTGATCACGTAGCAACCATATACTGGTCACGTGACTGATCATGCACTGATCACGTGGCTGATCATGCACTGATCACGTGACTGATCATGCACTGATCACGTGACTGATCATGCACTGATCACGTGGCTATCATGCACTGCTCACGTGGCTGATCATGCCATGATCACGCAGCTACCATGTACTGGTCACATGACTGATCATGCACTGATCACGTGACTGATCATGCAGTGATCACGTGGCTATCATGCACTACTCACGTGGCTGATCATGCAATGATCATGTAGCTACCATGTACAGGTCACGTGAATGATCATACACCCATCAGGTGACTGATCATGCACTGATCACGTGGCTATCATGCACTGATCACGAGACTGATCATGCACTGATCACGTCTATATCATGCACTGATCACATGACTGCCCATGCACTGATCACGTGGATGATCATACACTAATCTTGTGACAGATCATGCACTGATCACGTGGCTGATCATGCACTGATACCGTGACTGAGCATGGACTGATCACATGACTATCATGTAGTGATCACGTGACTTAATGGCGCTGATCATGTGACTGATCATGCGCTGATCATGTTTGCTATCATACACTGATCATGTGCCTCTGGAGGCAATAAACAAAGAGCTGAGTAGGCACGAATCAAACAGTCAGCAGGCAATAATCATGGAACTCAGGTGTGAGGAATCATGCTGCTCAGCTGGCAATAATCAAGCAGCTGAGCAGGCAGGAATTACGCAGCACAGCTGGCAATTGTCAAGCAGATGACAGGCAGGAATCGTGCAGCTCAGCTGGCAATTGTCAAGCAGATGAGCAGACAGTAATCACGCAGCTCAGCAGGCCCAGATCACGTGACTGAGCATGCACTGTTCACGTGGCTGATCATACACTGATCACGTGATGATCATGCACTGATCACTTGGATATCATGCACTGATCACGTGGCTGATCATACACTGTTCACGTGTCTGACCATGCACTGATCACGTGGCTGATCATACACTGCTCACGTAACTGATCATGCACTGATCACGTGGCACTCATGCACTGATCACGTGGCTGATCATACTCTGCTCACGTAACTCATGCACACATCACGTGGCTATCATGCACTGCTCACGTGGCTGTCATGGAATGATCACGTAGCAACCATATACTGGTCACGTGACTGATCATGCAAGATCACGTAAATGATCATGCACTGTTCACGTGACTGATCATGTACTGATCACGTGACTGATCATGCACTGATCACGTGGCTATCATGCACTGCTCACGTGGCTGATCATGCAACGATCACGTAGCAACCATGTACTGGTCACGTGACTGATCATGCACTGATCACGTAATTGATCCTGCACTGATCACGTGGCTCATCATGCACTGATCACGTGGCTGATCACACATGTATCACGTGACTGATCATGCACTGATCACGTGGCTATCATGCACTGATCACGTGGCTGTCATGCACTGATCACGTGGATATCATGCACTGATCACGTGGCTGATCACACACGTATCACATGACTGATCATGCACTGATCACGTGGCTATCATGCACTGATCACGTGGCTATCATGCACTGATCACGTGGCTGATCATGCAATGATCACGTAGCTACCATGTACTGGTCACGTGACTGATCATGCACTGATCACGTAATTGATCATGCACTGATCATGTGGCTGATCATGCACTGATCACGTGGCTGATCATACACTGATCACATAACTGATCATGCACTGATCACGTGACTGATCATGCACTGATCACGTGGCTATCATGCACTGATCACTTGGCTGACATACACTGATCACGTGCCTGGTCATGCACTGATCACGTGGCTGATCATGCACTGATCACGTGACTGATCATGCACTGATCTCGTGTCTGATCATGCACTGATCACGTGGCTATCATGCACTGCTCACGTGGCTGATCATGCCATGATCACGCAGCTACCATGTACTGGTCACATGACTGATCATGCACTGATCACGTGACTGATCATGCAGTGATCACGTGGCTATCATGAACTACTCACGTGGCTGATCATGCAATGATCATGTAGCTACCATGTACAGGTCACGTGAATGATCATACACCCATCAGGTGACTGATCATGCACTGATCACGTGGCTATCATGCACTGATCACGAGACTGATCATGCACTGATCACGTCTATATCATGCACTGATCACATGACTGCCCATGCACTGATCACGTGGATGATCATACACTAATCTTGTGACAGATCATGCACTGATCACGTGGCTGATCATGCACTGATACCGTGACTGAGCATGGACTGATCACATGACTATCATGTAGTGATCACGTGACTTAATGGCGCTGATCATGTGACTGATCATGCGCTGATCATGTTTGCTATCATACACTGATCATGTGCCTCTGGAGGCAATAAACAAAGAGCTGAGTAGGCACGAATCAAACAGTCAGCAGGCAATAATCATGGAACTCAGGTGTGAGGAATCATGCTGCTCAGCTGGCAATAATCAAGCAGCTGAGCAGGCAGGAATTACGCAGCACAGCTGGCAATTGTCAAGCAGATGACAGGCAGGAATCGTGCAGCTCAGCTGGCAATTGTCAAGCAGATGAGCAGACAGTAATCACGCAGCTCAGCAGGCCCAGATCACGTGACTGAGCATGCACTGTTCACGTGGCTGATCATACACTGATCACGTGATGATCATGCACTGATCACTTGGATATCATGCACTGATCACGTGGCTGATCATACACTGTTCACGTGTCTGACCATGCACTGATCACGTGGCTGATCATACACTGCTCACGTAACTGATCATGCACTGATCACGTGGCTATCATGCACTGATCACGTGGCTGAACATGCACTGTTCACGTGGCTGATCACACACCTGTCACGTGACATATCATGCACTGATCACGTGGCACTCATGCACTGATCACGTGGCTGATCATACTCTGCTCACGTAACTCATGCACACATCACGTGGCTATCATGCACTGCTCACGTGGCTCGTCATGGAATGATCACGTAGCAACCATATACTGGTAACGTGACTGATCATGCAAAGATCACGTAAATGATCATGCACTGTTCACGTGACTGATCATGTACTGATCACGTGACTGATCATGCACTGACCACGTGGCTATCATGCTCTGCTCACGTGGCTGATCATGCAACGATCACGTAGCAACCATGTACTGGTCACGTGACTGATCATGCACTGATCACGTAATTGATCCTGCACTGATCACGTGGCTCATCATGCACTGATCACGTGGCTGATCACACATGTATCACGTGACTGATCATGCACTGATCCCGTGGCTCTCATGCACTGATCACGTGGCTGTCATGCACTGATCACGTGGATATCATGCACTGATCACGTGGCTGATCACACACGTATCACATGACTGATCATGCACTGATCACGTGGCTATCATGCACTGATCACGTGGCTATCATGCACTGATCACGTGGCTGATCAGGCAATGATCACGTAGCTACCATGTACTGGTCACGTGACTGATCATGCACTGATCACGTAATTGATCATGCACTGATCATGTGGCTGATCATGCACTGATCACGTGGCTGATCATACACTGATCACATAACTGATCATGCACTGATCACGTGACTGATCATGCACTGATCACGTGGCTATCATGCACTGATCACTTGGCTGACATACACTGATCACGTGCCTGGTCATGCACTGATCACGTGGCTGATCATGCACTGATCACGTGACTGATCATGCACTGATCTCGTGTCTGATCATGCACTGATCACGTGGCTATCATGCACTGCTCACGTGGCTGATCATGCCATGATCACGCAGCTACCATGTACTGGTCACATGACTGATCATGCACTGATCACGTGACTGATCATGCAGTGATCACGTGGCTATCATGAACTACTCACGTGGCTGATCATGCAATGATCATGTAGCTACCATGTACAGGTCACGTGAATGATCATACACCCATCAGGTGACTGATCATGCACTGATCACGTGGCTATCATGCACTGATCACGAGACTGATCATGCACTGTTCACGTCTATATCATGCACTGATCACATGACTGCCCGTGCACTGATCACGTGGATGATCATACACTAATCTTGTGACAGATCATGCACTGATCACGTGGCTGATCATGCACTGATACCGTGACTGAGCATGGACTGATCACATGACTATCATGTAGTGATCACGTGACTTAATGGCGCTGATCATGTGACTGATCATGCGCTGATCATGTTTGCTATCATACACTGATCATGTGCCTCTGGAGGCAATAAACAAAGAGCTGAGTAGGCACGAATCAAACAGTCAGCAGGCAATAATCATGGAACTCAGGTGTGAGGAATCATGCTGCTCAGCTGGCAATAATCAAGCAGCTGAGCAGGCAGGAATTACGCAGCACAGCTGGCAATTGTCAAGCAGATGACAGGCAGGAATCGTGCAGCTCAGCTGGCAATTGTCAAGCAGATGAGCAGACAGTAATCACGCAGCTCAGCAGGCCCAGATCACGTGACTGAGCATGCACTGTTCACGTGGCTGATCATACACTGATCACGTGATGATCATGCACTGATCACTTGGATATCATGCACTGATCACGTGGCTGATCATACACTGTTCACGTGTCTGACCATGCACTGATCACGTGGCTGATCATACACTGATCACGTGACTGATCATGCACTGATCACGTGGCTATCATGCACTGATCACGTGGCTGATCATGCACTGTTCACGTGGCTGATCATGCACTGATCACGTGGCTGATCATGCACTGATCACGTAACTGATCATGCACTGATCACGTGGCTATCATGCACTGATCACGTGGCTGATCATGCACTGATCACGTGGCTGATCATGCACTGTCACGTGACTGATCATGCACTGATCACGTGGCATCATGCACTGATCACGTGGCTGATCATACACTGATCACGTGACTCATGCACTGATCACGTGGCTATCATGCACTGATCACGTGGCTGATCATGCAATGATCACGTAGCTACCATATACTGGTCACGTGACTGATCATGCACTGATCACGAATGATCATGCACTGATCACGTGACTGATCATGCACTGATCACGTGACTGATCATGCACTGATCACGTGGCTATCATGCACTGATCACGTGGCTGATCATGCACGATCACGTAGCAACCATGTACTGATCACGTGACTGATCATGCACTGATCACGTAATTGATCATGCACTGATCACGTGGCTCATCATGCACTGATCACGTGGCTGATCACACATGATCACGTGACTGATCATGCACTGATCACGTGGCTATCATGCACTGATCACGTGGCTGATCATGCACTGATCACGTGGATATCATGCACTGATCACGTGGCTGATCATGCACGATCACGTGACTGATCATGCACTGATCACGTGGCTATCATGCACTGATCACGTGGCTGATCATGCACTGATCACGTGGCTATCATGCACTGATCACGTGACTGATCATGCACTGATCACGTGGCTATCATGCACTGATCACGTGGCTGATCATGCACTGATCACGTGGCTATCATGCACTGATCACGTGGCTGATCATGCACTGATCACGTGACTGATCATGCACTGATCACGTGGCTGATCATGCACTGATCACGTGGCTATCATGCACTGATCACGTGGCTGATCATGCACTGATCACGTAGCTACCATGCACTGGTCACGTGACTGATCATGCACTGATCACGTAACTGATCATGCACTGATCACGTGGCTGATCATGCACTGATCACGTGGCTGATCATGCACTGATCACGTGACTGATCATGCACTGATCACGTGACTGATCATGCACTGATCACGTGGCTATCATGCACTGATCACGTGGCTGATCATGCACTGATCACGTGCCTGATCATGCACTGATCACGTGGCTGATCATGCACTGATCACGTGACTGATCATGCACTGATCACGTGACTGATCATGCACTGATCACGTGGCTATCATGCACTGATCACGTGGCTGATCATGCCATGATCACGCAGCTATCATGTACTGATCACGTGACTGATCATGCACTGATCACGTGACTGATCATGCACTGATCACGTGGCTATCATGCACTGATCACGTGGCTGATCATGCAATGATCACGTAGCTACCATGCACTGGTCACGTGACTGATCATGCACTGATCACGTGACTGATCATGCACTGATCACGTGGCTATCATGCACTGATCACGTGGCTGATCATGCACTGATCACGTAGCTATCATGCACTGATCACGTGACTGATCATGCACTGATCACGTAATTGATCATGCACTGATCACGTGGCTGATCATGCACTGATCACGTGGCTGATCATACACTGATCACGTGACTGATCATGCACTGATCACGTGACTGATCATGCACTGATCACGTGGCTATCATGCACTGATCACGTGGCTGATCATGCACTGATCACGTGGCTGATCATGCACTGATCACGTGACTGATCATGCACTGATCACGTGACTGATCATGCACTGATCACGTGGCTATCATGCACTGCTCACGTGGCTGATCATGCCATGATCACGCAGCTACCATGTACTGGTCACATGACTGATCATGCACTGATCACGTGACTGATCATGCAGTGATCACGTGGCTATCATGCACTACTCACGTGGCTGATCATGCAATGATCATGTAGCTACCATGTACAGGTCACGTGAATGATCATACACCCATCAGGTGACTGATCATGCACTGATCACGTGGCTATCATGCACTGATCACGAGACTGATCATGCACTGATCACGTCTATATCATGCACTGATCACATGACTGCCATGCACTGATCACGTGGATGATCATACACTAATCTTGTGACAGATCATGCACTGATCACGTGGCTGATCATGCACTGATACCGTGACTGAGCATGGACTGATCACATGACTATCATGTAGTGATCACGTGACTTAATGGCGCTGATCATGTGACTGATCATGCGCTGATCATGTTTGCTATCATACACTGATCATGTGCCTCTGGAGGCAATAAACAAAGAGCTGAGTAGGCACGAATCAAACAGTCAGCAGGCAATAATCATGGAACTCAGGTGTGAGGAATCATGCTGCTCAGCTGGCAATAATCAAGCAGCTGAGCAGGCAGGAATTACGCAGCACAGCTGGCAATTGTCAAGCAGATGACAGGCAGGAATCGTGCAGCTCAGCTGGCAATTGTCAAGCAGATGAGCAGACAGTAATCACGCAGCTCAGCAGGCCCAGATCACGTGACTGAGCATGCACTGTTCACGTGGCTGATCATACACTGATCACGTGATGATCATGCACTGATCACTTGGATATCATGCACTGATCACGTGGCTGATCATACACTGTTCACGTGTCTGACCATGCACTGATCACGTGGCTGATCATACACTGCTCACGTAACTGATCATGCACTGATCACGTGGCTATCATGCACTGATCACGTGGCTGAACATGCACTGTTCACGTGGCTGATCACACACCTGTCACGTGACATATCATGCACTGATCACGTGGCACTCATGCACTGATCACGTGGCTGATCATACTCTGCTCACGTAACTCATGCACACATCACGTGGCTATCATGCACTGCTCACGTGGCTCGTCATGGAATGATCACGTAGCAACCATATACTGGTCACGTGACTGATCATGCAAAGATCACGAAATGATCATGCACTGTTCACGTGACTGATCATGTACTGATCACGTGACTGATCATGCACTGATCACGTGGCTATCATGCTCTGCTCACGTGGCTGATCATGCAACGATCACGTAGCAACCATGTACTGGTCACGTGACTGATCATGCACTGATCACGTAATTGATCCTGCACTGATCACGTGGCTCATCATGCACTGATCACGTGGCTGATCACACATGTATCACGTGACTGATCATGCACTGATCCCGTGGCTCATGCACTGATCACGTGGCTGTCATGCACTGATCACGTGGATATCATGCACTGATCACGTGGCTGATCACACACGTATCACATGACTGATCATGCACTGATCACGTGGCTATCATGCACTGATCACGTGGCTATCATGCACTGATCACGTGGCTGATCAGGCAATGATCACGTAGCTACCATGTACTGGTCACGTGACTGATCATGCACTGATCACGTAATTGATCATGCACTGATCATGTGGCTGATCATGCACTGATCACGTGGCTGATCATACACTGATCACATAACTGATCATGCACTGATCACGTGACTGATCATGCACTGATCACGTGGCTATCATGCACTGATCACTTGGCTGACATACACTGATCACGTGCCTGGTCATGCACTGATCACGTGGCTGATCATGCACTGATCACGTGACTGATCATGCACTGATCTCGTGTCTGATCATGCACTGATCACGTGGCTATCATGCACTGCTCACGTGGCTGATCATGCCATGATCACGCAGCTACCATGTACTGGTCACATGACTGATCATGCACTGATCACGTGACTGATCATGCAGTGATCACGTGGCTATCATGAACTACTCACGTGGCTGATCATGCAATGATCATGTAGCTACCATGTACAGGTCACGTGAATGATCATACACCCATCAGGTGACTGATCATGCACTGATCACGTGGCTATCATGCACTGATCACGAGACTGATCATGCACTGTTCACGTCTATATCATGCACTGATCACATGACTGCCCGTGCACTGATCACGTGGATGATCATACACTAATCTTGTGACAGATCATGCACTGATCACGTGGCTGATCATGCACTGATACCGTGACTGAGCATGGACTGATCACATGACTATCATGTAGTGATCACGTGACTTAATGGCGCTGATCATGTGACTGATCATGCGCTGATCATGTTTGCTATCATACACTGATCATGTGCCTCTGGAGGCAATAAACAAAGAGCTGAGTAGGCACGAATCAAACAGTCAGCAGGCAATAATCATGGAACTCAGGTGTGAGGAATCATGCTGCTCAGCTGGCAATAATCAAGCAGCTGAGCAGGCAGGAATTACGCAGCACAGCTGGCAATTGTCAAGCAGATGACAGGCAGGAATCGTGCAGCTCAGCTGGCAATTGTCAAGCAGATGAGCAGACAGTAATCACGCAGCTCAGCAGGCCCAGATCACGTGACTGAGCATGCACTGTTCACGTGGCTGATCATACACTGATCACGTGATGATCATGCACTGATCACTTGGATATCATGCACTGATCACGTGGCTGATCATACACTGATCACGTGTCTGACCATGCACTGATCACGTGGCTGATCATACACTGATCACGTGATGATCATGCACTGATCACGTGGCTATCATGCACTGATCACGTGGCTGATCATGCACTGATCACGTGTCTGATCATGCACTGATCACGTGGCTGATCATACTGATCACGTAACTGATCATGCACTGATCACGTGGCTATCATGCACTGATCACGTGGCTGATCATGCACTGATCACGTGGCTGATCACACACTGTCACGTGACTATCATGCACTGATCACGTGGCATCATGCACTGATCACGTGGCTGATCATACACTGATCACGTAACTCATGCACTGATCACGTGGCTATCATGCACTGATCACGTGGCTGATCATGCAATGATCACGTAGCAACCATATACTGGTCACGTGACTGATCATGCACTGATCACGTAATGATCATGCACTGATCACGTGACTGATCATGCACTGATCACGTGACTGATCATGCACTGATCACGTGGCTATCATGCACTGATCACGTGGCTGATCATGCACTGATCACGTAGCAACCATGTACTGGTCACGTGACTGATCATGCACTGATCACGTAATTGATCATGCACTGATCACGTGGCTCATCATGCACTGATCACGTGGCTGATCACACATGATCACGTGACTGATCATGCACTGATCACGTGGCTATCATGCACTGATCACGTGGCTGATCATGCACTGATCACGTGGATATCATGCACTGATCACGTGGCTGATCACACACGATCACATGACTGATCATGCACTGATCACGTGGCTATCATGCACTGATCACGTGGCTGATCATGCACTGATCACGTAGCTATCATGCACTGATCACGTGACTGATCATGCACTGATCACGTGGCTGATCATGCACTGATCACGTGGCTGATCATGCACTGATCACGTGGATATCATGCACTGATCACGTGGCTGATCACACACGATCACATGACTGATCATGCACTGATCACGTGGCTATCATGCACTGATCACGTGGCTATCATGCACTGATCACGTGGCTGATCATGCAATGATCACGTAGCTACCATGTACTGGTCACGTGACTGATCATGCACTGATCACGTAACTGATCATGCACTGATCACGTGGCTGATCATGCACTGATCACGTGGCTGATCATACACTGATCACATAACTGATCATGCACTGATCACGTGACTGATCATGCACTGATCACGTGGCTATCATGCACTGATCACTTGGCTGGACATACACTGATCACGTGCCTGATCATGCACTGATCACGTGGCTGATCATGCACTGATCACGTGACTGATCATGCACTGATCTCGTGTCTGATCATGCACTGATCACGTGGCTATCATGCACTGCTCACGTGGCTGATCATGCCATGATCACGCAGCTACCATGTACTGGTCACATGACTGATCATGCACTGATCACGTGACTGATCATGCAGTGATCACGTGGCTATCATGAACTACTCACGTGGCTGATCATGCAATGATCATGTAGCTACCATGTACAGGTCACGTGAATGATCATACACCCATCAGGTGACTGATCATGCACTGATCACGTGGCTATCATGCACTGATCACGAGACTGATCATGCACTGTTCACGTCTATATCATGCACTGATCACATGACTGCCCGTGCACTGATCACGTGGATGATCATACACTAATCTTGTGACAGATCATGCACTGATCACGTGGCTGATCATGCACTGATACCGTGACTGAGCATGGACTGATCACATGACTATCATGTAGTGATCACGTGACTTAATGGCGCTGATCATGTGACTGATCATGCGCTGATCATGTTTGCTATCATACACTGATCATGTGCCTCTGGAGGCAATAAACAAAGAGCTGAGTAGGCACGAATCAAACAGTCAGCAGGCAATAATCATGGAACTCAGGTGTGAGGAATCATGCTGCTCAGCTGGCAATAATCAAGCAGCTGAGCAGGCAGGAATTACGCAGCACAGCTGGCAATTGTCAAGCAGATGACAGGCAGGAATCGTGCAGCTCAGCTGGCAATTGTCAAGCAGATGAGCAGACAGTAATCACGCAGCTCAGCAGGCCCAGATCACGTGACTGAGCATGCACTGTTCACGTGGCTGATCATACACTGATCACGTGATGATCATGCACTGATCACTTGGATATCATGCACTGATCACGTGGCTGATCATACACTGTTCACGTGTCTGACCATGCACTGATCACGTGGCTGATCATACACTGATCACGTGATGATCATGCACTGATCACGTGGCTATCATGCACTGATCACGTGGCTGATCATGCACTGATCACGTGGCTGATCATGCACTGATCACGTGGCTGATCATGCACTGATCAAACTGATCATGCACTGATCACGTGGCTATCATGCACTGATCACGTGGCTGATCATGCACTGATCACGTGGCTGATCACACACTGTCACGTGACTATCATGCACTGATCACGTGGCATCATGCACTGATCACGTGGCTGATCATACTGATCACGTAACTCATGCACTGATCACGTGGCTATCATGCACTGCTCACGTGGCTGTCATGCAATGATCACGTAGCAACCATATACTGGTCACGTGACTGATCATGCACTGATCACGTAAATGATCATGCACTGTTCACGTGACTGATCATGCACTGATCACGTGACTGATCATGCACTGATCACGTGGCTATCATGCACTGATCACGTGGCTGATCATGCAACGATCACGTAGCAACCATGTACTGGTCACGTGACTGATCATGCACTGATCACGAATTGATCATGCACTGATCACGTGGCTCATCATGCACTGATCACGTGGCTGATCACACATGTATCACGTGACTGATCATGCACTGATCACGTGGCTCTCATGCACTGATCACGTGGCTGTCATGCACTGATCACGTGGCTATCATGCACTGATCACGTGGCTGATCACACACGATCACATGACTGATCATGCACTGATCACGTGGCTATCATGCACTGATCACGTGGCTGATCATGCACTGATCACGTGGCTATCATGCACTGATCACGTGACTGATCATGCACTGATCACGTGGCTATCATGCACTGATCACGTGGCTGATCATGCACTGATCACGTGGATATCATGCACTGATCACGTGGCTGATCACACACGATCACATGACTGATCATGCACTGATCACGTGGCTATCATGCACTGATCACGTGGCTATCATGCACTGATCACGTGGCTGATCATGCAATGATCACGTAGCTACCATGTACTGGTCACGTGACTGATCATGCACTGATCACGTAATTGATCATGCACTGATCATGTGGCTGATCATGCACTGATCACGTGGCTGATCATACACTGATCACGTAACTGATCATGCACTGATCACGTGACTGATCATGCACTGATCACGTGGCTATCATGCACTGATCACGTGGCTGACATACACTGATCACGTGCCTGATCATGCACTGATCACGTGGCTGATCATGCACTGATCACGTGACTGATCATGCACTGATCTCGTGTCTGATCATGCACTGATCACGTGGCTATCATGCACTGCTCACGTGGCTGATCATGCCATGATCACGCAGCTACCATGTACTGGTCACATGACTGATCATGCACTGATCACGTGACTGATCATGCAGTGATCACGTGGCTATCATGAACTACTCACGTGGCTGATCATGCAATGATCATGTAGCTACCATGTACAGGTCACGTGAATGATCATACACCCATCAGGTGACTGATCATGCACTGATCACGTGGCTATCATGCACTGATCACGAGACTGATCATGCACTGTTCACGTCTATATCATGCACTGATCACATGACTGCCCGTGCACTGATCACGTGGATGATCATACACTAATCTTGTGACAGATCATGCACTGATCACGTGGCTGATCATGCACTGATACCGTGACTGAGCATGGACTGATCACATGACTATCATGTAGTGATCACGTGACTTAATGGCGCTGATCATGTGACTGATCATGCGCTGATCATGTTTGCTATCATACACTGATCATGTGCCTCTGGAGGCAATAAACAAAGAGCTGAGTAGGCACGAATCAAACAGTCAGCAGGCAATAATCATGGAACTCAGGTGTGAGGAATCATGCTGCTCAGCTGGCAATAATCAAGCAGCTGAGCAGGCAGGAATTACGCAGCACAGCTGGCAATTGTCAAGCAGATGACAGGCAGGAATCGTGCAGCTCAGCTGGCAATTGTCAAGCAGATGAGCAGACAGTAATCACGCAGCTCAGCAGGCCCAGATCACGTGACTGAGCATGCACTGTTCACGTGGCTGATCATACACTGATCACGTGATGATCATGCACTGATCACTTGGATATCATGCACTGATCACGTGGCTGATCATACACTGCTCACGTAACTGATCATGCACTGATCACGTGGCTATCATGCACTGATCACGTGGCTGAACATGCACTGTTCACGTGGCTGATCACACACCTGTCACGTGACATATCATGCACTGATCACGTGGCACTCATGCACTGATCACGTGGCTGATCATACTCTGATCACGTAACTCATGCACACATCACGTGGCTATCATGCACTGCTCACGTGGCTGTCATGGAATGATCACGTAGCAACCATATACTGGTAACGTGACTGATCATGCAAAGATCACGTAAATGATCATGCACTGTTCACGTGACTGATCATGTACTGATCACGTGACTGATCATGCACTGATCACGTGGCTATCATGCTCTGCTCACGTGGCTGATCATGCAACGATCACGTAGCAACCATGTACTGGTCACGTGCCTGATCATGCACTGATCACGTAATTGATCCTGCACTGATCACGTGGCTCATCATGCACTGATCACGTGGCTGATCACACATGTATCACGTGACTGATCATGCACTGATCACGTGGCTAACATGCACTGATCACGTGGCTGTCATGCACTGATCACGTGGATATCATGCACTGATCACGTGGCTGATCACACACGTATCACATGACTGATCATGCACTGATCACGTGGCTATCATGCACTGATCACGTGGCTATCATGCACTGATCACGTGGCTGATCAGGCAATGATCACGTAGCTACCATGTACTGGTCACGTGACTGATCATGCACTGATCACGTAATTGATCATGCACTGATCATGTGGCTGATCATGCACTGATCACGTGGCTGATCATACACTGATCACATAACTGATCATGCACTGATCACGTGACTGATCATGCACTGATCACGTGGCTATCATGCACTGATCACTTGGCTGGACATACACTGATCACATGCCTGGTCATGCACTGATCACGTGGCTGATCATGCACTGATCACGTGACTGATCATGCACTGATCTCGTGTCTGATCATGCACTGATCACGTGGCTATCATGCACTGCTCACATGGCTGATCATGCCATGATCACGCAGCTACCATGTACTGGTCACATGACTGATCATGCACTGATCACGTGACTGATCATGCACTGATCACGTGACTGATCATGCACTGATCACGTGGCTATCATGCACTGATCACGTGGCTGGACATACACTGATCACGTAGCTACCATGCACTGATCACGTGGCTATCATGCACTGATCACGTGTCTGTTCATACACTGATCAGGTGACTGATCATGCACTGATCACGTGGCTATCATGCACTGATCACGAGACTGATCATGCACTGTTCACGTCTATATCATGCACTGATCACATGACTGCCCGTGCACTGATCACGTGGATGATCATACACTAATCTTGTGACAGATCATGCACTGATCACGTGGCTGATCATGCACTGATACCGTGACTGAGCATGGACTGATCACATGACTATCATGTAGTGATCACGTGACTTAATGGCGCTGATCATGTGACTGATCATGCGCTGATCATGTTTGCTATCATACACTGATCATGTGCCTCTGGAGGCAATAAACAAAGAGCTGAGTAGGCACGAATCAAACAGTCAGCAGGCAATAATCATGGAACTCAGGTGTGAGGAATCATGCTGCTCAGCTGGCAATAATCAAGCAGCTGAGCAGGCAGGAATTACGCAGCACAGCTGGCAATTGTCAAGCAGATGACAGGCAGGAATCGTGCAGCTCAGCTGGCAATTGTCAAGCAGATGAGCAGACAGTAATCACGCAGCTCAGCAGGCCCAGATCACGTGACTGAGCATGCACTGTTCACGTGGCTGATCATACACTGATCACGTGATGATCATGCACTGATCACTTGGATATCATGCACTGATCACGTGGCTGATCATACACTGTTCACGTGTCTGACCATGCACTGATCACGTGGCTGATCATACACTGCTCACGTAACTGATCATGCACTGATCACGTGGCTATCATGCACTGATCACGTGGCTGAACATGCACTGTTCACGTGGCTGATCACACACCTGTCACGTGACATATCATGCACTGATCACGTGGCACTCATGCACTGATCACGTGGCTGATCATACTCTGCTCACGTAACTCATGCACACATCACGTGGCTATCATGCACTGCTCACGTGGCTCGTCATGGAATGATCACGTAGCAACCATATACTGGTAACGTGACTGATCATGCAAAGATCACGTAAATGATCATGCACTGTTCACGTGACTGATCATGTACTGATCACGTGACTGATCATGCACTGATCACGTGGCTATCATGCTCTGCTCACGTGGCTGATCATGCAACGATCACGTAGCAACCATGTACTGGTCACGTGACTGATCATGCACTGATCACGTAATTGATCCTGCACTGATCACGTGGCTCATCATGCACTGATCACGTGGCTGATCACACATGTATCACGTGACTGATCATGCACTGATCCCGTGGCTCTCATGCACTGATCACGTGGCTGTCATGCACTGATCACGTGGATATCATGCACTGATCACGTGGCTGATCACACACGTATCACATGACTGATCATGCACTGATCACGTGGCTATCATGCACTGATCACGTGGCTATCATGCACTGATCACGTGGCTGATCATGCAATGATCACGTAGCTACCATGTACTGGTCACGTGACTGATCATGCACTGATCACGTAATTGATCATGCACTGATCACGTGGCTGATCATGCACTGATCACGTGGCTGATCATGCACTGATCACATAACTGATCATGCACTGATCACGTGACTGATCATGCACTGATCACGTGGCTATCATGCACTGATCACTTGGCTGAACATACACTGATCACGTGCTGATCATGCACTGATCACGTGGCTGATCATGCACTGATCACGTGACTGATCATGCACTGATCACGGGACTGATCATGCACTGATCACGTGGCTGATCATGCACTGATCACGTGACTGATCATGCACTGATCACGTGGCTATCATGCACTGCTCACGTGGCTGATCATGCCATGATCACGCAGCTACCATGTACTTGTCACATGACTGATCATGCACTGATCACGTGACTGATCATGCACTGATCACGTGGCTATCATGAACTACTCACGTGGCTGATCATGTACCTACCATGTACAGGTTACGTGAATGATCATACACCCATCAGGTGACTGATCATGCACTGATCACGTGGCTATCATGCACTGATCACGAGACTGATCATGCACTGTTCACGTCTATATCATGCACTGATCCCATGACTGCCCATGCACTGATCACGTGGATGATCATACACTAATCTTGTGACAGATCATGCACTGATCACGTGGCTGATCATGCACTGATACCGTGACTGAGCATGGACTGATCACATGACTATCATGTAGTGATCACGTGACTTAATGGCGCTGATCATGTGACTGATCATGCGCTGATCATGTTTGCTATCATACACTGATCATGTGCCTCTGGAGGCAATAAAAAAAGAGCTGAGTAGGCACGAATCAAACAGTCAGCAGGCAATAATCATGGAACTCAGGTGTGAGGAATCATGCTGCTCAGCTGGCAATAATCAAGCAGCTGAGCAGGCAGGAATTACGCAGCACAGCTGGCAATTGTCAAGCAGATGACAGGCAGGAATCGTGCAGCTCAGCTGGCAATTGTCAAGCAGATGAGCAGACAGTAATCACGCAGCTCAGCAGGCCCTGATCACGTGACTGAGCATGCACTGTTCACGTGGCTGATCATACACTGATCACGTGATGATCATGCACTGATCACTTGGATATCATGCACTGATCACGTAACTGATCATGCACTGATCACGTGGCTGATCATGCACTGATCACGTGGCTGATCATGCACTGATCACGTGGCTGATCATGCACTGATCACGTGGCTGATCATGCACTGATCACGTGGCTGATCATGCACTGATCACGTGGCTGATCATGCACTGATCACGTGGCTGATCATGCACTGATCACGTGACTGATCATGCACTGATCACGTGACTGATCATGCACTGATCACGTGGCTATCATGCACTGCTCACGTGGCTGATCATGCCATGATCACGCAGCTACCATGTACTGGTCACATGACTGATCATGCACTGATCACGTGACTGATCATGCACTGATCACGTGGCTATCATGCACTATCACGTGGCTGATCATGTAGCTACCATGTACAGGTCACGTGAATGATCATACACCCATCAGGTGACTGATCATGCACTGATCACGTGGCTATCATGCACTGATCACGTGACTGATCATGCACTGATCACGTCTATATCATGCACTGATCACATGACTGCCCATGCACTGATCACGTGGATGATCATACACTAATCATGTGACAGATCATGCACTGATCACGTGGCTGATCATGCACTGATACCGTGACTGAGCATGGACTCATCACATGACTATCATGTAGTGATCACGTGACTTAATGGCGCTGATCATGTGACTGATCATGCGCTGATCATGTTTGCTATCATACACTGATCATGTGCCTCTGGAGGCAATAAACAAAGAGCTGAGTAGGCACGAATCAAACAGTCAGCAGGCAATAATCATGGAACTCAGGTGTGAGGAATCATGCTGCTCAGCTGGCAATAATCAAGCAGCTGAGCAGGCAGGAATTACACAGCACAGCTGGCAATTGTCAAGCAGATGACAGGCAGGAATCGTGCAGCTCAGCTGGCAATTGTCAAGCAGATGAGCAGACAGTAATCACGCAGCTCAGCAGGCCCTGATCACGTGACTGAGCATGCACTGATCACGTGGCTGATCATACACTGATCACGTGATGATCATGCACTGATCACGTGGATATCATGCACTGATCACGTAACTGATCATGCACTGATCACGTGACTGATCATGCACTGATCACGTGGCTGATCATGCACTGATCACGTGGCTGATCATGCACTGATCACGTGCCTGATCATGCACTGATCACGTGGCTGATCATGCACTGATCACGTGACTGATCATGCACTGATCACGTGGCTGATCATGCACTGATCACGTGACTGATCATGCACTGATCACGTGACTGATCATGCACTGATCACGTGGCTATCATGCACTGCTCACGTGGCTGATCATGCCATGATCACGCAGCTACCATGTACTGGTCACATGACTGATCATGCACTGATCACGTGACTGATCATGCACTGATCACGTGGCTATCATGAACTACTCACGTGGCTGATCATGTAGCTACCATGTACAGGTCACGTGAATGATCATACACCCATCAGGTGACTGATCATGCACTGATCACGTGGCTATCATGCACTGATCACGAGACTGATCATGCACTGTTCACGTCTATATCATGCACTGATCCCATGACTGCCCGTGCACTGATCACGTGGATGATCATACACTAATCTTGTGACAGATCATGCACTGATCACGTGGCTGATCATGCACTGATACCGTGACTGAGCATGGACTCATCACATGACTATCATGTAGTGATCACGTGACTTAATGGCGCTGATCATGTGACTGATCATGCGCTGATCATGTTTGCTATCATACACTGATCATGTGCCTCTGGAGGCAATAAACAAAGAGCTGAGTAGGAACGAATCAAACAGTCAGCAGGCAATAATCATGGAACTCAGGTGTGAGGAATCATGCTGCTCAGCTGGCAATAATCAAGCAGCTGAGCAGGCAGGAATTACGCAGCACAGCTGGCAATTGTCAAGCAGATGACAGGCAGAAATCGTGCAGCTCAGCTGGCAATTGTCAAGCCGATGAGCAGACAGTAATCACGCAGCTCAGCAGGCCCAGATCACGTGACTGATCATACACTGATCACGTGATGATCATGTACTGATCACTTGGATATCATGCACTGATCACGTGGCTGATCATACACTGATCACGTGTCTGACCATGCACTGATCACGTGGCTGATCATACACTGCTCACGTAACTGATCATGCACTGATCACGTGGCTATCATGCACTGATCACGTGGCTGAACATGCACTGTTCACGTGGCTGATCACACACCTGTCACGTGACATATCATGCACTGATCACGTGGCACTCATGCACTGATCACGTGGCTGATCATACTCTGCTCACGTAACTCATGCACACATCACGTGGCTATCATGCACTGCTCACGTGGCTGTCATGGAATGATCACGTAGCAACCATATACTGGTAACGTGACTGATCATGCAAAGATCACGTAAATGATCATGCACTGTTCATGTGACTGATCATGTACTGATCACGTGACTGATCATGCACTGATCACGTGGCTATCATGCTCTGCTCACGTGGCTGATCATGCAACGATCACGTAGCAACCATGTACTGGTCACGTGACTGATCATGCACTGATCACGTAATTGATCCTGCACTGATCACGTGGCTCATCATGCACTGATCACGTGGCTGATCACACATGTATCACGTGACTGATCATGCACTGATCACGTGGCTCTCATGCACTGATCACGTGGCTGTCATGCACTGATCACGTGGATAGCATGCACTGATCACGTGGCTGATCACACACGTATCACATGACTGATCATGCACTGATCACGTGGCTATCATGCACTGATCACGTGGCTATCATGCACTGATCACGTGGCTGATCATGCAATGATCACGTAGCTACCATGTACTGGTCACGTGACTGATCATGCACTGATCACGTAATTGATCATGCACTGATCATGTGGCTGATCATGCACTGATCACGTGGCTGATCATACACTGATCACATAACTGATCATGCACTGATCACGTGACTGATCATGCACTGATCACGTGGCTATCATGCACTGATCACTTGGCTAAACATACACTGATCACGTGCTGGTCATGCACTGATCACGTGGCTGATCATGCACTGATCACGTGACTGATCATGCACTGATCACGTGTCTGATCATGCACTGATCACGTGGCTATCATGCACTGCTCACGTGGCTGATCATGCCATGATCACGCAGCTACCATGTACTGGTCACATGACTGATCATGCACTGATCACGTGACTGATCATGCAGTGATCACGTGGCTATCATGCACTACTCACGTGGCTGATCATGCAATGATCATGTAGCTACCATGTACAGGTCACGTGAATGATCATACACCCATCAGGTGACTGATCATGCACTGATCACGTGGCTATCATGCACTGATCACGAGACTGATCATGCACTGATCACGTCTATATCATGCACTGATCACATGACTGCCCATGCACTGATCACGTGGATGATCATACACTAATCTTGTGACAGATCATGCACTGATCACGTGGCTGATCATGCACTGATACCGTGACTGAGCATGGACTGATCACATGACTATCATGTAGTGATCACGTGACTTAATGGCGCTGATCATGTGACTGATCATGCGCTGATCATGTTTGCTATCATACACTGATCATGTGCCTCTGGAGGCAATAAACAAAGAGCTGAGTAGGCACGAATCAAACAGTCAGCAGGCAATAATCATGGAACTCAGGTGTGAGGAATCATGCTGCTCAGCTGGCAATAATCAAGCAGCTGAGCAGGCAGGAATTACGCAGCACAGCTGGCAATTGTCAAGCAGATGACAGGCAGGAATCGTGCAGCTCAGCTGGCAATTGTCAAGCAGATGAGCAGACAGTAATCACGCAGCTCAGCAGGCCCAGATCACGTGACTGAGCATGCACTGTTCACGTGGCTGATCATACACTGATCACGTGATGATCATGCACTGATCACTTGGATATCATGCACTGATCACGTGGCTGATCATACACTGTTCACGTGTCTGACCATGCACTGATCACGTGGCTGATCATACACTGCTCACGTAACTGATCATGCACTGATCACGTGGCTATCATGCACTGATCACGTGGCTGAACATGCACTGTTCACGTGGCTGATCACACACCTGTCACGTGACATATCATGCACTGATCACGTGGCACTCATGCACTGATCACGTGGCTGATCATACTCTGCTCACGTAACTCATGCACACATCACGTGGCTATCATGCACTGCTCACGTGGCTCGTCATGGAATGATCACGTAGCAACCATATACTGGTCACGTGACTGATCATGCAAAGATCACGTAAATGATCATGCACTGTTCACGTGACTGATCATGTACTGATCACGTGACTGATCATGCACTGATCACGTGGCTATCATGCTCTGCTCACGTGGCTGATCATGCAACGATCACGTAGCAACCATGTACTGGTCACGTGACTGATCATGCACTGATCACGTAATTGATCCTGCACTGATCACGTGGCTCATCATGCACTGATCACGTGGCTGATCACACATGTATCACGTGACTGATCATGCACTGATCACGTGGCTCTCATGCACTGATCACGTGGCTGTCATGCACTGATCACGTGGATATCATGCACTGATCACGTGGCTGATCACACACGTATCACATGACTGATCATGCACTGATCACGTGGCTATCATGCACTGATCACGTGGCTATCATGCACTGATCACGTGGCTGATCATGCAATGATCACGTAGCTACCATGTACTGATCACGTGACTGATCATGCACTGATCACGTAATTGATCATGCACTGATGGCTGATCATGCACTGATCACGTGGCTGATCATGCACTGATCACGTGGCTGATCATGCACTGATCACGTGACTGATCATGCACTGATCACGTGCTGACTGATCACGTGACTGATCATGCACTGATCACGTGGCTATCATGCACTGATCACGTGGCTGATCATGCCATGATCACGCAGCTACCATGTACTGGTCACATGACTGATCATGCACTGATCACGTGACTGATCATGCACTGATCACGTGGCTATCATGAACTACTCACGTGGCTGATCATGCAATGATCATGTAGCTACCATGTACAGGTCACGTGAATGATCATACACCCATCAGGTGACTGATCATGCACTGATCACGTGGCTATCATGCACTGATCACGTGACTGATCATGCACTGATCACGTCTATATCATGCACTGATCACATGACTGCCCATGCACTGATCACGTGGATGATCATACACTAATCTTGTGACAGATCATGCACTGATCACGTGGCTGATCATGCACTGATACCGTGACTGAGCATGGACTGATCACATGACTATCATGTAGTGATCACGTGACTTAATGGCGCTGATCATGTGACTGATCATGCGCTGATCATGTTTGCTATCATACACTGATCATGTGCCTCTGGAGGCAATAAACAAAGAGCTGAGTAGGCACGAATCAAACAGTCAGCAGGCAATAATCATGGAACACAGGTGTGAGGAATCATGCTGCTCAGCTGGCAATAATCAAGCAGCTGAGCAGGCAGGAATCGTGCAGCTCAGCTGGCAATTGTCAAGCAGATGAGCAGACAGTAATCACGCAGCTCAGCAGGCCCTGATCACGTGACTGAGCATGCACTGTTCACGTGGCTGATCATACACTGATCACGTGATGATCATGCACTGATCACGTGGATATCATGCACTGATCACGTGGCTGATCATACACTGATCACGTGTCTGATCATGCACTGATCACGTGGCTGATCATGCACTGATCACGTAACTGATCATGCACTGATCACGTGGCTATCATGCACTGATCACGTGACTGATCATGCACTGATCACGTGGCTGATCATGCACTGATCACGTGGCTGATCATGCACTGATCACGTGGCTATCATGCACTGATCACGTGGCTGATCATGCACTATCACGTGACTGATCATGCACTGATCACGTGGCTGATCATGCACTGATCACGTGGCTGATCATGCACTGATCACGTGGCTGATCATGCACTGATCACGTAGCTATCATGCACTGATCACGTGACTGATCATGCACTGATCACGTGACTGATCATGCACTGATCACGTGGCTGATCATGCACTGATCACGTGGCTATCATGCACTGATCACGTGGCTGATCATGCACTGATCACGTGGCTGATCATGCACTGATCACGTGACTGATCATGCACTGATCACGTGGCTATCATGCACTGCTCACGTGGCTGATCATGCCATGATCACGCAGCTACCATGTACTGGTCACATGACTGATCATGCACTGATCACGTGACTGATCATGCAGTGATCACGTGGCTATCATGCACTACTCACGTGGCTGATCATGCAATGATCATGTAGCTACCATGTACAGGTCACGTGAATGATCATACACCCATCAGGTGACTGATCATGCACTGATCACGTGGCTATCATGCACTGATCACGAGACTGATCATGCACTGATCACGTCTATATCATGCACTGATCACATGACTGCCATGCACTGATCACGTGGATGATCATACACTAATCTTGTGACAGATCATGCACTGATCACGTGGCTGATCATGCACTGATACCGTGACTGAGCATGGACTGATCACATGACTATCATGTAGTGATCACGTGACTTAATGGCGCTGATCATGTGACTGATCATGCGCTGATCATGTTTGCTATCATACACTGATCATGTGCCTCTGGAGGCAATAAACAAAGAGCTGAGTAGGCACGAATCAAACAGTCAGCAGGCAATAATCATGGAACTCAGGTGTGAGGAATCATGCTGCTCAGCTGGCAATAATCAAGCAGCTGAGCAGGCAGGAATTACGCAGCACAGCTGGCAATTGTCAAGCAGATGACAGGCAGGAATCGTGCAGCTCAGCTGGCAATTGTCAAGCAGATGAGCAGACAGTAATCACGCAGCTCAGCAGGCCCAGATCACGTGACTGAGCATGCACTGTTCACGTGGCTGATCATACACTGATCACGTGATGATCATGCACTGATCACTTGGATATCATGCACTGATCACGTGGCTGATCATACACTGTTCACGTGTCTGACCATGCACTGATCACGTGGCTGATCATACACTGCTCACGTAACTGATCATGCACTGATCACGTGGCTATCATGCACTGATCACGTGGCTGATCATGCACTGATCACGTGGCTGATCATGCACTGATCACGTGGCTGATCATGCACTGATCACGTGGCTATCATGCACTGATCACGTGGCTGATCATACACTGATCACGTGACTGATCATGCACTGATCACGTGGCTATCATGCACTGATCACGTGGCTATCATGCACTGATCACGTGGCTGATCATGCACTGATCACGTAGCTATCATGCACTGATCACGTGACTGATCATGCACTGATCACGTTGATCATGCACTGATCACGTGGCTGATCATGCACTGATCACGTGGCTGATCATGCACTGATCACGTGACTGATCATGCACTGATCACGTGTCTGATCATGCACTGATCACGTGGCTATCATGCACTGATCACGTGGCTGATCATGCCATGATCACGCAGCTACCATGCACTGGTCACATGACTGATCATGCACTGATCACGTGACTGATCATGCACTGATCACGTGGCTATCATGCACTACTCACGTGGCTGATCATGCAATGATCATGTAGCTACCATGTACAGGTCACGTGAATGATCATACACCCATCAGGTGACTGATCATGCACTGATCACGTGGCTATCATGCACTGATCACGAGACTGATCATGCACTGATCACGTCTATATCATGCACTGATCACATGACTGCCCATGCACTGATCACGTGGATGATCATACACTAATCTTGTGACAGATCATGCACTGATCACGTGGCTGATCATGCACTGATACCGTGACTGAGCATGGACTGATCACATGACTATCATGTAGTGATCACGTGACTTAATGGCGCTGATCATGTGACTGATCATGCGCTGATCATGTTTGCTATCATACACTGATCATGTGCCTCTGGAGGCAATAAACAAAGAGCTGAGTAGGCACGAATCAAACAGTCAGCAGGCAATAATCATGGAACACAGGTGTGAGGAATCATGCTGCTCAGCTGGCAATAATCAAGCAGCTGAGCAGGCAGGAATCGTGCAGCTCAGCTGGCAATTGTCAAGCAGATGAGCAGACAGTAATCACGCAGCTCAGCATGCCCTGATCACGTGACTGAGCATGCACTGATCACGTGGCTGATCATACACTGATCACGTGGCTGATCATGCACTGATCACGTGGCTATCATGCACTGATCACGTGGCTGATCATGCACTGATCACGTGCTACCATGCACTGATCACGTGACTGATCATGCACTGATCACGTACTGATCATGCACTGATCACGTGGCTGATCATGCACTGATCACGTGGCTGATCATGCACTGATCACGTGACTGATCATGCACTGATCACGTGGCTATCATGCACTGATCACGTGGCTGATCATACACTGATCACGTGGCTGATCATGCACTGATCACGTGGCTGATCATGCACTGATCACGTGACTGATCATGCACTGATCACGTGTCTGATCATGCACTGATCACGTGGCTATCATGCACTGCTCACGTGGCTGATCATGCCATGATCACGCAGCTACCATGTACTGGTCACATGACTGATCATGCACTGATCACGTGACTGATCATGCACTGATCACGTGGCTATCATGCACTATCACGTGGCTGATCATGCAATGATCATGTAGCTACCATGTACTGGTCACGTGACTGATCATACACCCATCACGTGACTGATCATGCACTGATCACGTGGCTATCATGCACTGATCACGTGACTGATCATGCACTGATCACGTCTATATCATGCACTGATCACATGACTGCCCATGCACTGATCACGTGGATGATCATACACTGATCACGTGACAGATCATGCACTGATCACGTGGCTGATCATGCACTGATCACGTGACTGATCATGGACTGATCACATGACTATCATGCACTGATCACGTGACTTAATGCACTGATCATGTGACTGATCATGCACTGATCATGTTTGCTATCATACACTGATCATGTGCCTCTGGAGGCAATAAACAAAGAGCTGAGTAGGCACGAATCAAACAGTCAGCAGGCAATAATCATGGAACACAGGTGTGAGGAATCATGCTGCTCAGCTGGCAATAATCAAGCAGCTGATCAGGCAGGAATCGTGCAGCTCAGCTGGCAATTGTCAAGCAGATGAGCAGACAGTGATCACGCAGCTCATCATGCACTGATCACGTGACTGATCATGCACTGATCACGTGGCTGATCATGCACTGATCACGTGGCTGATCATGCACTGATCACGTGGCTATCATGCACTGATCACGTGGCTGATCATGCACTGATCACGTGACTGATCATGCACTGATCACGTGTCTGATCATGCACTGATCACGTGGCTATCATGCACTGCTCACGTGGCTGATCATGCCATGATCACGCAGCTACCATGTACTGGTCACATGACTGATCATGCACTGATCACGTGACTGATCATGCAGTGATCACGTGGCTATCATGCACTACTCACGTGGCTGATCATGCAATGATCATGTAGCTACCATGTACAGGTCACGTGAATGATCATACACCCATCAGGTGACTGATCATGCACTGATCACGTGGCTATCATGCACTGATCACGAGACTGATCATGCACTGATCACGTCTATATCATGCACTGATCACATGACTGCCCATGCACTGATCACGTGGATGATCATACACTAATCTTGTGACAGATCATGCACTGATCACGTGGCTGATCATGCACTGATACCGTGACTGAGCATGGACTGATCACATGACTATCATGTAGTGATCACGTGACTTAATGGCGCTGATCATGTGACTGATCATGCGCTGATCATGTTTGCTATCATACACTGATCATGTGCCTCTGGAGGCAATAAACAAAGAGCTGAGTAGGCACGAATCAAACAGTCAGCAGGCAATAATCATGGAACTCAGGTGTGAGGAATCATGCTGCTCAGCTGGCAATAATCAAGCAGCTGAGCAGGCAGGAATTACGCAGCACAGCTGGCAATTGTCAAGCAGATGACAGGCAGGAATCGTGCAGCTCAGCTGGCAATTGTCAAGCAGATGAGCAGACAGTAATCACGCAGCTCAGCAGGCCCAGATCACGTGACTGAGCATGCACTGTTCACGTGGCTGATCATACACTGATCACGTGATGATCATGCACTGATCACTTGGATATCATGCACTGATCACGTGGCTGATCATACACTGTTCACGTGTCTGACCATGCACTGATCACGTGGCTGATCATACACTGCTCACGTAACTGATCATGCACTGATCACGTGGCTATCATGCACTGATCACGTGGCTGAACATGCACTGTTCACGTGGCTGATCACACACCTGTCACGTGACATATCATGCACTGATCACGTGGCACTCATGCACTGATCACGTGGCTGATCATACTCTGCTCACGTAACTCATGCACACATCACGTGGCTATCATGCACTGCTCACGTGGCTCGTCATGGAATGATCACGTAGCAACCATATACTGGTAACGTGACTGATCATGCAAAGATCACGTAAATGATCATGCACTGTTCACGTGACTGATCATGTACTGATCACGTGACTGATCATGCACTGACCACGTGGCTATCATGCTCTGCTCACGTGGCTGATCATGCAACGATCACGTAGCAACCATGTACTGGTCACGTGACTGATCATGCACTGATCACGTAATTGATCCTGCACTGATCACGTGGCTCATCATGCACTGATCACGTGGCTGATCACACATGTATCACGTGACTGATCATGCACTGATCCCGTGGCTATCATGCACTGATCACGTGGCTGTCATGCACTGATCACGTGGATATCATGCACTGATCACGTGGCTGATCACACACGTATCACATGACTGATCATGCACTGATCACGTGGCTATCATGCACTGATCACGTGGCTATCATGCACTGATCACGTGGCTGATCATGCACTGATCACGTAGCTACCATGTACTGATCACGTGACTGATCATGCACTGATCACGTACTGATCATGCACTGATCACGTGGCTGATCATGCACTGATCACGTGGCTGATCATGCACTGATCACGTGACTGATCATGCACTGATCACGTGCTGATCATGCACTGATCACGTGGCTATCATGCACTGCTCACGTGGCTGATCATGCCATGATCACGCAGCTACCATGTACTGGTCACATGACTGATCATGCACTGATCACGTGACTGATCATGCACTGATCACGTGGCTATCATGAACTACTCACGTGGCTGATCATGCAATGATCATGTAGCTACCATGTACAGGTCACGTGAATGATCATACACCCATCAGGTGACTGATCATGCACTGATCACGTGGCTATCATGCACTGATCACGAGACTGATCATGCACTGATCACGTCTATATCATGCACTGATCACATGACTGCCCGTGCACTGATCACGTGGATGATCATACACTAATCTTGTGACAGATCATGCACTGATCACGTGGCTGATCATGCACTGATACCGTGACTGAGCATGGACTGATCACATGACTATCATGTAGTGATCACGTGACTTAATGGCGCTGATCATGTGACTGATCATGCGCTGATCATGTTTGCTATCATACACTGATCATGTGCCTCTGGAGGCAATAAACAAAGAGCTGAGTAGGCACGAATCAAACAGTCAGCAGGCAATAATCATGGAACACAGGTGTGAGGAATCATGCTGCTCAGCTGGCAATAATCAAGCAGCTGAGCAGGCAGGAATCGCAGCTCAGCTGGCAATTGTCAAGCAGATGAGCAGACAGTAATCACGCAGCTCAGCAGGCCCAGATCACGTGACTGAGCATGCACTGATCACGTGGCTGATCATACACTGATCACGTGATCATGCACTGATCACGTGGCTATCATGCACTGATCACGTGGCTGATCATGCACTGATCACGTGGCTACCATGCACTGATCACGTGACTGATCATGCACTGATCACGTGGCTGATCATGCACTGATCACGTGGCTGATCATGCACTGATCACGTGGCTGATCATGCACTGATCACGTGACTGATCATGCACTGATCACGTGACTGATCATGCACTGATCACGTGGCTATCATGCACTGATCACGTGGCTGATCATACACTGATCACGTGACTGATCATGCACTGATCACGTGGCTGATCATGCACTGATCACGTGACTGATCATGCACTGATCACGTGACTGATCATGCACTGATCACGTGGCTATCATGCACTGCTCACGTGGCTGATCATGCCATGATCACGCAGCTACCATGTACTGGTCACATGACTGATCATGCACTGATCACGTGACTGATCATGCACTGATCACGTGGCTATCATGCACTACTCACGTGGCTGATCATGCAATGATCATGTAGCTACCATGTACTGGTCACGTGAATGATCATACACCCATCAGGTGACTGATCATGCACTGATCACGTGGCTATCATGCACTGATCACGTGACTGATCATGCACTGATCACGTCTATATCATGCACTGATCACATGACTGCCATGCACTGATCACGTGGATGATCATACACTGATCATGTGACAGATCATGCACTGATCACGTGGCTGATCATGCACTGATACCGTGACTGAGCATGGACTGATCACATGACTATCATGCAGTGATCACGTGACTTAATGGCGCTGATCATGTGACTGATCATGCACTGATCATGTTTGCTATCATACACTGATCATGTGCCTCTGGAGGCAATAAACAAAGAGCTGAGTAGGCACGAATCAAACAGTCAGCAGGCAATAATCATGGAACACAGGTGTGAGGAATCATGCTGCTCAGCTGGCAATAATCAAGCAGCTGATCAGGCAGGAATCATGCAGCTCAGCTGGCAATTGTCAAGCAGATGAGCAGACAGTAATCACGCAGCTCAGCAGGCCCTGATCACGTGACTGAGCATGCACTGATCACGTGGCTGATCATGCACTGATCACGTGATGATCATGCACTGATCACGTGGATATCATGCACTGATCACGTGGCTGATCATGCACTGATCACGTGACTGATCATGCACTGATCACGTGTCTGATCATGCACTGATCACGTGGCTATCATGCACTGCTCACGTGGCTGATCATGCCATGATCACGCAGCTACCATGTACTGGTCACATGACTGATCATGCACTGATCACGTGACTGATCATGCAGTGATCACGTGGCTATCATGAACTACTCACGTGGCTGATCATGCAATGATCATGTAGCTACCATGTACAGGTCACGTGAATGATCATACACCCATCAGGTGACTGATCATGCACTGATCACGTGGCTATCATGCACTGATCACGTGACTGATCATGCACTGTTCACGTCTATATCATGCACTGATCACATGACTGCCCATGCACTGATCACGTGGATGATCATACACTAATCTTGTGACAGATCATGCACTGATCACGTGGCTGATCATGCACTGATACCGTGACTGAGCATGGACTGATCACATGACTATCATGTAGTGATCACGTGACTTAATGGCGCTGATCATGTGACTGATCATGCGCTGATCATGTTTGCTATCATACACTGATCATGTGCCTCTGGAGGCAATAAACAAAGAGCTGAGTAGGCACGAATCAAACAGTCAGCAGGCAATAATCATGGAACTCAGGTGTGAGGAATCATGCTGCTCAGCTGGCAATAATCAAGCAGCTGAGCAGGCAGGAATTACGCAGCACAGCTGGCAATTGTCAAGCAGATGACAGGCAGGAATCGTGCAGCTCAGCTGGCAATTGTCAAGCAGATGAGCAGACAGTAATCACGCAGCTCAGCAGGCCCAGATCACGTGACTGAGCATGCACTGTTCACGTGGCTGATCATACACTGATCACGTGATGATCATGCACTGATCACTTGGATATCATGCACTGATCACGTGGCTGATCATACACTGTTCACGTGTCTGACCATGCACTGATCACGTGGCTGATCATACACTGCTCACGTAACTGATCATGCACTGATCACGTGGCTATCATGCACTGATCACGTGGCTGAACATGCACTGTTCACGTGGCTGATCACACACCTGTCACGTGACATATCATGCACTGATCACGTGGCACTCATGCACTGATCACGTGGCTGATCATACTCTGCTCACGTAACTCATGCACACATCACGTGGCTATCATGCACTGCTCACGTGGCTCGTCATGGAATGATCACGTAGCAACCATATACTGGTCACGTGACTGATCATGCAAAGATCACGTAAATGATCATGCACTGTTCACGTGACTGATCATGTACTGATCACGTGACTGATCATGCACTGATCACGTGGCTATCATGCACTGCTCACGTGGCTGATCATGCAACGATCACGTAGCAACCATGTACTGGTCACGTGACTGATCATGCACTGATCACGTAATTGATCCTGCACTGATCACGTGGCTCATCATGCACTGATCACGTGGCTGATCACACATGTATCACGTGACTGATCATGCACTGATCACGTGGCTATCATGCACTGATCACGTGGCTGTCATGCACTGATCACGTGGATATCATGCACTGATCACGTGGCTGATCACACACGATCACATGACTGATCATGCACTGATCACGTGGCTATCATGCACTGATCACGTGGCTATCATGCACTGATCACGTGGCTGATCATGCAATGATCACGTAGCTACCATGTACTGGTCACGTGACTGATCATGCACTGATCACGTAATTGATCATGCACTGATCACGTGGCTGATCATGCACTGATCACGTGGCTGATCATACACTGATCACGTGACTGATCATGCACTGATCACGTGACTGATCATGCACTGATCACGTGGCTATCATGCACTGATCACGTGGCTGACATGCACTGATCACGTGCCTGATCATGCACTGATCACGTGGCTGATCATGCACTGATCACGTGACTGATCATGCACTGATCACGTGGCTGATCATGCACTGATCACGTGGCTGATCATGCACTGATCACGTGGCTGATCATGCATGATCACGCAGCTATCATGCACTGATCACGTGACTGATCATGCACTGATCACGTGACTGATCATGCACTGATCACGTGGCTATCATGCACTGATCACGTGGCTGATCATGCACTGATCATGTAGCTACCATGCACTGATCACGTGACTGATCATGCACTGATCACGTGACTGATCATGCACTGATCACGTGGCTATCATGCACTGATCACGTGACTGATCATGCACTGATCACGTATATCATGCACTGATCACATGACTGATCATGCACTGATCACGTGGCTGATCATACACTGATCACTGACTGATCATGCACTGATCACGTGACTGATCATGCACTGATCACGTGGCTATCATGCACTGATCACGTGGCTGACATACACTGATCACGTGCCTGATCATGCACTGATCACGTGGCTGATCATGCACTGATCACGTGACTGATCATGCACTGATCTCGTGTCTGATCATGCACTGATCACGTGGCTATCATGCACTGCTCACGTGGCTGATCATGCCATGATCACGCAGCTACCATGTACTGGTCACATGACTGATCATGCACTGATCACGTGACTGATCATGCAGTGATCACGTGGCTATCATGAACTACTCACGTGGCTGATCATGCAATGATCATGTAGCTACCATGTACAGGTCACGTGAATGATCATACACCCATCAGGTGACTGATCATGCACTGATCACGTGGCTATCATGCACTGATCACGAGACTGATCATGCACTGTTCACGTCTATATCATGCACTGATCACATGACTGCCCATGCACTGATCACGTGGATGATCATACACTAATCTTGTGACAGATCATGCACTGATCACGTGGCTGATCATGCACTGATACCGTGACTGAGCATGGACTGATCACATGACTATCATGTAGTGATCACGTGACTTAATGGCGCTGATCATGTGACTGATCATGCGCTGATCATGTTTGCTATCATACACTGATCATGTGCCTCTGGAGGCAATAAACAAAGAGCTGAGTAGGCACGAATCAAACAGTCAGCAGGCAATAATCATGGAACTCAGGTGTGAGGAATCATGCTGCTCAGCTGGCAATAATCAAGCAGCTGAGCAGGCAGGAATTACGCAGCACAGCTGGCAATTGTCAAGCAGATGACAGGCAGGAATCGTGCAGCTCAGCTGGCAATTGTCAAGCAGATGAGCAGACAGTAATCACGCAGCTCAGCAGGCCCAGATCACGTGACTGAGCATGCACTGTTCACGTGGCTGATCATACACTGATCACGTGATGATCATGCACTGATCACTTGGATATCATGCACTGATCACGTGGCTGATCATACACTGTTCACGTGTCTGACCATGCACTGATCACGTGGCTGATCATACACTGCTCACGTAACTGATCATGCACTGATCACGTGGCTATCATGCACTGATCACGTGGCTGAACATGCACTGTTCACGTGGCTGATCACACACCTGTCACGTGACATATCATGCACTGATCACGTGGCACTCATGCACTGATCACGTGGCTGATCATACTCTGCTCACGTAACTCATGCACACATCACGTGGCTATCATGCACTGCTCACGTGGCTCGTCATGGAATGATCACGTAGCAACCATATACTGGTAACGTGACTGATCATGCAAAGATCACGTAAATGATCATGCACTGTTCACGTGACTGATCATGTACTGATCACGTGACTGATCATGCACTGACCACGTGGCTATCATGCTCTGCTCACGTGGCTGATCATGCAACGATCACGTAGCAACCATGTACTGGTCACGTGACTGATCATGCACTGATCACGTAATTGATCCTGCACTGATCACGTGGCTCATCATGCACTGATCACGTGGCTGATCACACATGTATCACGTGACTGATCATGCACTGATCACGTGGCTCTCATGCACTGATCACGTGGCTGTCATGCACTGATCACGTGGATATCATGCACTGATCACGTGGCTGATCACACACGTATCACATGACTGATCATGCACTGATCACGTGGCTATCATGCACTGATCACGTGGCTATCATGCACTGATCACGTGGCTGATCAGGCAATGATCACGTAGCTACCATGTACTGGTCACGTGACTGATCATGCACTGATCACGTAATTGATCATGCACTGATCATGTGGCTGATCATGCACTGATCACGTGGCTGATCATACACTGATCACATAACTGATCATGCACTGATCACGTGACTGATCATGCACTGATCACGTGGCTATCATGCACTGATCACTTGGCTGACATACACTGATCACGTGCCTGGTCATGCACTGATCACGTGGCTGATCATGCACTGATCACGTGACTGATCATGCACTGATCTCGTGTCTGATCATGCACTGATCACGTGGCTATCATGCACTGCTCACGTGGCTGATCATGCCATGATCACGCAGCTACCATGTACTGGTCACATGACTGATCATGCACTGATCACGTGACTGATCATGCAGTGATCACGTGGCTATCATGAACTACTCACGTGGCTGATCATGCAATGATCATGTAGCTACCATGTACAGGTCACGTGAATGATCATACACCCATCAGGTGACTGATCATGCACTGATCACGTGGCTATCATGCACTGATCACGAGACTGATCATGCACTGTTCACGTCTATATCATGCACTGATCACATGACTGCCCGTGCACTGATCACGTGGATGATCATACACTAATCTTGTGACAGATCATGCACTGATCACGTGGCTGATCATGCACTGATACCGTGACTGAGCATGGACTGATCACATGACTATCATGTAGTGATCACGTGACTTAATGGCGCTGATCATGTGACTGATCATGCGCTGATCATGTTTGCTATCATACACTGATCATGTGCCTCTGGAGGCAATAAACAAAGAGCTGAGTAGGCACGAATCAAACAGTCAGCAGGCAATAATCATGGAACACAGGTGTGAGGAATCATGCTGCTCAGCTGGCAATAATCAAGCAGCTGAGCAGGCAGGAATTACGCAGCACAGCTGGCAATTGTCAAGCAGATGACAGGCAGGAATCGTGCAGCTCAGCTGGCAATTGTCAAGCAGATGAGCAGACAGTAATCACGCAGCTCAGCAGGCCCAGATCACGTGACTGAGCATGCACTGTTCACGTGGCTGATCATACACTGATCACGTGATGATCATGCACTGATCACTTGGATATCATGCACTGATCACGTGGCTGATCATGCACTGATCACGTGCTGACCATGCACTGATCACGTGGCTGATCATGCACTGATCACGTAACTGATCATGCACTGATCACGTGGCTGATCATGCACTGATCACGTGGCTGATCATGCACTGATCACGTGGCTGATCATGCACTGATCACGTGACTGATCATGCACTGATCACGTGGCTATCATGCACTGATCACGTGGCTGATCATACACTGATCACGTGACTGATCATGCACTGATCACGTGGCTGATCATGCACTGATCACGTGACTGATCATGCACTGATCACGTGCTGATCATGCACTGATCACGTGGCTATCATGCACTGATCACGTGGCTGATCATGCATGATCACGCAGCTATCATGTACTGATCACGTGACTGATCATGCACTGATCACGTGACTGATCATGCACTGATCACGTGGCTATCATGCACTGATCACGTGGCTGATCATGCATGATCACGCAGCTGATCATGCACTGATCACGTGACTGATCATGCACTGATCACGTGGCTCATCATGCACTGATCACGTGGCTGATCACACATGATCACGTGACTGATCATGCACTGATCACGTGGCTCTCATGCACTGATCACGTGGCTGTCATGCACTGATCACGTGGATATCATGCACTGATCACGTGGCTGATCACACACGATCACGTGACTGATCATGCACTGATCACGTGGCTATCATGCACTGATCACGTGGCTATCATGCACTGATCACGTGGCTGATCATGCACTGATCACGTAGCTATCATGCACTGATCACGTGACTGATCATGCACTGATCACGTGGCTGATCATGCACTGATCACGTGGCTATCATGCACTGATCACGTGGCTGATCATGCAATGATCACGTAGCTATCATGTACTGATCACGTGACTGATCATGCACTGATCACGTGACTGATCATGCACTGATCACGTGGCTGATCATGCACTGATCACGTGGCTGATCATGCACTGATCACGTGACTGATCATGCACTGATCACGTGACTGATCATGCACTGATCACGTGGCTATCATGCACTGATCACGTGGCTGATCATGCACTGATCACGTGACTGATCATGCACTGATCACGTGGCTGATCATGCACTGATCACGTGGCTGATCATGCACTGCTCACGTGGCTGATCATGCCATGATCACGCAGCTACCATGTACTGGTCACATGACTGATCATGCACTGATCACGTGACTGATCATGCAGTGATCACGTGGCTATCATGAACTACTCACGTGGCTGATCATGCAATGATCATGTAGCTACCATGTACAGGTCACGTGAATGATCATACACCCATCAGGTGACTGATCATGCACTGATCACGTGGCTATCATGCACTGATCACGAGACTGATCATGCACTGTTCACGTCTATATCATGCACTGATCACATGACTGCCCATGCACTGATCACGTGGATGATCATACACTAATCTTGTGACAGATCATGCACTGATCACGTGGCTGATCATGCACTGATACCGTGACTGAGCATGGACTGATCACATGACTATCATGTAGTGATCACGTGACTTAATGGCGCTGATCATGTGACTGATCATGCGCTGATCATGTTTGCTATCATACACTGATCATGTGCCTCTGGAGGCAATAAACAAAGAGCTGAGTAGGCACGAATCAAACAGTCAGCAGGCAATAATCATGGAACTCAGGTGTGAGGAATCATGCTGCTCAGCTGGCAATAATCAAGCAGCTGAGCAGGCAGGAATTACGCAGCACAGCTGGCAATTGTCAAGCAGATGAGCAGACAGTAATCACGCAGCTCAGCAGGCCCAGATCACGTGACTGAGCATGCACTGTTCACGTGGCTGATCATACACTGATCACGTGATGATCATGCACTGATCACTTGGATATCATGCACTGATCACGTGGCTGATCATACACTGTTCACGTGTCTGACCATGCACTGATCACGTGGCTGATCATACACTGCTCACGTAACTGATCATGCACTGATCACGTGGCTATCATGCACTGATCACGTGGCTGAACATGCACTGTTCACGTGGCTGATCACACACCTGTCACGTGACATATCATGCACTGATCACGTGGCACTCATGCACTGATCACGTGGCTGATCATACTCTGCTCACGTAACTCATGCACACATCACGTGGCTATCATGCACTGCTCACGTGGCTCGTCATGGAATGATCACGTAGCAACCATATACTGGTCACGTGACTGATCATGCAAAGATCACGTAAATGATCATGCACTGTTCACGTGACTGATCATGCACTGATCACGTGACTGATCATGCACTGATCACGTGGCTATCATGCTCTGCTCACGTGGCTGATCATGCAACGATCACGTAGCAACCATGTACTGGTCACGTGACTGATCATGCACTGATCACGTAATTGATCATGCACTGATCACGTGGCTCATCATGCACTGATCACGTGGCTGATCACACATGTATCACGTGACTGATCATGCACTGATCACGTGGCTCTCATGCACTGATCACGTGGCTGTCATGCACTGATCACGTGGATATCATGCACTGATCACGTGGCTGATCACACACGTATCACATGACTGATCATGCACTGATCACGTGGCTATCATGCACTGATCACGTGGCTATCATGCACTGATCACGTGGCTGATCATGCAATGATCACGTAGCTATCATGTACTGATCACGTGACTGATCATGCACTGATCACGTAATTGATCATGCACTGATCACGTGGCTGATCATGCACTGATCACGTGGCTATCATGCACTGATCACGTGGCTGATCATGCATGATCACGCAGCTATCATGCACTGATCACGTGACTGATCATGCACTGATCACGTGGCTATCATGCACTGATCACGTGGCTGATCATGCACTGATCACGTAGCTACATGCACTGATCACGTGACTGATCATGCACTGATCACGTAATTGATCATGCACTGATCACGTGGCTGATCATGCACTGATCACGTGGCTGATCATGCACTGATCACATAACTGATCATGCACTGATCACGTGACTGATCATGCACTGATCACGTGGCTATCATGCACTGATCACGTGGCTGACATACACTGATCACGTGCCTGATCATGCACTGATCACGTGGCTGATCATGCACTGATCACGTGACTGATCATGCACTGATCTCGTGTCTGATCATGCACTGATCACGTGGCTATCATGCACTGCTCACGTGGCTGATCATGCCATGATCACGCAGCTACCATGTACTGGTCACATGACTGATCATGCACTGATCACGTGACTGATCATGCAGTGATCACGTGGCTATCATGAACTACTCACGTGGCTGATCATGCAATGATCATGTAGCTACCATGTACAGGTCACGTGAATGATCATACACCCATCAGGTGACTGATCATGCACTGATCACGTGGCTATCATGCACTGATCACGAGACTGATCATGCACTGTTCACGTCTATATCATGCACTGATCACATGACTGCCCGTGCACTGATCACGTGGATGATCATACACTAATCTTGTGACAGATCATGCACTGATCACGTGGCTGATCATGCACTGATACCGTGACTGAGCATGGACTGATCACATGACTATCATGTAGTGATCATGTGACTTAATGGCGCTGATCATGTGACTGATCATGCGCTGATCATGTTTGCTATCATACACTGATCATGTGCCTCTGGAGGCAATAAACAAAGAGCTGAGTAGGCACGAATCAAACAGTCAGCAGGCAATAATCATGGAACACAGGTGTGAGGAATCATGCTTCTCAGCTGGCAATAATCAAGCAGCTGAGCAGGCAGGAATTACGCAGCACAGCTGGCAATTGTCAAGCAGATGAGCAGACAGTAATCACGCAGCTCAGCAGGCCCAGATCACGTGACTGAGCATGCACTGTTCACGTGGCTGATCATACACTGATCACGTGATGATCATGTACTGATCACTTGGATATCATGCACTGATCACGTGGCTGATCATACACTGTTCACGTGTCTGACCATGCACTGATCACGTGGCTGATCATACACTGCTCACGTAACTGATCATGCACTGATCACGTGGCTATCATGCACTGATCACGTGGCTGAACATGCACTGTTCACGTGGCTGATCACACACCTGTCACGTGACATATCATGCACTGATCACGTGGCACTCATGCACTGATCACGTGGCTGATCATACTCTGCTCACGTAACTCATGCACACATCACGTGGCTATCATGCACTGCTCACGTGGCTCGTCATGGAATGATCACGTAGCAACCATATACTGGTAACGTGACTGATCATGCAAAGATCACGTAAATGATCATGCACTGTTCACGTGACTGATCATGTACTGATCACGTGACTGATCATGCACTGATCACGTGGCTATCATGCTCTGCTCACGTGGCTGATCATGCAACGATCACGTAGCAACCATGTACTGGTCACGTGACTGATCATGCACTGATCACGTAATTGATCCTGCACTGATCACGTGGCTCATCATGCACTGATCACGTGGCTGATCACACATGTATCACGTGACTGATCATGCACTGATCACGTGGCTCTCATGCACTGATCACGTGGCTGTCATGCACTGATCACGTGGATATCATGCACTGATCACGTGGCTGATCACACACGTATCACATGACTGATCATGCACTGATCACGTGGCTATCATGCACTGATCACGTGGCTATCATGCACTGATCACGTGGCTGATCAGGCAATGATCACGTAGCTACCATGTACTGGTCACGTGACTGATCATGCACTGATCACGTAATTGATCATGCACTGATCATGTGGCTGATCATGCACTGATCACGTGGCTGATCATACACTGATCACATAACTGATCATGCACTGATCACGTGACTGATCATGCACTGATCACGTGGCTATCATGCACTGATCACTTGGCTGGACATACACTGATCACGTGCCTGGTCATGCACTGATCACGTGGCTGATCATGCACTGATCACGTGACTGATCATGCACTGATCACGTGGCTGATCATGCACTGATCACGTGACTGATCATGCACTGATCACGTGACTGATCATGCACTGATCACGTGGCTATCATGCACTGCTCACGTGGCTGATCATGCCATGATCACGCAGCTACCATGTACTGGTCACATGACTGATCATGCACTGATCACGTGACTGATCATGCAGTGATCACGTGGCTATCATGAACTACTCACGTGGCTGATCATGTAGCTACCATGTACAGGTCACGTGAATGATCATACACCCATCAGGTGACTGATCATGCACTGATCACGTGGCTATCATGCACTGATCACGAGACTGATCATGCACTGTTCACGTCTATATCATGCACTGATCACATGACTGCCCGTGCACTGATCACGTGGATGATCATACACTAATCTTGTGACAGATCATGCACTGATCACGTGGCTGATCATGCACTGATACCGTGACTGAGCATGGACTGATCACATGACTATCATGTAGTGATCACGTGACTTAATGGCGCTGATCATGTGACTGATCATGCGCTGATCATGTTTGCTATCATACACTGATCATGTGCCTCTGGAGGCAATAAACAAAGAGCTGAGTAGGCACGAATCAAACAGTCAGCAGGCAATAATCATGGAACTCAGGTGTGAGGAATCATGCTGCTCAGCTGGCAATAATCAAGCAGCTGAGCAGGCAGGAATTACGCAGCACAGCTGGCAATTGTCAAGCAGATGACAGGCAGGAATCGTGCAGCTCAGCTGGCAATTGTCAAGCAGATGAGCAGACAGTAATCACGCAGCTCAGCAGGCCCAGATCACGTGACTGAGCATGCACTGTTCACGTGGCTGATCATACACTGATCACGTGATGATCATGCACTGATCACTTGGATATCATGCACTGATCACGTGGCTGATCATACACTGTTCACGTGTCTGACCATGCACTGATCACGTGGCTGATCATACACTGCTCACGTAACTGATCATGCACTGATCACGTGGCTATCATGCACTGATCACGTGGCTGAACATGCACTGTTCACGTGGCTGATCACACACCTGTCACGTGACATATCATGCACTGATCACGTGGCACTCATGCACTGATCACGTGGCTGATCATACTCTGCTCACGTAACTCATGCACACATCACGTGGCTATCATGCACTGCTCACGTGGCTCGTCATGGAATGATCACGTAGCAACCATATACTGGTAACGTGACTGATCATGCAAAGATCACGTAAATGATCATGCACTGTTCACGTGACTGATCATGTACTGATCACGTGACTGATCATGCACTGACCACGTGGCTATCATGCTCTGCTCACGTGGCTGATCATGCAACGATCACGTAGCAACCATGTACTGGTCACGTGACTGATCATGCACTGATCACGTAATTGATCCTGCACTGATCACGTGGCTCATCATGCACTGATCACGTGTCTGATCACACATGTATCACGTGACTGATCATGCACTGATCACGTGGCTCACATGCACTGATCACGTGGCTGTCATGCACTGATCACGTGGATATCATGCACTGATCATGTGGCTGATCACACACGTATCACATGACTGATCATGCACTGATCACGTGGCTATCATGCACTGATCACGTGGCTATCATGCACTGATCACGTGGCTGATCATGCAATGATCACGTAGCTACCATGTACTGGTCACGTGACTGATCATGCACTGATCACGTAATTGATCATGCACTGATCACGTGGCTGATCATGCACTGATCACGTGGCTGATCATACACTGATCACGTAACTGATCATGCACTGATCACGTGACTGATCATGCACTGATCACGTGGCTGATCATGCACTGATCACGTGACTGATCATGCACTGATCACGTGGCTGATCATGCACTGATCACGTGACTGATCATGCACTGATCACGTGACTGATCATGCACTGATCACGTGGCTATCATGCACTGCTCACGTGGCTGATCATGCCATGATCACGCAGCTACCATGTACTGGTCACATGACTGATCATGCACTGATCACGTGACTGATCATGCACTGATCACGTGGCTATCATGAACTATCACGTGGCTGATCATGCAATGATCATGTAGCTACCATGTACAGGTCACGTGAATGATCATACACCCATCAGGTGACTGATCATGCACTGATCACGTGGCTATCATGCACTGATCACGTGACTGATCATGCACTGATCACGTCTATATCATGCACTGATCACATGACTGCCCATGCACTGATCACGTGGATGATCATACACTGATCACGTGACAGATCATGCACTGATCACGTGGCTGATCATGCACTGATCACGTGACTGATCATGCACTGATCACGTGACTGATCATGCACTGATCACGTGGCTATCATGCACTGATCACGTGGCTGATCATGCCATGATCACGCAGCTACCATGTACTGGTCACATGACTGATCATGCACTGATCACGTGACTGATCATGCACTGATCACGTGGCTATCATGCACTACTCACGTGGCTGATCATGCAATGATCATGTAGCTACCATGTACAGGTCACGTGAATGATCATACACCCATCAGGTGACTGATCATGCACTGATCACGTGGCTATCATGCACTGATCACGTGACTGATCATGCACTGATCACGTCTATATCATGCACTGATCACATGACTGCCCATGCACTGATCACGTGCTGATCATACACTAATCATGTGACAGATCATGCACTGATCACGTGGCTGATCATGCACTGATACCGTGACTGAGCATGGACTGATCACATGACTATCATGTAGTGATCACGTGACTTAATGGCGCTGATCATGTGACTGATCATGTGACTGATCATGCGCTGATCATGTTTGCTATCATACACTGATCATGTGCCTCTGGAGGCAATAAACAAAGAGCTGAGTAGGCACGAATCAAACAGTCAGCAGGCAATAATCATGGAACACAGGTGTGAGGAATCATGCTGCTCAGCTGGCAATAATCAAGCAGCTGAGCAGGCAGGAATCATGCAGCACAGCTGGCAATTGTCAAGCAGATGACAGGCAGGAATCGTGCAGCTCAGCTGGCAATTGTCAAGCAGATGAGCAGACAGTAATCACGCAGCTCAGCAGGCCCTGATCACGTGACTGATCATGCACTGATCACGTGGCTGATCATACACTGATCACGTGATGATCATGCACTGATCACGTGGATATCATGCACTGATCACGTGGCTGATCATGCACTGATCACGTGTCTGATCATGCACTGATCACGTGGCTGATCATGCACTGATCACGTAACTGATCATGCACTGATCACGTGGCTATCATGCACTGATCACGTGGCTGGACATGCACTGATCACGTGGCTGATCATGCACTGATCACGTGGCTGATCATGCACTGATCACGTGACTGATCATGCACTGATCTCGTGTCTGATCATGCACTGATCACGTGGCTATCATGCACTGCTCACGTGGCTGATCATGCCATGATCACGCAGCTACCATGTACTGGTCACATGACTGATCATGCACTGATCACGTGACTGATCATGCAGTGATCACGTGGCTATCATGAACTACTCACGTGGCTGATCATGCAATGATCATGTAGCTACCATGTACAGGTCACGTGAATGATCATACACCCATCAGGTGACTGATCATGCACTGATCACGTGGCTATCATGCACTGATCACGAGACTGATCATGCACTGATCACGTCTATATCATGCACTGATCACATGACTGCCCATGCACTGATCACGTGGATGATCATACACTAATCTTGTGACAGATCATGCACTGATCACGTGGCTGATCATGCACTGATACCGTGACTGAGCATGGACTGATCACATGACTATCATGTAGTGATCACGTGACTTAATGGCGCTGATCATGTGACTGATCATGCGCTGATCATGTTTGCTATCATACACTGATCATGTGCCTCTGGAGGCAATAAACAAAGAGCTGAGTAGGCACGAATCAAACAGTCAGCAGGCAATAATCATGGAACACAGGTGTGAGGAATCATGCTGCTCAGCTGGCAATAATCAAGCAGCTGAGCAGGCAGGAATTACGCAGCACAGCTGGCAATTGTCAAGCAGATGACAGGCAGGAATCGTGCAGCTCAGCTGGCAATTGTCAAGCAGATGAGCAGACAGTAATCACGCAGCTCAGCAGGCCCAGATCACGTGACTGAGCATGCACTGTTCACGTGGCTGATCATACACTGATCACGTGATGATCATGCACTGATCACTTGGATATCATGCACTGATCACGTGGCTGATCATACACTGTTCACGTGTCTGACCATGCACTGATCACGTGGCTGATCATACACTGCTCACGTAACTGATCATGCACTGATCACGTGGCTATCATGCACTGATCACGTGGCTGAACATGCACTGTTCACGTGGCTGATCACACACCTGTCACGTGACATATCATGCACTGATCACGTGGCACTCATGCACTGATCACGTGGCTGATCATACTCTGCTCACGTAACTCATGCACACATCACGTGGCTATCATGCACTGCTCACGTGGCTCGTCATGGAATGATCACGTAGCAACCATATACTGGTAACGTGACTGATCATGCAAAGATCACGTAAATGATCATGCACTGTTCACGTGACTGATCATGTACTGATCACGTGACTGATCATGCACTGATCACGTGGCTATCATGCTCTGCTCACGTGGCTGATCATGCAACGATCACGTAGCAACCATGTACTGGTCACGTGACTGATCATGCACTGATCACGTAATTGATCCTGCACTGATCACGTGGCTCATCATGCACTGATCACGTGGCTGATCACACATGTATCACGTGACTGATCATGCACTGATCACGTGGCTCTCATGCACTGATCACGTGGCTGTCATGCACTGATCACGTGGATATCATGCACTGATCACGTGGCTGATCACACACGTATCACATGACTGATCATGCACTGATCACGTGGCTATCATGCACTGATCACGTGGCTATCATGCACTGATCACGTGGCTGATCAGGCAATGATCACGTAGCTACCATGTACTGGTCACGTGACTGATCATGCACTGATCACGTAATTGATCATGCACTGATCATGTGGCTGATCATGCACTGATCACGTGGCTGATCATACACTGATCACATAACTGATCATGCACTGATCACGTGACTGATCATGCACTGATCACGTGGCTATCATGCACTGATCACTTGGCTGACATACACTGATCACGTGCCTGGTCATGCACTGATCACGTGGCTGATCATGCACTGATCACGTGACTGATCATGCACTGATCACGTGTCTGATCATGCACTGATCACGTGACTGATCATGCACTGATCACGTGACTGATCATGCACTGATCACGTGGCTATCATGCACTGCTCACGTGGCTGATCATGCCATGATCACGCAGCTACCATGTACTGGTCACATGACTGATCATGCACTGATCACGTGACTGATCATGCAGTGATCACGTGGCTATCATGAACTACTCACGTGGTTGATCATGTACCTACCATGTACAGGTCACGTGAATGATCATACACCCATCAGGTGACTGATCATGCACTGATCACGTGGCTATCATGCACTGATCACGAGACTGATCATGCACTGTTCACGTCTATATCATGCACTGATCACATGACTGCCCATGCACTGATCACGTGGATGATCATACACTAATCTTGTGACAGATCATGCACTGATCACGTGGCTGATCATGCACTGATACCGTGACTGAGCATGGACTGATCACATGACTATCATGTAGTGATCACGTGACTTAATGGCGCTGATCATGTGACTGATCATGCGCTGATCATGTTTGCTATCATACACTGATCATGTGCCTCTGGAGGCAATAAACAAAGAGCTGAGTAGGCACGAATCAAACAGTCAGCAGGCAATAATCATGGAACTCAGGTGTGAGGAATCATGCTGCTCAGCTGGCAATAATCAAGCAGCTGAGCAGGCAGGAATTACGCAGCACAGCTGGCAATTGTCAAGCAGATGACAGGCAGGAATCGTGCAGCTCAGCTGGCAATTGTCAAGCAGATGAGCAGACAGTAATCACGCAGCTCAGCAGGCCCAGATCACGTGACTGAGCATGCACTGTTCACGTGGCTGATCATACACTGATCACGTGATGATCATGCACTGATCACTTGGATATCATGCACTGATCACGTGGCTGATCATACACTGTTCACGTGTCTGACCATGCACTGATCACGTGGCTGATCATACACTGCTCACGTAACTGATCATGCACTGATCACGTGGCTATCATGCACTGATCACGTGGCTGAACATGCACTGTTCACGTGGCTGATCACACACCTGTCACGTGACATATCATGCACTGATCACGTGGCACTCATGCACTGATCACGTGGCTGATCATACTCTGCTCACGTAACTCATGCACACATCACGTGGCTATCATGCACTGCTCACGTGGCTCGTCATGGAATGATCACGTAGCAACCATATACTGGTCACGTGACTGATCATGCAAAGATCACGTAAATGATCATGCACTGTTCACGTGACTGATCATGTACTGATCACGTGACTGATCATGCACTGATCACGTGGCTATCATGCTCTGCTCACGTGGCTGATCATGCAACGATCACGTAGCAACCATGTACTGGTCACGTGACTGATCATGCACTGATCACGTAATTGATCCTGCACTGATCACGTGGCTCATCATGCACTGATCACGTGGCTGATCACACATGTATCACGTGACTGATCATGCACTGATCACGTGGCTCTCATGCACTGATCACGTGGCTGTCATGCACTGATCACGTGGATATCATGCACTGATCACGTGGCTGATCACACACGTATCACATGACTGATCATGCACTGATCACGTGGCTATCATGCACTGATCACGTGGCTATCATGCACTGATCACGTGGCTGATCATGCAATGATCACGTAGCTACCATGTACTGGTCACGTGACTGATCATGCACTGATCACGTAATTGATCATGCACTGATCACGTGGCTGATCATGCACTGATCACGTGGCTGATCATGCACTGATCACACTGATCATGCACTGATCACGTGACTGATCATGCACTGATCACGTGGCTGATCATGCACTGATCACGTGACTGATCATGCACTGATCACGTGGCTGATCATGCACTGATCACGTGACTGATCATGCACTGATCACGTGACTGATCATGCACTGATCACGTGGCTATCATGCACTGATCACGTGGCTGATCATGCATGATCACGCAGCTACCATGTACTGGTCACATGACTGATCATGCACTGATCACGTGACTGATCATGCACTGATCACGTGGCTATCATGAACTGATCACGTGGCTGATCATGCAATGATCATGTAGCTACCATGTACTGGTCACGTGAATGATCATACACTGATCAGGTGACTGATCATGCACTGATCACGTGGCTATCATGCACTGATCACGTGACTGATCATGCACTGATCACGTCTATATCATGCACTGATCACATGACTGCCCATGCACTGATCACGTGGATGATCATACACTGATCTTGTGACAGATCATGCACTGATCACGTGGCTGATCATGCACTGATCACGTGACTGATCATGCACTGATCACGTGTCTGATCATGCACTGATCACGTGGCTATCATGCACTGCTCACGTGGCTGATCATGCCATGATCACGCAGCTACCATGTACTGGTCACATGACTGATCATGCACTGATCACGTGACTGATCATGCACTGATCACGTGGCTATCATGAACTACTCACGTGGCTGATCATGCAATGATCATGTAGCTACCATGTACAGGTCACGTGAATGATCATACACCCATCAGGTGACTGATCATGCACTGATCACGTGGCTATCATGCACTGATCACGAGACTGATCATGCACTGTTCACGTCTATATCATGCACTGATCACATGACTGCCCGTGCACTGATCACGTGGATGATCATACACTAATCTTGTGACAGATCATGCACTGATCACGTGGCTGATCATGCACTGATACCGTGACTGAGCATGGACTGATCACATGACTATCATGTAGTGATCACGTGACTTAATGCGCTGATCATGTGACTGATCATGTGACTGATCATGCGCTGATCATGTTTGCTATCATACACTGATCATGTGCCTCTGGAGGCAATAAACAAAGAGCTGAGTAGGCACGAATCAAACAGTCAGCAGGCAATAATCATGGAACACAGGTGTGAGGAATCATGCTGCTCAGCTGGCAATAATCAAGCAGCTGAGCAGGCAGGAATCGTGCAGCTCAGCTGGCAATTGTCAAGCTGATGAGCAGACAGTAATCACGCAGCTCAGCAGGCCCAGATCACGTGACTGAGCATGCACTGTTCACGTGGCTGATCATACACTGATCACGTGATGATCATGCACTGATCACTTGGATATCATGCACTGATCACGTGGCTGATCATACACTGTTCACGTGTCTGACCATGCACTGATCACGTGGCTGATCATACACTGCACGTAACTGATCATGCACTGATCACGTGGCTATCATGCACTGATCACGTGGCTGAACATGCACTGTTCACGTGGCTGATCACACACCTGTCACGTGACATATCATGCACTGATCACGTGGCACTCATGCACTGATCACGTGGCTGATCATACTCTGCTCACGTAACTCATGCACACATCACGTGGCTATCATGCACTGCTCACGTGGCTCGTCATGGAATGATCACGTAGCAACCATATACTGGTCACGTGACTGATCATGCAAAGATCACGTAAATGATCATGCACTGTTCACGTGACTGATCATGTACTGATCACGTGACTGATCATGCACTGATCACGTGGCTATCATGCTCTGCTCACGTGGCTGATCATGCAACGATCACGTAGCAACCATGTACTGGTCACGTGACTGATCATGCACTGATCACGTAATTGATCATGCACTGATCACGTGGCTCATCATGCACTGATCACGTGGCTGATCACACATGTATCACGTGACTGATCATGCACTGATCACGTGGCTCTCATGCACTGATCACGTGGCTGTCATGCACTGATCACGTGGATATCATGCACTGATCACGTGGCTGATCACACACGTATCACATGACTGATCATGCACTGATCACGTGGCTATCATGCACTGATCACGTGGCTATCATGCACTGATCACGTGGCTGATCATGCAATGATCACGTAGCTACCATGTACTGGTCACGTGACTGATCATGCACTGATCACGTAATTGATCATGCACTGATCACGTGGCTGATCATGCACTGATCACGTGGCTGATCATGCACTGATCACATAACTGATCATGCACTGATCACGTGGCTGATCATGCACTGATCACGTGGCTGATCATGCACTGATCACGTGACTGGTCATGCACTGATCACGTGGCTGATCATGCACTGATCACGTGACTGATCATGCACTGATCACGTGGCTGATCATGCACTGATCACGTGACTGATCATGCACTGATCACGTGACTGATCATGCACTGATCACGTGGCTATCATGCACTGCTCACGTGGCTGATCATGCCATGATCACGCAGCTACCATGTACTGGTCACATGACTGATCATGCACTGATCACGTGACTGATCATGCAGTGATCACGTGGCTATCATGAACTACTCACGTGGCTGATCATGTAGCTACCATGTACAGGTCACGTGAATGATCATACACCCATCAGGTGACTGATCATGCACTGATCACGTGGCTATCATGCACTGATCACGAGACTGATCATGCACTGTTCACGTCTATATCATGCACTGATCACATGACTGCCCATGCACTGATCACGTGGATGATCATACACTAATCTTGTGACAGATCATGCACTGATCACGTGGCTGATCATGCACTGATACCGTGACTGAGCATGGACTGATCACATGACTATCATGTAGTGATCACGTGACTTAATGGCGCTGATCATGTGACTGATCATGCGCTGATCATGTTTGCTATCATACACTGATCATGTGCCTCTGGAGGCAATAAACAAAGAGCTGAGTAGGCACGAATCAAACAGTCAGCAGGCAATAATCATGGAACTCAGGTGTGAGGAATCATGCTGCTCAGCTGGCAATAATCAAGCAGCTGAGCAGGCAGGAATTACGCAGCACAGCTGGCAATTGTCAAGCAGATGACAGGCAGGAATCGTGCAGCTCAGCTGGCAATTGTCAAGCAGATGAGCAGACAGTAATCACGCAGCTCAGCAGGCCCAGATCACGTGACTGAGCATGCACTGTTCACGTGGCTGATCATACACTGATCACGTGATGATCATGCACTGATCACTTGGATATCATGCACTGATCACGTGGCTGATCATACACTGTTCACGTGTCTGACCATGCACTGATCACGTGGCTGATCATACACTGCTCACGTAACTGATCATGCACTGATCACGTGGCTATCATGCACTGATCACGTGGCTGAACATGCACTGTTCACGTGGCTGATCACACACCTGTCACGTGACATATCATGCACTGATCACGTGGCTGATCATACTCTGCTCACGTAACTCATGCACACATCACGTGGCTATCATGCACTGCTCACGTGGCTCGTCATGGAATGATCACGTAGCAACCATATACTGGTAACGTGACTGATCATGCAAAGATCACGTAAATGATCATGCACTGTTCACGTGACTGATCATGTACTGATCACGTGACTGATCATGCACTGATCACGTGGCTATCATGCTCTGCTCACGTGGCTGATCATGCAACGATCACGTAGCAACCATGTACTGGTCACGTGACTGATCATGCACTGATCACGTAATTGATCCTGCACTGATCACGTGGCTCATCATGCACTGATCACGTGGCTGATCACACATGTATCACGTGACTGATCATGCACTGATCCCGTGGCTCTCATGCACTGATCACGTGGCTGTCATGCACTGATCACGTGGATATCATGCACTGATCACGTGGCTGATCACACACGTATCACATGACTGATCATGCACTGATCACGTGGCTATCATGCACTGATCACGTGGCTATCATGCACTGATCACGTGGCTGATCAGGCAATGATCACGTAGCTACCATGTACTGGTCACGTGACTGATCATGCACTGATCACGTAATTGATCATGCACTGATCACGTGGCTGATCATGCACTGATCACGTGGCTGATCATACACTGATCACATAACTGATCATGCACTGATCACGTGACTGATCATGCACTGATCACGTGGCTATCATGCACTGATCACTTGGCTGCTCATACACTGATCACGTGCCTGGTCATGCACTGATCACGTGGCTGATCATGCACTGATCACGTGACTGATCATGCACTGATCTCGTGTCTGATCATGCACTGATCACGTAGCTATCATGCACTGCTCACGTGGCTGATCATGCCATGATCACGCAGCTACCATGTACTGGTCACATGACTGATCATGCACTGATCACGTGACTGATCATGCAGTGATCACGTGGCTATCATGAACTACTCACGTGGCTGATCATGCAATGATCATGTAGCTACCATGTACAGGTCACGTGAATGATCATACACCCATCAGGTGACTGATCATGCACTGATCACGTGGCTATCATGCACTGATCACGAGACTGATCATGCACTGTTCACGTCTATATCATGCACTGATCACATGACTGCCCGTGCACTGATCACGTGGATGATCATACACTAATCTTGTGACAGATCATGCACTGATCACGTGGCTGATCATGCACTGATACCGTGACTGAGCATGGACTGATCACATGACTATCATGCAGTGATCACGTGACTTAATGCACTGATCATGTGACTGATCATGTGACTGATCATGCGCTGATCATGTTTGCTATCATACACTGATCATGTGCCTCTGGAGGCAATAAACAAAGAGCTGAGTAGGCACGAATCAAACAGTCAGCAGGCAATAATCATGGAACACAGGTGTGAGGAATCATGCTGCTCAGCTGGCAATAATCAAGCAGCTGAGCAGGCAGGAATCGTGCAGCTCAGCTGGCAATTGTCAAGCAGATGAGCAGACAGTAATCACGCAGCTCAGCAGGCCCAGATCACGTGACTGAGCATGCACTGTTCACGTGGCTGATCATACACTGATCACGTGATGATTATGTACTGATCACTTGGATATCATGCACTGATCACGTGGCTGATCATACACTGATCACGTGTCTGACCATGCACTGATCACGTGGCTGATCATGCACTGATCACGTAACTGATCATGCACTGATCACGTGGCTATCATGCACTGATCACGTGGCTGATCATGCACTGATCACGTGACTGATCATGCACTGATCACGTGGCTGATCATGCACTGATCACGTGGCTGATCATGCACTGATCACGTGGCTGATCATGCACTGATCACGTGACTGATCATGCACTGATCACGTGACTGATCATGCACTGATCACGTGGCTATCATGCACTGCTCACGTGGCTGATCATGCCATGATCACGCAGCTACCATGTACTGGTCACATGACTGATCATGCACTGATCACGTGACTGATCATGCACTGATCACGTGGCTATCATGCACTACTCACGTGGCTGATCATGTAGCTACCATGTACAGGTCACGTGAATGATCATACACCCATCAGGTGACTGATCATGCACTGATCACGTGGCTATCATGCACTGATCACGAGACTGATCATGCACTGATCACGTCTATATCATGCACTGATCACATGACTGCCCATGCACTGATCACGTGGATGATCATACACTAATCTTGTGACAGATCATGCACTGATCACGTGGCTGATCATGCACTGATACCGTGACTGAGCATGGACTGATCACATGACTATCATGTAGTGATCACGTGACTTAATGGCGCTGATCATGTGACTGATCATGCGCTGATCATGTTTGCTATCATACACTGATCATGTGCCTCTGGAGGCAATAAACAAAGAGCTGAGTAGGCACGAATCAAACAGTCAGCAGGCAATAATCATGGAACTCAGGTGTGAGGAATCATGCTGCTCAGCTGGCAATAATCAAGCAGCTGAGCAGGCAGGAATTACGCAGCACAGCTGGCAATTGTCAAGCAGATGACAGGCAGGAATCGTGCAGCTCAGCTGGCAATTGTCAAGCAGATGAGCAGACAGTAATCACGCAGCTCAGCAGGCCCAGATCACGTGACTGAGCATGCACTGTTCACGTGGCTGATCATACACTGATCACGTGATGATCATGCACTGATCACTTGGATATCATGCACTGATCACGTGGCTGATCATACACTGTTCACGTGTCTGACCATGCACTGATCACGTGGCTGATCATACACTGCTCACGTAACTGATCATGCACTGATCACGTGGCTATCATGCACTGATCACGTGGCTGAACATGCACTGTTCACGTGGCTGATCACACACCTGTCACGTGACATATCATGCACTGATCACGTGGCACTCATGCACTGATCACGTGGCTGATCATACTCTGCTCACGTAACTCATGCACACATCACGTGGCTATCATGCACTGCTCACGTGGCTCGTCATGGAATGATCACGTAGCAACCATATACTGGTCACGTGACTGATCATGCAAAGATCACGTAAATGATCATGCACTGTTCACGTGACTGATCATGTACTGATCACGTGACTGATCATGCACTGATCACGTGGCTATCATGCACTGCTCACGTGGCTGATCATGCAACGATCACGTAGCAACCATGTACTGGTCACGTGACTGATCATGCACTGATCACGTAATTGATCATGCACTGATCACGTGGCTATCATGCACTGATCACGTGGCTGATCATGCACTGATCACGTGGATATCATGCACTGATCACGTGGCTGATCACACACGATCACGTGACTGATCATGCACTGATCACGTGGCTATCATGCACTGATCACGTGGCTATCATGCACTGATCACGTGGCTGATCATGCAATGATCACGTAGCTACCATGTACTGGTCACGTGACTGATCATGCACTGATCACGTAACTGATCATGCACTGATCACGTGGCTGATCATGCACTGATCACGTGGCTGATCATGCACTGATCACATGACTGATCATGCACTGATCACGTGACTGATCATGCACTGATCACGTGGCTATCATGCACTGATCACGTGGCTGATCATGCACTGATCACGTGACTGATCATGCACTGATCACGTGGCTGATCATGCACTGATCACGTGACTGATCATGCACTGATCACGTGGCTGATCATGCACTGATCACGTGACTGATCATGCACTGATCACGTGACTGATCATGCACTGATCACGTGGCTATCATGCACTGATCACGTGGCTGATCATGCAATGATCACGTAGCTACCATGTACTGGTCACGTGACTGATCATGCACTGATCACGTGACTGATCATGCACTGATCACGTGGCTATCATGCACTGATCACGTGACTGATCATGCACTGATCACGTCTATATCATGCACTGATCACATGACTGATCATGCACTGATCACGTGGATGATCATACACTGATCACGTGACTGATCATGCACTGATCACGTGGCTGATCATGCACTGATCACGTGACTGATCATGCACTGATCACGTGTCTGATCATGCACTGATCACGTGGCTATCATGCACTGCTCACGTGGCTGATCATGCCATGATCACGCAGCTACCATGTACTGGTCACATGACTGATCATGCACTGATCACGTGACTGATCATGCAGTGATCACGTGGCTATCATGAACTACTCACGTGGCTGATCATGCAATGATCATGTAGCTACCATGTACAGGTCACGTGAATGATCATACACCCATCAGGTGACTGATCATGCACTGATCACGTGGCTATCATGCACTGATCACGTGACTGATCATGCACTGATCACGTCTATATCATGCACTGATCACATGACTGCCCATGCACTGATCACGTGGATGATCATACACTAATCTTGTGACAGATCATGCACTGATCACGTGGCTGATCATGCACTGATACCGTGACTGAGCATGGACTGATCACATGACTATCATGTAGTGATCACGTGACTTAATGCGCTGATCATGTGACTGATCATGTGACTGATCATGCGCTGATCATGTTTGCTATCATACACTGATCATGTGCCTCTGGAGGCAATAAACAAAGAGCTGAGTAGGCACGAATCAAACAGTCAGCAGGCAATAATCATGGAACACAGGTGTGAGGAATCATGCTGCTCAGCTGGCAATAATCAAGCAGCTGAGCAGGCAGGAATCGTGCAGCTCAGCTGGCAATTGTCAAGCAGATGAGCAGACAGTAATCACGCAGCTCAGCAGGCCCTGATCACGTGACTGAGCATGCACTGTTCACGTGGCTGATCATACACTGATCACGTGATGATCATGCACTGATCACGTGGATATCATGCACTGATCACGTGGCTGATCATACACTGATCACGTGTCTGATCATGCACTGATCACGTGGCTATCATGCACTGATCACGTGGCTGATCATGCACTGATCACGTGGCTGATCATGCACTGATCACGTGGCTGATCATGCACTGATCACGTAACTGATCATGCACTGATCACGTGGCTATCATGCACTGATCACGTGGCTGATCATGCACTGATCACGTGACTGATCATGCACTGATCACGTGGCTGATCATGCACTGATCACGTGACTGATCATGCACTGATCACGTGGCTGATCATGCACTGATCACGTGACTGATCATGCACTGATCACGTGACTGATCATGCACTGATCACGTGGCTATCATGCACTGCTCACGTGGCTGATCATGCCATGATCACGCAGCTACCATGTACTGGTCACATGACTGATCATGCACTGATCACGTGACTGATCATGCACTGATCACGTGGCTATCATGCACTACTCACGTGGCTGATCATGTAGCTACCATGTACAGGTCACGTGAATGATCATACACCCATCAGGTGACTGATCATGCACTGATCACGTGGCTATCATGCACTGATCACGTGACTGATCATGCACTGATCACGTCTATATCATGCACTGATCACATGACTGCCCATGCACTGATCACGTGGATGATCATACACTAATCTTGTGACAGATCATGCACTGATCACGTGGCTGATCATGCACTGATACCGTGACTGAGCATGGACTGATCACATGACTATCATGTAGTGATCACGTGACTTAATGGCGCTGATCATGTGACTGATCATGCACTGATCATGTTTGCTATCATACACTGATCATGTGCCTCTGGAGGCAATAAACAAAGAGCTGAGTAGGCACGAATCAAACAGTCAGCAGGCAATAATCATGGAACTCAGGTGTGAGGAATCATGCTGCTCAGCTGGCAATAATCAAGCAGCTGAGCAGGCAGGAATTACGCAGCACAGCTGGCAATTGTCAAGCAGATGACAGGCAGGAATCGTGCAGCTCAGCTGGCAATTGTCAAGCAGATGAGCAGACAGTAATCACGCAGCTCAGCAGGCCCTGATCACGTGACTGAGCATGCACTGTTCACGTGGCTGATCATACACTGATCACGTGATGATCATGCACTGATCACTTGGATATCATGCACTGATCACGTGGCTGATCATGCACTGATCACGTGTCTGATCATGCACTGATCACGTGACTGATCATGCACTGATCACGTGTCTGATCATGCACTGATCACGTGGCTATCATGCACTGCTCACGTGGCTGATCATGCCATGATCACGCAGCTACCATGTACTGGTCACATGACTGATCATGCACTGATCACGTGACTGATCATGCACTGATCACGTGGCTATCATGCACTACTCACGTGGCTGATCATGCAATGATCATGTAGCTACCATGTACAGGTCACGTGAATGATCATACACCCATCAGGTGACTGATCATGCACTGATCACGTGGCTATCATGCACTGATCACGAGACTGATCATGCACTGTTCACGTCTATATCATGCACTGATCACATGACTGCCCATGCACTGATCACGTGGATGATCATACACTAATCTTGTGACAGATCATGCACTGATCACGTGGCTGATCATGCACTGATACCGTGACTGAGCATGGACTGATCACATGACTATCATGTAGTGATCACGTGACTTAATGGCGCTGATCATGTGACTGATCATGCGCTGATCATGTTTGCTATCATACACTGATCATGTGCCTCTGGAGGCAATAAACAAAGAGCTGAGTAGGCACGAATCAAACAGTCAGCAGGCAATAATCATGGAACTCAGCTGTGAGGAATCATGCTGCTCAGCTGGCAATAATCAAGCAGCTGAGCAGGCAGGAATTACGCAGCACAGCTGGCAATTGTCAAGCAGATGACAGGCAGGAATCGTGCAGCTCAGCTGGCAATTGTCAAGCAGATGAGCAGACAGTAATCACGCAGCTCAGCAGGCCCAGATCACGTGACTGAGCATGCACTGTTCACGTGGCTGATCATACACTGATCACGTGATGATCATGCACTGATCACTTGGATATCATGCACTGATCACGTGGCTGATCACACACTGATCACGTGTCTGATCATGCACTGATCACGTGGCTATCATGCACTGATCACGTGGCTGATCATGCACTGATCACGTGGCTGATCACACACTGTCACGTGACTATCATGCACTGATCACGTGGCACTCATGCACTGATCACGTGGCTGATCATACACTGATCACGTAACTGATCATGCACTGATCACGTGGCTATCATGCACTGATCACGTGGCTGAACATGCACTGATCACGTGGCTGATCACACACTGTCACGTGACTATCATGCACTGATCACGTGGCACTCATGCACTGATCACGTGGCTGATCATACTCTGCTCACGTAACTCATGCACACATCACGTGGCTATCATGCACTGCTCACGTGGCTCGTCATGGAATGATCACGTAGCAACCATATACTGGTCACGTGACTGATCATGCACTGATCACGTAAATGATCATGCACTGTTCACGTGACTGATCATGCACTGATCACGTGACTGATCATGCACTGATCACGTGGCTATCATGCACTGCTCACGTGGCTGATCATGCAACGATCACGTAGCAACCATGTACTGGTCACGTGACTGATCATGCACTGATCACGTAATTGATCATGCACTGATCACGTGGCTCATCATGCACTGATCACGTGGCTGATCACACATGTATCACGTGACTGATCATGCACTGATCACGTGGCTCTCATGCACTGATCACGTGGCTGTCATGCACTGATCACGTGGCATCATGCACTGATCACGTGGCTGATCACACACGTATCACATGACTGATCATGCACTGATCACGTGGCTATCATGCACTGATCACGTGGCTATCATGCACTGATCACGTGGCTGATCAGGCAATGATCACGTAGCTACCATGTACTGGTCACGTGACTGATCATGCACTGATCACGTAATTGATCATGCACTGATCACGTGGCTGATCATGCACTGATCACGTGGCTGATCATACACTGATCACATAACTGATCATGCACTGATCACGTGACTGATCATGCACTGATCACGTGGCTATCATGCACTGATCACTTGGCTGGACATACACTGATCACGTGCCTGGTCATGCACTGATCACGTGGCTGATCATGCACTGATCACGTGACTGATCATGCACTGATCTCGTGTCTGATCATGCACTGATCACGTGGCTATCATGCACTGCTCACGTGGCTGATCATGCCATGATCACGCAGCTACCATGTACTGGTCACATGACTGATCATGCACTGATCACGTGACTGATCATGCAGTGATCACGTGGCTATCATGAACTACTCACGTGGCTGATCATGCAATGATCATGTAGCTACCATGTACAGGTCACGTGAATGATCATACACCCATCAGGTGACTGATCATGCACTGATCACGTGGCTATCATGCACTGATCACGAGACTGATCATGCACTGTTCACGTCTATATCATGCACTGATCACATGACTGCCCGTGCACTGATCACGTGGATGATCATACACTAATCTTGTGACAGATCATGCACTGATCACGTGGCTGATCATGCACTGATACCGTGACTGAGCATGGACTGATCACATGACTATCATGTAGTGATCACGTGACTTAATGGCGCTGATCATGTGACTGATCATGCGCTGATCATGTTTGCTATCATACACTGATCATGTGCCTCTGGAGGCAATAAACAAAGAGCTGAGTAGGCACGAATCAAACAGTCAGCAGGCAATAATCATGGAACACAGGTGTGAGGAATCATGCTGCTCAGCTGGCAATAATCAAGCAGCTGAGCAGGCAGGAATTACGCAGCACAGCTGGCAATTGTCAAGCAGATGACAGGCAGGAATCGTGCAGCTCAGCTGGCAATTGTCAAGCAGATGAGCAGACAGTAATCACGCAGCTCAGCAGGCCCAGATCACGTGACTGAGCATGCACTGTTCACGTGGCTGATCATACACTGATCACGTGATGATCATGCACTGATCACTTGGATATCATGCACTGATCACGTGGCTGATCATACACTGCTCACGTAACTCATGCACTGATCACGTGGCTATCATGCACTGATCACGTGGCTGATCATGCATGATCACGTGGCAACCATATACTGGTCACGTGACTGATCATGCACTGATCACGTAAATGATCATGCACTGATCACGTGACTGATCATGCACTGATCACGTGACTGATCATGCACTGATCACGTGGCTATCATGCTCTGCTCACGTGGCTGATCATGCAACGATCACGTAGCAACCATGTACTGGTCACGTGACTGATCATACACTGATCACGTGTCTGACCATGCACTGATCACGTGGCTGATCATGCACTGATCACGTGGCTGATCACACATGTATCACGTGACTGATCATGCACTGATCACGTGGCTCTCATGCACTGATCACGTGGCTGATCATGCACTGATCACGTGGATATCATGCACTGATCACGTGGCTGATCACACACGTATCACATGACTGATCATGCACTGATCACGTGGCTATCATGCACTGATCACGTGGCTATCATGCACTGATCACGTGGCTGATCATGCAATGATCACGTAGCTACCATGTACTGGTCACGTGACTGATCATGCACTGATCACGTAATTGATCATGCACTGATCACGTGGCTGATCATGCACTGATCACGTGGCTGATCATGCACTGATCACGTAACTGATCATGCACTGATCACGTGACTGATCATGCACTGATCACGTGGCTATCATGCACTGATCACGTGGCTGACATGCACTGATCACGTGACTGATCATGCACTGATCACGTGGCTGATCATGCACTGATCACGTGACTGATCATGCACTGATCACGTGGCTGATCATGCACTGATCACGTGACTGATCATGCACTGATCTCGTGACTGATCATGCACTGATCACGTGGCTATCATGCACTGCTCACGTGGCTGATCATGCCATGATCACGCAGCTACCATGTACTGGTCACATGACTGATCATGCACTGATCACGTGACTGATCATGCAGTGATCACGTGGCTATCATGAACTACTCACGTGGCTGATCATGTAGCTACCATGTACAGGTCACGTGAATGATCATACACCCATCAGGTGACTGATCATGCACTGATCACGTGGCTATCATGCACTGATCACGAGACTGATCATGCACTGTTCACGTCTATATCATGCACTGATCACATGACTGCCCGTGCACTGATCACGTGGATGATCATACACTAATCTTGTGACAGATCATGCACTGATCACGTGGCTGATCATGCACTGATACCGTGACTGAGCATGGACTGATCACATGACTATCATGTAGTGATCACGTGACTTAATGGCGCTGATCATGTGACTGATCATGCGCTGATCATGTTTGCTATCATACACTGATCATGTGCCTCTGGAGGCAATAAACAAAGAGCTGAGTAGGCACGAATCAAACAGTCAGCAGGCAATAATCATGGAACTCAGGTGTGAGGAATCATGCTGCTCAGCTGGCAATAATCAAGCAGCTGAGCAGGCAGGAATTACGCAGCACAGCTGGCAATTGTCAAGCAGATGACAGGCAGGAATCGTGCAGCTCAGCTGGCAATTGTCAAGCAGATGAGCAGACAGTAATCACGCAGCTCAGCAGGCCCAGATCACGTGACTGAGCATGCACTGTTCACGTGGCTGATCATACACTGATCACGTGATGATCATGCACTGATCACTTGGATATCATGCACTGATCACGTGGCTGATCATACACTGTTCACGTGTCTGACCATGCACTGATCACGTGGCTGATCATACACTGCTCACGTAACTGATCATGCACTGATCACGTGGCTATCATGCACTGATCACGTGGCTGAACATGCACTGTTCACGTGGCTGATCACACACCTGTCACGTGACATATCATGCACTGATCACGTGGCACTCATGCACTGATCACGTGGCTGATCATACTCTGCTCACGTAACTCATGCACACATCACGTGGCTATCATGCACTGCTCACGTGGCTCGTCATGGAATGATCACGTAGCAACCATATACTGGTCACGTGACTGATCATGCAAAGATCACGTAAATGATCATGCACTGTTCACGTGACTGATCATGTACTGATCACGTGACTGATCATGCACTGATCACGTGGCTATCATGCTCTGCTCACGTGGCTGATCATGCAACGATCACGTAGCAACCATGTACTGGTCACGTGACTGATCATGCACTGATCACGTAATTGATCCTGCACTGATCACGTGGCTCATCATGCACTGATCACGTGGCTGATCACACATGTATCACGTGACTGATCATGCACTGATCCCGTGGCTCTCATGCACTGATCACGTGGCTGTCATGCACTGATCACGTGGATATCATGCACTGATCACGTGGCTGATCATGCACTGATCACGTAGCTATCATGCACTGATCACGTGACTGATCATGCACTGATCACGTGGCTGATCATGCACTGATCACGTGGCTGATCATGCACTGATCACGTGGCTGATCATGCACTGATCACGTAACTGATCATGCACTGATCACGTGACTGATCATGCACTGATCACGTGGCTGATCATGCACTGATCACGTGGCTGATCATGCACTGATCACGTGACTGATCATGCACTGATCACGTGGCTGATCATGCACTGATCACGTGACTGATCATGCACTGATCACGTGGCTGATCATGCACTGATCACGTGACTGATCATGCACTGATCACGTGACTGATCATGCACTGATCACGTGGCTATCATGCACTGATCACGTGGCTGATCATGCATGATCACGCAGCTACCATGTACTGGTCACATGACTGATCATGCACTGATCACGTGACTGATCATGCACTGATCACGTGGCTATCATGCACTATCACGTGGCTGATCATGCAATGATCATAGCTACCATGTACTGGTCACGTGAATGATCATACACTGATCAGGTGACTGATCATGCACTGATCACGTGGCTATCATGCACTGATCACGTGACTGATCATGCACTGATCACGTCTATATCATGCACTGATCACATGACTGCCCATGCACTGATCACGTGGATGATCATACACTGATCTTGTGACAGATCATGCACTGATCACGTGGCTGATCATGCACTGATCACGTGACTGATCATGCACTGATCACGTGACTGATCATGCACTGATCACGTGGCTATCATGCACTGATCACGTGGCTGATCATGCCATGATCACGCAGCTACCATGTACTGGTCACATGACTGATCATGCACTGATCACGTGACTGATCATGCACTGATCACGTGGCTATCATGCACTACTCACGTGGCTGATCATGCAATGATCATGTAGCTACCATGTACAGGTCACGTGAATGATCATACACCCATCAGGTGACTGATCATGCACTGATCACGTGGCTATCATGCACTGATCACGTGACTGATCATGCACTGATCACGTCTATATCATGCACTGATCACATGACTGCCCATGCACTGATCACGTGGATGATCATACACTGATCATGTGACAGATCATGCACTGATCACGTGGCTGATCATGCACTGATACGTGACTGATCATGGACTGATCACATGACTATCATGCACTGATCACGTGACTTAATGGCTGATCATGTGACTGATCATGTGACTGATCATGCACTGATCATGTTTGCTATCATACACTGATCATGTGCCTCTGGAGGCAATAAACAAAGAGCTGAGTAGGCACGAATCAAACAGTCAGCAGGCAATAATCATGGAACACAGGTGTGAGGAATCATGCTGCTCAGCTGGCAATAATCAAGCAGCTGATCAGGCAGGAATCGTGCAGCTCAGCTGGCAATTGTCAAGCAGATGAGCAGACAGTAATCACGCAGCTCAGCAGGCCCTGATCACGTGACTGATCATGCACTGATCACGTGGCTGATCATGCACTGATCACGTGATGATCATGCACTGATCACGTGGCTATCATGCACTGATCACGTGGCTGATCATGCACTGATCACGTGTCTGACCATGCACTGATCACGTGGCTGATCATGCACTGATCACGTAACTGATCATGCACTGATCACGTGGCTATCATGCACTGATCACGTGGCTGATCATGCACTGATCACGTGGCTGATCATGCACTGATCACGTGGCTGATCATGCACTGATCACGTGACTGATCATGCACTGATCACGTGGCTGATCATGCACTGATCACGTGACTGATCATGCACTGATCACGTGACTGATCATGCACTGATCACGTGGCTATCATGCACTGCTCACGTGGCTGATCATGCCATGATCACGCAGCTACCATGTACTGGTCACATGACTGATCATGCACTGATCACGTGACTGATCATGCACTGATCACGTGGCTATCATGAACTACTCACGTGGCTGATCATGTAGCTACCATGTACAGGTCACGTGAATGATCATACACCCATCAGGTGACTGATCATGCACTGATCACGTGGCTATCATGCACTGATCACGAGACTGATCATGCACTGTTCACGTCTATATCATGCACTGATCACATGACTGCCCATGCACTGATCACGTGGATGATCATACACTAATCTTGTGACAGATCATGCACTGATCACGTGGCTGATCATGCACTGATACCGTGACTGAGCATGGACTGATCACATGACTATCATGTAGTGATCACGTGACTTAATGGCGCTGATCATGTGACTGATCATGCGCTGATCATGTTTGCTATCATACACTGATCATGTGCCTCTGGAGGCAATAAACAAAGAGCTGAGTAGGCACGAATCAAACAGTCAGCAGGCAATAATCATGGAACTCAGGTGTGAGGAATCATGCTGCTCAGCTGGCAATAATCAAGCAGCTGAGCAGGCAGGAATTACGCAGCACAGCTGGCAATTGTCAAGCAGATGACAGGCAGGAATCGTGCAGCTCAGCTGGCAATTGTCAAGCAGATGAGCAGACAGTAATCACGCAGCTCAGCAGGCCCAGATCACGTGACTGAGCATGCACTGTTCACGTGGCTGATCATACACTGATCACGTGTCTGATCATGCACTGATCACGTGGCTGATCATACACTGATCACGTAACTGATCATGCACTGATCACGTGGCTATCATGCACTGATCACGTGGCTGAACATGCACTGTTCACGTGGCTGATCACACACCTGTCACGTGACATATCATGCACTGATCACGTGGCACTCATGCACTGATCACGTGGCTGATCATACTCTGCTCACGTAACTCATGCACACATCACGTGGCTATCATGCACTGCTCACGTGGCTCGTCATGGAATGATCACGTAGCAACCATATACTGGTCACGTGACTGATCATGCACTGATCACGTAAATGATCATGCACTGTTCACGTGACTGATCATGTACTGATCACGTGACTGATCATGCACTGATCACGTGGCTATCATGCACTGCTCACGTGGCTGATCATGCAACGATCACGTAGCAACCATGTACTGGTCACGTGACTGATCATGCACTGATCACGTAATTGATCATGCACTGATCACGTGGCTCATCATGCACTGATCACGTGGCTGATCACACATGTATCACGTGACTGATCATGCACTGATCACGTGGCTCTCATGCACTGATCACGTGGCTGATCATGCACTGATCACGTGGATATCATGCACTGATCACGTGGCTGATCACACACGTATCACATGACTGATCATGCACTGATCACGTGGCTATCATGCACTGATCACGTGGCTATCATGCACTGATCACGTGGCTGATCATGCAATGATCACGTAGCTACCATGTACTGGTCACGTGACTGATCATGCACTGATCACGTAATTGATCATGCACTGATCACGTGGCTGATCATGCACTGATCACGTGGCTGATCATGCACTGATCACGTAACTGATCATGCACTGATCACGTGACTGATCATGCACTGATCACGTGGCTATCATGCACTGATCACGTGGCTGATCATGCACTGATCACGTGCCTGATCATGCACTGATCACGTGGCTGATCATGCACTGATCACGTGACTGATCATGCACTGATCACGTGGCTGATCATGCACTGATCACGTGACTGATCATGCACTGATCACGTGACTGATCATGCACTGATCACGTGGCTATCATGCACTGATCACGTGGCTGATCATGCCATGATCACGCAGCTACCATGTACTGGTCACATGACTGATCATGCACTGATCACGTGACTGATCATGCACTGATCACGTGGCTATCATGCACTGATCACGTGGCTGATCATGCAATGATCATGTAGCTACCATGTATCACGTGACTGATCATGCACTGATCACGTGACTGATCATGCACTGATCACGTGGCTATCATGCACTGATCACGTGACTGATCATGCACTGATCACGTCTATATCATGCACTGATCACGTGACTGCCATGCACTGATCACGTGGCTGATCATACACTGATCACGTGACTGATCATGCACTGATCACGTGGCTGATCATGCACTGATCACGTGACTGATCATGCACTGATCACGTGTCTGATCATGCACTGATCACGTGGCTATCATGCACTGCTCACGTGGCTGATCATGCCATGATCACGCAGCTACCATGTACTGGTCACATGACTGATCATGCACTGATCACGTGACTGATCATGCAGTGATCACGTGGCTATCATGAACTACTCACGTGGCTGATCATGCAATGATCATGTAGCTACCATGTACAGGTCACGTGAATGATCATACACCCATCAGGTGACTGATCATGCACTGATCACGTGGCTATCATGCACTGATCACGAGACTGATCATGCACTGATCACGTCTATATCATGCACTGATCACATGACTGCCCATGCACTGATCACGTGGATGATCATACACTAATCATCTGACAGATCATGCACTGATCACGTGGCTGATCATGCACTGATACCGTGACTGAGCATGGACTGATCACATGACTATCATGTAGTGATCACGTGACTTAATGGCGCTGATCATGTGACTGATCATGTGACTGATCATGCGCTGATCATGTTTGCTATCATACACTGATCATGTGCCTCTGGAGGCAATAAACAAAGAGCTGAGTAGGCACGAATCAAACAGTCAGCAGGCAATAATCATGGAACTCAGGTGTGAGGAATCATGCTGCTCAGCTGGCATTAATCAAGCAGCTGAGCAGGCAGGAATCGTGCAGCTCAGCTGGCAATTGTCAAGCAGATGAGCAGACAGTAATCAAGCAGCTCAGCAGGCCCAGATCACGTGACTGAGCATGCACTGTTCACGTGGCTGATCATACACTGATCACGTGATGATCATGCACTGATCACTTGGATATCATGCACTGATCACGTGGCTGATCATACACTGTTCACGTGTCTGACCATGCACTGATCACGTGGCTGATCATACACTGCTCACGTAACTGATCATGCACTGATCACGTGGCTATCATGCACTGATCACGTGGCTGAACATGCACTGTTCACGTGGCTGATCACACACCTGTCACGTGACATATCATGCACTGATCACGTGGCACTCATGCACTGATCACGTGGCTGATCATACTCTGCTCACGTAACTCATGCACACATCACGTGGCTATCATGCACTGCTCACGTGGCTCGTCATGGAATGATCACGTAGCAACCATATACTGGTCACGTGACTGATCATGCAAAGATCACGTAAATGATCATGCACTGTTCACGTGACTGATCATGTACTGATCACGTGACTGATCATGCACTGATCACGTGGCTATCATGCACTGCTCACGTGGCTGATCATGCAACGATCACGTAGCAACCATGTACTGGTCACGTGACTGATCATGCACTGATCACGTAATTGATCCTGCACTGATCACGTGGCTCATCATGCACTGATCACGTGGCTGATCACACATGTATCACGTGACTGATCATGCACTGATCACGTGGCTCTCATGCACTGATCACGTGGCTGTCATGCACTGATCACGTGGCATCATGCACTGATCACGTGGCTGATCACACACGTATCACATGACTGATCATGCACTGATCACGTGGCTATCATGCACTGATCACGTGGCTATCATGCACTGATCACGTGGCTATCATGCACTGATCACGTGGCTGATCATGCACTGATCACGTAGCTACCATGTACTGATCACGTGACTGATCATGCACTGATCACGTAATTGATCATGCACTGATCATGTGGCTGATCATGCACTGATCACGTGGCTGATCATACACTGATCACATAACTGATCATGCACTGATCACGTGACTGATCATGCACTGATCACGTGGCTATCATGCACTGATCACTTGGCTGACATGCACTGATCACGTGCCTGATCATGCACTGATCACGTGGCTGATCATGCACTGATCACGTGACTGATCATGCACTGATCACGTGGCTGATCATGCACTGATCACGTGACTGATCATGCACTGATCACGTGACTGATCATGCACTGATCACGTGGCTATCATGCACTGCTCACGTGGCTGATCATGCCATGATCACGCAGCTACCATGTACTGGTCACATGACTGATCATGCACTGATCACGTGACTGATCATGCAGTGATCACGTGGCTATCATGAACTACTCACGTGGCTGATCATGTAGCTACCATGTACAGGTCACGTGAATGATCATACACCCATCAGGTGACTGATCATGCACTGATCACGTGGCTATCATGCACTGATCACGAGACTGATCATGCACTGTTCACGTCTATATCATGCACTGATCACATGACTGCCCATGCACTGATCACGTGGATGATCATACACTAATCTTGTGACAGATCATGCACTGATCACGTGGCTGATCATGCACTGATACCGTGACTGAGCATGGACTGATCACATGACTATCATGTAGTGATCACGTGACTTAATGGCGCTGATCATGTGACTGATCATGCGCTGATCATGTTTGCTATCATACACTGATCATGTGCCTCTGGAGGCAATAAACAAAGAGCTGAGTAGGCACGAATCAAACAGTCAGCAGGCAATAATCATGGAACTCAGGTGTGAGGAATCATGCTGCTCAGCTGGCAATAATCAAGCAGCTGAGCAGGCAGGAATTACGCAGCACAGCTGGCAATTGTCAAGCAGATGACAGGCAGGAATCGTGCAGCTCAGCTGGCAATTGTCAAGCAGATGAGCAGACAGTAATCACGCAGCTCAGCAGGCCCAGATCACGTGACTGAGCATGCACTGTTCACGTGGCTGATCATACACTGATCACGTGATGATCATGCACTGATCACTTGGATATCATGCACTGATCACGTGGCTGATCATACACTGTTCACGTGTCTGACCATGCACTGATCACGTGGCTGATCATACACTGCTCACGTAACTGATCATGCACTGATCACGTGGCTATCATGCACTGATCACGTGGCTGAACATGCACTGTTCACGTGGCTGATCACACACCTGTCACGTGACATATCATGCACTGATCACGTGGCACTCATGCACTGATCACGTGGCTGATCATACTCTGCTCACGTAACTCATGCACACATCACGTGGCTATCATGCACTGCTCACGTGGCTCGTCATGGAATGATCACGTAGCAACCATATACTGGTAACGTGACTGATCATGCAAAGATCACGTAAATGATCATGCACTGTTCACGTGACTGATCATGTACTGATCACGTGACTGATCATGCACTGACCACGTGGCTATCATGCTCTGCTCACGTGGCTGATCATGCAACGATCACGTAGCAACCATGTACTGGTCACGTGACTGATCATGCACTGATCACGTAATTGATCCTGCACTGATCACGTGGCTCATCATGCACTGATCACGTGGCTGATCACACATGTATCACGTGACTGATCATGCACTGATCACGTGGCTCTCATGCACTGATCACGTGGCTGTCATGCACTGATCACGTGGATATCATGCACTGATCACGTGGCTGATCACACACGTATCACATGACTGATCATGCACTGATCACGTGGCTATCATGCACTGATCACGTGGCTATCATGCACTGATCACGTGGCTGATCATGCAATGATCACGTAGCTACCATGTACTGGTCACGTGACTGATCATGCACTGATCACGTAATTGATCATGCACTGATCATGTGGCTGATCATGCACTGATCACGTGGCTGATCATACACTGATCACATAACTGATCATGCACTGATCACGTGACTGATCATGCACTGATCACGTGGCTATCATGCACTGATCACTTGGCTGACATACACTGATCACGTGCCTGGTCATGCACTGATCACGTGGCTGATCATGCACTGATCACGTGACTGATCATGCACTGATCACGTGGCTGATCATGCACTGATCACGTGACTGATCATGCACTGATCACGTGACTGATCATGCACTGATCACGTGGCTATCATGCACTGCTCACGTGGCTGATCATGCCATGATCACGCAGCTACCATGTACTGGTCACATGACTGATCATGCACTGATCACGTGACTGATCATGCAGTGATCACGTGGCTATCATGAACTACTCACGTGGCTGATCATGCAATGATCATGTAGCTACCATGTACAGGTCACGTGAATGATCATACACCCATCAGGTGACTGATCATGCACTGATCACGTGGCTATCATGCACTGATCACGAGACTGATCATGCACTGTTCACGTCTATATCATGCACTGATCACATGACTGCCCGTGCACTGATCACGTGGATGATCATACACTAATCTTGTGACAGATCATGCACTGATCACGTGGCTGATCATGCACTGATACCGTGACTGAGCATGGACTGATCACATGACTATCATGTAGTGATCACGTGACTTAATGGCGCTGATCATGTGACTGATCATGCGCTGATCATGTTTGCTATCATACACTGATCATGTGCCTCTGGAGGCAATAAACAAAGAGCTGAGTAGGCACGAATCAAACAGTCAGCAGGCAATAATCATGGAACTCAGGTGTGAGGAATCATGCTGCTCAGCTGGCAATAATCAAGCAGCTGAGCAGGCAGGAATTACGCAGCACAGCTGGCAATTGTCAAGCAGATGACAGGCAGGAATCGTGCAGCTCAGCTGGCAATTGTCAAGCAGATGAGCAGACAGTAATCACGCAGCTCAGCAGGCCCAGATCACGTGACTGAGCATGCACTGTTCACGTGGCTGATCATACACTGATCACGTGTCTGATCATGCACTGATCACGTGGCTGATCATACACTGATCACGTAACTGATCATGCACTGATCACGTGGCTATCATGCACTGATCACGTGGCTGAACATGCACTGTTCACGTGGCTGATCACACACCTGTCACGTGACATATCATGCACTGATCACGTGGCACTCATGCACTGATCACGTGGCTGATCATACTCTGCTCACGTAACTCATGCACACATCACGTGGCTATCATGCACTGCTCACGTGGCTGTCATGGAATGATCACGTAGCAACCATATACTGGTCACGTGACTGATCATGCACTCACGTAAATGATCATGCACTGTTCACGTGACTGATCATGTACTGATCACGTGACTGATCATGCACTGATCACGTGGCTATCATGCTCTGCTCACGTGGCTGATCATGCAACGATCACGTAGCAACCATGTACTGGTCACGTGACTGATCATGCACTGATCACGTAATTGATCCTGCACTGATCACGTGGCTCATCATGCACTGATCACGTGGCTGATCACACATGTATCACGTGACTGATCATGCACTGATCACGTGGCTCTCATGCACTGATCACGTGGCTGTCATGCACTGATCACGTGGATATCATGCACTGATCACGTGGCTGATCACACACGTATCACATGACTGATCATGCACTGATCACGTGGCTATCATGCACTGATCACGTGGCTATCATGCACTGATCACGTGGCTGATCATGCAATGATCACGTAGCTACCATGTACTGGTCACGTGACTGATCATGCACTGATCACGTAATTGATCATGCACTGATCACGTGGCTGATCATGCACTGATCACGTGGCTGATCATACACTGATCACATAACTGATCATGCACTGATCACGTGACTGATCATGCACTGATCACGTGGCTATCATGCACTGATCACGTGGCTGATCATGCACTGATCACGTGCCTGATCATGCACTGATCACGTGGCTGATCATGCACTGATCACGTGACTGATCATGCACTGATCACGTGGCTGATCATGCACTGATCACGTGACTGATCATGCACTGATCACGTGACTGATCATGCACTGATCACGTGGCTATCATGCACTGATCACGTGGCTGATCATGCATGATCACGCAGCTACCATGTACTGGTCACATGACTGATCATGCACTGATCACGTGACTGATCATGCACTGATCACGTGGCTATCATGCACTGATCACGTGGCTGATCATGCAATGATCACGTAGCTACCATGTACTGGTCACGTGAATGATCATGCACTGATCACGTGACTGATCATGCACTGATCACGTGGCTATCATGCACTGATCACGTGACTGATCATGCACTGATCACGTCTATATCATGCACTGATCACATGACTGCCATGCACTGATCACGTGGATGATCATACACTGATCATGTGACTGATCATGCACTGATCACGTGGCTGATCATGCACTGATCACGTGACTGATCATGCACTGATCTCGTGTCTGATCATGCACTGATCACGTGGCTATCATGCACTGCTCACGTGGCTGATCATGCCATGATCACGCAGCTACCATGTACTGGTCACATGACTGATCATGCACTGATCACGTGACTGATCATGCAGTGATCACGTGGCTATCATGAACTACTCACGTGGCTGATCATGCAATGATCATGTAGCTACCATGTACAGGTCACGTGAATGATCATACACCCATCAGGTGACTGATCATGCACTGATCACGTGGCTATCATGCACTGATCACGAGACTGATCATGCACTGTTCACGTCTATATCATGCACTGATCACATGACTGCCCGTGCACTGATCACGTGGATGATCATACACTAATCTTGTGACAGATCATGCACTGATCACGTGGCTGATCATGCACTGATACCGTGACTGAGCATGGACTGATCACATGACTATCATGTAGTGATCACGTGACTTAATGGCGCTGATCATGTGACTGATCATGTGACTGATCATGCGCTGATCATGTTTGCTATCATACACTGATCATGTGCCTCTGGAGGCAATAAACAAAGAGCTGAGTAGGCACGAATCAAACAGTCAGCAGGCAATAATCATGGAACACAGGTGTGAGGAATCATGCTGCTCAGCTGGCAATAATCCAGCAGCTGAGCAGGCAGGAATCGTGCAGCTCAGCTGGCAATTGTCAAGCAGATGAGCAGACAGTAATCACGCAGCTCAGCAGGCCCAGATCACGTGACTGAGCATGCACTGTTCACGTGGCTGATCATACACTGATCACGTGATGATCATGCACTGATCACTTGGATATCATGCACTGATCACGTGGCTGATCATACACTGTTCACGTGTCTGACCATGCACTGATCACGTGGCTGATCATACACTGCTCACGTAACTGATCATGCACTGATCACGTGGCTATCATGCACTGATCACGTGGCTGAACATGCACTGTTCACGTGGCTGATCACACACCTGTCACGTGACATATCATGCACTGATCACGTGGCACTCATGCACTGATCACGTGGCTGATCATACTCTGCTCACGTAACTCATGCACACATCACGTGGCTATCATGCACTGCTCACGTGGCTCGTCATGGAATGATCACGTAGCAACCATATACTGGTAACGTGACTGATCATGCAAAGATCACGTAAATGATCATGCACTGTTCACGTGACTGATCATGTACTGATCACGTGACTGATCATGCACTGATCACGTGGCTATCATGCTCTGCTCACGTGGCTGATCATGCAACGATCACGTAGCAACCATGTACTGGTCACGTGACTGATCATGCACTGATCACGTAATTGATCCTGCACTGATCACGTGGCTCATCATGCACTGATCACGTGGCTGATCACACATGTATCACGTGACTGATCATGCACTGATCACGTGGCTCTCATGCACTGATCACGTGGCTGTCATGCACTGATCACGTGGATATCATGCACTGATCACGTGGCTGATCACACACGTATCACATGACTGATCATGCACTGATCACGTGGCTATCATGCACTGATCACGTGGCTATCATGCACTGATCACGTGGCTGATCAGGCAATGATCACGTAGCTACCATGTACTGGTCACGTGACTGATCATGCACTGATCACGTAATTGATCATGCACTGATCATGTGGCTGATCATGCACTGATCACGTGGCTGATCATACACTGATCACATAACTGATCATGCACTGATCACGTGACTGATCATGCACTGATCACGTGGCTATCATGCACTGATCACTTGGCTGGACATACACTGATCACGTGCCTGGTCATGCACTGATCACGTGGCTGATCATGCACTGATCACGTGACTGATCATGCACTGATCTCGTGTCTGATCATGCACTGATCACGTGGCTATCATGCACTGCTCACGTGGCTGATCATGCCATGATCACGCAGCTACCATGTACTGGTCACATGACTGATCATGCACTGATCACGTGACTGATCATGCAGTGATCACGTGGCTATCATGAACTACTCACGTGGCTGATCATGCAATGATCATGTAGCTACCATGTACAGGTCACGTGAATGATCATACACCCATCAGGTGACTGATCATGCACTGATCACGTGGCTATCATGCACTGATCACGAGACTGATCATGCACTGTTCACGTCTATATCATGCACTGATCACATGACTGCCCGTGCACTGATCACGTGGATGATCATACACTAATCTTGTGACAGATCATGCACTGATCACGTGGCTGATCATGCACTGATACCGTGACTGAGCATGGACTGATCACATGACTATCATGTAGTGATCACGTGACTTAATGGCGCTGATCATGTGACTGATCATGCGCTGATCATGTTTGCTATCATACACTGATCATGTGCCTCTGGAGGCAATAAACAAAGAGCTGAGTAGGCACGAATCAAACAGTCAGCAGGCAATAATCATGGAACTCAGGTGTGAGGAATCATGCTGCTCAGCTGGCAATAATCAAGCAGCTGAGCAGGCAGGAATTACGCAGCACAGCTGGCAATTGTCAAGCAGATGACAGGCAGGAATCGTGCAGCTCAGCTGGCAATTGTCAAGCAGATGAGCAGACAGTAATCACGCAGCTCAGCAGGCCCAGATCACGTGACTGAGCATGCACTGTTCACGTGGCTGATCATACACTGATCACGTGATGATCATGCACTGATCACTTGGATATCATGCACTGATCACGTGGCTGATCATACACTGTTCACGTGTCTGACCATGCACTGATCACGTGGCTGATCATACACTGCTCACGTAACTGATCATGCACTGATCACGTGGCTATCATGCACTGATCACGTGGCTGAACATGCACTGTTCACGTGGCTGATCACACACCTGTCACGTGACATATCATGCACTGATCACGTGGCACTCATGCACTGATCACGTGGCTGATCATACTCTGCTCACGTAACTCATGCACACATCAGGTGGCTATCATGCACTGCTCACGTGGCTCGTCATGGAATGATCACGTAGCAACCATATACTGGTCACGTGACTGATCATGCAAAGATCACGTAAATGATCATGCACTGTTCACGTGACTGATCATGTACTGATCACGTGACTGATCATGCACTGACCACGTGGCTATCATGCTCTGCTCACGTGGCTGATCATGCAACGATCACGTAGCAACCATGTACTGGTCACGTGACTGATCATGCACTGATCACGTAATTGATCCTGCACTGATCACGTGGCTCATCATGCACTGATCACGTGGCTGATCACACATGTATCACGTGACTGATCATGCACTGATCCCGTGGCTCTCATGCACTGATCACGTGGCTGTCATGCACTGATCACGTGGATATCATGCACTGATCATGTGGCTGATCACACACGTATCACATGACTGATCATGCACTGATCACGTGGCTATCATGCACTGATCACGTGGCTATCATGCACTGATCACGTGGCTGATCAGGCAATGATCACGTAGCTACCATGTACTGGTCACGTAACTGATCATGCACTGATCACGTAATTGATCATGCACTGATCATGTGGCTGATCATGCACTGATCACGTGGCTGATCATACACTGATCACATAACTGATCATGCACTGATCACGTGACTGATCATGCACTGATCACGTGGCTATCATGCACTGATCACTTGGCTGACATACACTGATCACGTGCCTGGTCATGCACTGATCACGTGGCTGATCATGCACTGATCACGTGACTGATCATGCACTGATCACGTGGCTGATCATGCACTGATCACGTGACTGATCATGCACTGATCACGTGACTGATCATGCACTGATCACGTGGCTATCATGCACTGCTCACGTGGCTGATCATGCCATGATCACGCAGCTACCATGTACTGGTCACATGACTGATCATGCACTGATCACGTGACTGATCATGCAGTGATCACGTGGCTATCATGAACTACTCACGTGGCTGATCATGTAGCTACCATGTACAGGTCACGTGAATGATCATACACCCATCAGGTGACTGATCATGCACTGATCACGTGGCTATCATGCACTGATCACGAGACTGATCATGCACTGTTCACGTCTATATCATGCACTGATCACATGACTGCCCGTGCACTGATCACGTGGATGATCATACACTAATCTTGTGACAGATCATGCACTGATCACGTGGCTGATCATGCACTGATACCGTGACTGAGCATGGACTGATCACATGACTATCATGTAGTGATCACGTGACTTAATGGCGCTGATCATGTGACTGATCATGCGCTGATCATGTTTGCTATCATACACTGATCATGTGCCTCTGGAGGCAATAAACAAAGAGCTGAGTAGGCACGAATCAAACAGTCAGCAGGCAATAATCATGGAACTCAGGTGTGAGGAATCATGCTGCTCAGCTGGCAATAATCAAGCAGCTGAGCAGGCAGGAATTACGCAGCACAGCTGGCAATTGTCAAGCAGATGACAGGCAGGAATCGTGCAGCTCAGCTGGCAATTGTCAAGCAGATGAGCAGACAGTAATCACGCAGCTCAGCAGGCCCAGATCACGTGACTGAGCATGCACTGTTCACGTGGCTGATCATACACTGATCACGTGATGATCATGCACTGATCACTTGGATATCATGCACTGATCACGTGGCTGATCATACACTGTTCACGTGTCTGACCATGCACTGATCACGTGGCTGATCATACACTGCTCACGTAACTGATCATGCACTGATCACGTGGCTATCATGCACTGATCACGTGGCTGAACATGCACTGTTCACGTGGCTGATCACACACCTGTCACGTGACATATCATGCACTGATCACGTGGCACTCATGCACTGATCACGTGGCTGATCATACTCTGCTCACGTAACTCATGCACACATCACGTGGCTATCATGCACTGCTCACGTGGCTCGTCATGGAATGATCACGTAGCAACCATATACTGGTAACGTGACTGATCATGCAAAGATCACGTAAATGATCATGCACTGTTCACGTGACTGATCATGTACTGATCACGTGACTGATCATGCACTGACCACGTGGCTATCATGCTCTGCTCACGTGGCTGATCATGCAACGATCACGTAGCAACCATGTACTGGTCACGTGACTGATCATGCACTGATCACGTAATTGATCCTGCACTGATCACGTGGCTCATCATGCACTGATCACGTGGCTGATCACACATGTATCACGTGACTGATCATGCACTGATCACGTGGCTCTCATGCACTGATCACGTGGCTGTCATGCACTGATCACGTGGATATCATGCACTGATCACGTGGCTGATCACACACTATCACATGACTGATCATGCACTGATCACGTGGCTATCATGCACTGATCACGTGGCTATCATGCACTGATCACGTGGCTGATCATGCACTGATCACGTAGCTGATCATGCACTGATCACGTGACTGATCATGCACTGATCACGTGGCTGATCATGCACTGATCACGTGGCTGATCATGCACTGATCACGTGACACTGATCACGTGACTGATCATGCACTGATCACGTGACTGATCATGCACTGATCACGTGCACTGATCACGTGGCTGATCATGCACTGATCACGTGGCTGATCATGCACTGATCACGTGGCTGATCATGCACTGATCACGTGACTGATCATGCACTGATCACGTGGCTGATCATGCACTGATCACGTGACTGATCATGCACTGATCACGTGACTGATCATGCACTGATCACGTGGCTATCATGCACTGATCACGTGGCTGATCATGCATGATCACGCAGCTACCATGTACTGGTCACATGACTGATCATGCACTGATCACGTGACTGATCATGCACTGATCACGTGGCTATCATGCACTATCACGTGGCTGATCATGCAATGATCATGTAGCTACCATGTACTGGTCACGTGAATGATCATGCACTGATCACGTGACTGATCATGCACTGATCACGTGGCTATCATGCACTGATCACGTGACTGATCATGCACTGATCACGTCTATATCATGCACTGATCACATGACTGATCATGCACTGATCACGTGGATGATCATACACTGATCTTGTGACTGATCATGCACTGATCACGTGGCTGATCATGCACTGATCACGTGACTGATCATGCACTGATCACGTGTCTGATCATGCACTGATCACGTGGCTATCATGCACTGCTCACGTGGCTGATCATGCCATGATCACGCAGCTACCATGTACTGGTCACATGACTGATCATGCACTGATCACGTGACTGATCATGCAGTGATCACGTGGCTATCATGAACTACTCACGTGGCTGATCATGCAATGATCATGTAGCTACCATGTACAGGTCACGTGAATGATCATACACCCATCAGGTGACTGATCATGCACTGATCACGTGGCTATCATGCACTGATCACGAGACTGATCATGCACTGTTCACGTCTATATCATGCACTGATCACATGACTGCCCATGCACTGATCACGTGGATGATCATACACTAATCTTGTGACAGATCATGCACTGATCACGTGGCTGATCATGCACTGATACCGTGACTGAGCATGGACTGATCACATGACTATCATGTAGTGATCACGTGACTTAATGGCGCTGATCATGTGACTGATCATGCGCTGATCATGTTTGCTATCATACACTGATCATGTGCCTCTGGAGGCAATAAACAAAGAGCTGAGTAGGCACGAATCAAACAGTCAGCAGGCAATAATCATGGAACACAGGTGTGAGGAATCATGCTGCTCAGCTGGCAATAATCAAGCAGCTGAGCAGGCAGGAATCGTGCAGCTCAGCTGGCAATTGTCAAGCAGATGAGCAGACAGTAATCACGCAGCTCAGCAGGCCCAGATCACGTGACTGAGCATGCACTGTTCACGTGGCTGATCATACACTGATCACGTGATGATCATGCACTGATCACTTGGATATCATGCACTGATCACGTGGCTGATCATACACTGTTCACGTGTCTGACCATGCACTGATCACGTGGCTGATCATACACTGCTCACGTAACTGATCATGCACTGATCACGTGGCTATCATGCACTGATCACGTGGCTGAACATGCACTGTTCACGTGGCTGATCACACACCTGTCACGTGACATATCATGCACTGATCACGTGGCACTCATGCACTGATCACGTGGCTGATCATACTCTGCTCACGTAACTCATGCACACATCACGTGGCTATCATGCACTGCTCACGTGGCTCGTCATGGAATGATCACGTAGCAACCATATACTGGTCACGTGACTGATCATGCACTGATCACGTAAATGATCATGCACTGTTCACGTGACTGATCATGTACTGATCACGTGACTGATCATGCACTGATCACGTGGCTATCATGCACTGCTCACGTGGCTGATCATGCACGATCACGTAGCAACCATGTACTGGTCACGTGACTGATCATGCACTGATCACGTAATTGATCATGCACTGATCACGTGGCTCATCATGCACTGATCACGTGGCTGATCACACATGTATCACGTGACTGATCATGCACTGATCACGTGGCTATCATGCACTGATCACGTGGCTGTCATGCACTGATCACGTGGATATCATGCACTGATCACGTGGCTGATCACACACGTATCACATGACTGATCATGCACTGATCACGTGGCTATCATGCACTGATCACGTGGCTATCATGCACTGATCACGTGGCTGATCATGCAATGATCACGTAGCTACCATGTACTGGTCACGTGACTGATCATGCACTGATCACGTAATTGATCATGCACTGATCACGTGGCTGATCATGCACTGATCACGTGGCTGATCATGCACTGATCACATAACTGATCATGCACTGATCACGTGACTGATCATGCACTGATCACGTGGCTATCATGCACTGATCACGTGGCTGATCATGCACTGATCACGTGCTGATCATGCACTGATCACGTGGCTGATCATGCACTGATCACGTGACTGATCATGCACTGATCACGTGACTGATCATGCACTGATCACGTGGCTATCATGCACTGCTCACGTGGCTGATCATGCACGATCACGTAGCTACCATGTACTGGTCACGTGACTGATCATGCACTGATCACGTAATTGATCATGCACTGATCACGTGGCTGATCATGCACTGATCACGTGGCTGATCACACATGTATCACGTGACTGATCATGCACTGATCACGTGGCTATCATGCACTGATCACGTGGCTGATCATGCACTGATCACGTGGATATCATGCACTGATCACGTGGCTGATCACACTGATCACATGACTGATCATGCACTGATCACGTGGCTATCATGCACTGATCACGTGGCTATCATGCACTGATCACGTGGCTGATCATGCAATGATCACGTAGCTACCATGTACTGGTCACGTGACTGATCATGCACTGATCACGTAATTGATCATGCACTGATCACGTGGCTGATCATGCACTGATCACGTGGCTGATCATGCACTGATCACGTAACTGATCATGCACTGATCACGTGACTGATCATGCACTGATCACGTGGCTATCATGCACTGATCACGTGGCTGATCATGCACTGATCACGTGCCTGATCATGCACTGATCACGTGGCTGATCATGCACTGATCACGTGACTGATCATGCACTGATCACGTGGCTGATCATGCACTGATCACGTGACTGATCATGCACTGATCACGTGTCTGATCATGCACTGATCACGTGGCTATCATGCACTGCTCACGTGGCTGATCATGCCATGATCACGCAGCTACCATGTACTGGTCACATGACTGATCATGCACTGATCACGTGACTGATCATGCACTGATCACGTGGCTATCATGCACTACTCACGTGGCTGATCATGTAGCTACCATGTACAGGTCACGTGAATGATCATACACCCATCAGGTGACTGATCATGCACTGATCACGTGGCTATCATGCACTGATCACGAGACTGATCATGCACTGTTCACGTCTATATCATGCACTGATCACATGACTGCCCATGCACTGATCACGTGGATGATCATACACTAATCTTGTGACAGATCATGCACTGATCACGTGGCTGATCATGCACTGATACCGTGACTGAGCATGGACTGATCACATGACTATCATGTAGTGATCACGTGACTTAATGGCGCTGATCATGTGACTGATCATGCGCTGATCATGTTTGCTATCATACACTGATCATGTGCCTCTGGAGGCAATAAACAAAGAGCTGAGTAGGCACGAATCAAACAGTCAGCAGGCAATAATCATGGAACTCAGGTGTGAGGAATCATGCTGCTCAGCTGGCAATAATCAAGCAGCTGAGCAGGCAGGAATTACGCAGCACAGCTGGCAATTGTCAAGCAGATGACAGGCAGGAATCGTGCAGCTCAGCTGGCAATTGTCAAGCAGATGAGCAGACAGTAATCACGCAGCTCAGCAGGCCCAGATCACGTGACTGAGCATGCACTGTTCACGTGGCTGATCATACACTGATCACGTGATGATCATGCACTGATCACTTGGATATCATGCACTGATCACGTGGCTGATCATACACTGTTCACGTGTCTGACCATGCACTGATCACGTGGCTGATCATACACTGCTCACGTAACTGATCATGCACTGATCACGTGGCTATCATGCACTGATCACGTGGCTGAACATGCACTGTTCACGTGGCTGATCACACACCTGTCACGTGACATATCATGCACTGATCACGTGGCACTCATGCACTGATCACGTGGCTGATCATACTCTGCTCACGTAACTCATGCACACATCACGTGGCTATCATGCACTGCTCACGTGGCTCGTCATGGAATGATCACGTAGCAACCATATACTGGTAACGTGACTGATCATGCAAAGATCACGTAAATGATCATGCACTGTTCACGTGACTGATCATGTACTGATCACGTGACTGATCATGCACTGATCACGTGGCTATCATGCTCTGCTCACGTGGCTGATCATGCACGATCACGTAGCAACCATGTACTGGTCACGTGACTGATCATGCACTGATCACGTAATTGATCATGCACTGATCACGTGGCTCATCATGCACTGATCACGTGGCTGATCATGCACTGATCACGTGATATCATGCACTGATCACGTGGCTGATCATCACGTGACTCATGCACTGATCACGTGGCTATCATGCACTGATCACGTGGCTATCATGCACTGATCACGTGGCTGATCATGCACTGATCACGTGGCTACCATGTACTGTCACGTGACTGATCATGCACTGATCACGTGACTGATCATGCACTGATCACGTGGCTGATCATGCACTGATCACGTGATCATGCACTGATCACGTGATCATGCACTGATCACGTGCTGATCATGCACTGATCACGTGGCTGATCATGCACTGATCACGTGGCTGATCATGCACTGATCACGTGCTGATCATGCACTGATCACGTGGCTGATCATGCACTGATCACGTGGCTGATCATGCACTGATCATCATGCACTGATCACGTGACTGATCATGCACTGATCACGTGACTGATCATGCACTGATCACGTGGCTATCATGCACTGATCACGTGGCTGATCATGCATGATCACGTGATCATGCACTGATCACGTGACTGATCATGCACTGATCACGTGGCTGATCATGCACTGATCACGTGATCATGCACTGATCACGTGCTGATCATGATCACGTCATGCACTGCACGTGATGATCATGCACTGATCACGTGACTGATCATGCACTGATCACGTGGCTGATCATGCACTGATCACGTGACTGATCATGCACTGATCACGTGATCATGCACTGATCACGTGACTGATCATGCACTGATCACGTGGCTGATCATGCACTGATCACGTGACTGATCATGCACTGATCACGTGGCTGATCATGCACTGATCACGTGACTGATCATGCACTGATCTCGTGTCTGATCATGCACTGATCACGTGGCTATCATGCACTGTCACGTGCTGATCATGCATGATCACGTACCATGTACTGGTCACATGACTGATCATGCACTGATCACGTGACTGATCATGCAGTGATCACGTGGCTATCATGAACTACTCACGTGGCTGATCATGTAGCTACCATGTACAGGTCACGTGAATGATCATACACCCATCAGGTGACTGATCATGCACTGATCACGTGGCTATCATGCACTGATCACGAGACTGATCATGCACTGTTCACGTCTATATCATGCACTGATCACATGACTGCCCGTGCACTGATCACGTGGATGATCATACACTAATCTTGTGACAGATCATGCACTGATCACGTGGCTGATCATGCACTGATACCGTGACTGAGCATGGACTGATCACATGACTATCATGTAGTGATCACGTGACTTAATGGCGCTGATCATGTGACTGATCATGCGCTGATCATGTTTGCTATCATACACTGATCATGTGCCTCTGGAGGCAATAAACAAAGAGCTGAGTAGGCACGAATCAAACAGTCAGCAGGCAATAATCATGGAACTCAGGTGTGAGGAATCATGCTGCTCAGCTGGCAATAATCAAGCAGCTGAGCAGGCAGGAATTACGCAGCACAGCTGGCAATTGTCAAGCAGATGACAGGCAGGAATCGTGCAGCTCAGCTGGCAATTGTCAAGCAGATGAGCAGACAGTAATCACGCAGCTCAGCAGGCCCAGATCACGTGACTGAGCATGCACTGTTCACGTGGCTGATCATACACTGATCACGTGATGATCATGCACTGATCACTTGGATATCATGCACTGATCACGTGGCTGATCATACACTGTTCACGTGTCTGACCATGCACTGATCACGTGGCTGATCATACACTGCTCACGTAACTGATCATGCACTGATCACGTGGCTATCATGCACTGATCACGTGGCTGAACATGCACTGTTCACGTGGCTGATCACACACCTGTCACGTGACATATCATGCACTGATCACGTGGCACTCATGCACTGATCACGTGGCTGATCATACTCTGCTCACGTAACTCATGCACACATCACGTGGCTATCATGCACTGCTCACGTGGCTCGTCATGGAATGATCACGTAGCAACCATATACTGGTAACGTGACTGATCATGCAAAGATCACGTAAATGATCATGCACTGTTCACGTGACTGATCATGTACTGATCACGTGACTGATCATGCACTGATCACGTGGCTATCATGCTCTGCTCACGTGGCTGATCATGCAACGATCACGTAGCAACCATGTACTGGTCACGTGACTGATCATGCACTGATCACGTAATTGATCCTGCACTGATCACGTGGCTCATCATGCACTGATCACGTGGCTGATCACACATGTATCACGTGACTGATCATGCACTGATCACGTGGCTCTCATGCACTGATCACGTGGCTGTCATGCACTGATCACGTGGATATCATGCACTGATCACGTGGCTGATCACACACGTATCACATGACTGATCATGCACTGATCACGTGGCTATCATGCACTGATCACGTGGCTATCATGCACTGATCACGTGGCTGATCAGGCAATGATCACGTAGCTACCATGTACTGGTCACGTGACTGATCATGCACTGATCACGTAATTGATCATGCACTGATCACGTGGCTGATCATGCACTGATCACGTGGCTGATCATGCACTGATCACATGACTGATCATGCACTGATCACGTGACTGATCATGCACTGATCACGTGGCTATCATGCACTGATCACGTGGCTGACATACACTGATCACGTGCCTGATCATGCACTGATCACGTGGCTGATCATGCACTGATCACGTGACTGATCATGCACTGATCACGTGGCTGATCATGCACTGATCACGTGACTGATCATGCACTGATCACGTGACTGATCATGCACTGATCACGTGGCTATCATGCACTGCTCACGTGGCTGATCATGCCATGATCACGCAGCTACCATGTACTGGTCACATGACTGATCATGCACTGATCACGTGACTGATCATGCACTGATCACGTGGCTATCATGAACTACTCACGTGGCTGATCATGCTGATCATGTAGCTACCATGTACAGGTCACGTGAATGATCATACACCCATCAGGTGACTGATCATGCACTGATCACGTGGCTATCATGCACTGATCACGAGACTGATCATGCACTGTTCACCTCTATATCATGCACTGATCACATGAGTGCCCGTGCACTGATCACGTGGATGATCATACACTAATCTTGTGACAGATCATGCACTGATCACGTGGCTGATCATGCACTGATCACGTGGCTGATCATGCACTGATCACGTGACTGATCATGCACTGATCACGTGGCTATCATGCACTGATCACGTGGCTGATCATGCCTGATCATGTTTGCTATCATACACTGATCATGTGCCTCTGGAGGCAATGAACAAAGAGCTGAGTAGGCACGAATCAAACAGTCAGCAGGCAATAATCATGGAACTCAGGTGTGAGGAATCATGCTGCTCAGCTGGCAATAATCAAGCAGCTGAGCAGGCAGGAATCATACACCCATCAGGTGACTGATCATGCACTGATCACGTGCAGCTATCTGCACTGTCAAGCAGATGAGCAGACAGTAATCACGCAGCTCAGCAGGCCCTGATCACGTGACTGAGCATGCACTGTTCACGTGGATGATCATACACTGATCACGTGATGATCATGCACTGATCACGTGGATATCATGCACTGATCACGTGGCTGATCATGCACTGATCACGTGACTATCATGCACTGATCACGTGGCTGATCATGCACTGATCACGTGACTGATCATGCACTGATCACGTGGCTATCATGCACTGATCACGTAGCTGAACATGCACTGTTCACGTGGCTGATCACACACCTGTCACGTGACATATCATGCACTGATCACGTGGCACTCATGCACTGATCACGTGGCTGATCATGCTCTGCTCACGTAACTCATGCACACATCACGCTATCATGCACTGCTCACGTGGCTCGTCAATGATCACGTAGAACCATACACTGTAACGTGACTGATCATGCAAAGATCACGTGACTGATCATGCACTGTTCACGTGACTGATCATGCACTGATCACGTGACTGATCATGCACTGATCACGTGGATATCATGCACTGATCACGTGGCTGATCATGCACTGATCACGTGCTGACCATGCACTGATCACGTGACTGATCATGCACTGATCACGTAACTGATCATGCACTGATCACGTGGCTATCATGCACTGATCACGTGGCTGATCACACACTGATCACGTGACTGATCATGCACTGATCACGTGGCTGATCATGCACTGATCACGTGGCTGATCATGCACTGATCACGTGGCTGATCATGCACTGATCACGTGGCTGATCATGCACTGATCACGTGACTGATCATGCACTGATCACGTGGCTATCATGCACTGATCACGTGGCTGATCATGCACTGATCACGTGGCTGATCATGCACTGATCACGTGACTGATCATGCACTGATCACGTGACTGATCATGCACTGATCACGTGGCTGATCATGCACTGATCACGTGGCTGATCATGCACTGATCACGTGGCTGATCATGCACTGATCACGTGGCTGATCATGCACTGATCACGTGACTGATCATGCACTGATCACGTGGCTGATCATGCACTGATCACGTGGCTGATCATGCACTGATCACGTGGCTGATCATGCACTGATCACGTGACTGATCATGCACTGATCACGTGGCTGATCATGCACTGATCACGTGACTGATCATGCACTGATCACGTGGCTGATCATGCACTGATCACGTGACTGATCATGCACTGATCACGTGACTGATCATGCACTGATCACGTGGCTATCATGCACTGCTCACGTGGCTGATCATGCCATGATCACGCAGCTACCATGTACTGGTCACATGACTGATCATGCACTGATCACGTGACTGATCATGCAGTGATCACGTGGCTATCATGAACTACTCACGTGGCTGATCATGCAATGATCATGTAGCTACCATGTACAGGTCACGTGAATGATCATACACCCATCAGGTGACTGATCATGCACTGATCACGTGGCTATCATGCACTGATCACGAGACTGATCATGCACTGTTCACGTCTATATCATGCACTGATCACATGACTGCCCATGCACTGATCACGTGGATGATCATACACTAATCTTGTGACAGATCATGCACTGATCACGTGGCTGATCATGCACTGATACCGTGACTGAGCATGGACTGATCACATGACTATCATGTAGTGATCACGTGACTTCATGCGCTGATCATGTGACTGATCATGCATGATCATGCGCTATCATGTTTGCTATCATGCACTGATCATGTGCCTCTGCAGGCAATAAACAAAGTGCTGATCAGGCAATGATCAAACAGTCAGCAGGAATGATCATGGACCTCAGGTGACTGATCATGCACTGATCAGTGGCTATCATGCACTGATCAGCTGATCATGCAGGATATCATGCAGATCAGACTGGCAATCACGCAGCTGATCAGACACAATCACGTGACTGAGCATGCACTGATCACGTGGCTGATCATGCACTGATCACGTGATGATCATGCACTGATCACTTGATATCATGCACTGATCACGTGGCTGATCATGCACTGATCACGTGTCTGATCATGCACTGATCACGTGGCTGATCATACACTGATCACGTGCCTGATCATGCACTGATCACGTGGCTATCATGCACTGATCACGTGGCTGAACATGCACTGTTCACGCAGCTGATCACACAATGTGCACTCACTGACATATCATGCACTGATCACGTGGCACTCAGCACTGATCACGTGGCTGATCATACTCTGCTCACGTAACTCATCATGCACATCACGTGGCTATCATGCACTGCTCACGTGGCTATCATGGAATGATCACGTGGCAACCATATACTGGTCACGTGACTGATCATGCACTGATCACGTAACTGATCATGCACTGCTCACGTGACTGATCATGCACTGATCACGTGACTGATCATGCACTGATCACGTGGCTGATCATGCACTGATCACGTGGCTGATCATGCACTGATCACGTGGCTGATCATGCATGATCACGTGACTGATCATGCACTGATCACGTGGCTCTCATGCACTGATCACGTGGCTGATCATGCACTGATCACGTGGCTATCATGCACTGATCACGTGGCTGATCACACACGATCACGTGACTGATCATGCACTGATCACGTGGCTATCATGCACTGATCACGTGGCTATCATGCACTGATCACGTGGCTGATCATGCAATGATCACGGCTACCATGTACTGGTCACGTGACTGATCATGCACTGATCACGTATTGATCATGCACTGATCACGTGGCTGATCATGCACTGATCACGTGGCTGATCATGCACTGATCACGTAACTGATCATGCACTGATCACGTGGCTGATCATGCACTGATCACGTGGCTGATCATGCACTGATCACGTGGCTGATCATGCACTGATCACGTGGCTGATCATGCACTGATCACGTGACTGATCATGCACTGATCACGTGGCTGATCATGCACTGATCACGTGACTGATCATGCACTGATCTTGTGTCTGATCATGCACTGATCACGTGGCTATCATGCACTGCTCACGTGGCTGATCATGCCATGATCACGCAGCTACCATGTACTGGTCACATGACTGATCATGCACTGATCACGTGACTGATCATGCAGTGATCACGTGGCTATCATGAACTACTCACGTGGCTGATCATGCAATGATCATGTAGCTACCATGTACAGGTCTCGTGAATGATCATACACCCATCAGGTGACTGATCATGCACTGATCACGTGGCTATCATGCACTGATCACGAGACTGATCATGCACTGTTCACGTCTATATCATGCACTGATCACATGACTGCCCATGCACTGATCACGTGGATGATCATACACTAATCTTGTGACAGATCATGCACTGATCACGTGGCTGATCATGCACTGATACCGTGACTGAGCATGGACTGATCACATGACTATCATGTAGTGATCACGTGACTTAATGGCGCTGATCATGTGACTGATCATGCGCTGATCATGTTTGCTATCATACACTGATCATGTGCCTCTGGAGGCAATAAACAAAGAGCTGAGTAGGCACGAATCAAACAGTCAGCAGGCAATAATCATGGAACTCAGGTGTGAGGAATCATGCTGCTCAGCTGGCAATAATCAAGCAGCTGAGCAGGCAGGAATTACGCAGCACAGCTGGCAATTGTCAAGCAGATGACAGGCAGGAATCGTGCAGCTCAGCTGGCAATTGTCAAGCAGATGAGCAGACAGTAATCACGCAGCTCAGCAGGCCCAGATCACGTGACTGAGCATGCACTGTTCACGTGGCTGATCATACACTGATCACGTGACTGATCATGCACTGATCACGTGGCTGATCATGCACTGATCACGTGTCTGATCATGCACTGATCACGTGGCTGATCATGCACTGATCACGTGGCTGATCACACACCTGTCACGTGACATATCATGCACTGATCACGTGGCACTCATGCACTGATCACGTGGCTGATCATACTCTGCTCACGTAACTCATGCACACATCACGTGGCTATCATGCACTGCTCACGTGGCTCGTCATGGAATGATCACGTAGCAACCATATACTGGTCACGTGACTGATCATGCAAAGATCACGTAAATGATCATGCACTGTTCACGTGACTGATCATGTACTGATCACGTGACTGATCATGCACTGATCACGTGGCTATCATGCACTGCTCACGTGGCTGATCATGCAACGATCACGTAGCAACCATGTACTGGTCACGTGACTGATCATGCACTGATCACGTAATTGATCATGCACTGATCACGTGGCTCATCATGCACTGATCACGTGGCTGATCACACATGTATCACGTGACTGATCATGCACTGATCACGTGGCTCTCATGCACTGATCACGTGGCTGTCATGCACTGATCACGTGGATATCATGCACTGATCACGTGGCTGATCACACACTATCACATGACTGATCATGCACTGATCACGTGGCTATCATGCACTGATCACGTGGCTGATCATGCAATGATCACGTAGCTACCATGTACTGATCACGTGACTGATCATGCACTGATCACGTAATTGATCATGCACTGATCACGTGGCTGATCATGCACTGATCACGTGGCTGATCATGCACTGATCACGTGGCTATCATGCACTGATCACGTGGCTGATCATGCACTGATCACGTGGCTGATCATGCACTGATCACGTGACTGATCATGCACTGATCACGTGACTGATCATGCACTGATCACGTGGCTATCATGCACTGCTCACGTGGCTGATCATGCCATGATCACGCAGCTACCATGTACTGGTCACATGACTGATCATGCACTGATCACGTGACTGATCATGCAGTGATCACGTGGCTATCATGAACTACTCACGTGGCTGATCATGCAATGATCATGTAGCTACCATGTACAGGTCACGTGAATGATCATACACCCATCAGGTGACTGATCATGCACTGATCACGTGGCTATCATGCACTGATCACGAGACTGATCATGCACTGTTCACGTCTATATCATGCACTGATCACATGACTGCCCGTGCACTGATCACGTGGATGATCATACACTAATCTTGTGACAGATCATGCACTGATCACGTGGCTGATCATGCACTGATACCGTGACTGAGCATGGACTGATCACATGACTATCATGTAGTGATCACGTGACTTAATGGCGCTGATCATGTGACTGATCATGCGCTGATCATGTTTGCTATCATACACTGATCATGTGCCTCTGGAGGCAATAAACAAAGAGCTGAGTAGGCACGAATCAAACAGTCAGCAGGCAATAATCATGGAACTCAGGTGTGAGGAATCATGCTGCTCAGCTGGCAATAATCAAGCAGCTGAGCAGGCAGGAATTACGCAGCACAGCTGGCAATTGTCAAGCAGATGACAGGCAGGAATCGTGCAGCTCAGCTGGCAATTGTCAAGCAGATGAGCAGACAGTAATCACGCAGCTCAGCAGGCCCAGATCACGTGACTGAGCATGCACTGTTCACGTGGCTGATCATACACTGATCACGTGATGATCATGCACTGATCACTTGGATATCATGCACTGATCACGTGGCTGATCATACACTGTTCACGTGTCTGACCATGCACTGATCACGTGGCTGATCATACACTGCTCACGTAACTGATCATGCACTGATCACGTGGCTATCATGCACTGATCACGTGGCTGACATGCACTGATCACGTGGCTGATCATGCACTGATCACGTGGCTGATCATGCACTGATCACGTGACTGATCATGCACTGATCACGTGGCTGATCATGCACTGATCACGTGACTGATCATGCACTGATCACGTGACTGATCATGCACTGATCACGTGGCTATCATGCACTGATCACGTGGCTGATCATGCATGATCACGTAGCTACCATGTACTGGTCACGTGACTGATCATGCACTGATCACGTGACTGATCATGCACTGATCACGTGGCTATCATGCACTGATCACGTGGCTGATCATGCACTGATCACGTAGCTACCATGTACTGGTCACGTGACTGATCATGCACTGATCACGTGACTGATCATGCACTGATCACGTGGCTATCATGCACTGATCACGTGACTGATCATGCACTGATCACGTCTATATCATGCACTGATCACGTGACTGATCATGCACTGATCACGTGGCTGATCATGCACTGATCACGTGACTGATCATGCACTGATCACGTGGCTGATCATGCACTGATCACGTGACTGATCATGCACTGATCACGTGACTGATCATGCACTGATCACGTGGCTATCATGCACTGCTCACGTGGCTGATCATGCCATGATCACGCAGCTACCATGTACTGGTCACATGACTGATCATGCACTGATCACGTGACTGATCATGCAGTGATCACGTGGCTATCATGAACTACTCACGTGGCTGATCATGCAATGATCATGTAGCTACCATGTACAGGTCACGTGAATGATCATACACCCATCAGGTGACTGATCATGCACTGATCACGTGGCTATCATGCACTGATCACGAGACTGATCATGCACTGATCACGTCTATATCATGCACTGATCACATGACTGCCCATGCACTGATCACGTGGATGATCATACACTAATCTTGTGACAGATCATGCACTGATCACGTGGCTGATCATGCACTGATACCGTGACTGAGCATGGACTGATCACATGACTATCATGTAGTGATCACGTGACTTAATGGCGCTGATCATGTGACTGATCATGTGATGATCATGCGCTGATCATGTTTGCTATCATACACTGATCATGTGCCTCTGGAGGCAATAAACAAAGAGCTGAGTAGGCACGAATCAAACAGTCAGCAGGCAATAATCATGGAACTCAGGTGTGAGGAATCATGCTGCTCAGCTGGCAATAATCAAGCAGCTGAGCAGGCAGGAATCGTGCAGCTCAGCTGGCAATTGTCAAGCAGATGAGCAGACAGTAATCACGCAGCTCAGCAGGCCCAGATCACGTGACTGAGCATGCACTGTTCACGTGGCTGATCATACACTGATCACGTGATGATCATGCACTGATCACTTGGATATCATGCACTGATCACGTGGCTGATCATACACTGTTCACGTGTCTGACCATGCACTGATCACGTGGCTGATCATACACTGCTCACGTAACTGATCATGCACTGATCACGTGGCTATCATGCACTGATCACGTGGCTGAACATGCACTGTTCACGTGGCTGATCACACACCTGTCACGTGACATATCATGCACTGATCACGTGGCACTCATGCACTGATCACGTGGCTGATCATACTCTGCTCACGTAACTCATGCACACATCACGTGGCTATCATGCACTGCTCACGTGGCTCGTCATGGAATGATCACGTAGCAACCATATACTGGTCACGTGACTGATCATGCACTGATCACGTAAATGATCATGCACTGATCACGTGACTGATCATGTACTGATCACGTGACTGATCATGCACTGATCACGTGGCTGATCATGCACTGATCACGTGGCTGATCATGCACTGATCACGTGGCTGATCACACATGTATCACGTAACTGATCATGCACTGATCACGTGGCTATCATGCACTGATCACGTGGCTGATCATGCACTGATCACGTGGATATCATGCACTGATCATGTGGCTGATCACACACGTATCACATGACTGATCATGCACTGATCACGTGGCTATCATGCACTGATCACGTGGCTATCATGCACTGATCACGTGGCTGATCATGCAATGATCACGTAGCTACCATGTACTGGTCACGTGACTGATCATGCACTGATCACGTAATTGATCATGCACTGATCACGTGGCTGATCATGCACTGATCACGTGGCTGATCATACACTGATCACATAACTGATCATGCACTGATCACGTGGCTATCATGCACTGATCACGTGGCTGATCATGCACTGATCACGTGGCTGATCATGCACTGATCACGTGGCTGATCATGCACTGATCACGTGACTGATCATGCACTGATCACGTGGCTGATCATGCACTGATCACGTGACTGATCATGCACTGATCACGTGACTGATCATGCACTGATCACGTGGCTATCATGCACTGCTCACGTGGCTGATCATGCCATGATCACGCAGCTACCATGTACTGGTCACATGACTGATCATGCACTGATCACGTGACTGATCATGCAGTGATCACGTGGCTATCATGAACTACTCACGTGGCTGATCATGCAACTACCATGTACAGGTCACGTGAATGATCATACACCCATCAGGTGACTGATCATGCACTGATCACGTGGCTATCATGCACTGATCACGAGACTGATCATGCACTGTTCACGTCTATATCATGCACTGATCACATGACTGCCCATGCACTGATCACGTGGATGATCATACACTAATCTTGTGACAGATCATGCACTGATCACGTGGCTGATCATGCACTGATACCGTGACTGAGCATGGACTGATCACATGACTATCATGTAGTGATCACGTGACTTAATGGCGCTGATCATGTGACTGATCATGCGCTGATCATGTTTGCTATCATACACTGATCATGTGCCTCTGGAGGCAATAAACAAAGAGCTGAGTAGGCACGAATCAAACAGTCAGCAGGCAATAATCATGGAACTCAGGTGTGAGGAATCATGCTGCTCAGCTGGCAATAATCAAGCAGCTGAGCAGGCAGGAATTACGCAGCACAGCTGGCAATTGTCAAGCAGATGACAGGCAGGAATCGTGCAGCTCAGCTGGCAATTGTCAAGCAGATGAGCAGACAGTAATCACGCAGCTCAGCAGGCCCAGATCACGTGACTGAGCATGCACTGTTCACGTGGCTGATCATACACTGATCACGTGATGATCATGCACTGATCACTTGGATATCATGCACTGATCACGTGGCTGATCATACACTGTTCACGTGTCTGACCATGCACTGATCACGTGGCTGATCATACACTGCTCACGTAACTGATCATGCACTGATCACGTGGCTATCATGCACTGATCACGTGGCTGAACATGCACTGTTCACGTGGCTGATCACACACCTGTCACGTGACATATCATGCACTGATCACGTGGCACTCATGCACTGATCACGTGGCTGATCATACTCTGCTCACGTAACTCATGCACACATCACGTGGCTATCATGCACTGCTCACGTGGCTCGTCATGGAATGATCACGTAGCAACCATATACTGGTAACGTGACTGATCATGCAAAGATCACGTAAATGATCATGCACTGTTCACGTGACTGATCATGTACTGATCACGTGACTGATCATGCACTGATCACGTGGCTATCATGCTCTGCTCACGTGGCTGATCATGCAACGATCACGTAGCAACCATGTACTGGTCACGTGACTGATCATGCACTGATCACGTAATTGATCCTGCACTGATCACGTGGCTCATCATGCACTGATCACGTGGCTGATCACACATGTATCACGTGACTGATCATGCACTGATCACGTGGCTCTCATGCACTGATCACGTGGCTGTCATGCACTGATCACGTGGATATCATGCACTGATCATGTGGCTGATCACACACGTATCACATGACTGATCATGCACTGATCACGTGGCTATCATGCACTGATCACGTGGCTATCATGCACTGATCACGTGGCTGATCATGCAATGATCACGTAGCTACCATGTACTGGTCACGTGACTGATCATGCACTGATCACGTAATTGATCATGCACTGATCATGTGGCTGATCATGCACTGATCACGTGGCTGATCATACACTGATCACGTAACTGATCATGCACTGATCACGTGACTGATCATGCACTGATCACGTGGCTATCATGCACTGATCACTTGGCTGATCATACACTGATCACGTGCCTGATCATGCACTGATCACGTGGCTGATCATGCACTGATCACGTGACTGATCATGCACTGATCACGTGGCTGATCATGCACTGATCACGTGACTGATCATGCACTGATCACGTGGCTGATCATGCACTGATCACGTGGCTATCATGCACTGATCACGTGGCTGATCATGCACTGATCACGTGACTGATCATGCACTGATCACGTGACTGATCATGCACTGATCACGTGGCTATCATGCACTGATCACGTGGCTGATCATGCATGATCACGCAGCTATCATGCACTGATCACGTGACTGATCATGCACTGATCACGTGGCTGATCATGCAATGATCATGTAGCTACCATGTACAGGTCACGTGAATGATCATACACCCATCAGGTGACTGATCATGCACTGATCACGTGGCTATCATGCACTGATCACGAGACTGATCATGCACTGATCACGTCTATATCATGCACTGATCACATGACTGCCCATGCACTGATCACGTGGATGATCATACACTAATCTTGTGACAGATCATGCACTGATCACGTGGCTGATCATGCACTGATACCGTGACTGAGCATGGACTGATCACATGACTATCATGTAGTGATCACGTGACTTAATGGCGCTGATCATGTGACTGATCATGCGCTGATCATGTTTGCTATCATACACTGATCATGTGCCTCTGGAGGCAATAAACAAAGAGCTGAGTAGGCACGAATCAAACAGTCAGCAGGCAATAATCATGGAACTCAGGTGTGAGGAATCATGCTGCTCAGCTGGCAATAATCAAGCAGCTGAGCAGGCAGGAATTACGCAGCACAGCTGGCAATTGTCAAGCAGATGACAGGCAGGAATCGTGCAGCTCAGCTGGCAATTGTCAAGCAGATGAGCAGACAGTAATCACGCAGCTCAGCAGGCCCAGATCACGTGACTGAGCATGCACTGATCACGTGGCTGATCATGCACTGATCACGTGGCTGATCATGCACTGATCACGTGGCTGATCATGCACTGATCACGTGACTGATCATGCACTGATCACGTGGCACTCATGCACTGATCACGTGGCTGATCATACACTGCTCACGTAACTCATGCACACATCACGTGGCTATCATGCACTGATCACGTGGCTGTCATGCAATGATCACGTAGCTACCATATACTGGTCACGTGACTGATCATGCACTGATCACGTAAATGATCATGCACTGTTCACGTGACTGATCATGCACTGATCACGTGACTGATCATGCACTGATCACGTGGCTATCATGCACTGCTCACGTGGCTGATCATGCAACGATCACGTAGCAACCATGTACTGGTCACGTGACTGATCATGCACTGATCACGTAATTGATCATGCACTGATCACGTGGCTCATCATGCACTGATCACGTGGCTGATCACACATGTATCACGTGACTGATCATGCACTGATCACGTGGCTATCATGCACTGATCACGTGGCTGTCATGCACTGATCACGTGGATATCATGCACTGATCACGTGGCTGATCACACACGTATCACATGACTGATCATGCACTGATCACGTGGCTATCATGCACTGATCACGTGGCTATCATGCACTGATCACGTGGCTGATCATGCACTGATCACGTAGCTACCATGTACTGATCACGTGACTGATCATGCACTGATCACGTGGCTGATCATGCACTGATCATGGCTGATCATGCACTGATCACGTGGCTGATCATACACTGATCACGTGACTGATCATGCACTGATCACGTGGCTATCATGCACTGATCACGTGACTGATCATGCACTGATCACGTCTATATCATGCACTGATCACATGACTGCCCATGCACTGATCACGTGGATGATCATACACTGATCATGTGACAGATCATGCACTGATCACGTGGCTGATCATGCACTGATACCGTGACTGAGCATGGACTGATCACATGACTATCATGTAGTGATCACGTGACTTAATGGCGCTGATCATGTGACTGATCATGCACTGATCATGTTTGCTATCATACACTGATCATGTGCCTCTGGAGGCAATAAACAAAGAGCTGAGTAGGCACGAATCAAACAGTCAGCAGGCAATAATCATGGAACTCAGGTGTGAGGAATCATGCTGCTCAGCTGGCAATAATCAAGCAGCTGAGCAGGCAGGAATTACGCAGCACAGCTGGCAATTGTCAAGCAGATGACAGGCAGGAATCGTGCAGCTCAGCTGGCAATTGTCAAGCAGATGAGCAGACAGTAATCACGCAGCTCAGCAGGCCCAGATCACGTGACTGAGCATGCACTGTTCACGTGGCTGATCATACACTGATCACGTGATGATCATGCACTGATCACGTGGATATCATGCACTGATCACGTGGCTGATCATGCACTGATCACGTGGCTGATCATGCACTGATCACGTAACTGATCATGCACTGATCACGTGGCTGATCATGCACTGATCACGTGGCTGATCACACATGATCACGTGACTGATCATGCACTGATCACGTGGCTGATCATGCACTGATCACGTGGCTGTCATGCACTGATCACGTGGCTATCATGCACTGATCACGTGGCTGATCACACACTATCACATGACTGATCATGCACTGATCACGTGGCTATCATGCACTGATCACGTGGCTATCATGCACTGATCACGTGGCTGATCATGCAATGATCACGTAGCTACCATGTACTGGTCACGTGACTGATCATGCACTGATCACGTAATTGATCATGCACTGATCACGTGGCTGATCATGCACTGATCACGTGGCTGATCATGCACTGATCACGTGACTGATCATGCACTGATCACGTGACTGATCATGCACTGATCACGTGGCTATCATGCACTGATCACGTGGCTGATCATGCACTGATCACGTGCCTGATCATGCACTGATCACGTGACTGATCATGCACTGATCACGTGTCTGATCATGCACTGATCACGTGGCTATCATGCACTGCTCACGTGGCTGATCATGCCATGATCACGCAGCTACCATGTACTGGTCACATGACTGATCATGCACTGATCACGTGACTGATCATGCAGTGATCACGTGGCTATCATGCACTACTCACGTGGCTGATCATGCAATGATCATGTAGCTACCATGTACAGGTCACGTGAATGATCATACACCCATCAGGTGACTGATCATGCACTGATCACGTGGCTATCATGCACTGATCACGAGACTGATCATGCACTGATCACGTCTATATCATGCACTGATCACATGACTGCCCATGCACTGATCACGTGGATGATCATACACTAATCTTGTGACAGATCATGCACTGATCACGTGGCTGATCATGCACTGATACCGTGACTGAGCATGGACTGATCACATGACTATCATGTAGTGATCACGTGACTTAATGGCGCTGATCATGTGACTGATCATGCGCTGATCATGTTTGCTATCATACACTGATCATGTGCCTCTGGAGGCAATAAACAAAGAGCTGAGTAGGCACGAATCAAACAGTCAGCAGGCAATAATCATGGAACTCAGGTGTGAGGAATCATGCTGCTCAGCTGGCAATAATCAAGCAGCTGAGCAGGCAGGAATTACGCAGCACAGCTGGCAATTGTCAAGCAGATGACAGGCAGGAATCGTGCAGCTCAGCTGGCAATTGTCAAGCAGATGAGCAGACAGTAATCACGCAGCTCAGCAGGCCCAGATCACGTGACTGAGCATGCACTGTTCACGTGGCTGATCATACACTGATCACGTGATGATCATGCACTGATCACTTGGATATCATGCACTGATCACGTGGCTGATCATACACTGTTCACGTGTCTGACCATGCACTGATCACGTGGCTGATCATACACTGCTCACGTAACTGATCATGCACTGATCACGTGGCTATCATGCACTGATCACGTGGCTGATCATACACTGATCACGTAACTCATGCACACATCACGTGGCTATCATGCACTGCTCACGTGGCTGTCATGGAATGATCACGTAGCTACCATATACTGGTCACGTGACTGATCATGCACTGATCACGTAAATGATCATGCACTGTTCACGTGACTGATCATGTACTGATCACGTGACTGATCATGCACTGATCACGTGGCTATCATGCTCTGCTCACGTGGCTGATCATGCAACGATCACGTAGCAACCATGTACTGGTCACGTGACTGATCATGCACTGATCACGTAATTGATCCTGCACTGATCACGTGGCTCATCATGCACTGATCACGTGGCTGATCACACATGTATCACGTGACTGATCATGCACTGATCACGTGGCTCTCATGCACTGATCACGTGGCTGTCATGCACTGATCACGTGGATATCATGCACTGATCACGTGGCTGATCACACATGTATCACATGACTGATCATGCACTGATCACGTGGCTATCATGCACTGATCACGTGGCTATCATGCACTGATCACGTGGCTGATCATGCAATGATCACGTAGCTACCATGTACTGATCACGTGACTGATCATGCACTGATCACGTGACTGATCATGCACTGATCACGTGGCTGATCATGCACTGATCACGTGGCTGATCATGCACTGATCACGTGGCTGATCATGCACTGATCACGTGACTGATCATGCACTGATCACGTGACTGATCATGCACTGATCACGTGGCTGATCATGCACTGATCACGTGGCTATCATGCACTGATCACGTGGCTGATCATGCACTGATCACGTGGCTATCATGCACTGATCACGTGACTGATCATGCACTGATCACGTGACTGATCATGCACTGATCACGTGGCTGATCATGCACTGATCACGTGGCTGATCATGCACTGATCACGTAACTCATGCACTGATCACGTGGCTATCATGCACTGATCACGTGGCTGTCATGCAATGATCACGTAGCTACCATATACTGGTCACGTGACTGATCATGCACTGATCACGTGAATGATCATGCACTGATCACGTGACTGATCATGCACTGATCACGTGACTGATCATGCACTGATCACGTGGCTATCATGCACTGCTCACGTGGCTGATCATGCACTGATCACGTAGCAACCATGTACTGATCACGTGACTGATCATGCACTGATCACGTAATTGATCATGCACTGATCACGTGGCTGATCATGCACTGATCACGTGGCTGATCACACATGATCACGTGACTGATCATGCACTGATCACGTGGCTGATCATGCACTGATCACGTGGCTGTCATGCACTGATCACGTGGCTATCATGCACTGATCACGTGGCTGATCACACATGATCACATGACTGATCATGCACTGATCACGTGGCTATCATGCACTGATCACGTGGCTATCATGCACTGATCACGTGGCTGATCATGCACTGATCACGTAGCTACCATGCACTGATCACGTGACTGATCATGCACTGATCACGTGACTGATCATGCACTGATCACGTGGCTGATCATGCACTGATCACGTGGCTATCATGCACTGATCACGTGGCTGATCATGCACTGATCACGTGACTGATCATGCACTGATCACGTGACTGATCATGCACTGATCACGTGACTGATCATGCACTGATCACGTGGCTATCATGCACTGATCACGTGGCTGATCATGCCATGATCACGTAGCTACCATGTACTGGTCACGTGACTGATCATGCACTGATCACGTGACTGATCATGCACTGATCACGTGGCTATCATGCACTGATCACGTGGCTGATCATGCACTGATCACGTAGCTACCATGCACTGATCACGTGAATGATCATACACTAATCACGTGACTGATCATGCACTGATCACGTGGCTGATCATGCACTGATACCGTGACTGAGCATGGACTGATCACATGACTATCATGTAGTGATCACGTGACTTAATGGCGCTGATCATGTGACTGATCATGCGCTGATCATGTTTGCTATCATACACTGATCATGTGCCTCTGGAGGCAATAAACAAAGAGCTGAGTAGGCACGAATCAAACAGTCAGCAGGCAATAATCATGGAACTCAGGTGTGAGGAATCATGCTGCTCAGCTGGCAATAATCAAGCAGCTGAGCAGGCAGGAATTACGCAGCACAGCTGGCAATTGTCAAGCAGATGACAGGCAGGAATCGTGCAGCTCAGCTGGCAATTGTCAAGCAGATGAGCAGACAGTAATCACGCAGCTCAGCAGGCCCTGATCACGTGACTGAGCATGCACTGTTCACGTGGCTGATCATACACTGATCACGTGATGATCATGCACTGATCACGTGGATATCATGCACTGATCACGTGGCATCATGCACTGATCACGTGGCTGATCATACACTGCTCACGTAACTCATGCACTGATCACGTGGCTATCATGCACTGATCACGTGGCTGTCATGCAATGATCACGTAGCAACCATATACTGGTCACGTGACTGATCATGCACTGATCACGTAAATGATCATGCACTGATCACGTGACTGATCATGCACTGATCACGTGACTGATCATGCACTGATCACGTGGCTATCATGCACTGCTCACGTGGCTGATCATGCAATGATCACGTAGCAACCATGTACTGGTCACGTGACTGATCATGCACTGATCACGTAATTGATCATGCACTGATCACGTGGCTCATCATGCACTGATCACGTGGCTGATCACACATGTATCACGTGACTGATCATGCACTGATCACGTGGCTCTCATGCACTGATCACGTGGCTGTCATGCACTGATCACGTGGATATCATGCACTGATCACGTGGCTGATCACACACGTATCACATGACTGATCATGCACTGATCACGTGGCTATCATGCACTGATCACGTGGCTATCATGCACTGATCACGTGGCTGATCATGCAATGATCACGTAGCTACCATGTACTGGTCACGTGACTGATCATGCACTGATCACGTAATTGATCATGCACTGATCACGTGGCTGATCATGCACTGATCACGTGGCTGATCATGCACTGATCACGTGGCTGATCATGCACTGATCACGTGACTGATCATGCACTGATCACGTGACTGATCATGCACTGATCACGTGGCTATCATGCACTGATCACGTGGCTGATCATGCACTGATCACGTGGCTGATCATGCACTGATCACGTGACTGATCATGCACTGATCACGTGTCTGATCATGCACTGATCACGTGGCTATCATGCACTGCTCACGTGGCTGATCATGCCATGATCACGCAGCTACCATGTACTGGTCACATGACTGATCATGCACTGATCACGTGACTGATCATGCAGTGATCACGTGGCTATCATGCACTACTCACGTGGCTGATCATGCAATGATCATGTAGCTACCATGTACAGGTCACGTGAATGATCATACACCCATCAGGTGACTGATCATGCACTGATCACGTGGCTATCATGCACTGATCACGAGACTGATCATGCACTGATCACGTCTATATCATGCACTGATCACATGACTGCCCGTGCACTGATCACGTGGATGATCATACACTAATCTTGTGACAGATCATGCACTGATCACGTGGCTGATCATGCACTGATACCGTGACTGAGCATGGACTGATCACATGACTATCATGTAGTGATCACGTGACTTAATGGCGCTGATCATGTGACTGATCATGCGCTGATCATGTTTGCTATCATACACTGATCATGTGCCTCTGGAGGCAATAAACAAAGAGCTGAGTAGGCACGAATCAAACAGTCAGCAGGCAATAATCATGGAACTCAGGTGTGAGGAATCATGCTGCTCAGCTGGCAATAATCAAGCAGCTGAGCAGGCAGGAATTACGCAGCACAGCTGGCAATTGTCAAGCAGATGACAGGCAGGAATCGTGCAGCTCAGCTGGCAATTGTCAAGCAGATGAGCAGACAGTAATCACGCAGCTCAGCAGGCCCAGATCACGTGACTGAGCATGCACTGTTCACGTGGCTGATCATACACTGATCACGTGATGATCATGCACTGATCACTTGGATATCATGCACTGATCACGTGGCTGATCATACACTGTTCACGTGTCTGACCATGCACTGATCACGTGGCTGATCATACACTGCTCACGTAACTGATCATGCACTGATCACGTGGCTATCATGCACTGATCACGTGGCTGAACATGCACTGTTCACGTGGCTGATCACACACCTGTCACGTGACATATCATGCACTGATCACGTGGCACTCATGCACTGATCACGTGGCTGATCATACTCTGCTCACGTAACTCATGCACACATCACGTGGCTATCATGCACTGCTCACGTGGCTCGTCATGGAATGATCACGTAGCAACCATATACTGGTCACGTGACTGATCATGCACTGATCACGTAAATGATCATGCACTGTTCACGTGACTGATCATGTACTGATCACGTGACTGATCATGCACTGATCACGTGGCTGATCATGCACTGATCACGTGGCTGATCATGCACTGATCACGTGGCTGATCACACATGTATCACGTGACTGATCATGCACTGATCACGTGGCTGATCATGCACTGATCACGTGGCTGATCATGCACTGATCACGTGGCTATCATGCACTGATCACGTGGCTGATCACACACGTATCACGTGACTGATCATGCACTGATCACGTGGCTATCATGCACTGATCACGTGGCTATCATGCACTGATCACGTGGCTGATCATGCAATGATCACGTAGCTACCATGTACTGGTCACGTGACTGATCATGCACTGATCACGTAACTGATCATGCACTGATCACGTGGCTGATCATGCACTGATCACGTGACTGATCATGCACTGATCACGTGGCTGATCATGCACTGATCACGTGGCTATCATGCACTGATCACGTGGCTGATCATGCACTGATCACGTGGCTATCATGCACTGATCACGTGACTGATCATGCACTGATCACGTGACTGATCATGCACTGATCACGTGGCTGATCATGCACTGATCACGTGGCTGATCATGCACTGATCACGTGGCTATCATGCACTGATCACGTGGCTGATCATGCACTGATCACGTGACTGATCATGCACTGATCACGTGGCTATCATGCACTGATCACGTGGCTATCATGCACTGATCACGTGGCTGATCATGCAATGATCACGTAGCTACCATGCACTGATCACGTGACTGATCATGCACTGATCACGTAACTGATCATGCACTGATCACGTGGCTGATCATGCACTGATCACGTGGCTGATCATGCACTGATCACGTGGCTATCATGCACTGATCACGTGGCTGATCATGCACTATCACGTGACTGATCATGCACTGATCACGTGGCTATCATGCACTGATCACGTGGCTGATCATGCACTGATCACGTGGCTGATCACACTGATCACGTGACTGATCATGCACTGATCACGTGGCTATCATGCACTGATCACGTGGCTGATCATGCACTGATCACGTGGCTATCATGCACTGATCACGTGGCTGATCACACACTATCACGTGACTGATCATGCACTGATCACGTGGCTGATCATGCACTGATCACGTGGCTGATCATGCACTGATCACGTGGCTGATCATGCACTGATCACGTGGCTATCATGCACTGATCACGTGGCTGATCATGCAATGATCACGTAGCTATCATGCACTGATCACGTGACTGATCATGCACTGATCACGTGGCTGATCATGCACTGATCACGTGACTGATCATGCACTGATCACGTGACTGATCATGCACTGATCACGTGGCTATCATGCACTGATCACGTGGCTGATCATGCACTGATCACGTAGCTGATCATGCACTGATCACGTGACTGATCATGCACTGATCACGTAATTGATCATGCACTGATCACGTGGCTATCATGCACTGATCACGTGGCTGATCACACATGATCACGTGACTGATCATGCACTGATCACGTGGCTATCATGCACTGATCACGTGGCTGATCATGCACTGATCACGTGGCTATCATGCACTGATCACGTGGCTGATCATACACCCATCACGTGACTGATCATGCACTGATCACGTGGCTATCATGCACTGATCACGAGACTGATCATGCACTGATCACGTCTATATCATGCACTGATCACATGACTGCCCATGCACTGATCACGTGGATGATCATACACTAATCTTGTGACAGATCATGCACTGATCACGTGGCTGATCATGCACTGATACCGTGACTGAGCATGGACTGATCACATGACTATCATGTAGTGATCACGTGACTTAATGGCGCTGATCATGTGACTGATCATGCGCTGATCATGTTTGCTATCATACACTGATCATGTGCCTCTGGAGGCAATAAACAAAGAGCTGAGTAGGCACGAATCAAACAGTCAGCAGGCAATAATCATGGAACTCAGGTGTGAGGAATCATGCTGCTCAGCTGGCAATAATCAAGCAGCTGAGCAGGCAGGAATTACGCAGCACAGCTGGCAATTGTCAAGCAGATGACAGGCAGGAATCGTGCAGCTCAGCTGGCAATTGTCAAGCAGATGAGCAGACAGTAATCACGCAGCTCAGCAGGCCCAGATCACGTGACTGAGCATGCACTGTTCACGTGGCTGATCATACACTGATCACGTGATGATCATGCACTGATCACTTGGATATCATGCACTGATCACGTGGCTGATCATACACTGTTCACGTGTCTGACCATGCACTGATCACGTGGCTGATCATACACTGCTCACGTAACTGATCATGCACTGATCACGTGGCTATCATGCACTGATCACGTGGCTGAACATGCACTGTTCACGTGGCTGATCACACACCTGTCACGTGACATATCATGCACTGATCACGTGGCACTCATGCACTGATCACGTGGCTGATCATACTCTGCTCACGTAACTCATGCACACATCACGTGGCTATCATGCACTGCTCACGTGGCTCGTCATGGAATGATCACGTAGCAACCATATACTGGTAACGTGACTGATCATGCAAAGATCACGTAAATGATCATGCACTGTTCACGTGACTGATCATGTACTGATCACGTGACTGATCATGCACTGATCACGTGGCTATCATGCTCTGCTCACGTGGCTGATCATGCAACGATCACGTAGCAACCATGTACTGGTCACGTGACTGATCATGCACTGATCACGTAATTGATCCTGCACTGATCACGTGGCTCATCATGCACTGATCACGTGGCTGATCACACATGTATCACGTGACTGATCATGCACTGATCACGTGGCTCTCATGCACTGATCACGTGGCTGTCATGCACTGATCACGTGGATATCATGCACTGATCACGTGGCTGATCATGCAATGATCACGTAGCTACCATGTACTGGTCACGTGACTGATAATGCACTGATCACGTAATTGATCATGCACTGATCATGTGGCTGATCATGCACTGATCACGTGGCTGATCATACACTGATCACATAACTGATCATGCACTGATCACGTGACTGATCATGCACTGATCACGTGGCTATCATGCACTGATCACTTGGCTGACATACACTGATCACGTGCCTGGTCATGCACTGATCACGTGGCTGATCATGCACTGATCACGTGACTGATCATGCACTGATCTCGTGTCTGATCATGCACTGATCACGTGGCTATCATGCACTGCTCACGTGGCTGATCATGCCATGATCACGCAGCTACCATGTACTGGTCACATGACTGATCATGCACTGATCACGTGACTGATCATGCAGTGATCACGTGGCTATCATGAACTACTCACGTGGCTGATCATGCAATGATCATGTAGCTACCATGTACAGGTCACGTGAATGATCATACACCCATCAGGTGACTGATCATGCACTGATCACGTGGCTATCATGCACTGATCACGAGACTGATCATGCACTGTTCACGTCTATATCATGCACTGATCACATGACTGCCCGTGCACTGATCACGTGGATGATCATACACTAATCTTGTGACAGATCATGCACTGATCACGTGGCTGATCATGCACTGATACCGTGACTGAGCATGGACTGATCACATGACTATCATGTAGTGATCACGTGACTTAATGGCGCTGATCATGTGACTGATCATGCGCTGATCATGTTTGCTATCATACACTGATCATGTGCCTCTGGAGGCAATAAACAAAGAGCTGAGTAGGCACGAATCAAACAGTCAGCAGGCAATAATCATGGAACTCAGGTGTGAGGAATCATGCTGCTCAGCTGGCAATAATCAAGCAGCTGAGCAGGCAGGAATTACGCAGCACAGCTGGCAATTGTCAAGCAGATGACAGGCAGGAATCGTGCAGCTCAGCTGGCAATTGTCAAGCAGATGAGCAGACAGTAATCACGCAGCTCAGCAGGCCCAGATCACGTGACTGAGCATGCACTGTTCACGTGGCTGATCATACACTGATCACGTGATGATCATGCACTGATCACTTGGATATCATGCACTGATCACGTGGCTGATCATACACTGTTCACGTGTCTGACCATGCACTGATCACGTGGCTGATCATACACTGCTCACGTAACTGATCATGCACTGATCACGTGGCTATCATGCACTGATCACGTGGCTGAACATGCACTGTTCACGTGGCTGATCACACACCTGTCACGTGACATATCATGCACTGATCACGTGGCACTCATGCACTGATCACGTGGCTGATCATACTCTGCTCACGTAACTCATGCACACATCACGTGGCTATCATGCACTGCTCACGTGGCTCGTCATGGAATGATCACGTAGCAACCATATACTGGTCACGTGACTGATCATGCAAAGATCACGTAAATGATCATGCACTGTTCACGTGACTGATCATGTACTGATCACGTGACTGATCATGCACTGATCACGTGGCTATCATGCACTGCTCACGTGGCTGATCATGCAATGATCACGTAGCAACCATGTACTGGTCACGTGACTGATCATGCACTGATCACGTAATTGATCATGCACTGATCACGTGGCTGATCATGCACTGATCACGTGGCTGATCATACACTGATCACGTGACTGATCATGCACTGATCACGTGACTGATCATGCACTGATCACGTGGCTATCATGCACTGATCACGTGGCTGATCATGCACTGATCACGTGACTGATCATGCACTGATCACGTGGCTGATCATGCACTGATCACGTGACTGATCATGCACTGATCACGTGGCTGATCATGCACTGATCACGTGACTGATCATGCACTGATCACGTGACTGATCATGCACTGATCACGTGGCTATCATGCACTGATCACGTGGCTGATCATGCACTGATCACGTGGCTATCATGCACTGATCACGTGACTGATCATGCACTGATCACGTGACTGATCATGCACTGATCACGTGGCTATCATGCACTGATCACGTGGCTGATCACACATGATCACGTGACTATCATGCACTGATCACGTGGCATCATGCACTGATCACGTGGCTGATCATGCACTGATCACGTGACTCATGCACTGATCACGTGGCTATCATGCACTGATCACGTGGCTGATCATGCACTGATCACGTAGCTATCATGCACTGGTCACGTGACTGATCATGCACTGATCACGTGGCTGATCATGCACTGATCACGTGACTGATCATGCACTGATCACGTGACTGATCATGCACTGATCACGTGGCTATCATGCACTGATCACGTGGCTGATCATGCACTGATCACGTAGCTACCATGTACTGGTCACGTGACTGATCATGCACTGATCACGTAATTGATCATGCACTGATCACGTGGCTGATCATGCACTGATCACGTGGCTGATCACACATGATCACGTGACTGATCATGCACTGATCACGTGGCTATCATGCACTGATCACGTGGCTGATCATGCACTGATCACGTGGCTATCATGCACTGATCACGTGGCTGATCATGCACTATCACGTGACTGATCATGCACTGATCACGTGGCTATCATGCACTGATCACGTGGCTATCATGCACTGATCACGTGGCTGATCACACATGATCACGTGACTGATCATGCACTGATCACGTGGCTATCATGCACTGATCACGTGGCTGATCATGCACTGATCACGTGGCTGATCACACTGATCACGTGACTGATCATGCACTGATCACGTGGCTGATCATGCACTGATCACGTGGCTGATCATGCACTGATCACGTGGCTATCATGCACTGATCACGTGGCTGATCACACTGATCACGTGACTGATCATGCACTGATCACGTGGCTGATCATGCACTGATCACGTGACTGATCATGCACTGATCACGTGGCTGATCATGCACTGATCACGTGGCTATCATGCACTGATCACGTGGCTGATCATGCAATGATCACGTAGCAACCATGTACTGGTCACGTGACTGATCATGCACTGATCACGTAAATGATCATGCACTGATCACGTGACTGATCATGCACTGATCACGTGACTGATCATGCACTGATCACGTGGCTATCATGCACTGATCACGTGGCTGATCATGCACGATCACGTAGCAACCATGTACTGGTCACGTGACTGATCATGCACTGATCACGTAATTGATCATGCACTGATCACGTGGCTGATCATGCACTGATCACGTGGCTATCATGCACTGATCACGTGACTGATCATGCACTGATCACGTGGCTGATCATGCACTGATCACGTGGCTGATCATGCACTGATCACGTGGCTGATCATGCACTGATCACGTGACTGATCATGCACTGATCACGTGACTGATCATGCACTGATCACGTGGCTATCATGCACTGATCACGTGGCTGATCATGCACTGATCACGTAGCTACCATGCACTGATCACGTGACTGATCATGCACTGATCACGTAACTGATCATGCACTGATCACGTGGCTGATCATGCACTGATCACGTGGCTATCATGCACTGATCACGTGGCTGACATGCACTGATCACGTGCCTGATCATGCACTGATCACGTGGCTGATCATGCACTGATCACGTGACTGATCATGCACTGATCACGTGTCTGATCATGCACTGATCACGTGGCTATCATGCACTGCTCACGTGGCTGATCATGCCATGATCACGCAGCTACCATGTACTGGTCACATGACTGATCATGCACTGATCACGTGACTGATCATGCAGTGATCACGTGGCTATCATGAACTACTCACGTGGCTGATCATGCAATGATCATGTAGCTACCATGTACAGGTCACGTGAATGATCATACACCCATCAGGTGACTGATCATGCACTGATCACGTGGCTATCATGCACTGATCACGAGACTGATCATGCACTGATCACGTCTATATCATGCACTGATCACATGACTGCCCATGCACTGATCACGTGGATGATCATACACTAATCTTGTGACAGATCATGCACTGATCACGTGGCTGATCATGCACTGATACCGTGACTGAGCATGGACTGATCACATGACTATCATGTAGTGATCACGTGACTTAATGGCGCTGATCATGTGACTGATCATGCGCTGATCATGTTTGCTATCATACACTGATCATGTGCCTCTGGAGGCAATAAACAAAGAGCTGAGTAGGCACGAATCAAACAGTCAGCAGGCAATAATCATGGAACTCAGGTGTGAGGAATCATGCTGCTCAGCTGGCAATAATCAAGCAGCTGAGCAGGCAGGAATTACGCAGCACAGCTGGCAATTGTCAAGCAGATGACAGGCAGGAATCGTGCAGCTCAGCTGGCAATTGTCAAGCAGATGAGCAGACAGTAATCACGCAGCTCAGCAGGCCCAGATCACGTGACTGAGCATGCACTGTTCACGTGGCTGATCATACACTGATCACGTGATGATCATGCACTGATCACTTGGATATCATGCACTGATCACGTGGCTGATCATACACTGTTCACGTGTCTGACCATGCACTGATCACGTGGCTGATCATACACTGCTCACGTAACTGATCATGCACTGATCACGTGGCTATCATGCACTGATCACGTGGCTGAACATGCACTGTTCACGTGGCTGATCACACACCTGTCACGTGACATATCATGCACTGATCACGTGGCACTCATGCACTGATCACGTGGCTGATCATACTCTGCTCACGTAACTCATGCACACATCACGTGGCTATCATGCACTGCTCACGTGGCTCGTCATGGAATGATCACGTAGCAACCATATACTGGTCACGTGACTGATCATGCACAGATCACGTAAATGATCATGCACTGTTCACGTGACTGATCATGTACTGATCACGTGACTGATCATGCACTGATCACGTGGCTATCATGCACTGATCACGTGGCTGATCATGCAATGATCACGTAGCTACCATGTACTGGTCACGTGACTGATCATGCACTGATCACGTAATTGATCATGCACTGATCACGTGGCTGATCATGCACTGATCACGTGGCTGATCATACACTGATCACGTGACTGATCATGCACTGATCACGTGACTGATCATGCACTGATCACGTGGCTATCATGCACTGATCACGTGGCTGATCATGCACTGATCACGTGACTGATCATGCACTGATCACGTGGCTGATCATGCACTGATCACGTGACTGATCATGCACTGATCACGTGGCTGATCATGCACTGATCACGTGACTGATCATGCACTGATCACGTGACTGATCATGCACTGATCACGTGGCTATCATGCACTGATCACGTGGCTGATCATGCATGATCACGTAGCTATCATGCACTGATCACGTGACTGATCATGCACTGATCACGTGACTGATCATGCACTGATCACGTGGCTATCATGCACTGATCACGTGGCTGATCACACATGATCACGTGACTATCATGCACTGATCACGTGGCATCATGCACTGATCACGTGGCTGATCATGCACTGATCACGTGACTCATGCACTGATCACGTGGCTATCATGCACTGATCACGTGGCTGATCATGCACTGATCACGTAGCTACCATGTACTGGTCACGTGACTGATCATGCACTGATCACGTGACTGATCATGCACTGATCACGTGACTGATCATGCACTGATCACGTGACTGATCATGCACTGATCACGTGGCTATCATGCACTGATCACGTGGCTGATCATGCAACGATCACGTAGCAACCATGTACTGGTCACGTGACTGATCATGCACTGATCACGTAATTGATCATGCACTGATCACGTGGCTGATCATGCACTGATCACGTGGCTGATCACACATGATCACGTGACTGATCATGCACTGATCACGTGGCTATCATGCACTGATCACGTGGCTGATCATGCACTGATCACGTGGCTATCATGCACTGATCACGTGGCTGATCATGCACTGATCACGTGACTGATCATGCACTGATCACGTGACTGATCATGCACTGATCACGTGGCTATCATGCACTGATCACGTGGCTGATCATGCACTGATCACGTGACTGATCATGCACTGATCACGTGACTGATCATGCACTGATCACGTGACTGATCATGCACTGATCACGTGGCTGATCATGCACTGATCACGTGACTGATCATGCACTGATCACGTGACTGATCATGCACTGATCACGTGGCTATCATGCACTGATCACGTGGCTGATCATGCACTGATCACGTGGCTGATCATGCACTGATCACGTGGCTGATCATGCACTGATCACGTGACTGATCATGCACTGATCACGTGGCTGATCATGCACTGATCACGTGGCTATCATGCACTGATCACGTGGCTGATCATGCATGATCACGTAGCTATCATGCACTGGTCACGTGACTGATCATGCACTGATCACGTGACTGATCATGCACTGATCACGTGGCTATCATGCACTGATCACGTGGCTGATCATGCAATGATCACGTAGCTACCATGTACTGGTCACGTGACTGATCATGCACTGATCACGTGACTGATCATGCACTGATCACGTGGCTATCATGCACTGATCACGTGACTGATCATGCACTGATCACGTCTATATCATGCACTGATCACGTGACTGCCATGCACTGATCACGTGGCTGATCATACACTGATCACGTGACTGATCATGCACTGATCACGTGGCTGATCATGCACTGATCACGTGACTGATCATGCACTGATCACGTGTCTGATCATGCACTGATCACGTGGCTATCATGCACTGCTCACGTGGCTGATCATGCCATGATCACGCAGATAGCATGTACTGGTCACATGACTGATCATGCACTGATCACGTGACTGATCATGCAGGATCACGTGGCTATCATGAACTACTCACGTGGCTGATCATGCAATGATCATGTAGCTACCATGTACAGGTCACGTAAATGATCATACACCCATCAGGTGACTGATCATGCACTGATCACGTGGCTATCATGCACTGATCACGAGACTGATCATGCACTGTTCACGTCTATATCATGCACTGATCACATGACTGCCCGTGCACTGATCACGTGGATGATCATACACTAATCTTGTGACAGATCATGCACTGATCACGTGGCTGATCATGCACTGATACCGTGACTGAGCATGGACTGATCACATGACTATCATGTAGTGATCACGTGACTTAATGGCGCTGATCATGTGACTGGTCATGCGCTGATCATGCGCTGATCATGTTTGCTATCATACACTGATCATGTGCCTCTGGAGGCAATAAACAAAGAGCTGAGTAGGCACGAATCAAACAGTCAGCAGGCAATAATCATGGAACTCAGGTGTGAGGAATCATGCTGCTCAGCTGGCAATAATCAAGCAGCTGAGCAGGCAGGAATCGTGCAGCTCAGCTGGCAATTGTCAAGCAGATGAGCAGACAGTAATCACGCAGCTCAGCAGGCCCAGATCACGTGACTGAGCATGCACTGTTCACGTGGCTGATCATACACTGATCACGTGATGATCATGCACTGATCACTTGGATATCATGCACTGATCACGTGGCTGATCATACACTGTTCACGTGTCTGACCATGCACTGATCACGTGGCTGATCATACACTGCTCACGTAACTGATCATGCACTGATCACGTGGCTATCATGCACTGATCACGTGGCTGAACATGCACTGTTCACGTGGCTGATCACACACCTGTCACGTGACATATCATGCACTGATCACGTGGCACTCATGCACTGATCACGTGGCTGATCATACTCTGCTCACGTAACTCATGCACACATCACGTGGCTATCATGCACTGCTCACGTGGCTCGTCATGGAATGATCACGTAGCAACCATATACTGGTCACGTGACTGATCATGCAAAGATCACGTAAATGATCATGCACTGTTCACGTGACTGATCATGTACTGATCACGTGACTGATCATGCACTGACCACGTGGCTATCATGCTCTGCTCACGTGGCTGATCATGCAACGATCACGTAGCAACCATGTACTGGTCACGTGACTGATCATGCACTGATCACGTAATTGATCCTGCACTGATCACGTGGCTCATCATGCACTGATCACGTGGCTGATCACACATGTATCACGTGACTGATCATGCACTGATCCCGTGGCTCTCATGCACTGATCACGTGGCTGTCATGCACTGATCACGTGGATATCATGCACTGATCATGTGGCTGATCACACACGTATCACTTGACTGATCATGCACTGATCACGTGGCTATCATGCACTGATCACGTGGCTATCATGCACTGATCACGTGGCTGATCAGGCAATGATCACGTAGCTACCATGTACTGGTCACGTGACTGATCATGCACTGATCACGTAATTGATCATGCACTGATCATGTGGCTGATCATGCACTGATCACGTGGCTGATCATACACTGATCACATAACTGATCATGCACTGATCACGTGACTGATCATGCACTGATCACGTGGCTATCATGCACTGATCACTTGGCTGGACATACACTGATCACGTGCCTGGTCATGCACTGATCACGTGGCTGATCATGCACTGATCACGTGACTGATCATGCACTGATCTCGTGTCTGATCATGCACTGATCACGTGGCTATCATGCACTGCTCACGTGGCTGATCATGCCATGATCACGCAGCTACCATGTACTGGTCACATGACTGATCATGCACTGATCACGTGACTGATCATGCAGTGATCACGTGGCTATCATGAACTACTCACGTGGCTGATCATGCAATGATCATGTAGCTACCATGTACAGGTCACGTGAATGATCATACACCCATCAGGTGACTGATCATGCACTGATCACGTGGCTATCATGCACTGATCACGAGACTGATCATGCACTGTTCACGTCTATATCATGCACTGATCACATGACTGCCCGTGCACTGATCACGTGGATGATCATACACTAATCTTGTGACAGATCATGCACTGATCACGTGGCTGATCATGCACTGATACCGTGACTGAGCATGGACTGATCACATGACTATCATGTAGTGATCACGTGACTTAATGGCGCTGATCATGTGACTGATCATGCGCTGATCATGTTTGCTATCATACACTGATCATGTGCCTCTGGAGGCAATAAACAAAGAGCTGAGTAGGCACGAATCAAACAGTCAGCAGGCAATAATCATGGAACTCAGGTGTGAGGAATCATGCTGCTCAGCTGGCAATAATCAAGCAGCTGAGCAGGCAGGAATTACGCAGCACAGCTGGCAATTGTCAAGCAGATGACAGGCAGGAATCGTGCAGCTCAGCTGGCAATTGTCAAGCAGATGAGCAGACAGTAATCACGCAGCTCAGCAGGCCCAGATCACGTGACTGAGCATGCACTGTTCACGTGGCTGATCATACACTGATCACGTGATGATCATGCACTGATCACTTGGATATCATGCACTGATCACGTGGCTGATCATACACTGTTCACGTGTCTGACCATGCACTGATCACGTGGCTGATCATACACTGCTCACGTAACTGATCATGCACTGATCACGTGGCTATCATGCACTGATCACGTGGCTGAACATGCACTGTTCACGTGGCTGATCACACACCTGTCACGTGACATATCATGCACTGATCACGTGGCACTCATGCACTGATCACGTGGCTGATCATACTCTGCTCACGTAACTCATGCACACATCACGTGGCTATCATGCACTGCTCACGTGGCTCGTCATGGAATGATCACGTAGCAACCATATACTGGTAACGTGACTGATCATGCAAAGATCACGTAAATGATCATGCACTGTTCACGTGACTGATCATGTACTGATCACGTGACTGATCATGCACTGACCACGTGGCTATCATGCTCTGCTCACGTGGCTGATCATGCAACGATCACGTAGCAACCATGTACTGGTCACGTGACTGATCATGCACTGATCACGTAATTGATCCTGCACTGATCACGTGGCTCATCATGCACTGATCACGTGGCTGATCACACATGTATCACGTGACTGATCATGCACTGATCACGTGGCTCTCATGCACTGATCACGTGGCTGTCATGCACTGATCACGTGGATATCATGCACTGATCACGTGGCTGATCACACACGTATCACATGACTGATCATGCACTGATCACGTGGCTATCATGCACTGATCACGTGGCTATCATGCACTGATCACGTGGCTGATCAGGCAATGATCACGTAGCTACCATGTACTGGTCACGTGACTGATCATGCACTGATCACGTAATTGATCATGCACTGATCATGTGGCTGATCATGCACTGATCACGTGGCTGATCATACACTGATCACATAACTGATCATGCACTGATCACGTGACTGATCATGCACTGATCACGTGGCTATCATGCACTGATCACGTGGCTGACATACACTGATCACGTGCCTGGTCATGCACTGATCACGTGGCTGATCATGCACTGATCACGTGACTGATCATGCACTGATCACGTGTCTGATCATGCACTGATCACGTGACTGATCATGCACTGATCTCGTGACTGATCATGCACTGATCACGTGGCTATCATGCACTGCTCACGTGGCTGATCATGCCATGATCACGCAGCTACCATGTACTGGTCACATGACTGATCATGCACTGATCACGTGACTGATCATGCAGTGATCACGTGGCTATCATGAACTACTCACGTGGCTGATCATGTAGCTACCATGTACAGGTCACGTGAATGATCATACACCCATCAGGTGACTGATCATGCACTGATCACGTGGCTATCATGCACTGATCACGAGACTGATCATGCACTGTTCACGTCTATATCATGCACTGATCACATGACTGCCCGTGCACTGATCACGTGGATGATCATACACTTATCTTGTGACAGATCATGCACTGATCACGTGGCTGATCATGCACTGATACCGTGACTGAGCATGGACTGATCACATGACTATCATGTAGTGATCACGTGACTTAATGGCGCTGATCATGTGACTGATCATGCGCTGATCATGTTTGCTATCATACACTGATCATGTGCCTCTGGAGGCAATAAACAAAGAGCTGAGTAGGCACGAATCAAACAGTCAGCAGGCAATAATCATGGAACTCAGGTGTGAGGAATCATGCTGCTCAGCTGGCAATAATCAAGCAGCTGAGCAGGCAGGAATTACGCAGCACAGCTGGCAATTGTCAAGCAGATGACAGGCAGGAATCGTGCAGCTCAGCTGGCAATTGTCAAGCAGATGAGCAGACAGTAATCACGCAGCTCAGCAGGCCCAGATCACGTGACTGAGCATGCACTGTTCACGTGGCTGATCATACACTGATCACGTGATGATCATGCACTGATCACTTGGATATCATGCACTGATCACGTGGCTGATCATACACTGTTCACGTGTCTGACCATGCACTGATCACGTGGCTGATCATACACTGCTCACGTAACTGATCATGCACTGATCACGTGGCTATCATGCACTGATCACGTGGCTGAACATGCACTGTTCACGTGGCTGATCACACACCTGTCACGTGACATATCATGCACTGATCACGTGGCACTCATGCACTGATCACGTGGCTGATCATACTCTGCTCACGTAACTCATGCACACATCACGTGGCTATCATGCACTGCTCACGTGGCTCGTCATGGAATGATCACGTAGCAACCATATACTGGTAACGTGACTGATCATGCAAAGATCACGTAAATGATCATGCACTGTTCACGTGACTGATCATGTACTGATCACGTGACTGATCATGCACTGACCACGTGGCTATCATGCTCTGCTCACGTGGCTGATCATGCAACGATCACGTAGCAACCATGTACTGGTCACGTGACTGATCATGCACTGATCACGTAATTGATCCTGCACTGATCACGTGGCTCATCATGCACTGATCACGTGGCTGATCACACATGTATCACGTGACTGATCATGCACTGATCACGTGGCTCTCATGCACTGATCACGTGGCTGTCATGCACTGATCACGTGGATATCATGCACTGATCACGTGGCTGATCACACACGTATCACATGACTGATCATGCACTGATCACGTGGCTATCATGCACTGATCACGTGGCTATCATGCACTGATCACGTGGCTGATCAGGCAATGATCACGTAGCTACCATGTACTGGTCACGTGACTGATCATGCACTGATCACGTAATTGATCATGCACTGATCATGTGGCTGATCATGCACTGATCACGTGGCTGATCATACACTGATCACGTAACTGATCATGCACTGATCACGTGACTGATCATGCACTGATCACGTGGCTATCATGCACTGATCACGTGGCTGACATACACTGATCACGTGCCTGATCATGCACTGATCACGTGGCTGATCATGCACTGATCACGTGACTGATCATGCACTGATCACGTGGCTGATCATGCACTGATCACGTGACTGATCATGCACTGATCACGTGACTGATCATGCACTGATCACGTGGCTATCATGCACTGATCACGTGGCTGATCATGCATGATCACGCAGCTACCATGTACTGGTCACATGACTGATCATGCACTGATCACGTGACTGATCATGCACTGATCACGTGGCTATCATGCACTATCACGTGGCTGATCATGCAATGATCATGTAGCTACCATGTACTGGTCACGTGAATGATCATACACTGATCACGTGACTGATCATGCACTGATCACGTGGCTATCATGCACTGATCACGTGACTGATCATGCACTGATCACGTCTATATCATGCACTGATCACGTGACTGCCCATGCACTGATCACGTGGATGATCATACACTGATCTTGTGACTGATCATGCACTGATCACGTGGCTGATCATGCACTGATCACGTGACTGATCATGCACTGATCACGTGACTGATCATGCACTGATCACGTGGCTATCATGCACTGCTCACGTGGCTGATCATGCCATGATCACGCAGCTACCATGTACTGGTCACATGACTGATCATGCACTGATCACGTGACTGATCATGCAGTGATCACGTGGCTATCATGAACTACTCACGTGGCTGATCATGCAATGATCATGTAGCTACCATGTACAGGTCACGTGAATGATCATACACCCATCAGGTGACTGATCATGCACTGATCACGTGGCTATCATGCACTGATCACGAGACTGATCATGCACTGTTCACGTCTATATCATGCACTGATCACATGACTGCCCATGCACTGATCACGTGGATGATCATACACTAATCTTGTGACAGATCATGCACTGATCACGTGGCTGATCATGCACTGATACCGTGACTGAGCATGGACTGATCACATGACTATCATGTAGTGATCACGTGACTTAATGGCGCTGATCATGTGACTGATCATGCGCTGATCATGTTTGCTATCATACACTGATCATGTGCCTCTGGAGGCAATAAACAAAGAGCTGAGTAGGCACGAATCAAACAGTCAGCAGGCAATAATCATGGAACACAGGTGTGAGGAATCATGCTGCTCAGCTGGCAATAATCAAGCAGCTGAGCAGGCAGGAATCGTGCAGCTCAGCTGGCAATTGTCAAGCAGATGAGCAGACAGTAATCACGCAGCTCAGCAGGCCCAGATCACGTGACTGAGCATGCACTGTTCACGTGGCTGATCATACACTGATCACGTGATGATCATGCACTGATCACTTGGATATCATGCACTGATCACGTGGCTGATCATACACTGTTCACGTGTCTGACCATGCACTGATCACGTGGCTGATCATACACTGCTCACGTAACTGATCATGCACTGATCACGTGGCTATCATGCACTGATCACGTGGCTGAACATGCACTGTTCACGTGGCTGATCACACACCTGTCACGTGACATATCATGCACTGATCACGTGGCACTCATGCACTGATCACGTGGCTGATCATACTCTGCTCACGTAACTCATGCACACATCACGTGGCTATCATGCACTGCTCACGTGGCTCGTCATGGAATGATCACGTAGCAACCATATACTGGTCACGTGACTGATCATGCACTGATCACGTAAATGATCATGCACTGTTCACGTGACTGATCATGTACTGATCACGTGACTGATCATGCACTGATCACGTGGCTATCATGCACTGCTCACGTGGCTGATCATGCAACGATCACGTAGCAACCATGTACTGGTCACGTGACTGATCATGCACTGATCACGTAATTGATCATGCACTGATCACGTGGCTCATCATGCACTGATCACGTGGCTGATCACACATGTATCACGTGACTGATCATGCACTGATCACGTGGCTCTCATGCACTGATCACGTGGCTGTCATGCACTGATCACGTGGATATCATGCACTGATCACGTGGCTGATCACACACGTATCACATGACTGATCATGCACTGATCACGTGGCTATCATGCACTGATCACGTGGCTATCATGCACTGATCACGTGGCTGATCATGCAATGATCACGTAGCTACCATGTACTGGTCACGTGACTGATCATGCACTGATCACGTAATTGATCATGCACTGATCACGTGGCTGATCATGCACTGATCACGTGGCTGATCATACACTGATCACATAACTGATCATGCACTGATCACGTGACTGATCATGCACTGATCACGTGGCTATCATGCACTGATCACGTGGCTGATCATACACTGATCACGTGACTGATCATGCACTGATCACGTGGCTGATCATGCACTGATCACGTGACTGATCATGCACTGATCACGTGACTGATCATGCACTGATCACGTGGCTATCATGCACTGCTCACGTGGCTGATCATGCAACGATCACGTAGCAACCATGTACTGGTCACGTGACTGATCATGCACTGATCACGTAATTGATCATGCACTGATCACGTGGCTCATCATGCACTGATCACGTGGCTGATCACACATGTATCACGTGACTGATCATGCACTGATCCCGTGGCTCTCATGCACTGATCACGTGGCTGTCATGCACTGATCACGTGGATATCATGCACTGATCACGTGGCTGATCACACTGTATCACATGACTGATCATGCACTGATCACGTGGCTATCATGCACTGATCACGTGGCTATCATGCACTGATCACGTGGCTGATCAGGCAATGATCACGTAGCTACCATGTACTGGTCACGTGACTGATCATGCACTGATCACGTAATTGATCATGCACTGATCATGTGGCTGATCATGCACTGATCACGTGGCTGATCATACACTGATCACATAACTGATCATGCACTGATCACGTGACTGATCATGCACTGATCACGTGGCTATCATGCACTGATCACTTGGCTGACATACACTGATCACGTGCCTGGTCATGCACTGATCACGTGGCTGATCATGCACTGATCACGTGACTGATCATGCACTGATCACGTGTCTGATCATGCACTGATCACGTGGCTATCATGCACTGCTCACGTGGCTGATCATGCCATGATCACGCAGCTACCATGTACTGGTCACATGACTGATCATGCACTGATCACGTGACTGATCATGCAGTGATCACGTGGCTATCATGAACTACTCACGTGGCTGATCATGTATCTACCATGTACAGGTCACGTGAATGATCATACACCCATCAGGTGACTGATCATGCACTGATCACGTGGCTATCATGCACTGATCACGAGACTGATCATGCACTGTTCACGTCTATATCATGCACTGATCACATGACTGCCCGTGCACTGATCACGTGGATGATCATACACTAATCTTGTGACAGATCATGCACTGATCACGTGGCTGATCATGCACTGATACCGTGACTGAGCATGGACTGATCACATGACTATCATGTAGTGATCACGTGACTTAATGGCGCTGATCATGTGACTGATCATGCGCTGATCATGTTTGCTATCATACACTGATCATGTGCCTCTGGAGGCAATAAACAAAGAGCTGAGTAGGCACGAATCAAACAGTCAGCAGGCAATAATCATGGAACTCAGGTGTGAGGAATCATGCTGCTCAGCTGGCAATAATCAAGCAGCTGAGCAGGCAGGAATTACGCAGCACAGCTGGCAATTGTCAAGCAGATGACAGGCAGGAATCGTGCAGCTCAGCTGGCAATTGTCAAGCAGATGAGCAGACAGTAATCACGCAGCTCAGCAGGCCCAGATCACGTGACTGAGCATGCACTGTTCACGTGGCTGATCATACACTGATCACGTGATGATCATGCACTGATCACTTGGATATCATGCACTGATCACGTGGCTGATCATACACTGTTCACGTGTCTGACCATGCACTGATCACGTGGCTGATCATACACTGCTCACGTAACTGATCATGCACTGATCACGTGGCTATCATGCACTGATCACGTGGCTGAACATGCACTGTTCACGTGGCTGATCACACACCTGTCACGTGACATATCATGCACTGATCACGTGGCACTCATGCACTGATCACGTGGCTGATCATGCACTGCATCACGTGCATCATGCACTCTCACGTGACTGATCATGCAATCACGTAACTGCATCATGCATCATGACTCACGTGGCTGATCATGCTACATGATCACGTGGCTGTCATGCACTGACTCACGTGGCTGATCATGCACTGATCACGTGGCTGATCATGCACTGATCACGTCATGACTGATCACGTGCACTGATCACGTGTGATCATGCACTGATCACGTGGCTATCATGCACTGATCACGTGGCTGATCATGCAATGATCACGTAGCTACCATGTACTGGTCACGTGACTGATCATGCACTGATCACGTAATTGATCATGCACTGATCACGTGGCTGATCATGCACTGATCACGTGGCTGATCATGCACTGATCACGTAACTGATCATGCACTGATCACGTGACTGATCATGCACTGATCACGTGGCTATCATGCACTGATCACGTGGCTGATCATGCACTGATCACGTGGCTGATCATGCACTGATCACGTGGCTGATCATGCACTGATCACGTGACTGATCATGCACTGATCACGTGGCTGATCATGCACTGATCACGTGACTGATCATGCACTGATCACGTGACTGATCATGCACTGATCACGTGGCTATCATGCACTGATCACGTGGCTGATCATGCATGATCACGCAGCTACCATGTACTGGTCACATGACTGATCATGCACTGATCACGTGACTGATCATGCACTGATCACGTGGCTATCATGCACTGATCACGTGGCTGATCATGCAATGATCATGCTACCATGTACTGGTCACGTGAATGATCATGCACTGATCACGTGACTGATCATGCACTGATCACGTGGCTATCATGCACTGATCACGTGACTGATCATGCACTGATCACGTCTATATCATGCACTGATCACATGACTGATCATGCACTGATCACGTGGATGATCATACACTGATCACGTGACTGATCATGCACTGATCACGTGGCTGATCATGCACTGATCACGTGACTGATCATGCACTGATCTCGTGTCTGATCATGCACTGATCACGTGGCTATCATGCACTGCTCACGTGGCTGATCATGCCATGATCACGCAGCTACCATGTACTGGTCACATGACTGATCATGCACTGATCACGTGACTGATCATGCAGTGATCACGTGGCTATCATGAACTACTCACGTGGCTGATCATGCAATGATCATGTAGCTACCATGTACAGGTCACGTGAATGATCATACACCCATCAGGTGACTGATCATGCACTGATCACGTGGCTATCATGCACTGATCACGAGACTGATCATGCACTGTTCACGTCTATATCATGCACTGATCACATGACTGCCCGTGCACTGATCACGTGGATGATCATACACTAATCTTGTGACAGATCATGCACTGATCACGTGGCTGATCATGCACTGATACCGTGACTGAGCATGGACTGATCACATGACTATCATGTAGTGATCACGTGACTTAATGGCGCTGATCATGTGACTGATCATGTGACTGATCATGCGCTGATCATGTTTGCTATCATACGCTGATCATGTGCCTCTGGAGGCAATAAACAAAGAGCTGAGTAGGCACGAATCAAACAGTCAGCAGGCAATAATCATGGAACACAGGTGTGAGGAATCATGCTGCTCAGCTGGCAATAATCAAGCAGCTGAGCAGGCAGGAATCGTGCAGCTCAGCTGGCAATTGTCAAGCAGATGAGCAGACAGTAATCACGCAGCTCAGCAGGCCCAGATCACGTGACTGAGCATGCACTGTTCACGTGGCTGATCATACACTGATCACGTGATGATCATGCACTGATCACTTGGATATCATGCACTGATCACGTGGCTGATCATACACTGTTCACGTGTCTGACCATGCACTGATCACGTGGCTGATCATACACTGCTCACGTAACTGATCATGCACTGATCACGTGGCTATCATGCACTGATCACGTGGCTGAACATGCACTGTTCACGTGGCTGATCACACACCTGTCACGTGACATATCATGCACTGATCACGTGGCACTCATGCACTGATCACGTGGCTGATCATACTCTGCTCACGTAACTCATGCACACATCACGTGGCTATCATGCACTGCTCACGTGGGTCGTCATGGAATGATCACGTAGCAACCATATACTGGTAACGTGACTGATCATGCAAAGATCACGTAAATGATCATGCACTGTTCACGTGACTGATCATGTACTGATCACGTGACTGATCATGCACTGACCACGTGGCTATCATGCTCTGCTCACGTGGCTGATCATGCAACGATCACGTAGCAACCATGTACTGGTCACGTGACTGATCATGCACTGATCACGTAATTGATCCTGCACTGATCACGTGGCTCATCATGCACTGATCACGTGGCTGATCACACATGTATCACGTGACTGATCATGCACTGATCACGTGGCTCTCATGCACTGATCACGTGGCTGTCATGCACTGATCACGTGGATATCATGCACTGATCACGTGGCTGATCACACACGTATCACATGACTGATCATGCACTGATCACGTGGCTATCATGCACTGATCACGTGGCTATCATGCACTGATCACGTGGCTGATCAGGCAATGATCACGTAGCTACCATGTACTGGTCACGTGACTGATCATGCACTGATCACGTAATTGATCATGCACTGATCACGTGGCTGATCATGCACTGATCACGTGGCTGATCATGCACTGATCACGTGACTGATCATGCACTGATCACGTGGCTATCATGCACTGATCACGTGGCTGATCATGCACTGATCACGTGGCTGATCATGCACTGATCACGTGGCTGATCATGCACTGATCACGTGACTGATCATGCACTGATCACGTGGCTGATCATGCACTGATCACGTGACTGATCATGCACTGATCTCGTGACTGATCATGCACTGATCACGTGGCTATCATGCACTGCTCACGTGGCTGATCATGCCATGATCACGCAGCTACCATGTACTGGTCACATGACTGATCATGCACTGATCACGTGACTGATCATGCAGTGATCACGTGGCTATCATGAACTACTCACGTGGCTGATCATGTGCTACCATGTACAGGTCACGTGAATGATCATACACCCATCAGGTGACTGATCATGCACTGATCACGTGGCTATCATGCACTGATCACGAGACTGATCATGCACTGTTCACGTCTATATCATGCACTGATCACATGACTGCCCGTGCACTGATCACGTGGATGATCATACACTAATCTTGTGACAGATCATGCACTGATCACGTGGCTGATCATGCACTGATACCGTGACTGAGCATGGACTGATCACATGACTATCATGTAGTGATCACGTGACTTAATGGCGCTGATCATGTGACTGATCATGCGCTGATCATGTTTGCTATCATACACTGATCATGTGCCTCTGGAGGCAATAAACAAAGAGCTGAGTAGGCACGAATCAAACAGTCAGCAGGCAATAATCATGGAACTCAGGTGTGAGGAATCATGCTGCTCAGCTGGCAATAATCAAGCAGCTGAGCAGGCAGGAATTACGCAGCACAGCTGGCAATTGTCAAGCAGATGACAGGCAGGAATCGTGCAGCTCAGCTGGCAATTGTCAAGCAGATGAGCAGACAGTAATCACGCAGCTCAGCAGGCCCAGATCACGTGACTGAGCATGCACTGTTCACGTGGCTGATCATGCACTGATCACGTGGATGATCATGCACTGATCACGTGGCTGATCATGCACTGATCACGTGACTGATCATGCACTGATCACGTGGCTGATCATGCACTGATCACGTGGCTGATCATGCACTGATCACGTGGCTGATCATGCACTGATCACGTGGCTATCATGCACTGATCACGTGACTGATCATGCACTGATCACGTGGCTGATCATGCACTGATCACGTGGCTGATCATGCACTGATCACGTGGCTGATCATGCACTGATCACGTGGCTGATCATGCACTGATCACGTGACTGATCATGCACTGATCACGTGACTGATCATGCACTGATCACGTGGCTGATCATGCACTGATCACGTGGCTGATCATGCACTGATCACGTGACTGATCATGCACTGATCACGTGGCTGATCATGCACTGATCACGTGACTGATCATGCACTGATCACGTGGCTGATCATGCACTGATCACGTGACTGATCATGCACTGATCACGTGACTGATCATGCACTGATCACGTGGCTATCATGCACTGATCACGTGGCTGATCATGCACTGATCACGGCTATCATGCACTGATCACATGACTGATCATGCACTGATCACGTGACTGATCATGCACTGATCACGTGGCTATCATGCACTGATCACGTGGCTGATCATGCAATGATCACGTAGCTACCATGTACTGGTCACGTGACTGATCATGCACTGATCACGTGACTGATCATGCACTGATCACGTGGCTGATCATGCACTGATCACGTGACTGATCATGCACTGATCACGTGATGATCATGCACTGATCACGTGACTGATCATGCACTGATCACGTGGCTGATCATGCACTGATCACGTGACTGATCATGCACTGATCACGTGGCTGATCATGCACTGATCACGTGACTGATCATGCACTGATCACGTGTCTGATCATGCACTGATCACGTGGCTATCATGCACTGCTCACGTGGCTGATCATGCCATGATCACGCAGCTACTATGCACTGGTCACATGACTGATCATGCACTGATCACGTGACTGATCATGCAGTGATCACGTGGCTATCATGAACTACTCACGTGGCTGTTCATGCAATGCTCATGTAGCTACCATGTACAGGTCACGTGAATGATCATACACCCATCAGGTGACTGATCATGCACTGATCACGTGGCTATCATGCACTGATCACGAGACTGATCATGCACTGTTCACGTCTATATCATGCACTGATCACATGACTGCCCATGCACTGATCACGTGGATGATCATACACTAATCTTGTGACAGATCATGCACTGATCACGTGGCTGATCATGCACTGATACCGTGACTGAGCATGGACTGATCACATGACTATCATGTAGTGATCACGTGACTTAATGGCGCTGATCATGTGACTGATCATGTGACTGATCATGCGCTGATCATGTTTGCTATCATACACTGATCATGTGCCTCTGGAGGCAATAAACAAAGAGCTGAGTAGGCACGAATCAAACAGTCAGCAGGCAATAATCATGGAACACAGGTGTGAGGAATCATGCTGCTCAGCTGGCAATAATCAAGCAGCTGAGCAGGCAGGAATCGTGCAGCTCAGCTGGCAATTGTCAAGCAGATGAGCAGACAGTAATCACGCAGCTCAGCAGGCCCAGATCACGTGACTGAGCATGCACTGTTCACGTGGCTGATCATACACTGATCACGTGATGATCATGCACTGATCACTTGGATATCATGCACTGATCACGTGGCTGATCATACACTGTTCACGTGTCTGACCATGCACTGATCACGTGGCTGATCATACACTGCTCACGTAACTGATCATGCACTGATCACGTGGCTATCATGCACTGATCACGTGGCTGACATACACTGATCACGTGGCTGATCATGCACTGATCACGTGGCTGATCATGCACTGATCACGTGACTGATCATGCACTGATCACGTGGCTGATCATGCACTGATCACGTGACTGATCATGCACTGATCACGTGACTGATCATGCACTGATCACGTGGCTATCATGCACTGATCACGTGGCTGATCATGCATGATCACGCAGCTACATGCACTGGTCACGTGACTGATCATGCACTGATCACGTGACTGATCATGCACTGATCACGTGGCTATCATGCACTGATCACGTGGCTGATCATGCAATGATCACGTAGCTACCATGTACTGGTCACGTGACTGATCATGCACTGATCACGTGACTGATCATGCACTGATCACGTGGCTATCATGCACTGATCACGTGACTGATCATGCACTGATCACGTCTATCATGCACTGATCACGTGACTGATCATGCACTGATCACGTGGCTGATCATGCACTGATCACGTGACTGATCATGCACTGATCACGTGGCTGATCATGCACTGATCACGTGACTGATCATGCACTGATCTCGTGTCTGATCATGCACTGATCACGTGGCTATCATGCACTGCTCACGTGGCTGATCATGCCATGATCACGCAGCTACCATGTACTGGTCACATGACTGATCATGCACTGATCACGTGACTGATCATGCAGTGATCACGTGGCTATCATGAACTACTCACGTGGCTGATCATGCAATGATCATGTAGCTACCATGTACAGGTCACGTGAATGATCATACACCCATCAGGTGACTGATCATGCACTGATCACGTGGCTATCATGCACTGATCACGAGACTGATCATGCACTGTTCACGTCTATATCATGCACTGATCACATGACTGCCCGTGCACTGATCACGTGGATGATCATACACTAATCTTGTGACAGATCATGCACTGATCACGTGGCTGATCATGCACTGATACCGTGACTGAGCATGGACTGATCACATGACTATCATGTAGTGATCATGTGACTTAATGGCGCTGATCATGTGACTGATCATGTGACTGATCATGCGCTGATCATGTTTGCTATCATACACTGATCATGTGCCTCTGGAGGCAATAAACAAAGAGCTGAGTAGGCACGAATCAAACAGTCAGCAGGCAATAATCATGGAACTCAGGTGTGAGGAATCATGCTGCTCAGCTGGCAATAATCAAGCAGCTGAGCAGGCAGGAATCGTGCAGCTCAGCTGGCAATTGTCAAGCAGATGAGCAGACAGTAATCACGCAGCTCAGCAGGCCCAGATCACGTGACTGAGCATGCACTGTTCACGTGGCTGATCATACACTGATCACGTGATGATCATGCACTGATCACTTGGATATCATGCACTGATCACGTGGCTGATCATACACTGTTCACGTGTCTGACCATGCACTGATCACGTGGCTGATCATACACTGCTCACGTAACTGATCATGCACTGATCACGTGGCTATCATGCACTGATCACGTGGCTGAACATGCACTGTTCACGTGGCTGATCACACACCTGTCACGTGACATATCATGCACTGATCACGTGGCACTCATGCACTGATCACGTGGCTGATCATACTCTGCTCACGTAACTCATGCACACATCACGTGGCTATCATGCACTGCTCACGTGGCTCGTCATGGAATGATCACGTAGCAACCATATACTGGTCACGTGACTGATCATGCAAAGATCACGTAAATGATCATGCACTGTTCACGTGACTGATCATGTACTGATCACGTGACTGATCATGCACTGATCACGTGGCTGATCATGCACTGATCACGTGGCTGATCATGCACTGATCACGTGGCTGATCACACATGTATCACGTGACTGATCATGCACTGATCACGTGGCTCTCATGCACTGATCACGTGGCTGTCATGCACTGATCACGTGGATATCATGCACTGATCACGTGGCTGATCACACACGTATCACATGACTGATCATGCACTGATCACGTGGCTATCATGCACTGATCACGTGGCTATCATGCACTGATCACGTGGCTGATCATGCAATGATCACGTAGCTACCATGTACTGGTCACGTGACTGATCATGCACTGATCACGTAATTGATCATGCACTGATCATGTGGCTGATCATGCACTGATCACGTGGCTGATCATACACTGATCACGTAACTGATCATGCACTGATCACGTGGCTATCATGCACTGATCACGTGGCTGATCATGCACTGATCACGTGGCTGATCATGCACTGATCACGTGGCTGATCATGCACTGATCACGTGACTGATCATGCACTGATCACGTGGCTGATCATGCACTGATCACGTGACTGATCATGCACTGATCTCGTGACTGATCATGCACTGATCACGTGGCTATCATGCACTGCTCACGTGGCTGATCATGCCATGATCACGCAGCTACCATGTACTGGTCACATGACTGATCATGCACTGATCACGTGACTGATCATGCAGTGATCACGTGGCTATCATGAACTACTCACGTGGTTGATCATGTACCTACCATGTACAGGTCACGTGAATGATCATACACCCATCAGGTGACTGATCATGCACTGATCACGTGGCTATCATGCACTGATCACGAGACTGATCATGCACTGTTCACGTCTATATCATGCACTGATCACATGACTGCCCGTGCACTGATCACGTGGATGATCATACACTAATCTTGTGACAGATCATGCACTGATCACGTGGCTGATCATGCACTGATACCGTGACTGAGCATGGACTGATCACATGACTATCATGTAGTGATCACGTGACTTAATGGCGCTGATCATGTGACTGATCATGCGCTGATCATGTTTGCTATCATACACTGATCATGTGCCTCTGGAGGCAATAAACAAAGAGCTGAGTAGGCACGAATCAAACAGTCAGCAGGCAATAATCATGGAACTCAGGTGTGAGGAATCATGCTGCTCAGCTGGCAATAATCAAGCAGCTGAGCAGGCAGGAATTACGCAGCACAGCTGGCAATTGTCAAGCAGATGACAGGCAGGAATCGTGCAGCTCAGCTGGCAATTGTCAAGCAGATGAGCAGACAGTAATCACGCAGCTCAGCAGGCCCAGATCACGTGACTGAGCATGCACTGTTCACGTGGCTGATCACACACCTTTCACGTGACATATCATGCACTGATCACGTGGCTGATCATACACTGTTCACGTGTCTGACCATGCACTGATCACGTGGCTGATCATACAGTGCTCAGGTAACTGATCATGCACTGATCACGTGGCTATCATGCACTGATCACGTGGCTGAACATGCACTGTTCACGTGGCTGATCACACACCTGTCATGTAACATATCATGCACTGATCACGTGGCACTCATGCACTGATCACGTGGCTGATCATACTCTGCTCACGTAACTCATGCACACATCACGTGGCTATCATGCACTGCTCACGTGGCTCGTCATGGAATGATCACGTAGCAACCATATACTGGTAACGTGACTGATCATGCAAAGATCATGTAAATGATCATGCACTGTTCACGTGACTGATCATGTACTGATCACGTGACTGATCATGCACTGACCACGTGGCTATCATGCTCTGCTCACGTGGCTGATCATGCAACGATCACGTAGCAACCATGTACTGGTCACGTGACTGATCATGCACTGATCACGTAATTGATCCTGCACTGATCACGTGGCTCATCATGCACTGATCACGTGGCTGATCACACATGTATCACGTGACTGATCATGCACTGATCACGTGGCTCTCATGCACTGATCACGTGCCTGTCATGCACTGATCACGTGGATATCATGCACTGATCACGTGGCTGATCACACACGTATCACATGACTGATCATGCACTGATCACGTGGCTATCATGCACTGATCACGTGGCTGATCATGCAATGATCACGTAGCTACCATGTACTGGTCACGTGACTGATCATGCACTGATCACGTAATTGATCATGCACTGATCACGTGGCTGATCATGCACTGATCACGTGGCTGATCATGCACTGATCACGTGGCTATCATGCACTGATCACGTGGCTGACATGCACTGATCACGTGCCTGATCATGCACTGATCACGTGACTGATCATGCACTGATCACGTGTCTGATCATGCACTGATCACGTGGCTATCATGCACTGCTCACGTGGCTGATCATGCCATGATCACGCAGCTACCATGTACTGGTCACATGACTGATCATGCACTGATCACGTGACTGATCATGCAGTGATCACGTGGCTATCATGAACTACTCACGTGGCTGATCATGCAATGATCATGTAGCTACCATGTACAGGTCACGTGAATGATCATACACCCATCAGGTGACTGATCATGCACTGATCACGTGGCTATCATGCACTGATCACGAGACTGATCATGCACTGTTCACGTCTATATCATGCACTGATCACATGACTGCCCGTGCACTGATCACGTGGATGATCATACACTAATCTTGTGACAGATCATGCACTGATCACGTGGCTGATCATGCACTGATACCGTGACTGAGCATGGACTGATCACATGACTATCATGTAGTGATCACGTGACTTAATGGCGCTGATCATGTGACTGATCATGCGCTGATCATGTTTGCTATCATACACTGATCATGTGCCTCTGGAGGCAATAAACAAAGAGCTGAGTAGGCACGAATCAAACAGTCAGCAGGCAATAATCATGGAACTCAGGTGTGAGGAATCATGCTGCTCAGCTGGCAATAATCAAGCAGCTGAGCAGGCAGGAATTACGCAGCACAGCTGGCAATTGTCAAGCAGATGACAGGCAGGAATCGTGCAGCTCAGCTGGCAATTGTCAAGCAGATGAGCAGACAGTAATCACGCAGCTCAGCAGGCCCAGATCACGTGACTGAGCATGCACTGTTCACGTGGCTGATCATACACTGATCACGTGATGATCATGCACTGATCACTTGGATATCATGCACTGATCACGTGGCTGATCATACACTGTTCACGTGTCTGACCATGCACTGATCACGTGGCTGATCATACACTGCTCACGTAACTGATCATGCACTGATCACGTGGCTATCATGCACTGATCACGTGGCTGACATGCACTGATCACGTGGCTGATCATGCACTGATCACGTGGCTGATCATGCACTGATCACGTGACTGATCATGCACTGATCACGTGGCTGATCATGCACTGATCACGTGACTGATCATGCACTGATCACGTGACTGATCATGCACTGATCACGTGGCTATCATGCACTGATCACGTGGCTGATCATGCATGATCACGTAGCTATCATGTACTGGTCACGTGACTGATCATGCACTGATCACGTGACTGATCATGCACTGATCACGTGGCTATCATGCACTGATCACGTGGCTGATCATGCAATGATCACGTAGCTACCATGTACTGGTCACGTGACTGATCATGCACTGATCACGTGACTGATCATGCACTGATCACGTGGCTATCATGCACTGATCACGTGACTGATCATGCACTGATCACGTCTATATCATGCACTGATCACGTGACTGATCATGCACTGATCACGTGGCTGATCATGCACTGATCACGTGACTGATCATGCACTGATCACGTGGCTGATCATGCACTGATCACGTGACTGATCATGCACTGATCACGTGTCTGATCATGCACTGATCACGTGGCTATCATGCACTGCTCACGTGGCTGATCATGCCATGATCACGCAGCTACCATGTACTGGTCACATGACTGATCATGCACTGATCACGTGACTGATCATGCAGTGATCATGTGGCTATCATGAACTACTCACGTGGCTGATCATGCAATGATCATGTAGCTACCATGTACAGGTCACGTGAATGATCATACACCCATCAGGTGACTGATCATGCACTGATCACGTGGCTATCATGCACTGATCACGAGACTGATCATGCACTGTTCTCGTCTATATCATGCACTGATCACATGACTGCCCGTGCACTGATCACGTGGATGATCATACACTAATCTTGTGACAGATCATGCACTGATCACGTGGCTGATCATGCACTGATACCGTGACTGAGCATGGACTGATCACATGACTATCATGTAGTGATCACGTGACTTAATGGCGCTGATCATGTGACTCATCATGTGACTGATCATGCGCTGATCATGTTTGCTATCATACACTGATCATGTGCCTCTGGAGGCAATAAACAAAGAGCTGAGTAGGCACGAATCAAACAGTCAGCAGGCAGTAATCATGGAACACAGGTGTGAGGAATCATGCTGCTCAGCTGGCAATAATCAAGCAGCTGAGCAGGCAGGAATCGTGCAGCTCAGCTGGCAATTGTCAAGCAGATGAGCAGACAGTAATCACGCAGCTCAGCAGGCCCAGATCACGTGACTGAGCATGCACTGTTCACGTGGCTGATCATACACTGATCACGTGATGATCATGCACTGATCACTTGGATATCATGCACTGATCACGTGGCTGATCATACACTGTTCACGTGTCTGACCATGCACTGATCACGTGGCTGATCATACACTGCTCACGTAACTGATCATGCACTGATCACGTGGCTATCATGCACTGATCACGTGGCTGAACATGCACTGTTCACGTGGCTGATCACACACCTGTCACGTGACATATCATGCACTGATCACGTGGCACTCATGCACTGATCACGTGGCTGATCATACTCTGCTCACGTAACTCATGCACACATCACGTGGCTATCATGCACTGCTCACGTGGCTCGTCATGGAATGATCACGTAGCAACCATATACTGGTCACGTGACTGATCATGCAAAGATCACGTAAATGATCACGCACTGTTCACGTGACTGATCATGTACTGATCACGTGACTGATCATGCACTGATCACGTGGCTGATCATGCACTGATCACGTGGCTGATCATGCACTGATCACGTGGCTGATCACACATGTATCACGTGACTGATCATGCACTGATCACGTGGCTCTCATGCACTGATCACGTGGCTGTCATGCACTGATCACGTGGATATCATGCACTGATCACGTGGCTGATCACACACGTATCACATGACTGATCATGCACTGATCACGTGGCTATCATGCACTGATCACGTGGCTATCATGCACTGATCACGTGGCTGATCAGGCAATGATCACGTAGCTACCATGTACTGGTCACGTGACTGATCATGCACTGATCACGTAATTGATCATGCACTGATCATGTGGCTGATCATGCACTGATCACGTGGCTGATCATACACTGATCACATAACTGATCATGCACTGATCACGTGGCTATCATGCACTGATCACGTGGCTGATCATGCACTGATCACGTGGCTGATCATGCACTGATCACGTGGCTGATCATGCACTGATCACGTGACTGATCATGCACTGATCACGTGGCTGATCATGCACTGATCACGTGACTGATCATGCACTGATCTCGTGACTGATCATGCACTGATCACGTGGCTATCATGCACTGCTCACGTGGCTGATCATGCCATGATCACGCAGCTACCATGTACTGGTCACATGACTGATCATGCACTGATCACGTGACTGATCATGCAGTGATCACGTGGCTATCATGAACTACTCACGTGGCTGATCATGTAGCTACCATGTACAGGTCACGTGAATGATCATACACCCATCAGGTGACTGATCATGCACTGATCACGTGGCTATCATGCACTGATCACGAGACTGATCATGCACTGTTCACGTCTATATCATGCACTGATCACATGACTGCCCGTGCACTGATCACGTGGATGATCATACACTAATCTTGTGACAGATCATGCACTGATCACGTGGCTGATCATGCACTGATACCGTGACTGAGCATGGACTGATCACATGACTATCATGTAGTGATCACGTGACTTAATGGCGCTGATCATGTGACTGATCATGCGCTGATCATGTTTGCTATCATACACTGATCATGTGCCTCTGGAGGCAATAAACAAAGAGCTGAGTAGGCACGAATCAAACAGTCAGCAGGCAATAATCATGGAACTCAGGTGTGAGGAATCATGCTGCTCAGCTGGCAATAATCAAGCAGCTGAGCAGGCAGGAATTACGCAGCACAGCTGGCAATTGTCAAGCAGATGACAGGCAGGAATCGTGCAGCTCAGCTGGCAATTGTCAAGCAGATGAGCAGACAGTAATCACGCAGCTCAGCAGGCCCAGATCACGTGACTGAGCATGCACTGTTCACGTGGCTGATCATACACTGATCACGTGATGATCATGCACTGATCACTTGGATATCATGCACTGATCACGTGGCTGATCATACACTGTTCACGTGTCTGACCATGCACTGATCACGTGGCTGATCATACACTGCTCACGTAACTGATCATGCACTGATCACGTGGCTATCATGCACTGATCACGTGGCTGAACATGCACTGTTCACGTGGCTGATCACACACCTGTCACGTGACATATCATGCACTGATCACGTGGCACTCATGCACTGATCACGTGGCTGATCATACTCTGCTCACGTAACTCATGCACACATCACGTGGCTATCATGCACTGCTCACGTGGCTCGTCATGGAATGATCACGTAGCAACCATATACTGGTAACGTGACTGATCATGCAAAGATCACGTAAATGATCATGCACTGTTCACGTGACTGATCATGTACTGATCACGTGACTGATCATGCACTGATCACGTGGCTATCATGCTCTGCTCACGTGGCTGATCATGCAACGATCACGTAGCAACCATGTACTGGTCACGTGACTGATCATGCACTGATCACGTAATTGATCCTGCACTGATCACGTGGCTCATCATGCACTGATCACGTGGCTGATCACACATGTATCACGTGACTGATCATGCACTGATCCCGTGGCTCTCATGCACTGATCACGTGGCTGTCATGCACTGATCACGTGGATATCATGCACTGATCATGTGGCTGATCACACACGTATCACATGACTGATCATGCACTGATCACGTGGCTATCATGCACTGATCACGTGGCTATCATGCACTGATCACGTGGCTGATCAGGCAATGATCACGTAGCTACCATGTACTGGTCACGTGTCTGATCATGCACTGATCACGTAATTGATCATGCACTGATCATGTGGCTGATCATGCACTGATCACGTGGCTGATCATACACTGATCACATAACTGATCATGCACTGATCACGTGACTGATCATGCACTGATCACGTGGCTATCATGCACTGATCACTTGGCTGACATACACTGATCACGTGCCTGGTCATGCACTGATCACGTGGCTGATCATGCACTGATCACGTGACTGATCATGCACTGATCACGTGTCTGATCATGCACTGATCACGTGGCTGATCATGCACTGATCACGTGGCTGATCATGCACTGATCACGTGGCTATCATGCACTGATCACGTGGCTGATCATGCACTGATCACGTGACTGATCATGCACTGATCACGTGACTGATCATGCACTGATCACGTGGCTATCATGCACTGATCACGTGGCTGATCATGCATGATCACGCAGCTATCATGCACTGATCACGTGACTGATCATGCACTGATCACGTGGCTGATCATGCAATGATCATGTAGCTACCATGTACAGGTCACGTGAATGATCATACACCCATCAGGTGACTGATCATGCACTGATCACGTGGCTATCATGCACTGATCACGAGACTGATCATGCACTGTTCACGTCTATATCATGCACTGATCACATGACTGCCCGTGCACTGATCACGTGGATGATCATACACTAATCTTGTGACAGATCATGCACTGATCACGTGGCTGATCATGCACTGATACCGTGACTGAGCATGGACTGATCACATGACTATCATGTAGTGATCACGTGACTTAATGGCGCTGATCATGTGACTGATCATGCGCTGATCATGTTTGCTATCATACACTGATCATGTGCCTCTGGAGGCAATAAACAAAGAGCTGAGTAGGCACGAATCAAACAGTCAGCAGGCAATAATCATGGAACTCAGGTGTGAGGAATCATGCTGCTCAGCTGGCAATAATCAAGCAGCTGAGCAGGCAGGAATTACGCAGCACAGCTGGCAATTGTCAAGCAGATGACAGGCAGGAATCGTGCAGCTCAGCTGGCAATTGTCAAGCAGATGAGCAGACAGTAATCACGCAGCTCAGCAGGCCCAGATCACGTGACTGAGCATGCACTGATCACGTGGCTGATCATGCACTGATCACGTGGCTGATCATGCACTGATCACGTGGCTGATCATGCACTGATCACGTGACTATCATGCACTGATCACGTGGCACTCATGCACTGATCACGTGGCTGATCATACACTGCTCACGTAACTCATGCACACATCACGTGGCTATCATGCACTGATCACGTGGCTGTCATGGAATGATCACGTAGCAACCATATACTGGTCACGTGACTGATCATGCACTGATCACGTAAATGATCATGCACTGTTCACGTGACTGATCATGTACTGATCACGTGACTGATCATGCACTGATCACGTGGCTATCATGCACTGCTCACGTGGCTGATCATGCAACGATCACGTAGCAACCATGTACTGGTCACGTGACTGATCATGCACTGATCACGTAATTGATCATGCACTGATCACGTGGCTCATCATGCACTGATCACGTGGCTGATCACACATGTATCACGTGACTGATCATGCACTGATCACGTGGCTCTCATGCACTGATCACGTGGCTGTCATGCACTGATCACGTGGATATCATGCACTGATCACGTGGCTGATCACACACGTATCACATGACTGATCATGCACTGATCACGTGGCTATCATGCACTGATCACGTGGCTATCATGCACTGATCACGTGGCTGATCATGCAATGATCACGTAGCTACCATGTACTGATCACGTGACTGATCATGCACTGATCACGTAATTGATCATGCACTGATCATGTGGCTGATCATGCACTGATCACGTGGCTGATCATACACTGATCACGTGACTGATCATGCACTGATCACGTGGCTATCATGCACTGATCACGTGACTGATCATGCACTGATCACGTCTATATCATGCACTGATCACATGACTGCCCATGCACTGATCACGTGGATGATCATACACTGATCATGTGACAGATCATGCACTGATCACGTGGCTGATCATGCACTGATACCGTGACTGAGCATGGACTGATCACATGACTATCATGTAGTGATCACGTGACTTAATGGCGCTGATCATGTGACTGATCATGCACTGATCATGTTTGCTATCATACACTGATCATGTGCCTCTGGAGGCAATAAACAAAGAGCTGAGTAGGCACGAATCAAACAGTCAGCAGGCAATAATCATGGAACACAGGTGTGAGGAATCATGCTGCTCAGCTGGCAATAATCAAGCAGCTGAGCAGGCAGGAATTACGCAGCACAGCTGGCAATTGTCAAGCAGATGACAGGCAGGAATCGTGCAGCTCAGCTGGCAATTGTCAAGCAGATGAGCAGACAGTAATCACGCAGCTCAGCAGGCCCAGATCACGTGACTGAGCATGCACTGTTCACGTGGCTGATCATACACTGATCACGTGATGATCATGCACTGATCACGTGGCTATCATGCACTGATCACGTGGCTGATCATGCACTGATCACGTGGCTGATCATGCACTGATCACGTAACTGATCATGCACTGATCACGTGGCTCATCATGCACTGATCACGTGGCTGATCACACATGTATCACGTGACTGATCATGCACTGATCACGTGGCTATCATGCACTGATCACGTGGCTGTCATGCACTGATCACGTGGCTATCATGCACTGATCACGTGGCTGATCACACACGTATCACATGACTGATCATGCACTGATCACGTGGCTATCATGCACTGATCACGTGGCTATCATGCACTGATCACGTGGCTGATCATGCAATGATCACGTAGCTACCATGTACTGGTCACGTGACTGATCATGCACTGATCACGTAATTGATCATGCACTGATCACGTGGCTGATCATGCACTGATCACGTGGCTGATCATGCACTGATCACGTAACTGATCATGCACTGATCACGTGACTGATCATGCACTGATCACGTGGCTATCATGCACTGATCACGTGGCTGACATGCACTGATCACGTGGCTGATCATGCACTGATCACGTGACTGATCATGCACTGATCACGTGTCTGATCATGCACTGATCACGTGGCTATCATGCACTGCTCACGTGGCTGATCATGCCATGATCACGCAGCTACCATGTACTGGTCACATGACTGATCATGCACTGATCACGTGACTGATCATGCAGTGATCACGTGGCTATCATGAACTACTCACGTGGCTGATCATGCAATGATCATGTAGCTACCATGTACAGGTCACGTGAATGATCATACACCCATCAGGTGACTGATCATGCACTGATCACGTGGCTATCATGCACTGATCACGAGACTGATCATGCACTGTTCACGTCTATATCATGCACTGATCACATGACTGCCCGTGCACTGATCACGTGGATGATCATACACTAATCTTGTGACAGATCATGCACTGATCACGTGGCTGATCATGCACTGATACCGTGACTGAGCATGGACTGATCACATGACTATCATGTAGTGATCACGTGACTTAATGGCGCTGATCATGTGACTGATCATGCGCTGATCATGTTTGCTATCATACACTGATCATGTGCCTCTGGAGGCAATAAACAAAGAGCTGAGTAGGCACGAATCAAACAGTCAGCAGGCAATAATCATGGAACTCAGGTGTGAGGAATCATGCTGCTCAGCTGGCAATAATCAAGCAGCTGAGCAGGCAGGAATTACGCAGCACAGCTGGCAATTGTCAAGCAGATGACAGGCAGGAATCGTGCAGCTCAGCTGGCAATTGTCAAGCAGATGAGCAGACAGTAATCACGCAGCTCAGCAGGCCCAGATCACGTGACTGAGCATGCACTGTTCACGTGGCTGATCATACACTGATCACGTGATGATCATGCACTGATCACTTGGATATCATGCACTGATCACGTGGCTGATCATACACTGTTCACGTGTCTGACCATGCACTGATCACGTGGCTGATCATACACTGCTCACGTAACTGATCATGCACTGATCACGTGGCTATCATGCACTGATCACGTGGCTGAACATGCACTGTTCACGTGGCTGATCACACACCTGTCACGTGACATATCATGCACTGATCACGTGGCACTCATGCACTGATCACGTGGCTGATCATACTCTGCTCACGTAACTCATGCACACATCACGTGGCTATCATGCACTGCTCACGTGGCTCGTCATGGAATGATCACGTAGCAACCATATACTGGTCACGTGACTGATCATGCAAAGATCACGTAAATGATCATGCACTGTTCACGTGACTGATCATGTACTGATCACGTGACTGATCATGCACTGATCACGTGGCTATCATGCTCTGCTCACGTGGCTGATCATGCAACGATCACGTAGCAACCATGTACTGGTCACGTGACTGATCATGCACTGATCACGTAATTGATCCTGCACTGATCACGTGGCTCATCATGCACTGATCACGTGGCTGATCACACATGTATCACGTGACTGATCATGCACTGATCACGTGGCTCTCATGCACTGATCACGTGGCTGTCATGCACTGATCACGTGGATATCATGCACTGATCACGTGGCTGATCACACATGTATCACATGACTGATCATGCACTGATCACGTGGCTATCATGCACTGATCACGTGGCTATCATGCACTGATCACGTGGCTGATCATGCAATGATCACGTAGCTACCATGTACTGGTCACGTGACTGATCATGCACTGATCACGTAATTGATCATGCACTGATCACGTGGCTGATCATGCACTGATCACGTGGCTGATCATGCACTGATCACGTGGCTGATCATGCACTGATCACGTGACTGATCATGCACTGATCACGTGACTGATCATGCACTGATCACGTGGCTGATCATGCACTGATCACGTGGCTATCATGCACTGATCACGTGGCTGATCATGCATGATCACGCAGCTATCATGCACTGATCACGTGACTGATCATGCACTGATCACGTGACTGATCATGCACTGATCACGTGGCTATCATGCACTGATCACGTGGCTGATCATACACTGATCACGTAACTCATGCACACATCACGTGGCTATCATGCACTGATCACGTGGCTGTCATGCAATGATCACGTAGCAACCATATACTGGTCACGTGACTGATCATGCACTGATCACGTAAATGATCATGCACTGATCACGTGACTGATCATGCACTGATCACGTGACTGATCATGCACTGATCACGTGGCTATCATGCACTGATCACGTGGCTGATCATGCACTGATCACGTAGCAACCATGTACTGATCACGTGACTGATCATGCACTGATCACGTAATTGATCATGCACTGATCACGTGGCTCATCATGCACTGATCACGTGGCTGATCACACATGATCACGTGACTGATCATGCACTGATCACGTGGCTATCATGCACTGATCACGTGGCTGTCATGCACTGATCACGTGGATATCATGCACTGATCACGTGGCTGATCACACATGATCACATGACTGATCATGCACTGATCACGTGGCTATCATGCACTGATCACGTGGCTATCATGCACTGATCACGTGGCTGATCATGCAATGATCACGTAGCTATCATGCACTGATCACGTGACTGATCATGCACTGATCACGTGACTGATCATGCACTGATCACGTGGCTGATCATGCACTGATCACGTGGCTATCATGCACTGATCACGTGGCTGATCATGCACTGATCACGTGACTGATCATGCACTGATCACGTGACTGATCATGCACTGATCACGTGACTGATCATGCACTGATCACGTGGCTATCATGCACTGATCACGTGGCTGATCATGCCATGATCACGCAGCTACCATGTACTGGTCACGTGACTGATCATGCACTGATCACGTGACTGATCATGCACTGATCACGTGGCTATCATGCACTGATCACGTGGCTGATCATGCACTGATCATGTAGCTACCATGCACTGATCACGTGAATGATCATACACTGATCACGTGACTGATCATGCACTGATCACGTGGCTGATCATGCACTGATACCGTGACTGAGCATGGACTGATCACATGACTATCATGTAGTGATCACGTGACTTAATGGCGCTGATCATGTGACTGATCATGCGCTGATCATGTTTGCTATCATACACTGATCATGTGCCTCTGGAGGCAATAAACAAAGAGCTGAGTAGGCACGAATCAAACAGTCAGCAGGCAATAATCATGGAACTCAGGTGTGAGGAATCATGCTGCTCAGCTGGCAATAATCAAGCAGCTGAGCAGGCAGGAATTACGCAGCACAGCTGGCAATTGTCAAGCAGATGACAGGCAGGAATCGTGCAGCTCAGCTGGCAATTGTCAAGCAGATGAGCAGACAGTAATCACGCAGCTCAGCAGGCCCTGATCACGTGACTGAGCATGCACTGTTCACGTGGCTGATCATACACTGATCACGTGATGATCATGCACTGATCACGTGGATATCATGCACTGATCACGTGGCACTCATGCACTGATCACGTGGCTGATCATACACTGCTCACGTAACTCATGCACTGATCACGTGGCTATCATGCACTGATCACGTGGCTGTCATGCAATGATCACGTAGCAACCATATACTGGTCACGTGACTGATCATGCACTGATCACGTAAATGATCATGCACTGTTCACGTGACTGATCATGCACTGATCACGTGACTGATCATGCACTGATCACGTGGCTATCATGCACTGCTCACGTGGCTGATCATGCAATGATCACGTAGCAACCATGTACTGGTCACGTGACTGATCATGCACTGATCACGTAATTGATCATGCACTGATCACGTGGCTCATCATGCACTGATCACGTGGCTGATCACACATGTATCACGTGACTGATCATGCACTGATCACGTGGCTCTCATGCACTGATCACGTGGCTGTCATGCACTGATCACGTGGATATCATGCACTGATCACGTGGCTGATCACACACGTATCACATGACTGATCATGCACTGATCACGTGGCTATCATGCACTGATCACGTGGCTATCATGCACTGATCACGTGGCTGATCATGCAATGATCACGTAGCTATCATGCACTGATCACGTGACTGATCATGCACTGATCACGTGACTGATCATGCACTGATCACGTGGCTGATCATGCACTGATCACGTGGCTGATCATGCACTGATCACGTGGCTGATCATGCACTGATCACGTGGCTGATCATGCACTGATCACGTGACTGATCATGCACTGATCACGTGTCTGATCATGCACTGATCACGTGGCTATCATGCACTGCTCACGTGGCTGATCATGCCATGATCACGCAGCTACCATGTACTGGTCACATGACTGATCATGCACTGATCACGTGACTGATCATGCAGTGATCACGTGGCTATCATGAACTACTCACGTGGCTGATCATGCAATGATCATGTAGCTACCATGTACAGGTCACGTGAATGATCATACACCCATCAGGTGACTGATCATGCACTGATCACGTGGCTATCATGCACTGATCACGAGACTGATCATGCACTGTTCACGTCTATATCATGCACTGATCACATGACTGCCCGTGCACTGATCACGTGGATGATCATACACTAATCTTGTGACAGATCATGCACTGATCACGTGGCTGATCATGCACTGATACCGTGACTGAGCATGGACTGATCACATGACTATCATGTAGTGATCACGTGACTTAATGGCGCTGATCATGTGACTGATCATGCGCTGATCATGTTTGCTATCATACACTGATCATGTGCCTCTGGAGGCAATAAACAAAGAGCTGAGTAGGCACGAATCAAACAGTCAGCAGGCAATAATCATGGAACTCAGGTGTGAGGAATCATGCTGCTCAGCTGGCAATAATCAAGCAGCTGAGCAGGCAGGAATTACGCAGCACAGCTGGCAATTGTCAAGCAGATGACAGGCAGGAATCGTGCAGCTCAGCTGGCAATTGTCAAGCAGATGAGCAGACAGTAATCACGCAGCTCAGCAGGCCCAGATCACGTGACTGAGCATGCACTGTTCACGTGGCTGATCATACACTGATCACGTGATGATCATGCACTGATCACTTGGATATCATGCACTGATCACGTGGCTGATCATACACTGTTCACGTGTCTGACCATGCACTGATCACGTGGCTGATCATACACTGCTCACGTAACTGATCATGCACTGATCACGTGGCTATCATGCACTGATCACGTGGCTGAACATGCACTGTTCACGTGGCTGATCACACACCTGTCACGTGACATATCATGCACTGATCACGTGGCACTCATGCACTGATCACGTGGCTGATCATACTCTGCTCACGTAACTCATGCACACATCACGTGGCTATCATGCACTGCTCACGTGGCTCGTCATGGAATGATCACGTAGCAACCATATACTGGTCACGTGACTGATCATGCAAAGATCACGTAAATGATCATGCACTGTTCACGTGACTGATCATGTACTGATCACGTGACTGATCATGCACTGATCACGTAACTGATCATGCACTGATCACGTGGCTGATCATGCACTGATCACGTGGCTGATCACACATGTATCACGTGACTGATCATGCACTGATCACGTGGCTCTCATGCACTGATCACGTGGCTGATCATGCACTGATCACGTGGCTATCATGCACTGATCACGTGGCTGATCACACACGTATCACATGACTGATCATGCACTGATCACGTGGCTATCATGCACTGATCACGTGGCTATCATGCACTGATCACGTGGCTGATCATGCAATGATCACGTAGCTACCATGTACTGGTCACGTGACTGATCATGCACTGATCACGTAATTGATCATGCACTGATCACGTGGCTGATCATGCACTGATCACGTGACTGATCATGCACTGATCACGTGGCTGATCATGCACTGATCACGTGGCTATCATGCACTGATCACGTGGCTGATCATGCACTGATCACGTGGCTATCATGCACTGATCACGTGACTGATCATGCACTGATCACGTGACTGATCATGCACTGATCACGTGGCTGATCATGCACTGATCACGTGGCTGATCATGCACTGATCACGTGGCTATCATGCACTGATCACGTGGCTGATCATGCACTGATCACGTGACTGATCATGCACTGATCACGTGGCTGATCATGCACTGATCACGTGGCTATCATGCACTGATCACGTGGCTGATCATGCAATGATCACGTAGCTACCATGTACTGATCACGTGACTGATCATGCACTGATCACGTGACTGATCATGCACTGATCACGTGGCTGATCATGCACTGATCACGTGGCTGATCATGCACTGATCACGTGGCTATCATGCACTGATCACGTGGCTGATCATGCACTATCACGTGACTGATCATGCACTGATCACGTGGCTGATCATGCACTGATCACGTGGCTATCATGCACTGATCACGTGGCTGATCACACATGATCACGTGACTGATCATGCACTGATCACGTGGCTATCATGCACTGATCACGTGGCTGATCATGCACTGATCACGTGGCTATCATGCACTGATCACGTGGCTGATCACACACGTATCACGTGACTGATCATGCACTGATCACGTGGCTGATCATGCACTGATCACGTGGCTGATCATGCACTGATCACGTGGCTGATCATGCACTGATCACGTGGCTATCATGCACTGATCACGTGGCTGATCATGCAATGATCACGTAGCTATCATGCACTGATCACGTGACTGATCATGCACTGATCACGTGGCTGATCATGCACTGATCACGTGACTGATCATGCACTGATCACGTGACTGATCATGCACTGATCACGTGGCTATCATGCACTGATCACGTGGCTGATCATGCACTGATCACGTGGCAATCATCACTGATCACGTGACTGATCATGCACTGATCACGTGGCTGATCATGCACTGATCACGTGGCTATCATGCACTGATCACGTGGCTGATCACACATGATCACGTGACTGATCATGCACTGATCACGTGGCTATCATGCACTGATCACGTGGCTGATCATGCACTGATCACGTGGCTATCATGCACTGATCACGTGGCTGATCATACACCCATCACGTGACTGATCATGCACTGATCACGTGGCTATCATGCACTGATCACGAGACTGATCATGCACTGTTCACGTCTATATCATGCACTGATCACATGACTGCCCGTGCACTGATCACGTGGATGATCATACACTAATCTTGTGACAGATCATGCACTGATCACGTGGCTGATCATGCACTGATACCGTGACTGAGCATGGACTGATCACATGACTATCATGTAGTGATCACGTGACTTAATGGCGCTGATCATGTGACTGATCATGCGCTGATCATGTTTGCTATCATACACTGATCATGTGCCTCTGGAGGCAATAAACAAAGAGCTGAGTAGGCACGAATCAAACAGTCAGCAGGCAATAATCATGGAACTCAGGTGTGAGGAATCATGCTGCTCAGCTGGCAATAATCAAGCAGCTGAGCAGGCAGGAATTACGCAGCACAGCTGGCAATTGTCAAGCAGATGACAGGCAGGAATCGTGCAGCTCAGCTGGCAATTGTCAAGCAGATGAGCAGACAGTAATCACGCAGCTCAGCAGGCCCAGATCACGTGACTGAGCATGCACTGTTCACGTGGCTGATCATACACTGATCACGTGATGATCATGCACTGATCACTTGGATATCATGCACTGATCACGTGGCTGATCATACACTGTTCACGTGTCTGACCATGCACTGATCACGTGGCTGATCATACACTGCTCACGTAACTGATCATGCACTGATCACGTGGCTATCATGCACTGATCACGTGGCTGAACATGCACTGTTCACGTGGCTGATCACACACCTGTCACGTGACATATCATGCACTGATCACGTGGCACTCATGCACTGATCACGTGGCTGATCATACTCTGCTCACGTAACTCATGCACACATCACGTGGCTATCATGCACTGCTCACGTGGCTCGTCATGGAATGATCACGTAGCAACCATATACTGGTAACGTGACTGATCATGCAAAGATCACGTAAATGATCATGCACTGTTCACGTGACTGATCATGTACTGATCACGTGACTGATCATGCACTGACCACGTGGCTATCATGCTCTGCTCACGTGGCTGATCATGCAACGATCACGTAGCAACCATGTACTGGTCACGTGACTGATCATGCACTGATCACGTAATTGATCCTGCACTGATCACGTGGCTCATCATGCACTGATCACGTGGCTGATCACACATGTATCACGTGACTGATCATGCACTGATCACGTGGCTCTCATGCACTGATCACGTGGCTGTCATGCACTGATCACGTGGATATCATGCACTGATCACGTGGCTGATCATGCAATGATCACGTAGCTACCATGTACTGGTCACGTGACTGATCATGCACTGATCACGTAATTGATCATGCACTGATCATGTGGCTGATCATGCACTGATCACGTGGCTGATCATACACTGATCACATAACTGATCATGCACTGATCACGTGACTGATCATGCACTGATCACGTGGCTATCATGCACTGATCACTTGGCTGGACATACACTGATCACGTGCCTGGTCATGCACTGATCACGTGGCTGATCATGCACTGATCACGTGACTGATCATGCACTGATCTCGTGTCTGATCATGCACTGATCACGTGGCTATCATGCACTGCTCACGTGGCTGATCATGCCATGATCACGCAGCTACCATGTACTGGTCACATGACTGATCATGCACTGATCACGTGACTGATCATGCAGTGATCACGTGGCTATCATGAACTACTCACGTGGCTGATCATGCAATGATCATGTAGCTACCATGTACAGGTCACGTGAATGATCATACACCCATCAGGTGACTGATCATGCACTGATCACGTGGCTATCATGCACTGATCACGAGACTGATCATGCACTGTTCACGTCTATATCATGCACTGATCACATGACTGCCCGTGCACTGATCACGTGGATGATCATACACTAATCTTGTGACAGATCATGCACTGATCACGTGGCTGATCATGCACTGATACCGTGACTGAGCATGGACTGATCACATGACTATCATGTAGTGATCACGTGACTTAATGGCGCTGATCATGTGACTGATCATGCGCTGATCATGTTTGCTATCATACACTGATCATGTGCCTCTGGAGGCAATAAACAAAGAGCTGAGTAGGCACGAATCAAACAGTCAGCAGGCAATAATCATGGAACTCAGGTGTGAGGAATCATGCTGCTCAGCTGGCAATAATCAAGCAGCTGAGCAGGCAGGAATTACGCAGCACAGCTGGCAATTGTCAAGCAGATGACAGGCAGGAATCGTGCAGCTCAGCTGGCAATTGTCAAGCAGATGAGCAGACAGTAATCACGCAGCTCAGCAGGCCCAGATCACGTGACTGAGCATGCACTGTTCACGTGGCTGATCATACACTGATCACGTGATGATCATGCACTGATCACTTGGATATCATGCACTGATCACGTGGCTGATCATACACTGTTCACGTGTCTGACCATGCACTGATCACGTGGCTGATCATACACTGCTCACGTAACTGATCATGCACTGATCACGTGGCTATCATGCACTGATCACGTGGCTGAACATGCACTGTTCACGTGGCTGATCACACACCTGTCACGTGACATATCATGCACTGATCACGTGGCACTCATGCACTGATCACGTGGCTGATCATTCTCTGCTCACGTAACTCATGCACACATCACGTGGCTATCATGCACTGCTCACGTGGCTCGTCATGGAATGATCACGTAGCAACCATATACTGGTAACGTGACTGATCATGCAAAGATCACGTAAATGATCATGCACTGTTCACGTGACTGATCATGTACTGATCACGTGACTGATCATGCACTGATCACGTGGCTATCATGCACTGATCACGTGGCTGATCATGCAATGATCACGTAGCAACCATGCACTGGTCACGTGACTGATCATGCACTGATCACGTAATTGATCATGCACTGATCACGTGGCTGATCATGCACTGATCACGTGGCTGATCATACACTGATCACGTGACTGATCATGCACTGATCACGTGGCTGATCATGCACTGATCACGTGGCTATCATGCACTGATCACGTGGCTGATCATGCACTGATCACGTGACTGATCATGCACTGATCACGTGGCTGATCATGCACTGATCACGTGGCTGATCATGCACTGATCACGTGGCTGATCATGCACTGATCACGTGACTGATCATGCACTGATCACGTGACTGATCATGCACTGATCACGTGGCTATCATGCACTGATCACGTGGCTGATCATGCACTGATCACGTGGCTATCATGCACTGATCACGTGACTGATCATGCACTGATCACGTGACTGATCATGCACTGATCACGTGGCTATCATGCACTGATCACGTGGCTGATCACACATGATCACGTGACTATCATGCACTGATCACGTGGCATCATGCACTGATCACGTGGCTGATCATGCACTGATCACGTGACTCATGCACTGATCACGTGGCTATCATGCACTGATCACGTGGCTGATCATGCACTGATCACGTAGCTACCATGTACTGGTCACGTGACTGATCATGCACTGATCACGTGACTGATCATGCACTGATCACGTGACTGATCATGCACTGATCACGTGACTGATCATGCACTGATCACGTGGCTATCATGCACTGATCACGTGGCTGATCATGCACTGATCACGTAGCTACCATGTACTGATCACGTGACTGATCATGCACTGATCACGTAATTGATCATGCACTGATCACGTGGCTGATCATGCACTGATCACGTGGCTGATCACACATGATCACGTGACTGATCATGCACTGATCACGTGGCTATCATGCACTGATCACGTGGCTGATCATGCACTGATCACGTGGCTATCATGCACTGATCACGTGGCTGATCATGCACTATCACATGACTGATCATGCACTGATCACGTGGCTATCATGCACTGATCACGTGGCTGATCATGCACTGATCACGTGGCTGATCACACATGATCACGTGACTGATCATGCACTGATCACGTGGCTATCATGCACTGATCACGTGGCTGATCATGCACTGATCACGTGGCTGATCACACATGATCACGTGACTGATCATGCACTGATCACGTGGCTGATCATGCACTGATCACGTGGCTGATCATGCACTGATCACGTGGCTATCATGCACTGATCACGTGGCTGATCACACACTATCACGTGACTGATCATGCACTGATCACGTGGCTGATCATGCACTGATCACGTGACTGATCATGCACTGATCACGTGGCTGATCATGCACTGATCACGTGGCTATCATGCACTGCTCACGTGGCTGTCATGCAATGATCACGTAGCAACCATGTACTGGTCACGTGACTGATCATGCACTGATCACGTAAATGATCATGCACTGATCACGTGACTGATCATGCACTGATCACGTGACTGATCATGCACTGATCACGTGGCTATCATGCACTGATCACGTGGCTGATCATGCACGATCACGTAGCAACCATGTACTGATCACGTGACTGATCATGCACTGATCACGTAATTGATCATGCACTGATCACGTGGCTGATCATGCACTGATCACGTGGCTATCATGCACTGATCACGTGACTGATCATGCACTGATCACGTGGCTGATCATGCACTGATCACGTGGCTGATCATGCACTGATCACGTGGCTGATCATGCACTGATCACGTGACTGATCATGCACTGATCACGTGACTGATCATGCACTGATCACGTGGCTATCATGCACTGATCACGTGGCTGATCATGCACTGATCACGTAGCTACCATGCACTGATCACGTGACTGATCATGCACTGATCACGTAACTGATCATGCACTGATCACGTGGCTGATCATGCACTGATCACGTGGCTATCATGCACTGATCACGTGGCTGATCATGCACTGATCACGTGCCTGATCATGCACTGATCACGTGGCTGATCATGCACTGATCACGTGACTGATCATGCACTGATCTCGTGTCTGATCATGCACTGATCACGTGGCTATCATGCACTGCTCACGTGGCTGATCATGCCATGATCACGCAGCTACCATGTACTGGTCACATGACTGATCATGCACTGATCACGTGACTGATCATGCAGTGATCACGTGGCTATCATGAACTACTCACGTGGCTGATCATGCAATGATCATGTAGCTACCATGTACAGGTCACGTGAATGATCATACACCCATCAGGTGACTGATCATGCACTGATCACGTGGCTATCATGCACTGATCACGAGACTGATCATGCACTGTTCACGTCTATATCATGCACTGATCACATGACTGCCCGTGCACTGATCACGTGGATGATCATACACTAATCTTGTGACAGATCATGCACTGATCACGTGGCTGATCATGCACTGATACCGTGACTGAGCATGGACTGATCACATGACTATCATGTAGTGATCACGTGACTTAATGGCGCTGATCATGTGACTGATCATGCGCTGATCATGTTTGCTATCATACACTGATCATGTGCCTCTGGAGGCAATAAACAAAGAGCTGAGTAGGCACGAATCAAACAGTCAGCAGGCAATAATCATGGAACTCAGGTGTGAGGAATCATGCTGCTCAGCTGGCAATAATCAAGCAGCTGAGCAGGCAGGAATTACGCAGCACAGCTGGCAATTGTCAAGCAGATGACAGGCAGGAATCGTGCAGCTCAGCTGGCAATTGTCAAGCAGATGAGCAGACAGTAATCACGCAGCTCAGCAGGCCCAGATCACATGACGGAGCATGCACTGTTCACGTGGCTGATCATACACTGATCACGTGATGATCATGCACTGATCACTTGGATATCATGCACTGATCACGTGGCTGATCATACACTGTTCACGTGTCTGACCATGCACTGATCACGTGGCTGATCATACACTGCTCACGTAACTGATCATGCACTGATCACGTGGCTATCATGCACTGATCACGTGGCTGAACATGCACTGTTCACGTGGCTGATCACACACCTGTCACGTGACATATCATGCACTGATCACGTGGCACTCATGCACTGATCACGTGGCTGAGCATACTCTGCTCACGTAACTCATGCAAACATCACGTGGCTATCATGCACTGCTCACGTGGCTCTTCATGGAATGATCACGTAGCAACCATATACTGGTCACGTGACTGATCATGCAAAGATCACGTAAATGATCATGCACTGTTCACGTGACTGATCATGTACTGATCACGTGACTGATCATGCACTGATCACGTGGCTATCATGCACTGATCACGTGGCTGATCATGCAATGATCACGTAGCTACCATGTACTGGTCACGTGACTGATCATGCACTGATCACGTAATTGATCATGCACTGATCACGTGGCTGATCATGCACTGATCACGTGGCTGATCATACACTGATCACGTAACTGATCATGCACTGATCACGTGACTGATCATGCACTGATCACGTGGCTATCATGCACTGATCACGTGGCTGATCATGCACTGATCACGTGACTGATCATGCACTGATCACGTGGCTGATCATGCACTGATCACGTGACTGATCATGCACTGATCACGTGGCTGATCATGCACTGATCACGTGACTGATCATGCACTGATCACGTGACTGATCATGCACTGATCGCGTGGCTATCATGCACTGATCACGTGGCTGATCATGCACTGATCACGCAGCTATCATGCACTGGTCACGTGACTGATCATGCACTGATCACGTGACTGATCATGCACTGATCACGTGGCTATCATGCACTGATCACGTGGCTGATCACACATGTATCACGTGACATATCATGCACTGATCACGTGGCACTCATGCACTGATCACGTGGCTGATCATACACTGATCACGTAACTCATGCACTCATCACGTGGCTATCATGCACTGCTCACGTGGCTGTCATGGAATGATCACGTAGCAACCATATACTGGTCACGTGACTGATCATGCACTGATCACGTAAATGATCATGCACTGATCACGTGACTGATCATGCACTGATCACGTGACTGATCATGCACTGATCACGTGGCTATCATGCACTGCTCACGTGGCTGATCATGCAACGATCACGTAGCAACCATGTACTGGTCACGTGACTGATCATGCACTGATCACGTAATTGATCATGCACTGATCACGTGGCTCATCATGCACTGATCACGTGGCTGATCACACATGTATCACGTGACTGATCATGCACTGATCTCCTGGCTCTCATGCACTGATCATGTGGCTGTCATGCACTGATCACGTGGATATCATGCACTGATCACGTGGCTGATCATGCACTGATCACGTGACTGATCATGCACTGATCACGTGGCTGATCATGCACTGATCACGTGGCTATCATGCACTGATCACGTGGCTGATCATGCACTGATCACGTGCCTGATCATGCACTGATCACGTGACTGATCATGCACTGATCACGTGGCTGATCATGCACTGATCGCGTGGCTGATCATGCACTGATCACGTAACTGATCATGCACTGATCACGTGACTGATCATGCACTGATCACGTGGCTATCATGCACTGATCACGTGGCTGACATACACTGATCACGTGCCTGATCATGCACTGATCACGTGGCTGATCATGCACTGATCACGTGACTGATCATGCACTGATCGCGTGGCTGATCATGCACTGATCACGTGGCTGATCATGCACTGATCACGTGACTGATCATGCACTGATCACGTGACTGATCATGCAGTGATCACGTGGCTATCATGAACTACTCACGTGGCTGATCATGCAATGATCATGTAGCTACCATGTACAGGTCACGTGAATGATCATACACCCATCAGGTGACTGATCATGCACTGATCACGTGGCTATCATGCACTGATCACGAGACTGATCATGCACTGTTCACGTCTATATCATGCACTGATCACATGACTGCCCGTGCACTGATCACGTGGATGATCATACACTAATCTTGTGACAGATCATGCACTGATCACGTGGCTGATCATGCACTGATACCGTGACTGAGCATGGACTGATCACATGACTATCATGTAGTGATCACGTGACTTAATGGCGCTGATCATGTGACTGATCATGCGCTGATCATGTTTGCTATCATACACTGATCATGTGCCTCTGGAGGCAATAAACAAAGAGCTGAGTAGGCACGAATCAAACAGTCAGCAGGCAATAATCATGGAACTCAGGTGTGAGGAATCATGCTGCTCAGCTGGCAATAATCAAGCAGCTGAGCAGGCAGGAATCGTGCAGCTCAGCTGGCAATTGTCAAGCAGATGAGCAGACAGTAATCACGCAGCTCAGCAGGCCCAGATCACGTGACTGAGCATGCACTGTTCACGTGGCTGATCATACACTGATCACGTGATGATCATGCACTGATCACTTGGATATCATGCACTGATCACGTGGCTGATCATACACTGTTCACGTGTCTGACCATGCACTGATCACGTGGCTGATCATACACTGCTCACGTAACTGATCATGCACTGATCACGTGGCTATCATGCACTGATCACGTGGCTGAACATGCACTGTTCACGTGGCTGATCACACACCTGTCACGTGACATATCATGCACTGATCACGTGGCACTCATGCACTGATCACGTGGCTGATCATACTCTGCTCACGTAACTCATGCACACATCACGTGGCTATCATGCACTGCTCACGTGGCTCGTCATGGAATGATCACGTAGCAACCATATACTGGTAACGTGACTGATCAAGCAAAGATCACGTAAATGATCATGCACTGTTCACGTGACTGATCATGTACTGATCACGTGACTGATCATGCACTGATCACGTGGCTATCATGCTCTGCTCACGTGGATGATCATGCAACGATCACGTAGCAACCATGTACTGGTCACGTGACTGATCATGCACTGATCACGTAATTGATCCTGCACTGATCACGTGGCTCATCATGCACTGATCACGTGGCTGATCACACATGTATCACGTGACTGATCATGCACTGATCACGTGGCTCTCATGCACTGATCACGTGGCTGTCATGCACTGATCACGTGGATATCATGCACTGATCACGTGGCTGATCACACACGTATCACATGACTGATCATGCACTGATCACGTGGCTATCATGCACTGATCACGTGGCTATCATGCACTGATCACGTGGATTATCAGGCAATGATCACGTAGCTACCATGTACTGGTCACGTGACTGATCATGCACTGATCACGTAATTGATCATGCACTGATCATGTGGCTGATCATGCACTGATCACGTGGCTGATCATACACTGATCACTTAATTGATCATGCACTGATCACGTGACTGATCATGCACTGATCACGTGGCTATCATGCACTGATCACTTGGCTGACATACACTGATCACGTGCCTGGTCATGCACTGATCACGTGGCTGATCATGCACTGATCACGTGACTGATCATGCACTGATCACGTGTCTGATCATGCACTGATCACGTGACTGATCATGCACTGATCACGTGACTGATCATGCACTGATCACGTGGCTATCATGCACTGCTCACGTGGCTGATCATGCCATGATCACGCAGCTACCATGTACTGGTCACATGACTGATCATGCACTGATCACGTGACTGATCATGCAGTGATCACGTGGCTATCATGAACTACTCACGTGGCTGATCATGCAATGATCATGTAGCTACCATGTACAGGTCACGTGAATGATCATACACCCATCAGGTGACTGATCATGCACTGATCACGTGGCTATCATGCACGGATCACGAGACTGATCATGCACTGTTCACGTCTATATCATGCACTGATCACATGACTGCCCGTGCACTGATCACGTGGATGATCATACACTAATCTTGTGACAGAGCATGCACTGATCACGTGGCTGATCATGCACTGATACCGTGACTGAGCATGGACTGATCACATGACTATCATGTAGTGATCACGTGACTTAATGGCGCTGATCATGTGACTGATCATGCGCTGATCATGTTTGCTATCATACACTGATCATGTGCCTCTGGAGGCAATAAACAAAGAGCTGAGTAGGCACGAATCAAACAGTCAGCAGGCAATAATCATGGAACTCAGGTGTGAGGAATCATGCTGCTCAGCTGGCAATAATCAAGCAGCTGAGCAGGCAGGAATTACGCAGCACAGCTGGCAATTGTCAAGCAGATGACAGGCAGGAATCGTGCAGCTCAGCTGCCAATTGTCAAGCAGATGAGCAGACAGTAATCTCGCAGCTCAGCAGGCCCAGATCACGTGACTGAGCATGCACTGTTCACGTGGCTGATCATACACTGATCACGTGATGATCATGTACTGATCACTTGGATATCATGCACTGATCACGTGGCTGATCATACTCTGTTCACGTGTCTGACCATGCACTGATCACGTGGCTGAACATACACTGCTCACGTAACTGATCATGCACTGATCACGTGGCTATCATGCACTGATCAGGTCCCTGAACATGCACTGTTCACGTGGCTGATCACACACCTGTCACGTGACATATCATGCACTGATCACGTGGCACTCATGCACTGATCACGTGGCTGATCATACTCTGCTCACGTAACTCATGCACACATCACGTGGCTATCATGCACTGCTCACGTGTCTCGTCATGGAATGATCACGTAGCAACCATATACTGGTCACGTGACTGATCATGCAAAGATCACGTAAATGATCATGCACTGTTCACGTGACTGATCATGTACTGATCACGTGACTGATCATGCACTGACCACGTGGCTATCATGCTCTGCTCACGTGGCTGATCATGCAACGATCACGTACCAACCATGTACTGGTCACGTGACTGATCATGCACTGATCACGTAATTGATCCTGCACTGATCACGTGGCTCATCATGCACTGATCACGTGGCTGATCACACATGTATCACGTGACTGATCATGCACTGATCACGTGGGTGTCATGCACTGATCACGTGGATATCATGCACTGATCACGTGGCTGATCACACACGTATCACATGACTGATCATGCACTGATCACGTGGCTATCATGCACTGATCACGTGGCTATCATGCACTGATCACGTGGCTGATCAGGCAATGATCACGTAGCTACCATGTACTGGTCACGTGACTGATCATGCACTGATCACGTAATTGATCATGCACTGATCATGTGGCTGATCATGCACTGATCACGTGGCTGATCATACACTGATCATATAACTGATCATGCACTGATCACGTGACTGATCATGCACTGATCACGTGGCTATCATGCACTGATCACTTGGCTGGACATACACTGATCATGTGCCTGGTCATGCACTGATCACGTGGCTGATCATGCACTGATCACGTGACTGATCATGCACTGATCTCGTGTCTGATCATGCACTGATCACGTGGCTATCATGCACTGCTCACGTGGCTGATCATGCCATGATCACGCAGCTACCATGTACTGGTCACATGACTGACCATGCACTGATCACGTGACTGATCATGCAGTGATCACGTGGCTATCATGAACTACTCACGTTGCTGATCATGCAATGATCATGTAGCTACCATGTACAGGTCACGTGAATGATCATACACCCATCAGGTGACTGATCATGCACTGATCACGTGGCTATCATGCACTGATCACGAGACTGATCATGCACTGTTCACGTCTATATCATGCACTGATCACATGACTGCCCGTGCACTGATCACGTGGATGATCATACACTAATCTTGTGACAGATCATGCACTGATCACGTGGCTGATCATGCACTGATACCGTGACTGAGCATGGACTGATCACATGACTATCATGTAGTGATCACGTGACTTAATGGCGCTGATCATGTGACTGATCATGCGCTGATCATGTTTGCTATCATACACTGATCATGTGCCTCTGGAGGCAATAAACAAAGAGCTGAGTAGGCACGAATCAAACAGTCAGCAGGCAATAATCATGGAACTCAGGTGTGAGGAATCATGCTGCTCAGCTGGCAATAATCAAGCAGCTGAGCAGGCAGGAATTACGCAGCACAGCTGGCAATTGTCAAGCAGATGACAGGCAGGAATCGTGCAGCTCAGCTGGCAATTGTCAAGCAGATGAGCAGACAGTAATCACGCAGCTCAGCAGGCCCAGATCACGTGACTGAGCATGCACTGTTCACGTGGCTGATCATACACTGATCACGTGATGATCATGCACTGATCACTTGGATATCATGCACTGATCACGTGGCTGATCATACACTGTTCACGTGTCTGAACATGCACTGATCACGTGGCTGATCATACACTGCTCACGTAACTGATCATGCACTGATCACGTGGCTATCATGCACTGATCACGTGGCTGAACATGCACTGTTCACGTGGCTGATCACACACCTGTCACGTGACATATCATGCACTGATCACGTGGCACTCATGCACTGATCACGTGGCTGATCATACTCTGCTCACGTAACTCATGCACACATCACGTGGCTATCATGCACTGCTCACGTGGCTCGTCATGGAATGATCACGTAGCAACCATATACTGGTAACGTGACTGATCATGCAAAGATCACGTAAATGATCATGCACTGTTCACGTGACTGATCATGTACTGATCACGTGGCTGATCATGCACTGATCACGTGGCTGATCATGCACGATCACGTGGCTGATCATGTACTGATCACGTGACTGATCATGCACTGATCACGTAACTGATCATGCACTGATCACGTGGCTGATCATGCACTGATCACGTGGCTGATCATGCACTGATCACGTGGCTGATCACACATGTATCACGTGACTGATCATGCACTGATCCCGTGGCTCTCATGCACTGATCACGTGGCTGTCATGCACTGATCACGTGGATATCATGCACTGATCATGTGGCTGATCACACACGTATCACATGACTGATCATGCACTGATCACGTGGCTATCATGCACTGATCACGTGGCTATCATGCACTGATCACGTGGCTGATCATGCAATGATCACGTAGCTACCATGTACTGGTCACGTGACTGATCATGCACTGATCACGTAATTGATCATGCACTGATCATGTGGCTGATCATGCACTGATCACGTGGCTGATCATGCACTGATCACATAACTGATCATGCACTGATCACGTGACTGATCATGCACTGATCACGTGGCTATCATGCACTGATCACGTGGCTGACATACACTGATCACGTGCCTGATCATGCACTGATCACGTGGCTGATCATGCACTGATCACGTGACTGATCATGCACTGATCACGTGTCTGATCATGCACTGATCACGTGGCTATCATGCACTGATCACGTGGCTGATCATGCATGATCACGCAGCTACCATGTACTGATCACATGACTGATCATGCACTGATCACGTGACTGATCATGCACTGATCACGTGGCTATCATGCACTATCACGTGGCTGATCATGCAATGATCACGTAGCTACCATGTACTGGTCACGTGACTGATCATGCACTGATCACGTGACTGATCATGCACTGATCACGTGGCTGATCATGCACTGATCACGTGGCTGATCATGCACTGATCACGTGACTGATCATGCACTGATCACGTGACTGATCATGCACTGATCACGTGGCTATCATGCACTGATCACGTGGCTGATCATGCACTGATCACGTGCCTGATCATGCACTGATCACGTGGCTGATCATGCACTGATCACGTGGCTATCATGCACTGATCACGTGGCTGATCATGCACTGATCACGTAGCAACCATGTACTGATCACGTGACTGATCATGCACTGATCACGTAATTGATCATGCACTGATCACGTGGCTCATCATGCACTGATCACGTGGCTGATCACACATGTATCACGTGACTGATCATGCACTGATCACGTGGCTGTCATGCACTGATCACGTGGCTATCATGCACTGATCACGTGGCTGATCACACGTATCACATGACTGATCATGCACTGATCACGTGGCTATCATGCACTGATCACGTGGCTGATCATGCACTGATCACGTGGCTACCATGTACTGATCACGTGACTGATCATGCACTGATCACGTAACTGATCATGCACTGATCACGTGGCTGATCATGCACTGATCACGTGGCTGATCATGCACTGATCACGTAACTGATCATGCACTGATCACGTGGCTGATCATGCACTGATCACGTGGCTGATCATGCACTGATCACGTGGCTGATCATGCACTGATCACGTGGCTGATCATGCACTGATCACGTGACTGATCATGCACTGATCACGTGGCTGATCATGCACTGATCACGTGACTGATCATGCACTGATCACGTGTCTGATCATGCACTGATCACGTGGCTATCATGCACTGCTCACGTGGCTGATCATGCCATGATCACGCAGCTACCATGTACTGGTCACATGACTGATCATGCACTGATCACGTGACTGATCATGCAGTGATCACGTGGCTATCATGAACTACTCACGTGGCTGATCATGCAATGATCATGTAGCTACCATGTACAGGTCACGTGAATGATCATACACCCATCAGGTGACTGATCATGCACTGATCACGTGGCTATCATGCACTGATCACGAGACTGATCATGCACTGTTCACGTCTATATCATGCACTGATCACATGACTGCCCGTGCACTGATCACGTGGATGATCATACACTAATCTTGTGACAGATCATGCACTGATCACGTGGCTGATCATGCACTGATACCGTGACTGAGCATGGACTGATCACATGACTATCATGTAGTGATCACGTGACTTAATGGCGCTGATCATGTGACTGATCATGCGCTGATCATGTTTGCTATCATACACTGATCATGTGCCTCTGGAGGCAATAAACAAAGAGCTGAGTAGGCACGAATCAAACAGTCAGCAGGCAATAATCATGGAACTCAGGTGTGAGGAATCATGCTGCTCAGCTGGCAATAATCAAGCAGCTGAGCAGGCAGGAATTACGCAGCACAGCTGGCAATTGTCAAGCAGATGACAGGCAGGAATCGTGCAGCTCAGCTGGCAATTGTCAAGCAGATGAGCAGACAGTAATCACGCAGCTCAGCAGGCCCAGATCACGTGACTGAGCATGCACTGTTCACGTGGCTGATCATACACTGATCACGTGATGATCATGCACTGATCACTTGGATATCATGCACTGATCACGTGGCTGATCATACACTGTTCACGTGTCTGACCATGCACTGATCACGTGGCTGATCATACACTGCTCACGTAACTGATCATGCACTGATCACGTGGCTATCATGCACTGATCACGTGGCTGAACATGCACTGTTCACGTGGCTGATCAAACACATGTCACGTGACATATCATGCACTGATCACGTGGCACTCATGCACTGATCACGTGGCTGATCATACTCTGCTCACGTAACTCATGCACACATCACGTGGCTATCATGCACTGCTCACGTGGCTCGTCATGGAATGATCACGTAGCAACCATATACTGGTAACGTGACTGATCATGCAAAGATCACGTAAATGATCATGCACTGTTCACGTGACTGATCATGTACTGATCACGTGACTGATCATGCACTGATCACGTGGCTATCATGCTCTGCTCACGTGGCTGATCATGCAACGATCACGTAGCAACCATGTACTGGTCACGTGACTGATCATGCACTGATCACGTAATTGATCCTGCACTGATCACGTGGCTCATCATGCACTGATCACGTGGCTGATCATGCACTGATCACGTGGCTGATCACACATGATCACGTGACTGATCATGCACTGATCACGTGGCTATCATGCACTGATCACGTGGCTATCATGCACTGATCACGTGGCTATCATGCACTGATCATGTGGCTGATCATGCACTGATCACGTGGCTGATCATACACTGATCACATAACTGATCATGCACTGATCACGTGACTGATCATGCACTGATCACGTGGCTATCATGCACTGATCACTTGGCTGACATACACTGATCACGTGCCTGATCATGCACTGATCACGTGGCTGATCATGCACTGATCACGTGACTGATCATGCACTGATCACGTGTCTGATCATGCACTGATCACGTGGCTATCATGCACTGCTCACGTGGCTGATCATGCCATGATCACGCAGCTACCATGTACTGGTCACATGACTGATCATGCACTGATCACGTGACTGATCATGCAGTGATCACGTGGCTATCATGAACTACTCACGTGGCTGATCATGCAATGATCATGTAGCTACCATGTACAGGTCACGTGAATGATCATACACCCAACAGGTGACTGATCATGCACTGATCACGTGGCTATCATGCACTGATCACGAGACTGATCATGCACTGTTCACGTCTATATCATGCACTGATCACATGACTGCCCGTGCACTGATCACGTGGATGATCATACACTAATCTTGTGACAGATCATGCACTGATCACGTGGCTGATCATGCACTGATACCGTGACTGAGCATGGACTGATCACATGACTATCATGTAGTGATCACGTGACTTAATGGCGCTGATCATGTGACTGATCATGCGCTGATCATGTTTGCTATCATACACTGATCATGTGCCTCTGGAGGCAATAAACAAAGAGCTGAGTAGGCACGAATCAAACAGTCAGCAGGCAATAATCATGGAACTCAGGTGTGAGGAATCATGCTGCTCAGCTGGCAATAATCAAGCAGCTGAGCAGGCAGGAATTACGCAGCACAGCTGGCAATTGTCAAGCAGATGACAGGCAGGAATCGTGCAGCTCAGCTGGCAATTGTCAAGCAGATGAGCAGACAGTAATCACGCAGCTCAGCAGGCCCAGATCACGTGACTGAGCATGCACTGTTCACGTGGCTGATCATACACTGATCACGTGATGATCATGCACTGATCACTTGGATATCATGCACTGATCACGTGGCTGATCATACTCTGTTCACGTGTCTGACCATGCACTGATCACGTGGCTGAACATACACTGCTCACGTAACTGATCATGCACTGATCACGTGGCTATCATGCACTGATCAGGTCCCTGAACATGCACAGTTCACGTGGCTGATCACACACCTGTCACGTGACATATCATGCACTGATCACGTGGCACTCATGCACTGATCACGTGGCTGATCATACTCTGCTCACGTAACTCATGCACACATCACGTGGCTATCATGCACTGCTCACGTGGCTCGTCATGGAATGATCACGTAGCAACCATATACTGGTAACGTGACTGATCATGCAAAGATCACGTAAATGATCATGCACTGTTCACGTGACTGATCATGTACTGATCACGTGACTGATCATGCACTGACCACGTGGCTATCATGCTCTGCTCACGTGGCTGATCATGCAATGATCACGTAGCAACCATGTACTGGTCACGTGACTGATCATGCACTGATCACGTAATTGATCCTGCACTGATCACGTGGCTCATCATGCACTGATCACGTGGCTGATCACACATGTATCACGTGACTGATCATGCACTGATCACGTGGCTATCATGCACTGATCACGTGGATATCATGCACTGATCACGTGGCTGATCACACACGTATCACATGACTGATCATGCACTGATCACGTGGCTATCATGCACTGATCACGTGGCTATCATGCACTGATCACGTGGCTGATCAGGCAATGATCACGTAGCTACCATGTACTGGTCACGTGACTGATCATGCACTGATCACGTAATTGATCATGCACTGATCATGTGGCTGATCATGCACTGATCACGTGGCTGATCATACACTGATCATATAACTGATCATGCACTGATCACGTGACTGATCATGCACTGATCACGTGGCTATCATGCACTGATCACTTGGCTGGACATACACTGATCATGTGCCTGGTCATGCACTGATCACGTGGCTGATCATGCACTGATCACGTGACTGATCATGCACTGATCTCGTGTCTGATCATGCACTGATCACGTGGCTATCATGCACTGCTCACGTGGCTGATCATGCCATGATCACGCAGCTACCATGTACTGGTCACATGACTGATCATGCACTGATCACGTGACTGATCATGCAGTGATCACGTGGCTATCATGAACTACTCACATGGCTGATCATGCAATGATCATGTAGCTACCATGTACAGGTCACGTGAATGATCATACACCCATCAGGTGACTGATCATGCACTGATCACGTGGCTATCATGCACTGATCACGAGACTGATCATGCACTGTTCACGTCTATATCATGCACTGATCACATGACTGCCCGTGCACTGATCACGTGGATGATCATACACTAATCTTGTGACAGATCATGCACTGATCACGTGGCTGATCATGCACTGATACCGTGACTGAGCATGGACTGATCACATGACTATCATGTAGTGATCACGTGACTTAATGGCGCTGATCATGTGACTGATCATGCGCTGATCATGTTTGCTATCATACACTGATCATGTGCCTCTGGAGGCAATAAACAAAGAGCTGAGTAGGCACGAATCAAACAGTCAGCAGGCAATAATCATGGAACTCAGGTGTGAGGAATCATGCTGCTCAGCTGGCAATAATCAAGCAGCTGAGCAGGCAGGAATTACGCAGCACAGCTGGCAATTGTCAAGCAGATGACAGGCAGGAATCGTGCAGCTCAGCTGGCAATTGTCAAGCAGATGAGCAGACAGTAATCACGCAGCTCAGCAGGCCCAGATCACGTGACTGAGCATGCACTGTTCACGTGGCTGATCATACACTGATCACGTGATGATCATGCACTGATCACTTGGATATCATGCACTGATCACGTGGCTGATCATACACTGTTCACGTGTCTGACCATGCACTGATCACGTGGCTGATCATACACTGCTCACGTAACTGATCATGCACTGATCACGTGGCTATCATGCACTGATCACGTGGCTGAACATGCACTGTTCACGTGGCTGATCACACACCTGTCACGTGACATATCATGCACTGATCACGTGGCACTCATGCACTGATCACGTGGCTGATCATACTCTGCTCACGTAACTCATGCACACATCACGTGGCTATCATGCACTGCTCACGTGGCTCGTCATGGAATGATCACGTAGCAACCATATACTGGTAACGTGACTGATCATGCAAAGATCACGTAAATGATCATGCACTGTTCACGTGACTGATCATGTACTGATCACGTGACTGATCATGCACTGACCACGTGGCTATCATGCTCTGCTCACGTGGCTGATCATGCAACGATCACGTAGCAACCATGTACTGGTCACGTGACTGATCATGCACTGATCACGTAATTGATCCTGCACTGATCACGTGGCTCATCATGCACTGATCACGTGGCTGATCACACATGTATCACGTGACTGATCATGCACTGATCACGTGGCTGTCATGCACTGATCACGTGGATATCATGCACTGATCACGTGGCTGATCACACACGTATCACATGACTGATCATGCACTGATCACGTGGCTATCATGCACTGATCACGTGGCTGATCATGCACTGATCACGTAGCTACCATGCACTGATCACGTGACTGATCATGCACTGATCACGTAATTGATCATGCACTGATCACGTGGCTGATCATGCACTGATCACGTGGCTGATCATGCACTGATCACGTAACTGATCATGCACTGATCACGTGACTGATCATGCACTGATCACGTGGCTATCATGCACTGATCACGTGGCTGGACATGCACTGATCACGTGCCTGATCATGCACTGATCACGTGGCTGATCATGCACTGATCACGTGACTGATCATGCACTGATCACGTGGCTGATCATGCACTGATCACGTGACTGATCATGCACTGATCACGTGTCTGATCATGCACTGATCACGTGGCTATCATGCACTGCTCACGTGGCTGATCATGCCATGATCACGCAGCTACCATGTACTGGTCACATGACTGATCATGCACTGATCACGTGACTGATCATGCAGTGATCACGTGGCTATCATGAACTACTCACGTGGCTGATCATGCAATGATCATGTAGCTACCATGTACAGGTCACGTGAATGATCATACACCCATCAGGTGACTGATCATGCACTGATCACGTGGCTATCATGCACTGATCACGAGACTGATCATGCACTGTTCACGTCTATATCATGCACTGATCACATGACTGCCCGTGCACTGATCACGTGGATGATCATACACTAATCTTGTGACAGATCATGCACTGATCACGTGGCTGATCATGCACTGATACCGTGACTGAGCATGGACTGATCACATGACTATCATGTAGTGATCACGTGACTTAATGGCGCTGATCATGTGACTGATCATGCGCTGATCATGTTTGCTATCATACACTGATCATGTGCCTCTGGAGGCAATAAACAAAGAGCTGAGTAGGCACGAATCAAACAGTCAGCAGGCAATAATCATGGAACTCAGGTGTGAGGAATCATGCTGCTCAGCTGGCAATAATCAAGCAGCTGAGCAGGCAGGAATTACGCAGCACAGCTGGCAATTGTCAAGCAGATGACAGGCAGGAATCGTGCAGCTCAGCTGGCAATTGTCAAGCAGATGAGCAGACAGTAATCACGCAGCTCAGCAGGCCCAGATCACGTGACTGAGCATGCACTGTTCACGTGGCTGATCATACACTGATCACGTGATGATCATGCACTGATCACTTGGATATCATGCACTGATCACGTGGCTGATCATACTCTGTTCACGTGTCTGACCATGCACTGATCACGTGGCTGATCATACACTGCTCACGTAACTGATCATGCACTGATCACGTGGCTATCATGCACTGATCAGGTCCCTGAACATGCACTGTTCACGTGGCTGATCACACACCTGTCACGTGACATATCATGCACTGATCACGTGGCACTCATGCACTGATCACGTGGCTGATCATACTCTGCTCACGTAACTCATGCACACATCACGTGGCTATCATGCACTGCTCACGTGGCTCGTCATGGAATGATCACGTAGCAACCATATACTGGTAACGTGACTGATCATGCAAAGATCACGTAAATGATCATGCACTGTTCACGTGACTGATCATGTACTGATCACGTGACTGATCATGCACTGATCACGTGGCTATCATGCTCTGCTCACGTGGCTGATCATGCAACGATCACGTAGCAACCATGTACTGGTCACGTGACTGATCATGCACTGATCACGTAATTGATCCTGCACTGATCACGTGGCTCATCATGCACTGATCACGTGGCTGATCACACATGTATCACGTGACTGATCATGCACTGATCACGTGGCTGTCATGCACTGATCACGTGGATATCATGCACTGATCACGTGGCTGATCACACACGTATCACATGACTGATCATGCACTGATCACGTGGCTATCATGCACTGATCACGTGGCTGATCATGCACTGATCACGTAGCTACCATGTACTGGTCACGTGACTGATCATGCACTGATCACGTAATTGATCATGCACTGATCACGTGGCTGATCATGCACTGATCACGTGGCTGATCATGCACTGATCACGTAACTGATCATGCACTGATCACGTGACTGATCATGCACTGATCACGTGGCTATCATGCACTGATCACGTGGCTGGACATGCACTGATCACGTGCCTGATCATGCACTGATCACGTGGCTGATCATGCACTGATCACGTGACTGATCATGCACTGATCACGTGGCTGATCATGCACTGATCACGTGACTGATCATGCACTGATCACGTGTCTGATCATGCACTGATCACGTGGCTATCATGCACTGCTCACGTGGCTGATCATGCCATGATCACGCAGCTACCATGTACTGGTCACATGACTGATCATGCACTGATCACGTGACTGATCATGCACTGATCACGTGGCTATCATGAACTACTCACGTGGCTGATCATGCAATGATCATGTAGCTACCATGTACAGGTCACGTGAATGATCATACACCCATCAGGTGACTGATCATGCACTGATCACGTGGCTATCATGCACTGATCACGAGACTGATCATGCACTGTTCACGTCTATATCATGCACTGATCACATGACTGCCCGTGCAATGATCACGTGGATGATCATACACTAATCTTGTGACAGATCATGCACTGATCACGTGGCTGATCATGCACTGATACCGTGACTGAGCATGGACTGATCACATGACTATCATGTAGTGATCACGTGACTTAATGGCGCTGATCATGTGACTGATCATGCGCTGATCATGTTTGCTATCATACACTGATCATGTGCCTCTGGAGGCAATAAACAAAGAGCTGAGTAGGCACGAATCAAACAGTCAGCAGGCAATAATCATGGAACACAGGTGTGAGGAATCATGCTGCTCAGCTGGCAATAATCAAGCAGCTGAGCAGGCAGGAATTACGCAGCACAGCTGGCAATTGTCAAGCAGATGACAGGCAGGAATCGTGCAGCTCAGCTGGCAATTGTCAAGCAGATGAGCAGACAGGAATCACGCAGCACAGCTGGCAATTGTCAAGCAGATGACAGGCAGGAATCGTGCAGCTCAGCTGGCAATGTCAAGCAGATGAGCAGACTAATCACGCAGCTCAGCATGCACTGATCACGTGACTGATCATGCACTGATCACGTGGCTGATCATGCACTGATCACGTGACTGATCATGCACTGATCACGTGGCTATCATGCACTGATCACGTGGCTGATCATGCACTGATCACGTGGCTGATCATGCACTGATCACGTGGCTGATCATGCACTGATCACGTAACTGATCATGCACTGATCACGTGGCTATCATGCACTGATCACGTGGCTGACATACACTGATCACGTGCCTGATCATGCACTGATCACGTGGCTGATCATGCACTGATCACGTGACTGATCATGCACTGATCACGTGTCTGATCATGCACTGATCACGTGGCTATCATGCACTGCTCACGTGGCTGATCATGCCATGATCACGCAGCTACCATGTACTGGTCACATGACTGATCATGCACTGATCACGTGACTGATCATGCAGTGATCACGTGGCTATCATGCACTACTCACGTGGCTGATCATGCAATGATCATGTAGCTACCATGTACAGGTCACGTGAATGATCATACACCCATCAGGTGACTGATCATGCACTGATCACGTGGCTATCATGCACTGATCACGAGACTGATCATGCACTGATCACGTCTATATCATGCACTGATCACATGACTGCCCATGCACTGATCACGTGGATGATCATACACTAATCTTGTGACAGATCATGCACTGATCACGTGGCTGATCATGCACTGATACCGTGACTGAGCATGGACTGATCACATGACTATCATGTAGTGATCACGTGACTTAATGGCGCTGATCATGTGACTGATCATGCGCTGATCATGTTTGCTATCATACACTGATCATGTGCCTCTGGAGGCAATAAACAAAGAGCTGAGTAGGCACGAATCAAACAGTCAGCAGGCAATAATCATGGAACTCAGGTGTGAGGAATCATGCTGCTCAGCTGGCAATAATCAAGCAGCTGAGCAGGCAGGAATTACGCAGCACAGCTGGCAATTGTCAAGCAGATGACAGGCAGGAATCGTGCAGCTCAGCTGGCAATTGTCAAGCAGATGAGCAGACAGTAATCACGCAGCTCAGCAGGCCCAGATCACGTGACTGAGCATGCACTGTTCACGTGGCTGATCATACACTGATCACGTGATGATCATGCACTGATCACTTGGATATCATGCACTGATCACGTGGCTGATCATACTCTGTTCACGTGTCTGACCATGCACTGATCACGTGGCTGATCATACACTGCTCACGTAACTGATCATGCACTGATCACGTGGCTATCATGCACTGATCAGGTCCCTGAACATGCACTGTTCACGTGGCTGATCACACACCTGTCACGTGACATATCATGCACTGATCACGTGGCACTCATGCACTGATCACGTGGCTGATCATACTCTGCTCACGTAACTCATGCACACATCACGTGGCTATCATGCACTGCTCACGTGGCTCGTCATGGAATGATCACGTAGCAACCATATACTGGTCACGTGACTGATCATGCAAAGATCACGTAAATGATCATGCACTGTTCACGTGACTGATCATGTACTGATCACGTGACTGATCATGCACTGATCACGTGGCTATCATGCTCTGCTCACGTGGCTGATCATGCAACGATCACGTAGCAACCATGTACTGGTCACGTGACTGATCATGCACTGATCACGTAATTGATCCTGCACTGATCACGTGGCTCATCATGCACTGATCACGTGGCTGATCACACATGTATCACGTGACTGATCATGCACTGATCACGTGGCTGTCATGCACTGATCACGTGGCTATCATGCACTGATCACGTGGCTGATCACACTGATCACATGACTGATCATGCACTGATCACGTGGCTATCATGCACTGATCACGTGGCTGATCATGCACTGATCACGTGGCTACCATGTACTGATCACGTGACTGATCATGCACTGATCACGTAATTGATCATGCACTGATCACGTGGCTGATCATGCACTGATCACGTGGCTGATCATGCACTGATCACGTAACTGATCATGCACTGATCACGTGACTGATCATGCACTGATCACGTGGCTGATCATGCACTGATCACGTGGCTGGACATGCACTGATCACGTGCCTGATCATGCACTGATCACGTGGCTGATCATGCACTGATCACGTGACTGATCATGCACTGATCACGTGGCTGATCATGCACTGATCACGTGACTGATCATGCACTGATCACGTGTCTGATCATGCACTGATCACGTGGCTATCATGCACTGATCACGTGGCTGATCATGCCATGATCACGCAGCTACCATGTACTGGTCACATGACTGATCATGCACTGATCACGTGACTGATCATGCACTGATCACGTGGCTATCATGAACTACTCACGTGGCTGATCATGCAATGATCATGTAGCTACCATGTACAGGTCACGTGAATGATCATACACCCATCAGGTGACTGATCATGCACTGATCACGTGGCTATCATGCACTGATCACGAGACTGATCATGCACTGTTCACGTCTATATCATGCACTGATCACATGACTGCCCATGCACTGATCACGTGGATGATCATACACTAATCTTGTGACAGATCATGCACTGATCACGTGGCTGATCATGCACTGATACCGTGACTGAGCATGGACTGATCACATGACTATCATGTAGTGATCACGTGACTTAATGGCGCTGATCATGTGACTGATCATGCGCTGATCATGTTTGCTATCATACACTGATCATGTGCCTCTGGAGGCAATAAACAAAGAGCTGAGTAGGTACGAATCAAACAGTCAGCAGGCAATAATCATGGAACACAGGTGTGAGGAATCATGCTGCTCAGCTGGCAATAATCAAGCAGCTGAGCAGGCAGGAATTACGCAGCACAGCTGGCAATTGTCAAGCAGATGACAGGCAGGAATCGTGCAGCTCAGCTGGCAATTGTCAAGCAGATGAGCAGACAGTAATCACGCAGCTCAGCAGGCCCAGATCACGTGACTGAGCATGCACTGTTCACGTGGCTGATCATACACTGATCACGTGATGATCATGCACTGATCACGTGGATATCATGCACTGATCACGTGGCTGATCATACACTGATCACGTGTCTGACCATGCACTGATCACGTGGCTGATCATGCACTGATCACGTAACTGATCATGCACTGATCACGTGGCTATCATGCACTGATCACGTGGCTGACATACACTGATCACGTGCCTGATCATGCACTGATCACGTGGCTGATCATGCACTGATCACGTGACTGATCATGCACTGATCACGTGTCTGATCATGCACTGATCACGTGGCTATCATGCACTGCTCACGTGGCTGATCATGCCATGATCACGCAGCTACCATGTACTGGTCACATGACTGATCATGCACTGATCACGTGACTGATCATGCACTGATCACGTGGCTATCATGCACTACTCACGTGGCTGATCATGCAATGATCATGTAGCTACCATGTACAGGTCACGTGAATGATCATACACCCATCAGGTGACTGATCATGCACTGATCACGTGGCTATCATGCACTGATCACGAGACTGATCATGCACTGTTCACGTCTATATCATGCACTGATCACATGACTGCCCATGCACTGATCACGTGGATGATCATACACTAATCTTGTGACAGATCATGCACTGATCACGTGGCTGATCATGCACTGATACCGTGACTGAGCATGGACTGATCACATGACTATCATGTAGTGATCACGTGACTTAATGGCGCTGATCATGTGACTGATCATGCGCTGATCATGTTTGCTATCATACACTGATCATGTGCCTCTGGAGGCAATAAACAAAGAGCTGAGTAGGCACGAATCAAACAGTCAGCAGGCAATAATCATGGTACTCAGGTGTGAGGAATCATGCTGCTCAGCTGGCAATAATCAAGCAGCTGAGCAGGCAGGAATTACGCAGCACAGCTGGCAATTGTCAAGCAGATGACAGGCAGGAATCGTGCAGCTCAGCTGGCAATTGTCAAGCAGATGAGCAGACAGTAATCACGCAGCTCAGCAGGCCCAGATCACGTGACTGAGCATGCACTGTTCACGTGGCTGATCATACACTGATCACGTGTCTGATCATGCACTGATCACGTGGCTGATCATACACTGCTCACGTAACTGATCATGCACTGATCACGTGGCTATCATGCACTGATCACGTGGCTGAACATGCACTGTTCACGTGGCTGATCACACACCTGTCACGTGACATATCATGCACTGATCACGTGGCACTCATGCACTGATCACGTGGCTGATCATACTCTGCTCACGTAACTCATGCACACATCACGTGGCTATCATGCACTGCTCACGTGGCTCGTCATGGAATGATCACGTAGCAACCATATACTGGTAACGTGACTGATCATGCAAAGATCACGTAAATGATCATGCACTGTTCACGTGACTGATCATGTACTGATCACGTGACTGATCATGCACTGATCACGTGGCTATCATGCTCTGCTCACGTGGCTGATCATGCAACGATCACGTAGCAACCATGTACTGGTCACGTGACTGATCATGCACTGATCACGTAATTGATCCTGCACTGATCACGTGGCTCATCATGCACTGATCACGTGGCTGATCACACATGTATCACGTGACTGATCATGCACTGATCACGTGGCTGTCATGCACTGATCACGTGGATATCATGCACTGATCATGTGGCTGATCACACACGTATCACATGACTGATCATGCACTGATCACGTGGCTATCATGCACTGATCACGTGGCTGATCATGCAATGATCACGTAGCTACCATGTACTGGTCACGTGACTGATCATGCACTGATCACGTAATTGATCATGCACTGATCACGTGGCTGATCATGCACTGATCACGTGGCTGATCATGCACTGATCACATAACTGATCATGCACTGATCACGTGACTGATCATGCACTGATCACGTGGCTATCATGCACTGATCACGTGGCTGATCATGCACTGATCACGTGCCTGGTCATGCACTGATCACGTGGCTGATCATGCACTGATCACGTGACTGATCATGCACTGATCACGTGACTGATCATGCACTGATCACGTGTCTGATCATGCACTGATCACGTGGCTATCATGCACTGCTCACGTGGCTGATCATGCCATGATCACGCAGCTACCATGTACTGGTCACATGACTGATCATGCACTGATCACGTGACTGATCATGCAGTGATCACCTGGCTATCATGAACTACTCACGTGGCTGATCATGCAATGATCATGTAGCTACCATGTACAGGTCACGTGAATGATCATACACCCATCAGGTGACTGATCATGCACTGATCACGTGGCTATCATGCACGGATCACGAGACTGATCATGCACTGTTCACGTCTATATCATGCACTGATCACATGACTGCCCGTGCACTGATCACGTGGATGATCATACACTAATCTTGTGACAGATCATGCACTGATCACGTGGCTGATCATGCACTGATACCGTGACTGAGCATGGACTGATCACATGACTATCATGTAGTGATCACGTGACTTAATGGCGCTGATCATGTGACTGATCATGCGCTGATCATGTTTGCTATCATACACTGATCATGTGCCTCTGGAGGCAATAAACAAAGAGCTGAGTAGGCACGAATCAAACAGTCAGCAGGCAATAATCATGGAACTCAGGTGTGAGGAATCATGCTGCTCAGCTGGCAATAATCAAGCAGCTGAGCAGGCAGGAATTACGCAGCACAGCTGGCAATTGTCAAGCAGATGACAGGCAGGAATCGTGCAGCTCAGCTGGCAATTGTCAAGCAGATGAGCAGACAGTAATCACGCAGCTCAGCAGGCCCAGATCACGTGACTGAGCATGCACTGTTCACGTGGCTGATCATACACTGATCACGTGATGATCATGCACTGATCACTTGGATATCATGCACTGATCACGTGGCTGATCATACTCTGTTCACGTGTCTGACCATGCACTGATCACGTGGCTGAACATACACTGCTCACGTAACTGATCATGCACTGATCACGTGGCTATCATGCACTGATCAGGTCCCTGAACATGCACAGTTCACGTGGCTGATCACACACCTGTCACGTGACATATCATGCACTGATCACGTGGCACTCATGCACTGATCACGTGGCTGATCATACTCTGCTCACGTAACTCATGCACACATCACGTGGCTATCATGCACTGCTCACGTTGCTCGTCATGGAATGATCACGTAGCAACCATATACTGGTAACGTGACTGATCATGCAAAGATCACGTAAATGATCATGCACTGTTCACGTGACTGATCATGTACTGATCACGTGACTGATCATGCACTGACCACGTGGCTATCATGCTCTGCTCACGTGGCTGATCATGCAACGATCACGTAGCAACCATGTACTGGTCACGTGACTGATCATGCACTGATCACGTAATTGATCCTGCACTGATCACGTGGCTCATCATGCACTGATCACGTGGCTGATCACACATGTATCACGTGACTGATCATGCACTGATCACGTGGCTGTCATGCACTGATCACGTGGATATCATGCACTGATCACGTGGCTGATCACACACGATCACATGACTGATCATGCACTGATCACGTGGCTATCATGCACTGATCACGTGGCTGATCATGCACTGATCACGTGGCTACCATGTACTGATCACGTGACTGATCATGCACTGATCACGTAATTGATCATGCACTGATCACGTGGCTGATCATGCACTGATCACGTGGCTGATCATGCACTGATCACGTAACTGATCATGCACTGATCACGTGACTGATCATGCACTGATCACGTGGCTATCATGCACTGATCACGTGGCTGGACATGCACTGATCACGTGCTGATCATGCACTGATCACGTGGCTGATCATGCACTGATCACGTGACTGATCATGCACTGATCACGTGGCTGATCATGCACTGATCACGTGACTGATCATGCACTGATCACGTGTCTGATCATGCACTGATCACGTGGCTATCATGCACTGCTCACGTGGCTGATCATGCCATGATCACGCAGCTACCATGTACTGGTCACATGACTGATCATGCACTGATCACGTGACTGATCATGCAGTGATCACGTGGCGATCATGAACTACTCACGTGGCTGATCATGCAATGATCATGTAGCTACCATGTACAGGTCACGTGAATGATCATACACCCATCAGGTGACTGATCATGCACTGATCACGTGGCTATCATGCACTGATCACGAGACTGATCATGCACTGTTCACGTCTATATCATGCACTGATCACATGACTGCCCGTGCACTGATCACGTGGATGATCATACACTAATCTTGTGACAGAGCATGCACTGATCACGTGGCTGATCATGCACTGATACCGTGACTGAGCATGGACTGATCACATGACTATCATGTAGTGATCACGTGACTTAATGGCGCTGATCATGTGACTGATCATGCGCTGATCATGTTTGCTATCATACACTGATCATGTGCCTCTGGAGGCAATAAACAAAGAGCTGAGTAGGCACGAATCAAACAGTCAGCAGGCAATAATCATGGAACTCAGGTGTGAGGAATCATGCTGCTCAGCTGGCAATAATCAAGCAGCTGAGCAGGCAGGAATTACGCAGCACAGCTGGCAATTGTCAAGCAGATGACAGGCAGGAATCGTGCAGCTCAGCTGGCAATTGTCAAGCAGATGAGCAGACAGTAATCACGCAGCTCAGCAGGCCCAGATCACGTGACTGAGCATGCACTGTTCACGTGGCTGATCATACACTGATCACGTGATGATCATGCACTGATCACTTGGATATCATGCACTGATCACGTGGCTGATCATACACTGTTCACGTGTCTGACCATGCACTGATCACGTGGCTGATCATACACTGCTCACGTAACTGATCATGCACTGATCACGTGGCTATCATGCACTGATCACGTGGCTGAACATGCACTGTTCACGTGGCTGATCACACACCTGTCACGTGACATATCATGCACTGATCACGTGGCACTCATGCACTGATCACGTGGCTGATCATACTCTGCTCACGTAACTCATGCACACATCACGTGGCTATCATGCACTGCTCACGTGGCTCGTCATGGAATGATCACGTAGCAACCATATACTGGTAACGTGACTGATCATGCAAAGATCACGTAAATGATCATGCACTGTTCACGTGACTGATCATGTACTGATCACGTGACTGATCATGCACTGACCACGTGGCTATCATGCTCTGCTCACGTGGCTGATCATGCAACGATCACGTAGCAACCATGTACTGGTCACGTGACTGATCATGCACTGATCACGTAATTGATCCTGCACTGATCACGTGGCTCATCATGCACTGATCACGTGGCTGATCACACATGTATCACGTGACTGATCATGCACTGATCACGTGGCTCTCATGCACTGATCACGTGGCTGTCATGCACTGATCACGTGGATATCATGCACTGATCATGTGGCTGATCACACACGTATCACATGACTGATCATGCACTGATCACGTGGCTATCATGCACTGATCACGTGGCTATCATGCACTGATCACGTGGCTGATCAGGCAATGATCACGTAGCTACCATGTACTGGTCACGTGACTGATCATGCACTGATCACGTAATTGATCATGCACTGATCATGTGGCTGATCATGCACTGATCACGTGGCTGATCATACACTGATCACATAACTGATCATGCACTGATCACGTGACTGATCATGCACTGATCACGTGGCTATCATGCACTGATCACTTGGCTGGACATACACTGATCACGTGCCTGGTCATGCACTGATCACGTGGCTGATCATGCACTGATCACGTGACTGATCATGCACTGATCTCGTGTCTGATCATGCACTGATCACGTGGCTATCATGCACTGCTCACGTGGCTGATCATGCCATGATCACGCAGCTACCATGTACTGGTCACATGACTGATCATGCACTGATCACGTGACTGATCATGCAGTGATCACGTGGCTATCATGAACTACTCACGTGGCTGATCATGCAATGATCATATAGCTACCATGTACAGGTCACGTGAATGATCATACACCCATCAGGTGACTGATCATGCACTGATCACGTGGCTATCATGCACTGATCACGAGACTGATCATGCACTGTTCACGTCTATATCATGCACTGATCACATGACTGCCCGTGCACTGATCACGTGGATGATCATACACTAATCTTGTGACAGAGCATGCACTGATCACGTGGCTGATCATGCACTGATACCGTGACTGAGCATGGACTGATCACATGACTATCATGTAGTGATCACGTGACTTAATGGCGCTGATCATGTGACTGATCATGCGCTGATCATGTTTGCTATCATACACTGATCATGTGCCTCTGGAGGCAATAAACAAAGAGCTGAGTAGGCACGAATCAAACAGTCAGCAGGCAAGAATCATGGAACACAGGTGTGAGGAATCATGCTGCTCAGCTGGCAATAATCAAGCAGCTGAGCAGGCAGGAATTACGCAGCACAGCTGGCAATTGTCAAGCAGATGACAGGCAGGAATCACGCAGCTCAGCAGGCACAGATCACGTGACTGAGCATGCACTGTTCACGTGGCTGATCATGCACTGATCACGTGATGATCATGCACTGATCACGTGGCTATCATGCACTGATCACGTGGCTGATCATGCACTGATCACGTGGCTGATCATGCACTGATCACGTGGCTGATCATACACTGATCACGTGATGATCATGTACTGATCACTTGGATATCATGCACTGATCACGTGGCTGATCATACACTGTTCACGTGTCTGACCATGCACTGATCACGTGGCTGATCATGCACTGCTCACGTAACTGATCATGCACTGATCACGTGGCTATCATGCACTGATCACGTGGCTGAACATGCACTGTTCACGTGGCTGATCACACACCTGTCACGTGACATATCATGCACTGATCACGTGGCACTCATGCACTGATCACGTGGCTGATCATACTCTGCTCACGTAACTCATGCACACATCACGTGGCTATCATGCACTGCTCACGTGGCTCGTCATGGAATGATCACGTAGCAACCATATACTGGTCACGTGACTGATCATGCAAAGATCACGTAAATGATCATGCACTGTTCACGTGACTGATCATGTACTGATCACGTGACTGATCATGCACTGACCACGTGGCTATCATGCACTGCTCACGTGGCTGATCATGCAACGATCACGTAGCAACCATGTACTGGTCACGTGACTGATCATGCACTGATCACGTAATTGATCCTGCACTGATCACGTGGCTCATCATGCACTGATCACGTGGCTGATCACACATGTATCACGTGACTGATCATGCACTGATCACGTGGCTCTCATGCACTGATCACGTGGCTGTCATGCACTGATCACGTGGATATCATGCACTGATCACGTGGCTGATCACACACGTATCACATGACTGATCATGCACTGATCACGTGGCTATCATGCACTGATCACGTGGCTATCATGCACTGATCATGTGGCAGATCAGGCAATGATCACGTAGCTACCATGTACTGGTCACGTGACGATCATGCACTGATCACGTAATTGATCATGCACTGATCACGTGGCTGATCATGCACTGATCACGTAACTGATCATGCACTGATCACGTGACTGATCATGCACTGATCACGTGGCTATCATGCACTGATCACGTGGCTGGACATACACTGATCACGTGCCTGATCATGCACTGATCACGTGGCTGATCATGCACTGATCACGTGACTGATCATGCACTGATCACGTGGCTATCATGCACTGCTCACGTGGCTGATCATGCCATGATCACGCAGCTACCATGTACTGGTCACATGACTGATCATGCACTGATCACGTGACTGATCATGCAGTGATCACGTGGCTATCATGAACTACTCACGTGGCTGATCATGCAATGATCATGTAGCTACCATGTACAGGTCACGTGAATGATCATACACCCATCAGGTGACTGATCATGCACTGATCACGTGGCTATCATGCACTGATCACGAGACTGATCATGCACTGTTCACGTCTATATCATGCACTGATCACATGACTGCCCGTGCACTGATCACGTGGATGATCATACACTAATCTTGTGACAGATCATGCACTGATCACGTGGCTGATCATGCACTGATACCGTGACTGAGCATGGACTGATCACATGACTATCATGTAGTGATCACGTGACTTAATGGCGCTGATCATGTGACTGATCATGCGCTGATCATGTTTGCTATCATACACTGATCATGTGCCTCTGGAGGCAATAAACAAAGAGCTGAGTAGGCACGAATCAAACAGTCAGCAGGCAATAATCATGGAACTCAGGTGTGAGGAATCATGCTGCTCAGCTGGCAATAATCAAGCAGCTGAGCAGGCAGGAATTACGCAGCACAGCTGGCAATTGTCAAGCAGATGACAGGCAGGAATCGTGCAGCTCAGCTGGCAATTGTCAAGCAGATGAGCAGACAGTAATCACGCAGCTCAGCAGGCCCAGATCACGTGACTGAGCATGCACTGTTCACGTGGCTGATCATACACTGATCACGTGATGATCATGCACTGATCACTTGGATATCATGCACTGATCACGTGGCTGATCATACACTGTTCACGTGTCTGACCATGCACTGATCACGTGGCTGATCATACACTGCTCACGTAACTGATCATGCACTGATCACGTGGCTATCATGCACTGATCACGTGGCTGAACATGCACTGTTCACGTGGCTGATCACACACCTGTCACGTGACATATCATGCACTGATCACGTGGCACTCATGCACTGATCACGTGGCTGATCATACTCTGCTCACGTAACTCATGCACACATCACGTGGCTATCATGCACTGCTCACGTGGCTCGTCATGGAATGATCACGTAGCAACCATATACTGGTAACGTGACTGATCATGCAAAGATCACGTAAATGATCATGCACTGTTCACGTGACTGATCATGTACTGATCACGTGACTGATCATGCACTGACCACGTGGCTATCATGCTCTGCTCACGTGGCTGATCATGCAACGATCACGTAGCAACCATGTACTGGTCACGTGACTGATCATGCACTGATCACGTAATTGATCCTGCACTGATCACGTGGCTCATCATGCACTGATCACGTGGCTGATCACACATGTATCACGTGACTGATCATGCACTGATCACGTGGCTGTCATGCACTGATCACGTGGCTATCATGCACTGATCACGTGGCTGATCACACACGTATCACATGACTGATCATGCACTGATCACGTGGCTATCATGCACTGATCACGTGGCTGATCATGCACTGATCACGTGGCTACCATGTACTGATCACGTGACTGATCATGCACTGATCACGTAATTGATCATGCACTGATCACGTGGCTGATCATGCACTGATCACGTGGCTGATCATGCACTGATCACGTAACTGATCATGCACTGATCACGTGACTGATCATGCACTGATCACGTGGCTATCATGCACTGATCACGTGGCTGATCATGCACTGATCACGTGCCTGATCATGCACTGATCACGTGGCTGATCATGCACTGATCACGTGACTGATCATGCACTGATCACGTGGCTGATCATGCACTGATCACGTGACTGATCATGCACTGATCTCGTGTCTGATCATGCACTGATCACGTGGCTATCATGCACTGCTCACGTGGCTGATCATGCCATGATCACGCAGCTACCATGTACTGGTCACATGACTGATCATGCACTGATCACGTGACTGATCATGCAGTGATCACGTGGCTATCATGAACTACTCACGTGGCTGATCATGCAATGATCATGTAGCTACCATGTACAGGTCACGTGAATGATCATACACCCATCAGGTGACTGATCATGCACTGATCACGTGGCTATCATGCACTGATCACGAGACTGATCATGCACTGTTCACGTCTATATCATGCACTGATCACATGACTGCCCGTGCACTGATCACGTGGATGATCATACACTAATCTTGTGACAGATCATGCACTGATCACGTGGCTGATCATGCACTGATACCGTGACTGAGCATGGACTGATCACATGACTATCATGTAGTGATCACGTGACTTAATGGCGCTGATCATGTGACTGATCATGCGCTGATCATGTTTGCTATCATACACTGATCATGTGCCTCTGGAGGCAATAAACAAAGAGCTGAGTAGGCACGAATCAAACAGTCAGCAGGCAATAATCATGGAACTCAGGTGTGAGGAATCATGCTGCTCAGCTGGCAATAATCAAGCAGCTGAGCAGGCAGGAATTACGCAGCACAGCTGGCAATTGTCAAGCAGATGACAGGCAGGAATCGTGCAGCTCAGCTGGCAATTGTCAAGCAGATGAGCAGACAGTAATCACGCAGCTCAGCAGGCCCAGATCACGTGACTGAGCATGCACTGTTCACGTGGCTGATCATACACTGATCACGTGATGATCATGCACTGATCACTTGGATATCATGCACTGATCACGTGGCTGATCATACTCTGTTCACGTGTCTGACCATGCACTGATCACGTGGCTGATCATACACTGCTCACGTAACTGATCATGCACTGATCACGTGGCTATCATGCACTGATCAGGTCCCTGAACATGCACTGTTCACGTGGCTGATCACACACCTGTCACGTGACATATCATGCACTGATCACGTGGCACTCATGCACTGATCACGTGGCTGATCATACTCTGCTCACGTAACTCATGCACACATCACGTGGCTATCATGCACTGCTCACGTGGCTCGTCATGGAATGATCACGTAGCAACCATATACTGGTAACGTGACTGATCATGCAAAGATCACGTAAATGATCATGCACTGTTCACGTGACTGATCATGTACTGATCACGTGACTGATCATGCACTGACCACGTGGCTATCATGCTCTGCTCACGTGGCTGATCATGCAACGATCACGTAGCAACCATGTACTGGTCACGTGACTGATCATGCACTGATCACGTAATTGATCCTGCACTGATCACGTGGCTCATCATGCACTGATCACGTGGCTGATCACACATGTATCACGTGACTGATCATGCACTGATCACGTGACTGATCATGCACTGATCACGTGGCTATCATGCACTGATCACGTGGCTGATCACACTATCACATGACTGATCATGCACTGATCACGTGGCTATCATGCACTGATCACGTGGCTGATCATGCACTGATCACGTGGCTACCATGTACTGATCACGTGACTGATCATGCACTGAGCGCGTAATTGATCATGCACTGATCACGTGGCTGATCATGCACTGATCACGTGGCTGATCATGCACTGATCACGTGATCATGCACTGATCACGTGACTGATCATGCACTGATCACGTGGCTATCATGCACTGATCACGTGGCTGGACATGCACTGATCACGTGCCTGATCATGCACTGATCACGTGGCTGATCATGCACTGATCACGTGACTGATCATGCACTGATCACGTGGCTGATCATGCACTGATCACGTGACTGATCATGCACTGATCACGTGTCTGATCATGCACTGATCACGTGGCTATCATGCACTGCTCACGTGGCTGATCATGCCATGATCACGCAGCTACGTACTGGTCACATGACTGATCATGCACTGATCACGTGACTGATCATGCAGTGATCACGTGGCTATCATGAACTACTCACGTGGCTGATCATGCAATGATCATGTAGCTACCATGTACAGGTCACGTGAATGATCATACACCCATCAGGTGACTGATCATGCACTGATCACGTGGCTATCATGCACTGATCACGAGACTGATCATGCACTGTTCACGTCTATATCATGCACTGATCACATGACTGCCATGCACTGATCACGTGGATGATCATACACTAATCTTGTGACAGATCATGCACTGATCACGTGGCTGATCATGCACTGATACCGTGACTGAGCATGGACTGATCACATGACTATCATGTAGTGATCACGTGACTTAATGGCGCTGATCATGTGACTGATCATGCGCTGATCATGTTTGCTATCATACACTGATCATGTGCCTCTGGAGGCAATAAACAAAGAGCTGAGTAGGCACGAATCAAACAGTCAGCAGGCAATAATCATCGAACACAGGTGTGAGGAATCATGCTGCTCAGCTGGCAATAATCAAGCAGCTGAGCAGGCAGGAATTACGCAGCACAGCTGGCAATTGTCAAGCAGATGACAGGCAGGAATCGTGCAGCTCAGCTGGCAATTGTCAAGCAGATGAGCAGACAGTAATCACGCAGCTCAGCAGGCCCAGATCACGTGACTGAGCATGCACTGTTCACGTGGCTGATCATGCACTGATCACGTGATGATCATGCACTGATCACGTGGATATCATGCACTGATCACGTGGCTGATCATACACTGATCACGTGTCTGACCATGCACTGATCACGTGGCTGATCATGCACTGATCACGTAACTGATCATGCACTGATCACGTGGCTATCATGCACTGATCACGTGGCTGACATACACTGATCACGTGCCTGATCATGCACTGATCACGTGGCTGATCATGCACTGATCACGTGACTGATCATGCACTGATCACGTGTCTGATCATGCACTGATCACGTGGCTATCATGCACTGCTCACGTGGCTGATCATGCCATGATCACAGCTACCATGTACTGGTCACATGACTGATCATGCACTGATCACGTGACTGATCATGCAGTGATCACGTGGCTATCATGCACTACTCACGTGGCTGATCATGCAATGATCATGTAGCTACCATGTACAGGTCACGTGAATGATCATACACCCATCAGGTGACTGATCATGCACTGATCACGTGGCTATCATGCACTGATCACGAGACTGATCATGCACTGTTCACGTCTATATCATGCACTGATCACATGACTGCCCGTGCACTGTTCACGTGGATGATCATACACTAATCTTGTGACAGATCATGCACTGATCACGTGGCTGATCATGCACTGATACCGTGACTGAGCATGGACTGATCACATGACTATCATGTAGTGATCACGTGACTTAATGGCGCTGATCATGTGACTGATCATGCGCTGATCATGTTTGCTATCATACACTGATCATGTGCCTCTGGAGGCAATAAACAAAGAGCTGAGTAGGCACGAATCAAACAGTCAGCAGGCAATAATCATGGAACTCAGGTGTGAGGAATCATGCTGCTCAGCTGGCAATAATCAAGCAGCTGAACAGGCAGGAATTATGCAGCACAGCTGGCAATTGTCAAGCAGATGACAGGCAGGAATCGTGCAGCTCAGCTGGCAATTGTCAAGCAGATGAGCAGACAGTAATCACGCAGCTCAGCAAGCCCAGATCACGTGACTGAGCATGCACTGTTCACGTGGCTGATTGTACACTGATCACGTGATGATCATGCACTGATCACTTGGATATCATGCACTGATCACGTGGCTGATCATACACTGTTCACGTGTCTGACCATGCACTGATCACGTGGCTGATCATGCACTGCTCACGTAACTGATCATGCACTGATCACGTGGCTATCATGCACTGATCACGTGGCTGAACATGCACTGTTCACGTGGCTGATCACACACCTGTCACGTGACATATCATGCACTGATCACGTGTCACTCATGCACTGATCACGTGGCTGATCATACTCTGCTCACGTAACTCATGCACACATCACGTGGCTATCATGCACTGCTCACGTGGCTCGTCATGGAATGATCACGTAGCAACCATATACTGGTACGTGACTGATCATGCAAAGATCTCGTAAATGATCATGCACTGTTCACGTGACTGATCATGTACTGATCACGTGACTGATCATGCACTGATCACGTGGCTATCATGCTCTGCTCACGTGGCTGATCATGCAACGATCACGTAGCAACCATGTACTGGTCACGTGACTGATCATGCACTGATCACGTAATTGATCCTGCACTGATCACGTGGCTCATCATGCACTGATCACGTGGCTGATCACACATGTATCACGTGACTGATCATGCACTGATCACGTGGCTCTCATGCACTGATCACGTGGCTGTCATGCACTGATCACGTGGATATCATGCACTGATCACGTGGCTGATCACACATGTATCACATGACTGATCATGCACTGATCACGTGGCTATCATGCACTGATCACGTGGCTATCATGCACTGATCACGTGGCTGATCATGCAATGATCACGTAGCTACCATGTACTGGTCACGTGACTGATCATGCACTGATCACGTAATTGATCATGCACTGATCATGTGGCTGATCATGCACTGATCACGTGGCTGATCATGCACTGATCACGTAACTGATCATGCACTGATCACGTGACTGATCATGCACTGATCACGTGGCTATCATGCACTGATCACGTGGCTGATCATGCACTGATCACGTGCCTGATCATGCACTGATCACGTGGCTGATCATGCACTGATCACGTGACTGATCATGCACTGATCACGTGGCTGATCATGCACTGATCACGTGACTGATCATGCACTGATCACGTGGCTGATCATGCACTGATCACGTGGCTATCATGCACTGATCACGTGGCTGATCATGCACTGATCACGTGACTGATCATGCACTGATCACGTGTCTGATCATGCACTGATCACGTGGCTATCATGCACTGCTCACGTGGCTGATCATGCCATGATCACGCAGCTACCATGTACTGGTCACATGACTGATCATGCACTGATCACGTGACTGATCATGCAGTGATCACGTGGCTATCATGAACTACTCACGTGGCTGATCATGCAATGATCATGTAGCTACCATGTACAGGTCACGTGAATGATCATACACCCATCAGGTGACTGATCATGCACTGATCACGTGGCTATCATGCACTGATCACGAGACTGATCATGCACTGTTCACGTCTATATCATGCACTGATCACATGACTGCCCGTGCACTGATCACGTGGATGATCATACACTAATCTTGTGACAGATCATGCACTGATCACGTGGCTGATCATGCACTGATACCGTGACTGAGCATGGACTGATCACATGACTATCATGTAGTGATCACGTGACTTAAAGGCGCTGATCATGTGACTGATCATGCGCTGAACATGTTTGCTATGATACACTGATCATGTGCCTCTGGAGGCAATAAACAAAGAGCTGAGTAGGCACGAATCAAACAGTCAGCAGGCAATAATCATGGAACTCAGGTGTGAGGAATCATGCTGCTCAGCTGGCAATAATCAAGCAGCTGAGCAGGCAGGAATTACGCAGCACAGCTGGCAATTGTCAAGCAGATGACAGGCAGGAATCGTGCAGCTCAGCTGGCAATTGTCAAGCAGATGAGCAGACAGTAATCACGCAGCTCAGCAGGCCCAGATCACGTGACTGAGCATGCACTGTTCACGTGGCTGATCATATACTGATCACGTGATGATCATGCACTGATCACTTGGATATCATGCACTGATCACGTGGCTGATCATACACTGTTCACGTGTCTGACCATGCACTGATCACGTGGCTGATCATGCACTGCTCACGTAACTGATCATGCACTGATCACGTGGCTATCATGCACTGATCACGTGGCTGAACATGCACTGTTCACGTGGCTGATCACACACCTGTCACGTGACATATCATGCACTGATCACGTGGCACTCATGCACTGATCACGTGGCTGATCATACTCTGCTCACGTAACTCATGCACACATCACGTGGCTATCATGCACTGCTCACGTGGCTCGTCATGGAATGATCACGTAGCAACCATATACTGGTAACGTGACTGATCATGCAAAGATCTCGTAAATGATCATGCACTGTTCACGTGACTGATCATGTACTGATCACGTGACTGATCATGCACTGACCACGTGGCTATCATGCTCTGCTCACGTGGCTGATCATGCACGATCACGTAGCAACCATGTACTGGTCACGTGACTGATCATGCACTGATCACGTAATTGATCCTGCACTGATCACGTGGCTCATCATGCACTGATCACGTGGCTGATCACACATGTATCACGTGACTGATCATGCACTGATCACGTGGCTCTCATGCACTGATCACGTGGCTGTCATGCACTGATCACGTGGATATCATGCACTGATCATGTGGCTGATCACACGTATCACATGACTGATCATGCACTGATCACGTGGCTATCATGCACTGATCACGTGGCTATCATGCACTGATCACGTGGCTGATCAGGCAATGATCACGTAGCTACCTTGTACTGGTCACGTGACTGATCATGCACTGATCACGTAATTGATCATGCACTGATCATGTGGCTGATCATGCACTGATCACGTGGCTGATCATACACTGATCACGTAACTGATCATGCACTGATCACGTGGCTATCATGCACTGATCACGTGGCTGACATACACTGATCACGTGCCTGGTCATGCACTGATCACGTGGCTGATCATGCACTGATCACGTGACTGATCATGCACTGATCACGTGTCTGATCATGCACTGATCACGTGGCTATCATGCACTGCTCACGTGGCTGATCATGCCATGATCACGCAGCTACCATGTACTGGTCACATGACTGATCATGCACTGATCACGTGACTGATCATGCAGTGATCACGTGGCTATCATGAACTACTCACGTGGCTGATCATGCAATGATCATGTAGCTACCATGTACAGGTCACGTGAATGATCATACACCCATCAGGTGACTGATCATGCACTGATCACGTGGCTATCATGCACTGATCACGAGACTGATCATGCACTGTTCACGTCTATATCATGCACTGATCACATGACTGCCCGTGCACTGATCACGTGGATGATCATACACTAATCTTGTGACAGATCATGCACTGATCACGTGGCTGATCATGCACTGATACCGTGACTGAGCATGGACTGATCACATGACTATCATGTAGTGATCACGTGACTTAATGGCGCTGATCATGTGACTGATCATGCGCTGATCATGTTTGCTATCATACACTGATCATGTGCCTCTGGAGGCAATAAACAAAGAGCTGAGTAGGCACGAATCAAACAGTCAGCAGGCAATAATCATGGAACTCAGGTGTGAGGAATCATGCTGCTCAGCTGGCAATAATCAAGCAGCTGAACAGGCAGGAATTACGCAGCACAGCTGGCAATTGTCAAGCAGATGACAGGCAGGAATCGTGCAGCTCAGCTGGCAATTGTCAAGCAGATGAGCAGACAGTAATCACGCAGCTCAGCAAGCCCAGATCACGTGACTGAGCATGCACTGTTCACGTGGCTGATCATACACTGATCACGTGATGATCATGCACTGATCACTTGGATATCATGCACTGATCACGTGGCTGATCATACACTGTTCACGTGTCTGACCATGCACTGATCACGTGGCTGATCATGCACTGCTCACGTAACTGATCATGCACTGATCACGTGGCTATCATGCACTGATCACGTGGCTGAACATGCACTGTTCACGTGGCTGATCACACACCTGTCACGTGACATATCATGCACTGATCACGTGGCACTCATGCACTGATCACGAGGCTGATCATACTCTGCTCACGTAACTCATGCACACATCACGTGGCTATCATGCACTGCTCACGTGTCTCGTCATGGAATGATCACGTAGCAACCATATACTGGTCACGTGACTGATCATGCAAAGATCACGTAAATGATCATGCACTGTTCACGTGACTGATCATGTACTGATCACGTGACTGATCATGCACTGACCACGTGGCTATCATGCTCTGCTCACGTGGCTGATCATGCAACGATCACGTAGCAACCATGTACTGGTCACGTGACTGATCATGCACTGATCACGTAATTGATCCTGCACTGATCACGTGGCTCATCATGCACTGATCACGTGGCTGATCACACATGTATCACGTGACTGATCATGCACTGATCACGTGGCTCTCATGCACTGATCACGTGGCTGTCATGCACTGATCACGTGGATATCATGCACTGATCATGTGGCTGATCACACGTATCACATGACTGATCATGCACTGATCACGTGGCTATCATGCACTGATCACGTGGCTATCATGCACTGATCACGTGGCTGATCAGGCAATGATCACGTAGCTACCATGTACTGGTCACGTGACTGATCATGCACTGATCACGTAATTGATCATGCACTGATCATGTGGCTGATCATGCACTGATCACGTGGCTGATCATGCACTGATCACGTAACTGATCATGCACTGATCACGTGACTGATCATGCACTGATCACGTGGCTATCATGCACTGATCACGTGGCTGACATACACTGATCACGTGCCTGATCATGCACTGATCACGTGGCTGATCATGCACTGATCACGTGACTGATCATGCACTGATCACGTGGCTGATCATGCACTGATCACGTGACTGATCATGCACTGATCACGTGGCTGATCATGCACTGATCACGTGGCTATCATGCACTGATCACGTGGCTGATCATGCACTGATCACGTGACTGATCATGCACTGATCACGTGTCTGATCATGCACTGATCACGTGGCTATCATGCACTGCTCACGTGGCTGATCATGCCATGATCACGCAGCTACCATGTACTGGTCACATGACTGATCATGCACTGATCACGTGACTGATCATGCAGTGATCACGTGGCTATCATGAACTACTCACGTGGCTGATCATGCAATGATCATGTAGCTACCATGTACAGGTCACGTGAATGATCATACACCCATCAGGTGACTGATCATGCACTGATCACGTGGCTATCATGCACTGATCACGAGACTGATCATGCACTGTTCACGTCTATATCATGCACTGATCACATGACTGCCCATGCACTGATCACGTGGATGATCATACACTAATCTTGTGACAGATCATGCACTGATCACGTGGCTGATCATGCACTGATACCGTGACTGAGCATGGACTGATCACATGACTATCATGTAGTGATCACGTGACTTAAAGGCGCTGATCATGTGACTGATCATGCGCTGAACATGTTTGCTATGATACACTGATCATGTGCCTCTGGAGGCAATAAACAAAGAGCTGAGTAGGCACGAATCAAACAGTCAGCAGGCAATAATCATGGAACTCAGGTGTGAGGAATCATGCTGCTCAGCTGGCAATAATCAAGCAGCTGAGCAGGCAGGAATTACGCAGCACAGCTGGCAATTGTCAAGCAGATGACAGGCAGGAATCGTGCAGCTCAGCTGGCAATTGTCAAGCAGATGAGCAGACAGTAATCACGCAGCTCAGCAGGCCCAGATCACGTGACTGAGCATGCACTGTTCACGTGGCTGATCATATACTGATCACGTGATGATCATGTACTGATCACTTGGATATCATGCACTGATCACGTGGCTGATCATACACTGTTCACGTGTCTGACCATGCACTGATCACGTGGCTGATCATGCACTGCTCACGTAACTGATCATGCACTGATCACGTGGCTATCATGCACTGATCACGTGGCTGAACATGCACTGTTCACGTGGCTGATCACACACCTGTCACGTGACATATCATGCACTGATCACGTGTCACTCATGCACTGATCACGTGGCTGATCATACTCTGCTCACGTAACTCAAGCACACATCACGTGGCTATCATGCACTGCTCACGTGGCTGTCATGGAATGATCACGTAGCAACCATATACTGGTACGTGACTGATCATGCAAAGATCTCGTAAATGATCATGCACTGTTCACGTGACTGATCATGTACTGATCACGTGACTGATCATGCACTGATCACGTGGCTATCATGCTCTGCTCACGTGGCTGATCATGCACGATCACGTAGCAACCATGTACTGGTCACGTGACTGATCATGCACTGATCACGTAATTGATCCTGCACTGATCACGTGGCTCATCATGCACTGATCACGTGGCTGATCACACATGTATCACGTGACTGATCATGCACTGATCACGTGGCTCTCATGCACTGATCACGTGGCTGTCATGCACTGATCACGTGGATATCATGCACTGATCACGTGGCTGATCACACACGTATCACATGACTGATCATGCACTGATCACGTGGCTATCATGCACTGATCACGTGGCTATCATGCACTGATCACGTGGCTGATCATGCAATGATCACGTAGCTACCATGTACTGATCACGTGACTGATCATGCACTGATCACGTAATTGATCATGCACTGATCATGTGGCTGATCATGCACTGATCACGTGGCTGATCATGCACTGATCACGTAACTGATCATGCACTGATCACGTGACTGATCATGCACTGATCACGTGGCTATCATGCACTGATCACGTGGCTGACATACACTGATCACGTGCCTGATCATGCACTGATCACGTGGCTGATCATGCACTGATCACGTGACTGATCATGCACTGATCACGTGGCTGATCATGCACTGATCACGTGACTGATCATGCACTGATCACGTGGCTGATCATGCACTGATCACGTGGCTATCATGCACTGATCACGTGGCTGATCATGCACTGATCACGTGACTGATCATGCACTGATCACGTGTCTGATCATGCACTGATCACGTGGCTATCATGCACTGCTCACGTGGCTGATCATGCCATGATCACGCAGCTACCATGTACTGGTCACATGACTGATCATGCACTGATCACGTGACTGATCATGCAGTGATCACGTGGCTATCATGAACTACTCACGTGGCTGATCATGCAATGATCATGTAGCTACCATGTACAGGTCACGTGAATGATCATACACCCATCAGGTGACTGATCATGCACTGATCACGTGGCTATCATGCACTGATCACGAGACTGATCATGCACTGTTCACGTCTATATCATGCACTGATCACATGACTGCCCGTGCACTGATCACGTGGATGATCATACACTAATCTTGTGACAGATCATGCACTGATCACGTGGCTGATCATGCACTGATACCGTGACTGAGCATGGACTGATCACATGACTATCATGTAGTGATCACGTGACTTAATGGCGCTGATCATGTGACTGATCATGCGCTGATCATGTTTGCTATCATACACTGATCATGTGCCTCTGGAGGCAATAAACAAAGAGCTGAGTAGGCACGAATCAAACAGTCAGCAGGCAATAATCATGGAACTCAGGTGTGAGGAATCATGCTGCTCAGCTGGCAATAATCAAGCAGCTGAGCAGGCAGGAATTCGCAGCACAGCTGGCAATTGTCAAGCAGATGACAGGCAGGAATCGTGCAGCTCAGCTGGCAATTGTCAAGCAGATGAGCAGACAGTAATCACGCAGCTCAGCAGGCCCAGATCACGTGACTGAGCATGCACTGTTCACGTGGCTGATCATACACTGATCACGTGATGATCATGTACTGATCACTTGGATATCATGCACTGATCACGTGGCTGATCATACACTGTTCACGTGTCTGACCATGCACTGATCACGTGGCTGATCATACACTGCTCACGTAACTGATCATGCACTGATCACGTGGCTATCATGCACTGATCACGTGGCTGAACATGCACTGTTCACGTGGCTGATCACACACCTGTCACGTGACATATCATGCACTGATCACGTGGCACTCATGCACTGATCACGTGGCTGATCATACTCTGCTCACGTAACTCATGCACACATCACTTGGCTATCATGCACTGCTCACGTGGCTCGTCATGGAATGATCACGTAGCAACCATATACTGGTAACGTGACTGATCATGCAAAGATCACGTAAATGATCATGCACTGTTCACGTGACTGATCATGTACTGATCACGTGACTGATCATGCACTGATCACGTGGCTATCATGCTCTGCTCACGTGGCTGATCATGCAACGATCACGTAGCAACCATGTACTGGTCACGTGACTGATCATGCACTGATCACGTAATTGATCATGCACTGATCACGTGGCTCATCATGCACTGATCACGTGGCTGATCACACATGTATCACGTGACTGATCATGCACTGATCACGTGGCTCTCATGCACTGATCACGTGGCTGTCATGCACTGATCACGTGGATATCATGCACTGATCATGTGGCTGATCACACACGTATCACATGACTGATCATGCACTGATCACGTGGCTATCATGCACTGATCACGTGGCTATCATGCACTGATCACGTGGCTGATCATGCAATGATCACGTAGCTACCTTGTGCTGCTCACGTAACTGATCATGCACTGAGCACGTAATTGATCATGCACTGATCATGTGGCTGATCATGCACTGATCACGTGGCTGATCATACACTGATCACATAACTGATCATGCACTGATCACGTGGCTGATCATGCACTGATCACGTGGCTGATCATGCACTGATCACGTGGCTGATCATGCACTGATCACGTGGCTGATCATGCACTGATCACGTGACTGATCATGCACTGATCACGTGGCTGATCATGCACTGATCACGTGACTGATCATGCACTGATCACGTGTCTGATCATGCACTGATCACGTGGCTATCATGCACTGCTCACGTGGCTGATCATGCCATGATCACGCAGCTACCATGTACTGGTCACATGACTGATCATGCACTGATCACGTGACTGATCATGCAGTGATCACGTGGCTATCATGAACTACTCACGTGGCTGATCATGCAATGATCATGTAGCTACCATGTACAGGTCACGTGAATGATAATACACCCATCAGGTGACTGATCATGCACTGATCACGTGGCTATCATGCACTGATCACGAGACTGATCATGCACTGTTCACGTCTATATCATGCACTGATCACATGACTGCCCGTGCACTGATCACGTGGATGATCATACACTAATCTTGTGACAGATCATGCACTGATCACGTGGCTGATCATGCACTGATACCGTGACTGAGCATGGACTGATCACATGACTATCATGTAGTGATCACGTGACTTAATGGCGCTGATCATGTGACTGATCATGCGCTGATCATGTTTGCTATCATACACTGATCATGTGCCTCTGGAGGCAATAAACAAAGAGCTGAGTAGGCACGAATCAAACAGTCAGCAGGCAATAATCATGGAACTCAGGTGTGAGGAATCATGCTGCTCAGCTGGCAATAATCAAGCAGCTGAGCAGGCAGGAATTACGCAGCACAGCTGGCAATTGTCAAGCAGATGACAGGCAGGAATCGTGCAGCTCAGCTGGCAATTGTCAAGCAGATGAGCAGACAGTAATCACGCAGCTCAGCAAGCCCAGATCACGTGACTGAGCATGCACTGTTCACGTGGCTGATCATACACTGATCACGTGATGATCATGTACTGATCACTTGGATATCATGCACTGATCACGTGGCTGATCATACACTGTTCACGTGTCTGACCATGCACTGATCACGTGGCTGATCATACACTGCTCACGTAACTGATCATGCACTGATCACGTGGCTATCATGCACTGATCACGTGGCTGAACATGCACTGTTCACGTGGCTGATCACACACCTGTCACGTGACATATCATGCACTGATCACGTGGCACTCATGCACTGATCACGTGGCTGATCATACTCTGCTCACGTACCTCATGCACACATCACGTGGCTATCATGCACTGCTCACGTGGCTCGTCATGGAATGATCACGTAGCAACCATATACTGGTACGTGACTGATCATGCAAAGATCACGTAAATGATCATGCAGTGTTCACGTGACTGATCATGTACTGATCACGTGACTGATCATGCACTGATCACGTGGCTATCATGCTCTGCTCACGTGGCTGATCATGCAACGATCACGTAGCAACCATGTACTGGTCACGTGACTGATCATGCACTGATCACGTAATTGATCCTGCACTGATCACGTGGCTCATCATGCACTGATCACGTGGCTGATCACACATGTATCACGTGACTGATCATGCACTGATCCCGTGGCTCTCATGCACTGATCACGTGGCTGTCATGCACTGATCACGTGGATATCATGCACTGATCACGTGGCTGATCACACACGTATCACATGACTGATCATGCACTGATCACGTGGCTATCATGCACTGATCACGTGGCTATCATGCACTGATCACGTGGCTTATCAGGCAATGATCACGTAGCTACCTTGTACTGCTCACGTAACTGTTCATGCACTGAGCACGTAATTGATCATGCACTGATCATGTGGCTGATCATGCACTGATCACGTGGCTGATCATACACTGATCACATAACTGATCATGCACTGATCACGTGACTGATCATGCACTGATCACGTGGCTATCATGCACTGATCACTTGGCTGGACATACACTGATCACGTGCCTGGTCATGCACTGATCACGTGGCTGATCATGCACTGATCACGTGACTGATCATGCACTGATCGTGTCTGATCATGCACTGATCACGTGGCTATCATGCACTGCTCACGTGGCTGATCATGCCATGATCACGCAGCTACCATGTACTGGTCACATGACTGATCATGCACTGATCACGTGACTGATCATGCAGTGATCACGTGGCTATCATGAACTACTCACGTGGCTGATCATGCAATGATCATGTAGCTACCATGTACAGGTCACGTGAATGATCATACAGCCATCAGGTGACTGATCATGCACTGATCACGTGGCTATCATGCACTGATCACGAGACTGTTCATGCACTGTTCACGTCTATATCATGCACTGATCACATGACTGCCCGCACTGATCACGTGGATGATCATACACTAATCTTGTGACAGATCATGCACTGATCACGTGGCTGATCATGCACTGATACCGTGACTGAGCATGGACTGATCACATGACTATCATGTAGTGATCACGTGACTTAATGGCGCTGATCATGTGACTGATCATGCGCTGATCATGTTTGCTATCATACACTGATCATGTGCCTCTGGAGGCAATAAACAAAGAGCTGAGTAGGCACGAATCAAACAGTCAGCAGGCAATAATCATGGAACTCAGGTGTGAGGAATCATGCTGCTCAGCTGGCAATAATCAAGCAGCTGAACAGGCAGGAATTACGCAGCACAGCTGGCAATTGTCAAGCAGATGACAGGCAGGAATCGTGCAGCTCAGCTGGCAATTGTCAAGCAGATGAGCAGACAGTAATCACGCAGCTCAGCAGGCCCAGATCACGTGACTGAGCATGCACTGTTCACGTGGCTGATCATACACTGATCACGTGATGATCATGCACTGATCACTTGGATATCATGCACTGATCACGTGGCTGATCATACACTGTTCACGTGTCTGACCATGCACTGATCACGTGGCTGATCATGCACTGCTCACGTAACTGATCATGCACTGATCACGTGGCTATCATGCACTGATCACGTGGCTGAACATGCACTGTTCACGTGGCTGATCACACACCTGTCACGTGACATATCATGCACTGATCACGTGTCACTCATGCACTGATCACGTGGCTGATCATACTCTGCTCACGTAACTCATGCACACATCACGTGGCTATCATGCACTGCTCACGTGGCTCGTCATGGAATGATCACGTAGCAACCATATACTGGTACGTGACTGATCATGCAAAGATCTCGTAAATGATCATGCACTGTTCACGTGACTGATCATGTACTGATCACGTGACTGATCATGCACTGACCACGTGGCTATCATGCTCTGCTCACGTGGCTGATCATGCAACGATCACGTAGCAACCATGTACTGGTCACGTGACTGATCATGCACTGATCACGTAATTGATCCTGCACTGATCACGTGGCTCATCATGCACTGATCACGTGGCTGATCACACATGTATCACGTGACTGATCATGCACTGATCACGTGGCTCTCATGCACTGATCACGTGGCTGTCATGCACTGATCACGTGGATATCATGCACTGATCATGTGGCTGATCACACACGTATCACATGACTGATCATGCACTGATCACGTGGCTATCATGCACTGATCACGTGGCTATCATGCACTGATCACGTGGCTGATCAGGCAATGATCACGTGCTACCATGTACTGGTCACGTGACTGATCATGCACTGATCACGTAATTGATCATGCACTGATCATGTGGCTGATCATGCACTGATCACGTGGCTGATCATGCACTGATCACGTAACTGATCATGCACTGATCACGTGACTGATCATGCACTGATCACGTGGCTATCATGCACTGATCACGTGGCTGGACATGCACTGATCACGTGCCTGATCATGCACTGATCACGTGGCTGATCATGCACTGATCACGTGACTGATCATGCACTGATCACGTGGCTGATCATGCACTGATCACGTGACTGATCATGCACTGATCACGTGGCTGATCATGCACTGATCACGTGGCTATCATGCACTGATCACGTGGCTGATCATGCACTGATCACGTGACTGATCATGCACTGATCACGTGTCTGATCATGCACTGATCACGTGGCTATCATGCACTGATCACGTGGCTGATCATGCATGATCACGCAGCTACCATGTACTGATCACGTGACTGATCATGCACTGATCACGTGGCTGATCATGCAATGATCATGTAGCTACCATGTACAGGTCACGTGAATGATCATACACCCATCAGGTGACTGATCATGCACTGATCACGTGGCTATCATGCACTGATCACGTGACTGATCATGCACTGATCACGTCTATATCATGCACTGATCACATGACTGCCATGCACTGATCACGTGGATGATCATACACTAATCTTGTGACAGATCATGCACTGATCACGTGGCTGATCATGCACTGATACCGTGACTGAGCATGGACTGATCACATGACTATCATGTAGTGATCACGTGACTTAAAGGCGCTGATCATGTGACTGATCATGTGCTGAACATGTTTGCTATCATACACTGATCATGTGCCTCTGGAGGCAATAAACAAAGAGCTGAGTAGGCACGAATCAAACAGTCAGCAGGCAATAATCATGGAACTCAGGTGTGAGGAATCATGCTGCTCAGCTGGCAATAATCAAGCAGCTGAGCAGGCAGGAATTAGCAGCACAGCTGGCAATTGTCAAGCAGATGACAGGCAGGAATCGTGCAGCTCAGCTGGCAATTGTCAAGCAGATGAGCAGACAGTAATCACGCAGCTCAGCAGGCCCTGATCACGTGACTGAGCATGCTCTGATCACGTGGCTGATCATGCACTGATCACGTGGCTGATCATGCACTGATCACGTGGCTGATCACACACTGATCACGTGACTATCATGCACTGATCACGTGGCACTCATGCACTGATCACGTGGCTGATCATACACTGATCACGTAACTCATGCACTCATCACGTGGCTATCATGCACTGCTCACGTGGCTGTCATGGAATGATCACGTGGCTACCATATACTGGTCACGTGACTGATCATGCACTGATCACGTAAATGATCATGCACTGATCACGTGACTGATCATGCACTGATCACGTGACTGATCATGCACTGATCACGTGGCTATCATGCACTGATCACGTGGCTGATCATGCACTGATCACGTAGCAACCATGTACTGGTCACGTGACTGATCATGCACTGATCACGTAATTGATCATGCACTGATCACGTGGCTGATCATGCACTGATCACGTGGCTGATCACACATGATCACGTGACTGATCATGCACTGATCACGTGGCTGATCATGCACTGATCACGTGGCTGTCATGCACTGATCACGTGGATATCATGCACTGATCACGTGGCTGATCATGCACGTATCACGTGACTGATCATGCACTGATCACGTGACTGATCATGCACTGATCACGTCTATATCATGCACTGATTACATGACTGCCCGTGCACTGATCACGTGGATGATCATACACTAATCTTGTGACAGATCATGCACTGATCACGTGGCTGATCATGCACTGATACCGTGACTGAGCATGGACTGATCACATGACTATCATGTAGTGATCACGTGACTTAATGGCGCTGATCATGTGACTGATCATGCGCTGATCATGTTTGCTATCATACACTGATCATGTGCCTCTGGAGGCAATAAACAAAGAGCTGAGTAGGCACGAATCAAACAGTCAGCAGGCAATAATCATGGAACTCAGGTGTGAGGAATCATGCTGCTCAGCTGGCAATAATCAAGCAGCTGAGCAGGCAGGAATTACGCAGCACAGCTGGCAATTGTCAAGCAGATGACAGGCAGGAATCGTGCAGCTCAGCTGGCAATTGTCAAGCAGATGAGCAGACAGTAATCACGCAGCTCAGCAGGCCCAGATCACGTGACTGAGCATGCACTGTTCACGTGGCTGATCATACACTGATCACGTGATGATCATGCACTGATCACTTGGATATCATGCACTGATCACGTGGCTGATCATACACTGTTCACGTGTCTGATCATGCACTGATCACGTGGCTGATCATGCACTGATCACGTGGCTGATCACACACTGTCACGTGACATATCATGCACTGATCACGTGGCACTCATGCACTGATCACGTGGCTGATCATACTCTGCTCACGTAACTCATGCACACATCACGTGGCTATCATGCACTGCTCACGTGGCTGTCATGGAATGATCACGTAGCAACCATATACTGGTCACGTGACTGATCATGCAAAGATCACGTAAATGATCATGCACTGTTCACGTGACTGATCATGTACTGATCACGTGACTGATCATGCACTGACCACGTGGCTATCATGCTCTGCTCACGTGGCTGATCATGCACGATCACGTAGCAACCATGTACTGGTCACGTGACTGATCATGCACTGATCACGTAATTGATCATGCACTGATCACGTGGCTCATCATGCACTGATCACGTGGCTGATCACACATGTATCACGTGACTGATCATGCACTGATCACGTGGCTCTCATGCACTGATCACGTGGCTGTCATGCACTGATCACGTGGATATCATGCACTGATCACGTGGCTGATCACATGTATCACATGACTGATCATGCACTGATCACGTGGCTGATCATGCACTGATCACGTGGCTACCATGTACTGATCACGTGACTGATCATGCACTGATCACGTGGCTGATCATGCACTGATCACGTGCTATCATGCACTGATCACGTGACTGATCATGCACTGATCACGTAATTGATCATGCACTGATCACGTGGCTGATCATGCACTGATCACGTGGCTGATCATGCACTGATCACGTAACTGATCATGCACTGATCACGTGACTGATCATGCACTGATCACGTGGCTATCATGCACTGATCACGTGGCTGATCATGCACTGATCACGTGCCTGATCATGCACTGATCACGTGACTGATCATGCACTGATCACGTCTGATCATGCACTGATCACGTGGCTATCATGCACTGCTCACGTGGCTGATCATGCATGATCATGCAGCTACCATGTACTGGTCACGTGACTGATCATGCACTGATCACGTGACTGATCATGCACTGATCACGTGGCTATCATGCACTGATCACGTGGCTGATCATGCAATGATCATGTGCTACCATGTACAGGTCACGTGATGATCATACACTAATCACGTGACTGATCATGCACTGATCACGTGGCTGATCATGCACTGATACCGTGACTGAGCATGGACTGATCACATGACTATCATGTAGTGATCACGTGACTTAATGGCGCTGATCATGTGACTGATCATGCGCTGATCATGTTTGCTATCATACACTGATCATGTGCCTCTGGAGGCAATAAACAAAGAGCTGAGTAGGCACGAATCAAACAGTCAGCAGGCAATAATCATGGAACTCAGGTGTGAGGAATCATGCTGCTCAGCTGGCAATAATCAAGCAGCTGAGCAGGCAGGAATTACGCAGCACAGCTGGCAATTGTCAAGCAGATGACAGGCAGGAATCGTGCAGCTCAGCTGGCAATTGTCAAGCAGATGAGCAGACAGTAATCACGCAGCTCAGCAGGCCCAGATCACGTGACTGAGCATGCACTGTTCACGTGGCTGATCATACACTGATCACGTGATGATCATGCACTGATCATGTGGATATCATGCACTGATCACGTGGCACTCATGCACTGATCACGTGGCTGATCATACACTGATCACGTAACTCATGCACTGATCACGTGGCTATCATGCACTGATCACGTGGCTGTCATGCAATGATCACGTGGCAACCATATACTGTCACGTGACTGATCATGCACTGATCACGTGAATGATCATGCACTGTTCACGTGACTGATCATGCACTGATCACGTGACTGATCATGCACTGATCACGTGGCTATCATGCACTGCTCACGTGGCTGATCATGCAATGATCACGTGGCAACCATGTACTGGTCACGTGACTGATCATGCACTGATCACGTAATTGATCATGCACTGATCACGTGGCTCATCATGCACTGATCACGTGGCTGATCATGCATGATCACGTGACTGATCATGCACTGATCACGTGGCTCTCATGCACTGATCACGTGGCTGTCATGCACTGATCACGTGGATATCATGCACTGATCACGTGGCTGATCACACTGTATCACATGACTGATCATGCACTGATCACGTGGCTATCATGCACTGATCACGTGGCTGATCATGCACTGATCACGTAGCTACCATGTACTGGTCACGTGACTGATCATGCACTGATCACGTATTGATCATGCACTGATCACGTGGCTGATCATGCACTGATCACGTGGCTGATCATGCACTGATCACGTGGCTGATCATGCACTGATCACGTGACTGATCATGCACTGATCACGTGACTGATCATGCACTGATCACGTGGCTATCATGCACTGATCACGTGGCTGATCATGCACTGATCACGTGGCTGATCATGCACTGATCACGTGACTGATCATGCACTGATCACGTGTCTGATCATGCACTGATCACGTGGCTATCATGCACTGCTCACGTGGCTGATCATGCATGATCACGCAGCTACCATGTACTGGTCACATGACTGATCATGCACTGATCACGTGACTGATCATGCAGTGATCACGTGGCTATCATGCACTACTCACGTGGCTGATCATGCAATGATCATGTAGCTACCATGTACAGGTCACGTGAATGATCATACACCATCAGGTGACTGATCATGCACTGATCACGTGGCTATCATGCACTGATCACGAGACTGATCATGCACTGTTCACGTCTATATCATGCACTGATCACATGACTGCCATGCACTGATCACGTGGATGATCATACACTAATCTTGTGACAGATCATGCACTGATCACGTGGCTGATCATGCACTGATACCGTGACTGAGCATGGACTGATCACATGACTATCATGTAGTGATCACGTGACTTAATGGCGCTGATCATGTGACTGATCATGCGCTGATCATGTTTGCTATCATACACTGATCATGTGCCTCTGGAGGCAATAAACAAAGAGCTGAGTAGGCACGAATCAAACAGTCAGCAGGCAATAATCATGGAACTCAGGTGTGAGGAATCATGCTGCTCAGCTGGCAATAATCAAGCAGCTGAGCAGGCAGGAATTACGCAGCACAGCTGGCAATTGTCAAGCAGATGACAGGCAGGAATCGTGCAGCTCAGCTGGCAATTGTCAAGCAGATGAGCAGACAGTAATCACGCAGCTCAGCAGGCCCAGATCACGTGACTGAGCATGCACTGATCACGTGGCTGATCATGCACTGATCACGTGGCTGATCATGCACTGATCACGTGGCTGATCATGCACTGATCACGTGACTGATCATGCACTGATCACGTGGCACTCATGCACTGATCACGTGGCTGATCATACACTGCTCACGTAACTCATGCACTGATCACGTGGCTATCATGCACTGATCACGTGGCTGTCATGCACTGATCACGTGGCAACCATATACTGGTCACGTGACTGATCATGCACTGATCACGTGGCTGATCATGCACTGATCACGTGACTGATCATGCACTGATCACGTGACTGATCATGCACTGATCACGTGGCTATCATGCACTGCTCACGTGGCTGATCATGCACTGATCACGTGGCTACCATGCACTGGTCACGTGACTGATCATGCACTGATCACGTAATTGATCATGCACTGATCACGTGGCTGATCATGCACTGATCACGTGGCTGATCATGCATGTATCACGTGACTGATCATGCACTGATCACGTGGCTGATCATGCACTGATCACGTGGCTGATCATGCACTGATCACGTGGCTATCATGCACTGATCACGTGGCTGATCATGTGATCACGTGACTGATCATGCACTGATCACGTGACTGATCATGCACTGATCACGTCTATATCATGCACTGATCACATGACTGCCATGCACTGATCACGTGGATGATCATACACTAATCTTGTGACAGATCATGCACTGATCACGTGGCTGATCATGCACTGATACCGTGACTGAGCATGGACTGATCACATGACTATCATGTAGTGATCACGTGACTTAATGGCGCTGATCATGTGACTGATCATGCGCTGATCATGTTTGCTATCATACACTGATCATGTGCCTCTGGAGGCAATAAACAAAGAGCTGAGTAGGCACGAATCAAACAGTCAGCAGGCAATAATCATGGAACTCAGGTGTGAGGAATCATGCTGCTCAGCTGGCAATAATCAAGCAGCTGAGCAGGCAGGAATTACGCAGCACAGCTGGCAATTGTCAAGCAGATGACAGGCAGGAATCGTGCAGCTCAGCTGGCAATTGTCAAGCAGATGAGCAGACAGTAATCACGCAGCTCAGCAGGCCCTGATCACGTGACTGAGCATGCACTGTTCACGTGGCTGATCATACACTGATCACGTGATGATCATGCACTGATCACTTGGATATCATGCACTGATCACGTGGCTGATCATACACTGATCACGTGTCTGATCATGCACTGATCACGTGGCTGATCATGCACTGATCACGTGGCTGATCACACACTGTCACGTGACATATCATGCACTGATCACGTGGCACTCATGCACTGATCACGTGGCTGATCATACTCTGCTCACGTAACTCATGCACACATCACGTGGCTATCATGCACTGCTCACGTGGCTCGTCATGGAATGATCACGTGCAACCATATACTGGTCACGTGACTGATCATGCACTGATCACGTAAATGATCATGCACTGTTCACGTGACTGATCATGTACTGATCACGTGACTGATCATGCACTGATCACGTGGCTATCATGCTCTGCTCACGTGGCTGATCATGCAACGATCACGTGCAACCATGTACTGGTCACGTGACTGATCATGCACTGATCACGTAATTGATCCTGCACTGATCACGTGGCTCATCATGCACTGATCACGTGGCTGATCACACATGTATCACGTGACTGATCATGCACTGATCACGTGGCTCTCATGCACTGATCACGTGGCTGTCATGCACTGATCACGTGGATATCATGCACTGATCACGTGGCTGATCACACATGTATCACATGACTGATCATGCACTGATCACGTGGCTGATCATGCACTGATCACGTGGCTATCATGCACTGATCACGTGACTGATCATGCACTGATCACGTGGCTGATCATGCACTGATCACGTGGCTATCATGCACTGATCACGTGACTGATCATGCACTGATCACGTGACTGATCATGCACTGATCACGTGGCTGATCATGCACTGATCACGTGGCTGATCATGCACTGATCACGTGACTGATCATGCACTGATCACGTGACTGATCATGCACTGATCACGTGGCTATCATGCACTGATCACGTGGCTGATCATGCACTGATCACGTGCCTGATCATGCACTGATCACGTGACTGATCATGCACTGATCACGTGACTGATCATGCACTGATCACGTGGCTATCATGCACTGATCACGTGGCTGATCATGCAATGATCATGCAGCTACCATGTACTGGTCACGTGACTGATCATGCACTGATCACGTGACTGATCATGCACTGATCACGTGGCTATCATGCACTGATCACGTGGCTGATCATGCACTGATCACGTGCTACCATGCACTGATCACGTGGATGATCATACACTAATCACGTGACTGATCATGCACTGATCACGTGGCTGATCATGCACTGATACCGTGACTGAGCATGGACTGATCACATGACTATCATGTAGTGATCACGTGACTTAATGGCGCTGATCATGTGACTGATCATGCGCTGATCATGTTTGCTATCATACACTGATCATGTGCCTCTGGAGGCAATAAACAAAGAGCTGAGTAGGCACGAATCAAACAGTCAGCAGGCAATAATCATGGAACTCAGGTGTGAGGAATCATGCTGCTCAGCTGGCAATAATCAAGCAGCTGAGCAGGCAGGAATTACGCAGCACAGCTGGCAATTGTCAAGCAGATGACAGGCAGGAATCGTGCAGCTCAGCTGGCAATTGTCAAGCAGATGAGCAGACAGTAATCACGCAGCTCAGCAGGCCCAGATCACGTGACTGAGCATGCACTGTTCACGTGGCTGATCATACACTGATCACGTGATGATCATGCACTGATCACTTGGATATCATGCACTGATCACGTGGCACTCATGCACTGATCACGTGGCTGATCATACACTGCTCACGTAACTCATGCACACATCACGTGGCTATCATGCACTGCTCACGTGGCTGTCATGCACTGATCACGTGCAACCATATACTGGTACGTGACTGATCATGCACTGATCACGTAAATGATCATGCACTGTTCACGTGACTGATCATGCACTGATCACGTGACTGATCATGCACTGATCACGTGGCTATCATGCACTGCTCACGTGGCTGATCATGCAATGATCACGTAGCAACCATGTACTGGTCACGTGACTGATCATGCACTGATCACGTAATTGATCATGCACTGATCACGTGGCTCATCATGCACTGATCACGTGGCTGATCACACATGTATCACGTGACTGATCATGCACTGATCACGTGGCTCTCATGCACTGATCACGTGGCTGTCATGCACTGATCACGTGGATATCATGCACTGATCACGTGGCTGATCACGTATCACATGACTGATCATGCACTGATCACGTGGCTATCATGCACTGATCACGTGGCTGATCATGCACTGATCACGTAGCTACCATGTACTGGTCACGTGACTGATCATGCACTGATCACGTAATTGATCATGCACTGATCATGTGGCTGATCATGCACTGATCACGTGGCTGATCATGCACTGATCACGTGGCTGATCATGCACTGATCACGTGACTGATCATGCACTGATCACGTGACTGATCATGCACTGATCACGTGGCTATCATGCACTGATCACGTGGCTGATCATGCACTGATCACGTGGCTGATCATGCACTGATCACGTGACTGATCATGCACTGATCACGTGTCTGATCATGCACTGATCACGTGGCTATCATGCACTGCTCACGTGGCTGATCATGCCATGATCACGCAGCTACCATGTACTGGTCACATGACTGATCATGCACTGATCACGTGACTGATCATGCAGTGATCACGTGGCTATCATGAACTACTCACGTGGCTGATCATGCAATGATCATGTAGCTACCATGTACAGGTCACGTGAATGATCATACACCCATCAGGTGACTGATCATGCACTGATCACGTGGCTATCATGCACTGATCACGAGACTGATCATGCACTGTTCACGTCTATATCATGCACTGATCACATGACTGCCCGTGCACTGATCACGTGGATGATCATACACTAATCTTGTGACAGATCATGCACTGATCACGTGGCTGATCATGCACTGATACCGTGACTGAGCATGGACTGATCACATGACTATCATGTAGTGATCACGTGACTTAATGGCGCTGATCATGTGACTGATCATGCGCTGATCATGTTTGCTATCATACACTGATCATGTGCCTCTGGAGGCAATAAACAAAGAGCTGAGTAGGCACGAATCAAACAGTCAGCAGGCAATAATCATGGAACTCAGGTGTGAGGAATCATGCTGCTCAGCTGGCAATAATCAAGCAGCTGAGCAGGCAGGAATCATGCAGCTCAGCTGGCAATTGTCAAGCAGATGAGCAGACAGTAATCACGCAGCTCAGCAGGCCCAGATCACGTGACTGAGCATGCACTGTTCACGTGGCTGATCATACACTGATCACGTGATGATCATGCACTGATCACTTGGATATCATGCACTGATCACGTGGCTGATCATACACTGTTCACGTGTCTGACCATGCACTGATCACGTGGCTGATCATACACTGCTCACGTAACTGATCATGCACTGATCACGTGGCTATCATGCACTGATCACGTGGCTGAACATGCACTGTTCACGTGGCTGATCACACACCTGTCACGTGACATATCATGCACTGATCACGTGGCACTCATGCACTGATCACGTGGCTGATCATACTCTGCTCACGTAACTCATGCACACATCACGTGGCTATCATGCACTGCTCACGTGGCTCGTCATGGAATGATCACGTAGCAACCATATACTGGTCACGTGACTGATCATGCAAGATCACGTAAATGATCATGCACTGTTCACGTGACTGATCATGTACTGATCACGTGACTGATCATGCACTGACCACGTGGCTATCATGCTCTGCTCACGTGGCTGATCATGCAACGATCACGTAGCAACCATGTACTGGTCACGTGACTGATCATGCACTGATCACGTAATTGATCCTGCACTGATCACGTGGCTCATCATGCACTGATCACGTGGCTGATCACATGTATCACGTGACTGATCATGCACTGATCACGTGGCTCTCATGCACTGATCACGTGGCTGTCATGCACTGATCACGTGGCTATCATGCACTGATCACGTGGCTATCATGCACTGATCACGTGGCTGATCATGCACTGATCACGTGGCTACCATGCACTGATCACGTGACTGATCATGCACTGATCACGTAATTGATCATGCACTGATCACGTGGCTGATCATGCACTGATCACGTGGCTGATCATGCACTGATCACGTAACTGATCATGCACTGATCACGTGACTGATCATGCACTGATCACGTGGCTATCATGCACTGATCACGTGGCTGATCATACACTGATCACGTGCCTGATCATGCACTGATCACGTGGCTGATCATGCACTGATCACGTGACTGATCATGCACTGATCACGTGGCTGATCATGCACTGATCACGTGACTGATCATGCACTGATCACGTGACTGATCATGCACTGATCACGTGGCTATCATGCACTGATCACGTGGCTGATCATGCATGATCACGCAGCTACCATGTACTGGTCACGTGACTGATCATGCACTGATCACGTGACTGATCATGCACTGATCACGTGGCTATCATGCACTGATCACGTGGCTGATCACATGATCACGTGACTATCATGCACTGATCACGTGGCACTCATGCACTGATCACGTGGCTGATCATGCACTGATCACGTGACTCATGCACTGATCACGTGGCTATCATGCACTGATCACGTGGCTGTCATGCAATGATCACGTAGCAATCATATACTGGTCACGTGACTGATCATGCACTGATCACGTAAATGATCATGCACTGATCACGTGACTGATCATGCACTGATCACGTGACTGATCATGCACTGATCACGTGGCTATCATGCACTGATCACGTGGCTGATCATGCACGATCACGTGCAACCATGTACTGATCACGTGACTGATCATGCACTGATCACGTAATGATCATGCACTGATCACGTGGCTGATCATGCACTGATCACGTGGCTGATCATGCATGATCACGTGACTGATCATGCACTGATCACGTGGCTATCATGCACTGATCACGTGGCTGATCATGCACTGATCACGTGGCTATCATGCACTGATCACGTGGCTGATCATACGTATCACGTGACTGATCATGCACTGATCACGTGGCTATCATGCACTGATCACGTGGCTGATCATGCACTGATCACGTGGCTACCATGCACTGATCACGTGACTGATCATGCACTGATCACGTAATTGATCATGCACTGATCACGTGGCTGATCATGCACTGATCACGTGGCTGATCATGCACTGATCACGTGGCTATCATGCACTGATCACGTGGCTGATCATGCACTATCACGTGACTGATCATGCACTGATCACGTGGCTATCATGCACTGATCACGTGGCTATCATGCACTGATCACGTGGCTGATCACATGATCACGTGACTGATCATGCACTGATCACGTGGCTGATCATGCACTGATCACGTGGCTGATCATGCACTGATCACGTGGCTATCATGCACTGATCACGTGGCTGATCACACACTATCACGTGACTGATCATGCACTGATCACGTGGCTGATCATGCACTGATCACGTGGCTGATCATGCACTGATCACGTGGCTGATCATGCACTGATCACGTGGCTATCATGCACTGATCACGTGGCTGATCATGCACTGATCACGTGGCTACCATGCACTCACGTGACTGATCATGCACTGATCACGTGACTGATCATGCACTGATCACGTGACTGATCATGCACTGATCACGTGACTGATCATGCACTGATCACGTGGCTATCATGCACTGATCACGTGGCTGATCATGCACTGATCACGTGGCTATCATGCACTGATCACGTGACTGATCATGCACTGATCACGTGGCTGATCATGCACTGATCACGTGGCTATCATGCACTGATCACGTGGCTGATCATGCACTGATCACGTGACTGATCATGCACTGATCACGTGGCTATCATGCACTGATCACGTGGCTGATCATGCACTGATCACGTGGCTATCATGCACTGATCACGTGGCTGATCATACACCCATCACGTGACTGATCATGCACTGATCACGTGGCTATCATGCACTGATCACGAGACTGATCATGCACTGATCACGTCTATATCATGCACTGATCACATGACTGCCCATGCACTGATCACGTGGATGATCATACACTAATCTTGTGACAGATCATGCACTGATCACGTGGCTGATCATGCACTGATACCGTGACTGAGCATGGACTGATCACATGACTATCATGTAGTGATCACGTGACTTAATGGCGCTGATCATGTGACTGATCATGCGCTGATCATGTTTGCTATCATACACTGATCATGTGCCTCTGGAGGCAATAAACAAAGAGCTGAGTAGGCACGAATCAAACAGTCAGCAGGCAATAATCATGGAACTCAGGTGTGAGGAATCATGCTGCTCAGCTGGCAATAATCAAGCAGCTGAGCAGGCAGGAATTACGCAGCACAGCTGGCAATTGTCAAGCAGATGACAGGCAGGAATCGTGCAGCTCAGCTGGCAATTGTCAAGCAGATGAGCAGACAGTAATCACGCAGCTCAGCAGGCCCAGATCACGTGACTGAGCATGCACTGTTCACGTGGCTGATCATACACTGATCACGTGATGATCATGCACTGATCACTTGGATATCATGCACTGATCACGTGGCTGATCATACACTGTTCACGTGTCTGACCATGCACTGATCACGTGGCTGATCATACACTGCTCACGTAACTGATCATGCACTGATCACGTGGCTATCATGCACTGATCACGTGGCTGAACATGCACTGTTCACGTGGCTGATCACACACCTGTCACGTGACATATCATGCACTGATCACGTGGCACTCATGCACTGATCACGTGGCTGATCATACTCTGCTCACGTAACTCATGCACACATCACGTGGCTATCATGCACTGCTCACGTGGCTCGTCATGGAATGATCACGTAGCAACCATATACTGGTCACGTGACTGATCATGCAAAGATCACGTAAATGATCATGCACTGTTCACGTGACTGATCATGTACTGATCACGTGACTGATCATGCACTGACCACGTGGCTATCATGCTCTGCTCACGTGGCTGATCATGCAACGATCACGTAGCAACCATGTACTGGTCACGTGACTGATCATGCACTGATCACGTAATTGATCCTGCACTGATCACGTGGCTCATCATGCACTGATCACGTGGCTGATCACACATGTATCACGTGACTGATCATGCACTGATCACGTGGCTCTCATGCACTGATCACGTGGCTGTCATGCACTGATCACGTGGATATCATGCACTGATCACGTGGCTTATCATGCAATGATCACGTGCTATCATGCACTGATCACGTGACTGATCATGCACTGATCACGTAATTGATCATGCACTGATCATGTGGCTGATCATGCACTGATCACGTGGCTGATCATGCACTGATCACGTAACTGATCATGCACTGATCACGTGACTGATCATGCACTGATCACGTGGCTATCATGCACTGATCACGTGGCTGATCATACACTGATCACGTGCCTGATCATGCACTGATCACGTGGCTGATCATGCACTGATCACGTGACTGATCATGCACTGATCACGTGTCTGATCATGCACTGATCACGTGGCTATCATGCACTGCTCACGTGGCTGATCATGCCATGATCACGCAGCTACCATGTACTGGTCACATGACTGATCATGCACTGATCACGTGACTGATCATGCAGTGATCACGTGGCTATCATGCACTACTCACGTGGCTGATCATGCAATGATCATGTAGCTACCATGTACAGGTCACGTGAATGATCATACACCCATCAGGTGACTGATCATGCACTGATCACGTGGCTATCATGCACTGATCACGAGACTGATCATGCACTGATCACGTCTATATCATGCACTGATCACATGACTGCCCATGCACTGATCACGTGGATGATCATACACTAATCTTGTGACAGATCATGCACTGATCACGTGGCTGATCATGCACTGATACCGTGACTGAGCATGGACTGATCACATGACTATCATGTAGTGATCACGTGACTTAATGGCGCTGATCATGTGACTGATCATGCGCTGATCATGTTTGCTATCATACACTGATCATGTGCCTCTGGAGGCAATAAACAAAGAGCTGAGTAGGCACGAATCAAACAGTCAGCAGGCAATAATCATGGAACTCAGGTGTGAGGAATCATGCTGCTCAGCTGGCAATAATCAAGCAGCTGAGCAGGCAGGAATTACGCAGCACAGCTGGCAATTGTCAAGCAGATGACAGGCAGGAATCGTGCAGCTCAGCTGGCAATTGTCAAGCAGATGAGCAGACAGTAATCACGCAGCTCAGCAGGCCCAGATCACGTGACTGAGCATGCACTGTTCACGTGGCTGATCATACACTGATCACGTGATGATCATGCACTGATCACTTGGATATCATGCACTGATCACGTGGCTGATCATACACTGTTCACGTGTCTGACCATGCACTGATCACGTGGCTGATCATACACTGCTCACGTAACTGATCATGCACTGATCACGTGGCTATCATGCACTGATCACGTGGCTGAACATGCACTGTTCACGTGGCTGATCACACACCTGTCACGTGACATATCATGCACTGATCACGTGGCACTCATGCACTGATCACGTGGCTGATCATACTCTGCTCACGTAACTCATGCACACATCACGTGGCTATCATGCACTGCTCACGTGGCTCGTCATGGAATGATCACGTAGCTACCATATACTGGTCACGTGACTGATCATGCACTGATCACGTAAATGATCATGCACTGTTCACGTGACTGATCATGTACTGATCACGTGACTGATCATGCACTGATCACGTGGCTATCATGCACTGATCACGTGGCTGATCATGCAATGATCACGTAGCTACCATGTACTGGTCACGTGACTGATCATGCACTGATCACGTAATTGATCATGCACTGATCACGTGGCTGATCATGCACTGATCACGTGGCTGATCATGCACTGATCACGTGACTGATCATGCACTGATCACGTGACTGATCATGCACTGATCACGTGGCTATCATGCACTGATCACGTGGCTGATCATGCACTGATCACGTGGCTGATCATGCACTGATCACGTGGCTGATCATGCACTGATCACGTGACTGATCATGCACTGATCACGTGGCTGATCATGCACTGATCACGTGACTGATCATGCACTGATCACGTGACTGATCATGCACTGATCACGTGGCTATCATGCACTGATCACGTGGCTGATCATGCATGATCACGTGGCTATCATGCACTGATCACGTGACTGATCATGCACTGATCACGTGACTGATCATGCACTGATCACGTGGCTATCATGCACTGATCACGTGGCTGATCACACATGATCACGTGACTATCATGCACTGATCACGTGGCACTCATGCACTGATCACGTGGCTGATCATACACTGATCACGTGACTCATGCACATCACGTGGCTATCATGCACTGATCACGTGGCTGTCATGCAATGATCACGTAGCAACCATATACTGGTCACGTGACTGATCATGCACTGATCACGTGAATGATCATGCACTGATCACGTGACTGATCATGCACTGATCACGTGACTGATCATGCACTGATCACGTGGCTATCATGCACTGCTCACGTGGCTGATCATGCACGATCACGTGGCAACCATGTACTGGTCACGTGACTGATCATGCACTGATCACGTAATTGATCATGCACTGATCACGTGGCTCATCATGCACTGATCACGTGGCTGATCACACATGTATCACGTGACTGATCATGCACTGATCACGTGGCTCTCATGCACTGATCACGTGGCTGTCATGCACTGATCACGTGGATATCATGCACTGATCACGTGGCTGATCATGCACTGATCACGTGACTGATCATGCACTGATCACGTGACTGATCATGCACTGATCACGTGGCTATCATGCACTGATCACGTGGCTGATCATGCACTGATCACGTGACTGATCATGCACTGATCACGTGACTGATCATGCACTGATCACGTGACTGATCATGCACTGATCACGTGGCTGATCATGCACTGATCACGTAACTGATCATGCACTGATCACGTGACTGATCATGCACTGATCACGTGGCTATCATGCACTGATCACGTGGCTGACATACACTGATCACGTGCCTGATCATGCACTGATCACGTGGCTGATCATGCACTGATCACGTGACTGATCATGCACTGATCACGTGTCTGATCATGCACTGATCACGTGGCTATCATGCACTGCTCACGTGGCTGATCATGCCATGATCACGCAGCTACCATGTACTGGTCACATGACTGATCATGCACTGATCACGTGACTGATCATGCAGTGATCACGTGGCTATCATGCACTACTCACGTGGCTGATCATGCAATGATCATGTAGCTACCATGTACAGGTCACGTGAATGATCATACACCCATCAGGTGACTGATCATGCACTGATCACGTGGCTATCATGCACTGATCACGAGACTGATCATGCACTGTTCACGTCTATATCATGCACTGATCACATGACTGCCCGTGCACTGATCACGTGGATGATCATACACTAATCTTGTGACAGATCATGCACTGATCACGTGGCTGATCATGCACTGATACCGTGACTGAGCATGGACTGATCACATGACTATCATGTAGTGATCACGTGACTTAATGGCGCTGATCATGTGACTGATCATGCGCTGATCATGTTTGCTATCATACACTGATCATGTGCCTCTGGAGGCAATAAACAAAGAGCTGAGTAGGCACGAATCAAACAGTCAGCAGGCAATAATCATGGAACTCAGGTGTGAGGAATCATGCTGCTCAGCTGGCAATAATCAAGCAGCTGAGCAGGCAGGAATTACGCAGCACAGCTGGCAATTGTCAAGCAGATGACAGGCAGGAATCGTGCAGCTCAGCTGGCAATTGTCAAGCAGATGAGCAGACAGTAATCACGCAGCTCAGCAGGCCCAGATCACGTGACTGAGCATGCACTGTTCACGTGGCTGATCATACACTGATCACGTGATGATCATGCACTGATCACTTGGATATCATGCACTGATCACGTGGCTGATCATACACTGTTCACGTGTCTGACCATGCACTGATCACGTGGCTGATCATACACTGCTCACGTAACTGATCATGCACTGATCACGTGGCTATCATGCACTGATCACGTGGCTGAACATGCACTGTTCACGTGGCTGATCACACACCTGTCACGTGACATATCATGCACTGATCACGTGGCACTCATGCACTGATCACGTGGCTGATCATACTCTGCTCACGTAACTCATGCACACATCACGTGGCTATCATGCACTGCTCACGTGGCTCGTCATGGAATGATCACGTAGCTACCATATACTGGTCACGTGACTGATCATGCACAGATCACGTAAATGATCATGCACTGTTCACGTGACTGATCATGTACTGATCACGTGACTGATCATGCACTGATCACGTGGCTATCATGCTCTGCTCACGTGGCTGATCATGCAACGATCACGTAGCAACCATGTACTGGTCACGTGACTGATCATGCACTGATCACGTAATTGATCCTGCACTGATCACGTGGCTCATCATGCACTGATCACGTGGCTGATCACACATGTATCACGTGACTGATCATGCACTGATCCGTGGCTCTCATGCACTGATCACGTGGCTGTCATGCACTGATCACGTGGATATCATGCACTGATCACGTGGCTGATCACACACGTATCACATGACTGATCATGCACTGATCACGTGGCTATCATGCACTGATCACGTGGCTATCATGCACTGATCACGTGGCTGATCATGCAATGATCACGTAGCTACCATGTACTGGTCACGTGACTGATCATGCACTGATCACGTAATTGATCATGCACTGATCACGTGGCTGATCATGCACTGATCACGTGGCTGATCATGCACTGATCACGTGACTGATCATGCACTGATCACGTGACTGATCATGCACTGATCACGTGGCTATCATGCACTGATCACGTGGCTGATCATGCACTGATCACGTGCCTGATCATGCACTGATCACGTGGCTGATCATGCACTGATCACGTGACTGATCATGCACTGATCACGTGACTGATCATGCACTGATCACGTGGCTGATCATGCACTGATCACGTGACTGATCATGCACTGATCACGTGGCTATCATGCACTGATCACGTGGCTGATCATGCACTGATCACGTGACTGATCATGCACTGATCACGTGGCTATCATGCACTGATCACGTGGCTGATCATGCATGATCACGCAGCTACCATGTACTGGTCACATGACTGATCATGCACTGATCACGTGACTGATCATGCAGTGATCACGTGGCTATCATGCACTACTCACGTGGCTGATCATGCAATGATCATGTAGCTACCATGTACAGGTCACGTGAATGATCATACACCCATCAGGTGACTGATCATGCACTGATCACGTGGCTATCATGCACTGATCACGAGACTGATCATGCACTGATCACGTCTATATCATGCACTGATCACATGACTGCCCATGCACTGATCACGTGGATGATCATACACTAATCTTGTGACAGATCATGCACTGATCACGTGGCTGATCATGCACTGATACCGTGACTGAGCATGGACTGATCACATGACTATCATGTAGTGATCACGTGACTTAATGGCGCTGATCATGTGACTGATCATGCGCTGATCATGTTTGCTATCATACACTGATCATGTGCCTCTGGAGGCAATAAACAAAGAGCTGAGTAGGCACGAATCAAACAGTCAGCAGGCAATAATCATGGAACTCAGGTGTGAGGAATCATGCTGCTCAGCTGGCAATAATCAAGCAGCTGAGCAGGCAGGAATTACGCAGCACAGCTGGCAATTGTCAAGCAGATGACAGGCAGGAATCGTGCAGCTCAGCTGGCAATTGTCAAGCAGATGAGCAGACAGTAATCACGCAGCTCAGCAGGCCCAGATCACGTGACTGAGCATGCACTGTTCACGTGGCTGATCATACACTGATCACGTGATGATCATGCACTGATCACTTGGATATCATGCACTGATCACGTGGCTGATCATACACTGTTCACGTGTCTGACCATGCACTGATCACGTGGCTGATCATACACTGCTCACGTAACTGATCATGCACTGATCACGTGGCTATCATGCACTGATCACGTGGCTGAACATGCACTGTTCACGTGGCTGATCACACACCTGTCACGTGACATATCATGCACTGATCACGTGGCACTCATGCACTGATCACGTGGCTGATCATACTCTGCTCACGTAACTCATGCACACATCACGTGGCTATCATGCACTGCTCACGTGGCTGTCATGGAATGATCACGTAGCAACCATATACTGGTCACGTGACTGATCATGCACTGATCACGTAAATGATCATGCACTGTTCACGTGACTGATCATGTACTGATCACGTGACTGATCATGCACTGATCACGTGGCTATCATGCACTGCTCACGTGGCTGATCATGCAACGATCACGTAGCAACCATGTACTGGTCACGTGACTGATCATGCACTGATCACGTAATTGATCATGCACTGATCACGTGGCTCATCATGCACTGATCACGTGGCTGATCACACATGTATCACGTGACTGATCATGCACTGATCACGTGGCTCTCATGCACTGATCACGTGGCTGTCATGCACTGATCACGTGGATATCATGCACTGATCACGTGGCTGATCATACGTATCACGTGACTGATCATGCACTGATCACGTGGCTATCATGCACTGATCACGTGGCTATCATGCACTGATCACGTGGCTGATCATGCATGATCACGTGACTGATCATGCACTGATCACGTGGCTGATCATGCACTGATCACGTGGCTGATCATGCACTGATCACGTGGCTATCATGCACTGATCACGTGGCTGATCACACACTATCACGTGACTGATCATGCACTGATCACGTGGCTGATCATGCACTGATCACGTGACTGATCATGCACTGATCACGTGGCTGATCATGCACTGATCACGTGGCTATCATGCACTGATCACGTGGCTGATCATGCAATGATCACGTAGCTACCATGCACTGATCACGTGACTGATCATGCACTGATCACGTAAATGATCATGCACTGATCACGTGACTGATCATGCACTGATCACGTGACTGATCATGCACTGATCACGTGGCTATCATGCACTGATCACGTGGCTGATCATGCACTGATCACGTAGCAACCATGTACTGATCACGTGACTGATCATGCACTGATCACGTAGCTGATCATGCACTGATCACGTGGCTGATCATGCACTGATCACGTGGCTATCATGCACTGATCACGTGGCTGACATACACTGATCACGTGCCTGGTCATGCACTGATCACGTGGCTGATCATGCACTGATCACGTGACTGATCATGCACTGATCACGTGTCTGATCATGCACTGATCACGTGGCTATCATGCACTGCTCACGTGGCTGATCATGCATGATCACGCAGCTACCATGTACTGGTCACATGACTGATCATGCACTGATCACGTGACTGATCATGCAGTGATCACGTGGCTATCATGCACTACTCACGTGGCTGATCATGCAATGATCATGTAGCTACCATGTACAGGTCACGTGAATGATCATACACCCATCAGGTGACTGATCATGCACTGATCACGTGGCTATCATGCACTGATCACGAGACTGATCATGCACTGATCACGTCTATATCATGCACTGATCACATGACTGCCCATGCACTGATCACGTGGATGATCATACACTAATCTTGTGACAGATCATGCACTGATCACGTGGCTGATCATGCACTGATACCGTGACTGAGCATGGACTGATCACATGACTATCATGTAGTGATCACGTGACTTAATGGCGCTGATCATGTGACTGATCATGCGCTGATCATGTTTGCTATCATACACTGATCATGTGCCTCTGGAGGCAATAAACAAAGAGCTGAGTAGGCACGAATCAAACAGTCAGCAGGCAATAATCATGGAACTCAGGTGTGAGGAATCATGCTGCTCAGCTGGCAATAATCAAGCAGCTGAGCAGGCAGGAATTACGCAGCACAGCTGGCAATTGTCAAGCAGATGACAGGCAGGAATCGTGCAGCTCAGCTGGCAATTGTCAAGCAGATGAGCAGACAGTAATCACGCAGCTCAGCAGGCCCAGATCACGTGACTGAGCATGCACTGTTCACGTGGCTGATCATACACTGATCACGTGATGATCATGCACTGATCACTTGGATATCATGCACTGATCACGTGGCTGATCATACACTGTTCACGTGTCTGACCATGCACTGATCACGTGGCTGATCATACACTGCTCACGTAACTGATCATGCACTGATCACGTGGCTGAACATGCACTGTTCACGTGGCTGATCACACACCTGTCACGTGACATATCATGCACTGATCACGTGGCACTCATGCACTGATCACGTGGCTGATCATACTCTGCTCACGTAACTCATGCACACATCACGTGGCTATCATGCACTGCTCACGTGGCTCGTCATGGAATGATCACGTAGCAACCATATACTGGTCACGTGACTGATCATGCAAAGATCACGTAAATGATCATGCACTGTTCACGTGACTGATCATGTACTGATCACGTGACTGATCATGCACTGATCACGTGGCTATCATGCTCTGCTCACGTGGCTGATCATGCAACGATCACGTAGCAACCATGTACTGGTCACGTGACTGATCATGCACTGATCACGTAATTGATCCTGCACTGATCACGTGGCTCATCATGCACTGATCACGTGGCTGATCACACATGTATCACGTGACTGATCATGCACTGATCCGTGGCTCTCATGCACTGATCACGTGGCTGTCATGCACTGATCACGTGGATATCATGCACTGATCACGTGGCTGATCACACACGTATCACATGACTGATCATGCACTGATCACGTGGCTATCATGCACTGATCACGTGGCTATCATGCACTGATCACGTGGCTGATCATGCAATGATCACGTAGCTACCATGTACTGGTCACGTGACTGATCATGCACTGATCACGTAATTGATCATGCACTGATCACGTGGCTGATCATGCACTGATCACGTGGCTGATCATGCACTGATCACATAACTGATCATGCACTGATCACGTGACTGATCATGCACTGATCACGTGGCTATCATGCACTGATCACTTGGCTGACATACACTGATCACGTGCCTGGTCATGCACTGATCACGTGGCTGATCATGCACTGATCACGTGACTGATCATGCACTGATCTCGTGTCTGATCATGCACTGATCACGTGGCTATCATGCACTGCTCACGTGGCTGATCATGCCATGATCACGCAGCTACCATGTACTGGTCACATGACTGATCATGCACTGATCACGTGACTGATCATGCAGTGATCACGTGGCTATCATGAACTACTCACGTGGCTGATCATGCAATGATCATGTAGCTACCATGTACAGGTCACGTGAATGATCATACACCCATCAGGTGACTGATCATGCACTGATCACGTGGCTATCATGCACTGATCACGAGACTGATCATGCACTGATCACGTCTATATCATGCACTGATCACATGACTGCCCATGCACTGATCACGTGGATGATCATACACTAATCTTGTGACAGATCATGCACTGATCACGTGGCTGATCATGCACTGATACCGTGACTGAGCATGGACTGATCACATGACTATCATGTAGTGATCACGTGACTTAATGGCGCTGATCATGTGACTGATCATGCGCTGATCATGTTTGCTATCATACACTGATCATGTGCCTCTGGAGGCAATAAACAAAGAGCTGAGTAGGCACGAATCAAACAGTCAGCAGGCAATAATCATGGAACTCAGGTGTGAGGAATCATGCTGCTCAGCTGGCAATAATCAAGCAGCTGAGCAGGCAGGAATTACGCAGCACAGCTGGCAATTGTCAAGCAGATGACAGGCAGGAATCGTGCAGCTCAGCTGGCAATTGTCAAGCAGATGAGCAGACAGTAATCACGCAGCTCAGCAGGCCCAGATCACGTGACTGAGCATGCACTGTTCACGTGGCTGATCATACACTGATCACGTGATGATCATGCACTGATCACTTGGATATCATGCACTGATCACGTGGCTGATCATACACTGTTCACGTGTCTGACCATGCACTGATCACGTGGCTGATCATACACTGCTCACGTAACTGATCATGCACTGATCACGTGGCTATCATGCACTGATCACGTGGCTGAACATGCACTGTTCACGTGGCTGATCACACACTGTCACGTGACATATCATGCACTGATCACGTGGCACTCATGCACTGATCACGTGGCTGATCATACTCTGCTCACGTAACTCATGCACACATCACGTGGCTATCATGCACTGCTCACGTGGCTGATCATGGAATGATCACGTAGCTACCATATACTGGTCACGTGACTGATCATGCACTGATCACGTAAATGATCATGCACTGATCACGTGACTGATCATGCACTGATCACGTGACTGATCATGCACTGATCACGTGGCTATCATGCACTGATCACGTGGCTGATCATGCAATGATCACGTAGCTACCATGTACTGGTCACGTGACTGATCATGCACTGATCACGTAATTGATCATGCACTGATCACGTGGCTGATCATGCACTGATCACGTGGCTGATCATGCACTGATCACGTGACTGATCATGCACTGATCACGTGACTGATCATGCACTGATCACGTGGCTATCATGCACTGATCACGTGGCTGATCATGCACTGATCACGTGCTGATCATGCACTGATCACGTGGCTGATCATGCACTGATCACGTGACTGATCATGCACTGATCACGTGGCTGATCATGCACTGATCACGTGACTGATCATGCACTGATCACGTGACTGATCATGCACTGATCACGTGGCTGATCATGCACTGATCACGTGGCTGATCATGCATGATCACGTGGCTATCATGCACTGATCACGTGACTGATCATGCACTGATCACGTGACTGATCATGCACTGATCACGTGGCTATCATGCACTGATCACGTGGCTGATCACACATGATCACGTGACTATCATGCACTGATCACGTGGCACTCATGCACTGATCACGTGGCTGATCATACACTGATCACGTAACTCATGCACATCACGTGGCTATCATGCACTGATCACGTGGCTGTCATGCAATGATCACGTAGCAACCATATACTGGTCACGTGACTGATCATGCACTGATCACGTAAATGATCATGCACTGATCACGTGACTGATCATGCACTGATCACGTGACTGATCATGCACTGATCACGTGGCTATCATGCACTGCTCACGTGGCTGATCATGCACGATCACGTGCAACCATGTACTGGTCACGTGACTGATCATGCACTGATCACGTAATTGATCATGCACTGATCACGTGGCTCATCATGCACTGATCACGTGGCTGATCACACATGTATCACGTGACTGATCATGCACTGATCACGTGGCTCTCATGCACTGATCACGTGGCTGTCATGCACTGATCACGTGGATATCATGCACTGATCACGTGGCTGATCATGCACTGATCACGTGACTGATCATGCACTGATCACGTGACTGATCATGCACTGATCACGTGGCTATCATGCACTGATCACGTGGCTGATCATGCACTGATCACGTGACTGATCATGCACTGATCACGTGACTGATCATGCACTGATCACGTGACTGATCATGCACTGATCACGTGGCTGATCATGCACTGATCACGTGACTGATCATGCACTGATCACGTGACTGATCATGCACTGATCACGTGGCTATCATGCACTGATCACGTGGCTGACATACACTGATCACGTGCCTGATCATGCACTGATCACGTGGCTGATCATGCACTGATCACGTGACTGATCATGCACTGATCACGTGTCTGATCATGCACTGATCACGTGGCTATCATGCACTGCTCACGTGGCTGATCATGCCATGATCACGCAGCTACCATGTACTGGTCACATGACTGATCATGCACTGATCACGTGACTGATCATGCAGTGATCACGTGGCTATCATGCACTACTCACGTGGCTGATCATGCAATGATCATGTAGCTACCATGTACAGGTCACGTGAATGATCATACACCCATCAGGTGACTGATCATGCACTGATCACGTGGCTATCATGCACTGATCACGAGACTGATCATGCACTGATCACGTCTATATCATGCACTGATCACATGACTGCCCATGCACTGATCACGTGGATGATCATACACTAATCTTGTGACAGATCATGCACTGATCACGTGGCTGATCATGCACTGATACCGTGACTGAGCATGGACTGATCACATGACTATCATGTAGTGATCACGTGACTTAATGGCGCTGATCATGTGACTGATCATGCGCTGATCATGTTTGCTATCATACACTGATCATGTGCCTCTGGAGGCAATAAACAAAGAGCTGAGTAGGCACGAATCAAACAGTCAGCAGGCAATAATCATGGAACTCAGGTGTGAGGAATCATGCTGCTCAGCTGGCAATAATCAAGCAGCTGAGCAGGCAGGAATTACGCAGCACAGCTGGCAATTGTCAAGCAGATGACAGGCAGGAATCGTGCAGCTCAGCTGGCAATTGTCAAGCAGATGAGCAGACAGTAATCACGCAGCTCAGCAGGCCCAGATCACGTGACTGAGCATGCACTGTTCACGTGGCTGATCATACACTGATCACGTGATGATCATGCACTGATCACTTGGATATCATGCACTGATCACGTGGCTGATCATACACTGTTCACGTGTCTGACCATGCACTGATCACGTGGCTGATCATACACTGCTCACGTAACTGATCATGCACTGATCACGTGGCTATCATGCACTGATCACGTGGCTGAACATGCACTGTTCACGTGGCTGATCACACACCTGTCACGTGACATATCATGCACTGATCACGTGGCACTCATGCACTGATCACGTGGCTGATCATACTCTGCTCACGTAACTCATGCACACATCACGTGGCTATCATGCACTGCTCACGTGGCTCGTCATGGAATGATCACGTAGCAACCATATACTGGTCACGTGACTGATCATGCAAAGATCACGTAAATGATCATGCACTGTTCACGTGACTGATCATGTACTGATCACGTGACTGATCATGCACTGATCACGTGGCTATCATGCTCTGCTCACGTGGCTGATCATGCAATGATCACGTAGCAACCATGTACTGGTCACGTGACTGATCATGCACTGATCACGTAATTGATCCTGCACTGATCACGTGGCTCATCATGCACTGATCACGTGGCTGATCACACATGTATCACGTGACTGATCATGCACTGATCACGTGGCTCTCATGCACTGATCACGTGGCTGTCATGCACTGATCACGTGGATATCATGCACTGATCACGTGGCTGATCACACACGTATCACATGACTGATCATGCACTGATCACGTGGCTATCATGCACTGATCACGTGGCTATCATGCACTGATCACGTGGCTGATCATGCACTGATCACGTAGCTACCATGTACTGATCACGTGACTGATCATGCACTGATCACGTAATTGATCATGCACTGATCACGTGGCTGATCATGCACTGATCACGTGGCTGATCATGCACTGATCACGTGACTGATCATGCACTGATCACGTGACTGATCATGCACTGATCACGTGGCTATCATGCACTGATCACGTGGCTGATCATGCACTGATCACGTGCCTGATCATGCACTGATCACGTGGCTGATCATGCACTGATCACGTGACTGATCATGCACTGATCACGTGACTGATCATGCACTGATCACGTGGCTGATCATGCACTGATCACGTGACTGATCATGCACTGATCACGTGGCTATCATGCACTGATCACGTGGCTGATCATGCACTGATCACGTGACTGATCATGCACTGATCACGTGGCTATCATGCACTGCTCACGTGGCTGATCATGCATGATCACGCAGCTACCATGTACTGGTCACATGACTGATCATGCACTGATCACGTGACTGATCATGCAGTGATCACGTGGCTATCATGCACTACTCACGTGGCTGATCATGCAATGATCATGTAGCTACCATGTACAGGTCACGTGAATGATCATACACCCATCAGGTGACTGATCATGCACTGATCACGTGGCTATCATGCACTGATCACGAGACTGATCATGCACTGATCACGTCTATATCATGCACTGATCACATGACTGCCCATGCACTGATCACGTGGATGATCATACACTAATCTTGTGACAGATCATGCACTGATCACGTGGCTGATCATGCACTGATACCGTGACTGAGCATGGACTGATCACATGACTATCATGTAGTGATCACGTGACTTAATGGCGCTGATCATGTGACTGATCATGCGCTGATCATGTTTGCTATCATACACTGATCATGTGCCTCTGGAGGCAATAAACAAAGAGCTGAGTAGGCACGAATCAAACAGTCAGCAGGCAATAATCATGGAACTCAGGTGTGAGGAATCATGCTGCTCAGCTGGCAATAATCAAGCAGCTGAGCAGGCAGGAATTACGCAGCACAGCTGGCAATTGTCAAGCAGATGACAGGCAGGAATCGTGCAGCTCAGCTGGCAATTGTCAAGCAGATGAGCAGACAGTAATCACGCAGCTCAGCAGGCCCAGATCACGTGACTGAGCATGCACTGTTCACGTGGCTGATCATACACTGATCACGTGATGATCATGCACTGATCACTTGGATATCATGCACTGATCACGTGGCTGATCATACACTGTTCACGTGTCTGACCATGCACTGATCACGTGGCTGATCATACACTGCTCACGTAACTGATCATGCACTGATCACGTGGCTATCATGCACTGATCACGTGGCTGAACATGCACTGTTCACGTGGCTGATCACACACCTGTCACGTGACATATCATGCACTGATCACGTGGCACTCATGCACTGATCACGTGGCTGATCATACTCTGCTCACGTAACTCATGCACACATCACGTGGCTATCATGCACTGCTCACGTGGCTGTCATGGAATGATCACGTAGCAACCATATACTGGTCACGTGACTGATCATGCAAAGATCACGTAAATGATCATGCACTGTTCACGTGACTGATCATGTACTGATCACGTGACTGATCATGCACTGATCACGTGGCTATCATGCACTGCTCACGTGGCTGATCATGCAACGATCACGTAGCAACCATGTACTGGTCACGTGACTGATCATGCACTGATCACGTAATTGATCATGCACTGATCACGTGGCTCATCATGCACTGATCACGTGGCTGATCACACATGTATCACGTGACTGATCATGCACTGATCACGTGGCTCTCATGCACTGATCACGTGGCTGTCATGCACTGATCACGTGGATATCATGCACTGATCACGTGGCTGATCACACTATCACATGACTGATCATGCACTGATCACGTGGCTATCATGCACTGATCACGTGGCTATCATGCACTGATCACGTGGCTGATCATGCATGATCACGTGACTGATCATGCACTGATCACGTGGCTGATCATGCACTGATCACGTGGCTGATCATGCACTGATCACGTGGCTATCATGCACTGATCACGTGGCTGATCACACACTATCACGTGACTGATCATGCACTGATCACGTGGCTGATCATGCACTGATCACGTGACTGATCATGCACTGATCACGTGACTGATCATGCACTGATCACGTGGCTATCATGCACTGATCACGTGGCTGTCATGCACTGATCACGTAGCTACCATGTACTGATCACGTGACTGATCATGCACTGATCACGTAACTGATCATGCACTGATCACGTGACTGATCATGCACTGATCACGTGACTGATCATGCACTGATCACGTGGCTATCATGCACTGATCACGTGGCTGATCATGCACTGATCACGTAGCAACCATGCACTGATCACGTGACTGATCATGCACTGATCACGTAGCTGATCATGCACTGATCACGTGGCTGATCATGCACTGATCACGTGGCTATCATGCACTGATCACGTGGCTGACATACACTGATCACGTGCCTGATCATGCACTGATCACGTGGCTGATCATGCACTGATCACGTGACTGATCATGCACTGATCACGTGTCTGATCATGCACTGATCACGTGGCTATCATGCACTGCTCACGTGGCTGATCATGCCATGATCACGCAGCTACCATGTACTGGTCACATGACTGATCATGCACTGATCACGTGACTGATCATGCAGTGATCACGTGGCTATCATGCACTACTCACGTGGCTGATCATGCAATGATCATGTAGCTACCATGTACAGGTCACGTGAATGATCATACACCCATCAGGTGACTGATCATGCACTGATCACGTGGCTATCATGCACTGATCACGAGACTGATCATGCACTGTTCACGTCTATATCATGCACTGATCACATGACTGCCCATGCACTGATCACGTGGATGATCATACACTAATCTTGTGACAGATCATGCACTGATCACGTGGCTGATCATGCACTGATACCGTGACTGAGCATGGACTGATCACATGACTATCATGTAGTGATCACGTGACTTAATGGCGCTGATCATGTGACTGATCATGCGCTGATCATGTTTGCTATCATACACTGATCATGTGCCTCTGGAGGCAATAAACAAAGAGCTGAGTAGGCACGAATCAAACAGTCAGCAGGCAATAATCATGGAACTCAGGTGTGAGGAATCATGCTGCTCAGCTGGCAATAATCAAGCAGCTGAGCAGGCAGGAATTACGCAGCACAGCTGGCAATTGTCAAGCAGATGACAGGCAGGAATCGTGCAGCTCAGCTGGCAATTGTCAAGCAGATGAGCAGACAGTAATCACGCAGCTCAGCAGGCCCAGATCACGTGACTGAGCATGCACTGTTCACGTGGCTGATCATACACTGATCACGTGATGATCATGCACTGATCACTTGGATATCATGCACTGATCACGTGGCTGATCATACACTGTTCACGTGTCTGACCATGCACTGATCACGTGGCTGATCATACACTGCTCACGTAACTGATCATGCACTGATCACGTGGCTGAACATGCACTGTTCACGTGGCTGATCACACACCTGTCACGTGACATATCATGCACTGATCACGTGGCACTCATGCACTGATCACGTGGCTGATCATACTCTGCTCACGTAACTCATGCACACATCACGTGGCTATCATGCACTGCTCACGTGGCTCGTCATGGAATGATCACGTAGCAACCATATACTGGTCACGTGACTGATCATGCAAAGATCACGTAAATGATCATGCACTGTTCACGTGACTGATCATGTACTGATCACGTGACTGATCATGCACTGATCACGTGGCTATCATGCTCTGCTCACGTGGCTGATCATGCAACGATCACGTAGCAACCATGTACTGGTCACGTGACTGATCATGCACTGATCACGTAATTGATCCTGCACTGATCACGTGGCTCATCATGCACTGATCACGTGGCTGATCACACATGTATCACGTGACTGATCATGCACTGATCACGTGGCTCTCATGCACTGATCACGTGGCTGTCATGCACTGATCACGTGGATATCATGCACTGATCACGTGGCTGATCACACACGTATCACATGACTGATCATGCACTGATCACGTGGCTATCATGCACTGATCACGTGGCTATCATGCACTGATCACGTGGCTGATCAGGCAATGATCACGTAGCTACCATGTACTGGTCACGTGACTGATCATGCACTGATCACGTAATTGATCATGCACTGATCACGTGGCTGATCATGCACTGATCACGTGGCTGATCATACACTGATCACATAACTGATCATGCACTGATCACGTGACTGATCATGCACTGATCACGTGGCTATCATGCACTGATCACTTGGCTGGACATACACTGATCACGTGCCTGGTCATGCACTGATCACGTGGCTGATCATGCACTGATCACGTGACTGATCATGCACTGATCTCGTGTCTGATCATGCACTGATCACGTGGCTATCATGCACTGCTCACGTGGCTGATCATGCCATGATCACGCAGCTACCATGTACTGGTCACATGACTGATCATGCACTGATCACGTGACTGATCATGCAGTGATCACGTGGCTATCATGCACTACTCACGTGGCTGATCATGCAATGATCATGTAGCTACCATGTACAGGTCACGTGAATGATCATACACCCATCAGGTGACTGATCATGCACTGATCACGTGGCTATCATGCACTGATCACGAGACTGATCATGCACTGATCACGTCTATATCATGCACTGATCACATGACTGCCCATGCACTGATCACGTGGATGATCATACACTAATCTTGTGACAGATCATGCACTGATCACGTGGCTGATCATGCACTGATACCGTGACTGAGCATGGACTGATCACATGACTATCATGTAGTGATCACGTGACTTAATGGCGCTGATCATGTGACTGATCATGCGCTGATCATGTTTGCTATCATACACTGATCATGTGCCTCTGGAGGCAATAAACAAAGAGCTGAGTAGGCACGAATCAAACAGTCAGCAGGCAATAATCATGGAACTCAGGTGTGAGGAATCATGCTGCTCAGCTGGCAATAATCAAGCAGCTGAGCAGGCAGGAATTACGCAGCACAGCTGGCAATTGTCAAGCAGATGACAGGCAGGAATCGTGCAGCTCAGCTGGCAATTGTCAAGCAGATGAGCAGACAGTAATCACGCAGCTCAGCAGGCCCAGATCACGTGACTGAGCATGCACTGTTCACGTGGCTGATCATACACTGATCACGTGATGATCATGCACTGATCACTTGGATATCATGCACTGATCACGTGGCTGATCATACACTGTTCACGTGTCTGACCATGCACTGATCACGTGGCTGATCATACACTGCTCACGTAACTGATCATGCACTGATCACGTGGCTATCATGCACTGATCACGTGGCTGAACATGCACTGTTCACGTGGCTGATCACACACCTGTCACGTGACATATCATGCACTGATCACGTGGCACTCATGCACTGATCACGTGGCTGATCATACTCTGCTCACGTAACTCATGCACACATCACGTGGCTATCATGCACTGCTCACGTGGCTCGTCATGGAATGATCACGTAGCAACCATATACTGGTCACGTGACTGATCATGCAAAGATCACGTAAATGATCATGCACTGTTCACGTGACTGATCATGTACTGATCACGTGACTGATCATGCACTGATCACGTGGCTATCATGCTCTGCTCACGTGGCTGATCATGCAACGATCACGTAGCAACCATGTACTGGTCACGTGACTGATCATGCACTGATCACGTAATTGATCCTGCACTGATCACGTGGCTCATCATGCACTGATCACGTGGCTGATCAAACAAGTATCACGTGACTGATCATGCACTGATCACGTGGCTCTCATGCACTGATCACGTGGCTGTCATGCACTGATCACGTGGATATCATGCACTGATCACGTGGCTGATCACACACGTATCACATGACTGATCATGCACTGATCACGTGGCTATCATGCACTGATCACGTGGCTATCATGCACTGATCACGTGGCTGATCATGCAATGATCACGTAGCTACCATGTACTGGTCACGTGACTGATCATGCACTGATCACGTAATTGATCATGCACTGATCATGTGGCTGATCATGCACTGATCACGTGGCTGATCATGCACTGATCACATGACTGATCATGCACTGATCACGTGACTGATCATGCACTGATCACGTGGCTATCATGCACTGATCACGTGGCTGATCATTCACTTATCATGTGACTGATCATGCACTGATCACGTGGCTGATCATGCACTGATACCGTGACTGAGCATGGACTGATCACATGACTATCATGTAGTGATCACGTGACTTAATGGCGCTGATCATGTGACTGATCATGCGCTGATCATGTTTGCTATCATACACTGATCATGTGCCTCTGGAGGCAATAAACAAAGAGCTGAGTAGGTACGAATCAAACAGTCAGCAGGCAATAATCATGGAACTCAGGTGTGAGGAATCATGCTGCTCAGCTGGCAATAATCAAGCAGCTGAGCAGGCAGGAATTACGCAGCACAGCTGGCAATTGTCAAGCAGATGACAGGCAGGAATCGTGCAGCTCAGCTGGCAATTGTCAAGCAGATGAGCAGACAGTAATCACGCAGCTCAGCAGGCCCAGATCACGTGACTGAGCATGCACTGTTCACGTGGCTGATCATACACTGATCACGTGATGATCATGCACTGATCACTTGGATATCATGCACTGATCACGTGGCTGATCATACACTGTTCACGTGTCTGACCATGCACTGATCACGTGGCTGATCATACACTGCTCACGTAACTGATCATGCACTGATCACGTGGCTATCATGCACTGATCACGTGGCTGAACATGCACTGTTCACGTGGCTGATCACACACCTGTCACGTGACATATCATGCACTGATCACGTGGCACTCATGCACTGATCACGTGGCTGATCATACTCTGCTCACGTAACTCATGCACACATCACGTGGCTATCATGCACTGCTCACGTGGCTCGTCATGGAATGATCACGTAGCTACCATATACTGGTCACGTGACTGATCATGCAAAGATCACGTAAATGATCATGCACTGTTCACGTGACTGATCATGTACTGATCACGTGACTGATCATGCACTGATCACGTGGCTATCATGCTCTGCTCACGTGGCTGATCATGCAACGATCACGTAGCAACCATGTACTGGTCACGTGACTGATCATGCACTGATCACGTAATTGATCCTGCACTGATCACGTGGCTCATCATGCACTGATCACGTGGCTGATCACACATGTATCACGTGACTGATCATGCACTGATCCGTGGCTCTCATGCACTGATCACGTGGCTGTCATGCACTGATCACGTGGATATCATGCACTGATCACGTGGCTGATCACACACGTATCACATGACTGATCATGCACTGATCACGTGGCTATCATGCACTGATCACGTGGCTATCATGCACTGATCACGTGGCTGATCATGCACTGATCACGTAGCTATCATGCACTGATCACGTGACTGATCATGCACTGATCACGTAATTGATCATGCACTGATCACGTGGCTGATCATGCACTGATCACGTGGCTGATCATGCACTGATCACGTGACTGATCATGCACTGATCACGTGACTGATCATGCACTGATCACGTGGCTATCATGCACTGATCACGTGGCTGATCATGCATGATCACGCAGCTACCATGTACTGGTCACATGACTGATCATGCACTGATCACGTGACTGATCATGCACTGATCACGTGGCTATCATGCACTACTCACGTGGCTGATCATGCAATGATCATGTAGCTACCATGTACAGGTCACGTGAATGATCATACACCCATCAGGTGACTGATCATGCACTGATCACGTGGCTATCATGCACTGATCACGAGACTGATCATGCACTGATCACGTCTATATCATGCACTGATCACATGACTGCCCATGCACTGATCACGTGGATGATCATACACTAATCTTGTGACAGATCATGCACTGATCACGTGGCTGATCATGCACTGATACCGTGACTGAGCATGGACTGATCACATGACTATCATGTAGTGATCACGTGACTTAATGGCGCTGATCATGTGACTGATCATGCGCTGATCATGTTTGCTATCATACACTGATCATGTGCCTCTGGAGGCAATAAACAAAGAGCTGAGTAGGCACGAATCAAACAGTCAGCAGGCAATAATCATGGAACTCAGGTGTGAGGAATCATGCTGCTCAGCTGGCAATAATCAAGCAGCTGAGCAGGCAGGAATTACGCAGCACAGCTGGCAATTGTCAAGCAGATGACAGGCAGGAATCGTGCAGCTCAGCTGGCAATTGTCAAGCAGATGAGCAGACAGTAATCACGCAGCTCAGCAGGCCCAGATCACGTGACTGAGCATGCACTGTTCACGTGGCTGATCATACACTGATCACGTGATGATCATGCACTGATCACTTGGATATCATGCACTGATCACGTGGCTGATCATACACTGTTCACGTGTCTGACCATGCACTGATCACGTGGCTGATCATACACTGCTCACGTAACTGATCATGCACTGATCACGTGGCTATCATGCACTGATCACGTGGCTGAACATGCACTGTTCACGTGGCTGATCACACACCTGTCACGTGACATATCATGCACTGATCACGTGGCACTCATGCACTGATCACGTGGCTGATCATACTCTGCTCACGTAACTCATGCACACATCACGTGGCTATCATGCACTGCTCACGTGGCTCGTCATGGAATGATCACGTAGCAACCATATACTGGTCACGTGACTGATCATGCAAAGATCACGTAAATGATCATGCACTGTTCACGTGACTGATCATGTACTGATCACGTGACTGATCATGCACTGATCACGTGGCTATCATGCACTGCTCACGTGGCTGATCATGCAATGATCACGTAGCAACCATGTACTGGTCACGTGACTGATCATGCACTGATCACGTAATTGATCATGCACTGATCACGTGGCTCATCATGCACTGATCACGTGGCTGATCACACATGTATCACGTGACTGATCATGCACTGATCACGTGGCTCTCATGCACTGATCACGTGGCTGTCATGCACTGATCACGTGGCTATCATGCACTGATCACGTGGCTATCATGCACTGATCACGTGGCTGATCATGCACTGATCACGTGGCTATCATGCACTGATCACGTGACTGATCATGCACTGATCACGTGGCTGATCATGCACTGATCACGTGACTGATCATGCACTGATCACGTGACTGATCATGCACTGATCACGTGGCTATCATGCACTGATCACGTGGCTGATCATGCACTGATCACGTAGCTACCATGTACTGATCACGTGACTGATCATGCACTGATCACGTGTTGATCATGCACTGATCACGTGGCTGATCATGCACTGATCACGTGGCTGATCACACACTATCACGTGACTGATCATGCACTGATCACGTGGCTGATCATGCACTGATCACGTGGCTGATCATGCACTGATCACGTGGCTATCATGCACTGATCACGTGGCTGATCATGCACTGATCACGTAGCTACCATGTACTGGTCACGTGACTGATCATGCACTGATCACGTAATTGATCATGCACTGATCATGTGGCTGATCATGCACTGATCACGTGGCTGATCATGCACTGATCACGTGACTGATCATGCACTGATCACGTGACTGATCATGCACTGATCACGTGGCTATCATGCACTGATCACGTGGCTGACATACACTGATCACGTGCCTGATCATGCACTGATCACGTGGCTGATCATGCACTGATCACGTGACTGATCATGCACTGATCACGTGTCTGATCATGCACTGATCACGTGGCTATCATGCACTGCTCACGTGGCTGATCATGCCATGATCACGCAGCTACCATGTACTGGTCACATGACTGATCATGCACTGATCACGTGACTGATCATGCAGTGATCACGTGGCTATCATGCACTACTCACGTGGCTGATCATGCAATGATCATGTAGCTACCATGTACAGGTCACGTGAATGATCATACACCCATCAGGTGACTGATCATGCACTGATCACGTGGCTATCATGCACTGATCACGAGACTGATCATGCACTGATCACGTCTATATCATGCACTGATCACATGACTGCCCATGCACTGATCACGTGGATGATCATACACTAATCTTGTGACAGATCATGCACTGATCACGTGGCTGATCATGCACTGATACCGTGACTGAGCATGGACTGATCACATGACTATCATGTAGTGATCACGTGACTTAATGGCGCTGATCATGTGACTGATCATGCGCTGATCATGTTTGCTATCATACACTGATCATGTGCCTCTGGAGGCAATAAACAAAGAGCTGAGTAGGCACGAATCAAACAGTCAGCAGGCAATAATCATGGAACTCAGGTGTGAGGAATCATGCTGCTCAGCTGGCAATAATCAAGCAGCTGAGCAGGCAGGAATTACGCAGCACAGCTGGCAATTGTCAAGCAGATGACAGGCAGGAATCGTGCAGCTCAGCTGGCAATTGTCAAGCAGATGAGCAGACAGTAATCACGCAGCTCAGCAGGCCCAGATCACGTGACTGAGCATGCACTGTTCACGTGGCTGATCATACACTGATCACGTGATGATCATGCACTGATCACTTGGATATCATGCACTGATCACGTGGCTGATCATACACTGTTCACGTGTCTGACCATGCACTGATCACGTGGCTGATCATACACTGCTCACGTAACTGATCATGCACTGATCACGTGGCTATCATGCACTGATCACGTGGCTGAACATGCACTGTTCACGTGGCTGATCACACACCTGTCACGTGACATATCATGCACTGATCACGTGGCACTCATGCACTGATCACGTGGCTGATCATACTCTGCTCACGTAACTCATGCACACATCACGTGGCTATCATGCACTGCTCACGTGGCTCGTCATGGAATGATCACGTAGCTACCATATACTGGTCACGTGACTGATCATGCAAAGATCACGTAAATGATCATGCACTGTTCACGTGACTGATCATGTACTGATCACGTGACTGATCATGCACTGATCACGTGGCTATCATGCTCTGCTCACGTGGCTGATCATGCAACGATCACGTAGCAACCATGTACTGGTCACGTGACTGATCATGCACTGATCACGTAATTGATCCTGCACTGATCACGTGGCTCATCATGCACTGATCACGTGGCTGATCACACATGTATCACGTGACTGATCATGCACTGATCACGTGGCTCTCATGCACTGATCACGTGGCTGTCATGCACTGATCACGTGGATATCATGCACTGATCACGTGGCTGATCACACACGTATCACATGACTGATCATGCACTGATCACGTGGCTATCATGCACTGATCACGTGGCTATCATGCACTGATCACGTGGCTGATCATGCAATGATCACGTAGCTACCATGTACTGGTCACGTGACTGATCATGCACTGATCACGTAATTGATCATGCACTGATCACGTGGCTGATCATGCACTGATCACGTGGCTGATCATGCACTGATCACGTAACTGATCATGCACTGATCACGTGACTGATCATGCACTGATCACGTGGCTATCATGCACTGATCACGTGGCTGATCATGCACTGATCACGTGCCTGATCATGCACTGATCACGTGGCTGATCATGCACTGATCACGTGACTGATCATGCACTGATCACGTGTCTGATCATGCACTGATCACGTGGCTATCATGCACTGATCACGTGGCTGATCATGCATCACGCAGCTACCATGTACTGATCACATGACTGATCATGCACTGATCACGTGACTGATCATGCACTGATCACGTGGCTATCATGCACTACACGTGGCTGATCATGCAATGATCATGTAGCTACCATGTACTGATCACGTGAATGATCATGCACTGATCAGGTGACTGATCATGCACTGATCACGTGGCTATCATGCACTGATCACGTGGCTGATCATGCACTGATCACGTGGCTATCATGCACTGATCACGTGACTGATCATGCACTGATCACGTGATTGATCATGCACTGATCACGTGGCTGATCATGCACTGATCACGTGGCTGATCATGCACTGATCACGTGGCTGATCATGCACTGATCACGTGGCTATCATGCACTGATCACGTGACTGATCATGCACTGATCACGTGACTGATCATGCACTGATCACGTGGCTATCATGCACTGATCACGTGGCTGATCATGCACTGATCACGTAGCTACCATGCACTGATCACGTGACTGATCATGCACTGATCACGTGACTGATCATGCACTGATCACGTGGCTATCATGCACTGATCACGTGGCTGATCATGCAATGATCACGTAGCTACCATGTACTGGTCACGTGACTGATCATGCACTGATCACGTAATTGATCATGCACTGATCACGTGGCTGATCATGCACTGATCACGTGGCTGATCATGCACTGATCACGTAACTGATCATGCACTGATCACGTGACTGATCATGCACTGATCACGTGGCTATCATGCACTGATCACGTGGCTGATCATACACTGATCACGTGCCTGATCATGCACTGATCACGTGGCTGATCATGCACTGATCACGTGACTGATCATGCACTGATCACGTGTCTGATCATGCACTGATCACGTGGCTATCATGCACTGCTCACGTGGCTGATCATGCATGATCACGCAGCTACCATGTACTGGTCACATGACTGATCATGCACTGATCACGTGACTGATCATGCAGTGATCACGTGGCTATCATGCACTACTCACGTGGCTGATCATGCAATGATCATGTAGCTACCATGTACAGGTCACGTGAATGATCATACACCCATCAGGTGACTGATCATGCACTGATCACGTGGCTATCATGCACTGATCACGAGACTGATCATGCACTGATCACGTCTATATCATGCACTGATCACATGACTGCCCATGCACTGATCACGTGGATGATCATACACTAATCTTGTGACAGATCATGCACTGATCACGTGGCTGATCATGCACTGATACCGTGACTGAGCATGGACTGATCACATGACTATCATGTAGTGATCACGTGACTTAATGGCGCTGATCATGTGACTGATCATGCGCTGATCATGTTTGCTATCATACACTGATCATGTGCCTCTGGAGGCAATAAACAAAGAGCTGAGTAGGCACGAATCAAACAGTCAGCAGGCAATAATCATGGAACTCAGGTGTGAGGAATCATGCTGCTCAGCTGGCAATAATCAAGCAGCTGAGCAGGCAGGAATTACGCAGCACAGCTGGCAATTGTCAAGCAGATGACAGGCAGGAATCGTGCAGCTCAGCTGGCAATTGTCAAGCAGATGAGCAGACAGTAATCACGCAGCTCAGCAGGCCCAGATCACGTGACTGAGCATGCACTGTTCACGTGGCTGATCATACACTGATCACGTGATGATCATGCACTGATCACTTGGATATCATGCACTGATCACGTGGCTGATCATACACTGTTCACGTGTCTGACCATGCACTGATCACGTGGCTGATCATACACTGCTCACGTAACTGATCATGCACTGATCACGTGGCTATCATGCACTGATCACGTGGCTGAACATGCACTGTTCACGTGGCTGATCACACACCTGTCACGTGACATATCATGCACTGATCACGTGGCACTCATGCACTGATCACGTGGCTGATCATACTCTGCTCACGTAACTCATGCACACATCACGTGGCTATCATGCACTGCTCACGTGGCTCGTCATGGAATGATCACGTAGCAACCATATACTGGTCACGTGACTGATCATGCAAAGATCACGTAAATGATCATGCACTGTTCACGTGACTGATCATGTACTGATCACGTGACTGATCATGCACTGATCACGTGGCTATCATGCTCTGCTCACGTGGCTGATCATGCAACGATCACGTAGCAACCATGTACTGGTCACGTGACTGATCATGCACTGATCACGTAATTGATCCTGCACTGATCACGTGGCTCATCATGCACTGATCACGTGGCTGATCACACATGTATCACGTGACTGATCATGCACTGATCACGTGGCTCTCATGCACTGATCACGTGGCTGTCATGCACTGATCACGTGGATATCATGCACTGATCACGTGGCTGATCACACACGTATCACATGACTGATCATGCACTGATCACGTGGCTATCATGCACTGATCACGTGGCTATCATGCACTGATCACGTGGCTGATCATGCAATGATCACGTAGCTACCATGTACTGGTCACGTGACTGATCATGCACTGATCACGTAATTGATCATGCACTGATCATGTGGCTGATCATGCACTGATCACGTGGCTGATCATACACTGATCACGTAACTGATCATGCACTGATCACGTGACTGATCATGCACTGATCACGTGGCTATCATGCACTGATCACGTGGCTGATCATGCACTGATCACGTGCCTGATCATGCACTGATCACGTGGCTGATCATGCACTGATCACGTGACTGATCATGCACTGATCACGTGGCTGATCATGCACTGATCACGTGGCTATCATGCACTGATCACGTGGCTGATCATGCATGATCACGCAGCTACCATGTACTGATCACATGACTGATCATGCACTGATCACGTGACTGATCATGCACTGATCACGTGGCTATCATGCACTACTCACGTGGCTGATCATGCAATGATCATGTAGCTACCATGTACAGGTCACGTGAATGATCATGCACTGATCACGTGACTGATCATGCACTGATCACGTGGCTATCATGCACTGATCACGTGGCTGATCATGCACTGATCACGTAGCTATCATGCACTGATCACGTGACTGATCATGCACTGATCACGTGACTGATCATGCACTGATCACGTGGCTGATCATGCACTGATCACGTGGCTGATCATGCACTGATCACGTGGCTGATCATGCACTGATCACGTGGCTATCATGCACTGATCACGTGACTGATCATGCACTGATCACGTGACTGATCATGCACTGATCACGTGGCTATCATGCACTGATCACGTGGCTGATCATGCACTGATCATGTGGCTATCATGCACTGATCACGTGACTGATCATGCACTGATCACGTGACTGATCATGCACTGATCACGTGGCTATCATGCACTGATCACGTGGCTGATCATGCAATGATCACGTGCTACCATGTACTGGTCACGTGACTGATCATGCACTGATCACGTAATTGATCATGCACTGATCACGTGGCTGATCATGCACTGATCACGTGGCTGATCATGCACTGATCACGACTGATCATGCACTGATCACGTGACTGATCATGCACTGATCACGTGGCTATCATGCACTGATCACGTGGCTGACATACACTGATCACGTGCCTGATCATGCACTGATCACGTGGCTGATCATGCACTGATCACGTGACTGATCATGCACTGATCACGTGTCTGATCATGCACTGATCACGTGGCTATCATGCACTGCTCACGTGGCTGATCATGCATGATCACGCAGCTACCATGTACTGGTCACATGACTGATCATGCACTGATCACGTGACTGATCATGCAGTGATCACGTGGCTATCATGCACTACTCACGTGGCTGATCATGCAATGATCATGTAGCTACCATGTACAGGTCACGTGAATGATCATACACCCATCAGGTGACTGATCATGCACTGATCACGTGGCTATCATGCACTGATCACGAGACTGATCATGCACTGATCACGTCTATATCATGCACTGATCACATGACTGCCCATGCACTGATCACGTGGATGATCATACACTAATCATGTGACAGATCATGCACTGATCACGTGGCTGATCATGCACTGATACCGTGACTGAGCATGGACTGATCACATGACTATCATGTAGTGATCACGTGACTTAATGGCGCTGATCATGTGACTGATCATGCGCTGATCATGTTTGCTATCATACACTGATCATGTGCCTCTGGAGGCAATAAACAAAGAGCTGAGTAGGCACGAATCAAACAGTCAGCAGGCAATAATCATGGAACTCAGGTGTGAGGAATCATGCTGCTCAGCTGGCAATAATCAAGCAGCTGAGCAGGCAGGAATTACGCAGCACAGCTGGCAATTGTCAAGCAGATGACAGGCAGGAATCGTGCAGCTCAGCTGGCAATTGTCAAGCAGATGAGCAGACAGTAATCACGCAGCTCAGCAGGCCCAGATCACGTGACTGAGCATGCACTGTTCACGTGGCTGATCATACACTGATCACGTGATGATCATGCACTGATCACTTGGATATCATGCACTGATCACGTGGCTGATCATACACTGTTCACGTGTCTGACCATGCACTGATCACGTGGCTGATCATACACTGCTCACGTAACTGATCATGCACTGATCACGTGGCTATCATGCACTGATCACGTGGCTGAACATGCACTGTTCACGTGGCTGATCACACACCTGTCACGTGACATATCATGCACTGATCACGTGGCACTCATGCACTGATCACGTGGCTGATCATACTCTGCTCACGTAACTCATGCACACATCACGTGGCTATCATGCACTGCTCACGTGGCTCGTCATGGAATGATCACGTAGCTACCATATACTGGTCACGTGACTGATCATGCACAGATCACGTAAATGATCATGCACTGTTCACGTGACTGATCATGTACTGATCACGTGACTGATCATGCACTGATCACGTGGCTATCATGCTCTGCTCACGTGGCTGATCATGCAACGATCACGTAGCAACCATGTACTGGTCACGTGACTGATCATGCACTGATCACGTAATTGATCATGCACTGATCACGTGGCTCATCATGCACTGATCACGTGGCTGATCACACATGTATCACGTGACTGATCATGCACTGATCACGTGGCTCATGCACTGATCACGTGGCTGTCATGCACTGATCACGTGGATATCATGCACTGATCACGTGGCTGATCACACACGTATCACATGACTGATCATGCACTGATCACGTGGCTATCATGCACTGATCACGTGGCTATCATGCACTGATCACGTGGCTGATCATGCAATGATCACGTAGCTACCATGCACTGTCACGTGACTGATCATGCACTGATCACGTAACTGATCATGCACTGATCACGTGACTGATCATGCACTGATCACGTGACTGATCATGCACTGATCACGTGGCTATCATGCACTGATCACGTGGCTGATCATGCACTGATCACGTGGCAACCATGCACTGATCACGTGACTGATCATGCACTGATCACGTGATTGATCATGCACTGATCACGTGGCTGATCATGCACTGATCACGTGGCTGATCATGCACATGATCACGTGACTGATCATGCACTGATCACGTGGCTGATCATGCACTGATCACGTGGCTGATCATGCACTGATCACGTGGCTATCATGCACTGATCACGTGGCTGATCATGCAATGATCACGTAGCTACCATGTACTGGTCACGTGACTGATCATGCACTGATCACGTAATTGATCATGCACTGATCACGTGGCTGATCATGCACTGATCACGTGGCTGATCATGCACTGATCACGTGACTGATCATGCACTGATCACGTGACTGATCATGCACTGATCACGTGGCTATCATGCACTGATCACGTGGCTGACATACACTGATCACGTGCCTGATCATGCACTGATCACGTGGCTGATCATGCACTGATCACGTGACTGATCATGCACTGATCACGTGTCTGATCATGCACTGATCACGTGGCTATCATGCACTGCTCACGTGGCTGATCATGCCATGATCACGCAGCTACCATGTACTGGTCACATGACTGATCATGCACTGATCACGTGACTGATCATGCAGTGATCACGTGGCTATCATGCACTACTCACGTGGCTGATCATGCAATGATCATGTAGCTACCATGTACAGGTCACGTGAATGATCATACACCCATCAGGTGACTGATCATGCACTGATCACGTGGCTATCATGCACTGATCACGAGACTGATCATGCACTGATCACGTCTATATCATGCACTGATCACATGACTGCCCATGCACTGATCACGTGGATGATCATACACTAATCTTGTGACAGATCATGCACTGATCACGTGGCTGATCATGCACTGATACCGTGACTGAGCATGGACTGATCACATGACTATCATGTAGTGATCACGTGACTTAATGGCGCTGATCATGTGACTGATCATGCGCTGATCATGTTTGCTATCATACACTGATCATGTGCCTCTGGAGGCAATAAACAAAGAGCTGAGTAGGCACGAATCAAACAGTCAGCAGGCAATAATCATGGAACTCAGGTGTGAGGAATCATGCTGCTCAGCTGGCAATAATCAAGCAGCTGAGCAGGCAGGAATTACGCAGCACAGCTGGCAATTGTCAAGCAGATGACAGGCAGGAATCGTGCAGCTCAGCTGGCAATTGTCAAGCAGATGAGCAGACAGTAATCACGCAGCTCAGCAGGCCCAGATCACGTGACTGAGCATGCACTGTTCACGTGGCTGATCATACACTGATCACGTGATGATCATGCACTGATCACTTGGATATCATGCACTGATCACGTGGCTGATCATACACTGTTCACGTGTCTGACCATGCACTGATCACGTGGCTGATCATACACTGCTCACGTAACTGATCATGCACTGATCACGTGGCTATCATGCACTGATCACGTGGCTGAACATGCACTGTTCACGTGGCTGATCACACACCTGTCACGTGACATATCATGCACTGATCACGTGGCACTCATGCACTGATCACGTGGCTGATCATACTCTGCTCACGTAACTCATGCACACATCACGTGGCTATCATGCACTGCTCACGTGGCTCGTCATGGAATGATCACGTAGCAACCATATACTGGTCACGTGACTGATCATGCAAAGATCACGTAAATGATCATGCACTGTTCACGTGACTGATCATGTACTGATCACGTGACTGATCATGCACTGATCACGTGGCTATCATGCTCTGCTCACGTGGCTGATCATGCAACGATCACGTAGCAACCATGTACTGGTCACGTGACTGATCATGCACTGATCACGTAATTGATCCTGCACTGATCACGTGGCTCATCATGCACTGATCACGTGGCTGATCACACATGTATCACGTGACTGATCATGCACTGATCACGTGGCTCTCATGCACTGATCACGTGGCTGTCATGCACTGATCACGTGGATATCATGCACTGATCACGTGGCTGATCACACACGTATCACATGACTGATCATGCACTGATCACGTGGCTATCATGCACTGATCACGTGGCTATCATGCACTGATCACGTGGCTGATCATGCAATGATCACGTAGCTACCATGTACTGGTCACGTGACTGATCATGCACTGATCACGTAATTGATCATGCACTGATCACGTGGCTGATCATGCACTGATCACGTGGCTGATCATACACTGATCACATAACTGATCATGCACTGATCACGTGACTGATCATGCACTGATCACGTGGCTATCATGCACTGATCACTTGGCTGGACATACACTGATCACGTGCCTGGTCATGCACTGATCACGTGGCTGATCATGCACTGATCACGTGACTGATCATGCACTGATCTCGTGTCTGATCATGCACTGATCACGTGGCTATCATGCACTGCTCACGTGGCTGATCATGCCATGATCACGCAGCTACCATGTACTGGTCACATGACTGATCATGCACTGATCACGTGACTGATCATGCAGTGATCACGTGGCTATCATGACTACTCACGTGGCTGATCATGCAATGATCATGTAGCTACCATGTACAGGTCACGTGAATGATCATACACCCATCAGGTGACTGATCATGCACTGATCACGTGGCTATCATGCACTGATCACGAGACTGATCATGCACTGTTCACGTCTATATCATGCACTGATCACATGACTGCCCATGCACTGATCACGTGGATGATCATACACTAATCTTGTGACAGATCATGCACTGATCACGTGGCTGATCATGCACTGATACCGTGACTGAGCATGGACTGATCACATGACTATCATGTAGTGATCACGTGACTTAATGGCGCTGATCATGTGACTGATCATGCGCTGATCATGTTTGCTATCATACACTGATCATGTGCCTCTGGAGGCAATAAACAAAGAGCTGAGTAGGCACGAATCAAACAGTCAGCAGGCAATAATCATGGAACTCAGCTGTGAGGAATCATGCTGCTCAGCTGGCAATAATCAAGCAGCTGAGCAGGCAGGAATTACGCAGCACAGCTGGCAATTGTCAAGCAGATGACAGGCAGGAATCGTGCAGCTCAGCTGGCAATTGTCAAGCAGATGAGCAGACAGTAATCACGCAGCTCAGCAGGCCCAGATCACGTGACTGAGCATGCACTGTTCACGTGGCTGATCATACACTGATCACGTGATGATCATGCACTGATCACTTGGATATCATGCACTGATCACGTGGCTGATCATACACTGTTCACGTGTCTGACCATGCACTGATCACGTGGCTGATCATACACTGCTCACGTAACTGATCATGCACTGATCACGTGGCTATCATGCACTGATCACGTGGCTGAACATGCACTGTTCACGTGGCTGATCACACACCTGTCACGTGACATATCATGCACTGATCACGTGGCACTCATGCACTGATCACGTGGCTGATCATACTCTGCTCACGTAACTCATGCACACATCACGTGGCTATCATGCACTGCTCACGTGGCTCGTCATGGAATGATCACGTAGCAACCATATACTGGTCACGTGACTGATCATGCAAAGATCACGTAAATGATCATGCACTGTTCACGTGACTGATCATGTACTGATCACGTGACTGATCATGCACTGATCACGTGGCTATCATGCTCTGCTCACGTGGCTGATCATGCAACGATCACGTAGCAACCATGTACTGGTCACGTGACTGATCATGCACTGATCACGTAATTGATCCTGCACTGATCACGTGGCTCATCATGCACTGATCACGTGGCTGATCACACATGTATCACGTGACTGATCATGCACTGATCACGTGGCTCTCATGCACTGATCACGTGGCTGTCATGCACTGATCACGTGGATATCATGCACTGATCACGTGGCTGATCACACACGTATCACATGACTGATCATGCACTGATCACGTGGCTATCATGCACTGATCACGTGGCTATCATGCACTGATCACGTGGCTGATCATGCAATGATCACGTAGCTACCATGTACTGGTCACGTGACTGATCATGCACTGATCACGTAATTGATCATGCACTGATCACGTGGCTGATCATGCACTGATCACGTGGCTGATCATGCACTGATCACGTAACTGATCATGCACTGATCACGTGACTGATCATGCACTGATCACGTGGCTATCATGCACTGATCACGTGGCTGATCATGCACTGATCACGTGCCTGATCATGCACTGATCACGTGGCTGATCATGCACTGATCACGTGACTGATCATGCACTGATCACGTGGCTGATCATGCACTGATCACGTGACTATCATGCACTGATCACGTGGCTGATCATGCATGATCACGCAGCTACCATGTACTGGTCACATGACTGATCATGCACTGATCACGTGACTGATCATGCACTGATCACGTGGCTATCATGCACTATCACGTGGCTGATCATGCACTGATCATGTAGCTACCATGTACAGATCACGTGAATGATCATACACTGATCAGGTGACTGATCATGCACTGATCACGTGGCTGATCATGCACTGATCACGTGACTGATCATGCACTGATCACGTGGCTGATCATGCACTGATCACGTGACTGATCATGCACTGATCACGTGGCTGATCATGCACTGATCACGTGGCTATCATGCACTGATCACGTGGCTGATCATGCATGATCACGCAGCTATCATGCACTGATCACGTGACTGATCATGCACTGATCACGTGACTGATCATGCACTGATCACGTGGCTATCATGCACTGATCACGTGGCTGATCATGCACTGATCATGTGCTACCATGCACTGATCACGTGACTGATCATACACTGATCACGTGACTGATCATGCACTGATCACGTGGCTATCATGCACTGATCACGTGGCTGATCATGCACTGTTCACGTGGCTGATCACACACTGTCACGTGACATATCATGCACTGATCACGTGGCACTCATGCACTGATCACGTGGCTGATCATACACTGCTCACGTAACTCATGCACACATCACGTGGCTATCATGCACTGCTCACGTGGCTGTCATGGAATGATCACGTAGCAACCATATACTGGTCACGTGACTGATCATGCACTGATCACGTAAATGATCATGCACTGTTCACGTGACTGATCATGCACTGATCACGTGACTGATCATGCACTGATCACGTGGCTATCATGCACTGCTCACGTGGCTGATCATGCACGATCACGTAGCAACCATGTACTGGTCACGTGACTGATCATGCACTGATCACGTAATTGATCATGCACTGATCACGTGGCTCATCATGCACTGATCACGTGGCTGATCACACATGATCACGTGACTGATCATGCACTGATCACGTGGCTCTCATGCACTGATCACGTGGCTGTCATGCACTGATCACGTGGCTATCATGCACTGATCACGTGGCTGATCATGCAATGATCACGTAGCTACCATGTACTGGTCACGTGACTGATCATGCACTGATCACGTAATTGATCATGCACTGATCACGTGGCTGATCATGCACTGATCACGTGGCTGATCATGCACTGATCACGTGACTGATCATGCACTGATCACGTGACTGATCATGCACTGATCACGTGGCTATCATGCACTGATCACTTGGCTGACATACACTGATCACGTGCCTGGTCATGCACTGATCACGTGGCTGATCATGCACTGATCACGTGACTGATCATGCACTGATCACGTGTCTGATCATGCACTGATCACGTGGCTATCATGCACTGCTCACGTGGCTGATCATGCCATGATCACGCAGCTACCATGTACTGGTCACATGACTGATCATGCACTGATCACGTGACTGATCATGCAGTGATCACGTGGCTATCATGACTACTCACGTGGCTGATCATGCAATGATCATGTAGCTACCATGTACAGGTCACGTGAATGATCATACACCCATCAGGTGACTGATCATGCACTGATCACGTGGCTATCATGCACTGATCACGAGACTGATCATGCACTGTTCACGTCTATATCATGCACTGATCACATGACTGCCCATGCACTGATCACGTGGATGATCATACACTAATCTTGTGACAGATCATGCACTGATCACGTGGCTGATCATGCACTGATACCGTGACTGAGCATGGACTGATCACATGACTATCATGTAGTGATCACGTGACTTAATGGCGCTGATCATGTGACTGATCATGCGCTGATCATGTTTGCTATCATACACTGATCATGTGCCTCTGGAGGCAATAAACAAAGAGCTGAGTAGGCACGAATCAAACAGTCAGCAGGCAATAATCATGGAACTCAGGTGTGAGGAATCATGCTGCTCAGCTGGCAATAATCAAGCAGCTGAGCAGGCAGGAATTACGCAGCACAGCTGGCAATTGTCAAGCAGATGACAGGCAGGAATCGTGCAGCTCAGCTGGCAATTGTCAAGCAGATGAGCAGACAGTAATCACGCAGCTCAGCAGGCCCAGATCACGTGACTGAGCATGCACTGTTCACGTGGCTGATCATACACTGATCACGTGATGATCATGCACTGATCACTTGGATATCATGCACTGATCACGTGGCTGATCATACACTGTTCACGTGTCTGACCATGCACTGATCACGTGGCTGATCATACACTGCTCACGTAACTGATCATGCACTGATCACGTGGCTATCATGCACTGATCACGTGGCTGAACATGCACTGTTCACGTGGCTGATCACACACCTGTCACGTGACATATCATGCACTGATCACGTGGCACTCATGCACTGATCACGTGGCTGATCATACTCTGCTCACGTAACTCATGCACACATCACGTGGCTATCATGCACTGCTCACGTGGCTCGTCATGGAATGATCACGTAGCAACCATATACTGGTAACGTGACTGATCATGCAAAGATCACGTAAATGATCATGCACTGTTCACGTGACTGATCATGTACTGATCACGTGACTGATCATGCACTGACACGTGGCTATCATGCTCTGCTCACGTGGCTGATCATGCAACGATCACGTAGCAACCATGTACTGGTCACGTGACTGATCATGCACTGATCACGTAATTGATCCTGCACTGATCACGTGGCTCATCATGCACTGATCACGTGGCTGATCACACATGTATCACGTGACTGATCATGCACTGATCCGTGGCTCTCATGCACTGATCACGTGGCTGTCATGCACTGATCACGTGGATATCATGCACTGATCACGTGGCTGATCACGTATCACATGACTGATCATGCACTGATCACGTGGCTATCATGCACTGATCACGTGGCTATCATGCACTGATCACGTGGCTGATCAGGCAATGATCACGTAGCTACCATGTACTGGTCACGTGACTGATCATGCACTGATCACGTAATTGATCATGCACTGATCATGTGGCTGATCATGCACTGATCACGTGGCTGATCATACACTGATCACATAACTGATCATGCACTGATCACGTGACTGATCATGCACTGATCACGTGGCTATCATGCACTGATCACTTGGCTGGACATACACTGATCACGTGCCTGGTCATGCACTGATCACGTGGCTGATCATGCACTGATCACGTGACTGATCATGCACTGATCTCGTGTCTGATCATGCACTGATCACGTGGCTATCATGCACTGCTCACGTGGCTGATCATGCCATGATCACGCAGCTACCATGTACTGGTCACATGACTGATCATGCACTGATCACGTGACTGATCATGCAGTGATCACGTGGCTATCATGAACTACTCACGTGGCTGATCATGCAATGATCATGTAGCTACCATGTACAGGTCACGTGAATGATCATACACCCATCAGGTGACTGATCATGCACTGATCACGTGGCTATCATGCACTGATCACGAGACTGATCATGCACTGTTCACGTCTATATCATGCACTGATCACATGACTGCCCGTGCACTGATCACGTGGATGATCATACACTAATCTTGTGACAGATCATGCACTGATCACGTGGCTGATCATGCACTGATACCGTGACTGAGCATGGACTGATCACATGACTATCATGTAGTGATCACGTGACTTAATGGCGCTGATCATGTGACTGATCATGCGCTGATCATGTTTGCTATCATACACTGATCATGTGCCTCTGGAGGCAATAAACAAAGAGCTGAGTAGGCACGAATCAAACAGTCAGCAGGCAATAATCATGGAACTCAGGTGTGAGGAATCATGCTGCTCAGCTGGCAATAATCAAGCAGCTGAGCAGGCAGGAATTACGCAGCACAGCTGGCAATTGTCAAGCAGATGACAGGCAGGAATCGTGCAGCTCAGCTGGCAATTGTCAAGCAGATGAGCAGACAGTAATCACGCAGCTCAGCAGGCCCAGATCACGTGACTGAGCATGCACTGTTCACGTGGCTGATCATACACTGATCACGTGATGATCATGCACTGATCACTTGGATATCATGCACTGATCACGTGGCTGATCATACACTGCTCACGTAACTGATCATGCACTGATCACGTGGCTATCATGCACTGATCACGTGGCTGAACATGCACTGTTCACGTGGCTGATCACACACCTGTCACGTGACATATCATGCACTGATCACGTGGCACTCATGCACTGATCACGTGGCTGATCATACTCTGCTCACGTAACTCATGCACACATCACGTGGCTATCATGCACTGCTCACGTGGCTGTCATGGAATGATCACGTAGCAACCATATACTGGTCACGTGACTGATCATGCACTGAGATCACGTAAATGATCATGCACTGTTCACGTGACTGATCATGTACTGATCACGTGACTGATCATGCACTGATCACGTGGCTATCATGCACTGCTCACGTGGCTGATCATGCAACGATCACGTAGCAACCATGTACTGGTCACGTGACTGATCATGCACTGATCACGTAATTGATCCTGCACTGATCACGTGGCTCATCATGCACTGATCACGTGGCTGATCACACATGTATCACGTGACTGATCATGCACTGATCACGTGGCTCTCATGCACTGATCACGTGGCTGTCATGCACTGATCACGTGGATATCATGCACTGATCACGTGGCTGATCACACACTATCACATGACTGATCATGCACTGATCACGTGGCTATCATGCACTGATCACGTGGCTGATCATGCACTGATCACGTGGCTATCATGCACTGATCACGTGACTGATCATGCACTGATCACGTGGCTGATCATGCACTGATCACGTGGCTGATCATGCACTGATCACGTGGCTATCATGCACTGATCATGGCTGATCATGCACTATCACATGACTGATCATGCACTGATCACGTGGCTATCATGCACTGATCACGTGGCTATCATGCACTGATCACGTGGCTGATCATGCACTGATCACGTGGCTATCATGCACTGATCACGTGACTGATCATGCACTGATCACGTGACTGATCATGCACTGATCACGTGGCTGATCATGCACTGATCACGTGGCTGATCATGCACTGATCACGTGACTGATCATGCACTGATCACGTGACTGATCATGCACTGATCACGTGGCTATCATGCACTGATCACGTGGCTGATCATGCACTGATCACGTGCCTGATCATGCACTGATCACGTGGCTGATCATGCACTGATCACGTGACTGATCATGCACTGATCACGTGGCTGATCATGCACTGATCACGTGGCTATCATGCACTGATCACGTGGCTGATCATGCATGATCACGCTACCATGCACTGATCACGTGACTGATCATGCACTGATCACGTGACTGATCATGCACTGATCACGTGGCTATCATGCACTGATCACGTGGCTGATCATGCACTGATCACGTAGCTACCATGCACTGATCACGTGACTGATCATGCACTGATCACGTGACTGATCATGCACTGATCACGTGGCTATCATGCACTGATCACGTGGCTGATCATGCACTGATCACGTGGCTACCATGCACTGATCACGTGACTGATCATGCACTGATCACGTAATTGATCATGCACTGATCACGTGGCTGATCATGCACTGATCACGTGGCTGATCATGCACTGATCACGTGACTGATCATGCACTGATCACGTGACTGATCATGCACTGATCACGTGGCTATCATGCACTGATCACGTGGCTCATGCACTGATCACGTGGCTGATCATGCACTGATCACGTGACTGATCATGCACTGATCACGTGTCTGATCATGCACTGATCACGTGGCTATCATGCACTGCTCACGTGGCTGATCATGCATGATCACGCAGCTACCATGTACTGGTCACATGACTGATCATGCACTGATCACGTGACTGATCATGCAGTGATCACGTGGCTATCATGCACTACTCACGTGGCTGATCATGCAATGATCATGTAGCTACCATGTACAGGTCACGTGAATGATCATACACCCATCAGGTGACTGATCATGCACTGATCACGTGGCTATCATGCACTGATCACGAGACTGATCATGCACTGATCACGTCTATATCATGCACTGATCACATGACTGCCCGTGCACTGATCACGTGGATGATCATACACTAATCATGTGACAGATCATGCACTGATCACGTGGCTGATCATGCACTGATACCGTGACTGAGCATGGACTGATCACATGACTATCATGTAGTGATCACGTGACTTAATGGCGCTGATCATGTGACTGATCATGCGCTGATCATGTTTGCTATCATACACTGATCATGTGCCTCTGGAGGCAATAAACAAAGAGCTGAGTAGGCACGAATCAAACAGTCAGCAGGCAATAATCATGGAACTCAGGTGTGAGGAATCATGCTGCTCAGCTGGCAATAATCAAGCAGCTGAGCAGGCAGGAATTACGCAGCACAGCTGGCAATTGTCAAGCAGATGACAGGCAGGAATCGTGCAGCTCAGCTGGCAATTGTCAAGCAGATGAGCAGACAGTAATCACGCAGCTCAGCAGGCCCAGATCACGTGACTGAGCATGCACTGTTCACGTGGCTGATCATACACTGATCACGTGATGATCATGCACTGATCACGGATATCATGCACTGATCACGTGGCTGATCATACACTGCTCACGTAACTGATCATGCACTGATCACGTGGCTATCATGCACTGATCACGTGGCTGATCATGCACTGATCACGTGGCTGATCACACACTGTCACGTGACATATCATGCACTGATCACGTGGCACTCATGCACTGATCACGTGGCTGATCATACTCTGCTCACGTAACTCATGCACACATCACGTGGCTATCATGCACTGCTCACGTGGCTGTCATGGAATGATCACGTAGCTACCATATACTGGTCACGTGACTGATCATGCACTGATCACGTAAATGATCATGCACTGATCACGTGACTGATCATGTGATCACGTGACTGATCATGCACTGATCACGTGGCTGATCATGCACTGATCACGTGGCTGATCATGCACTGATCACGTGGCTGATCACATGTGATCACGTGACTGATCATGCACTGATCACGTGGCTATCATGCACTGATCACGTGGCTGATCATGCACTGATCACGTGGCTATCATGCACTGATCACGTGGCTGATCACACACGTATCACGTGACTGATCATGCACTGATCACGTGGCTATCATGCACTGATCACGTGGCTATCATGCACTGATCACGTGGCTGATCATGCACTGATCACGTAGCTATCATGCACTGATCACGTGACTGATCATGCACTGATCACGTGATTGATCATGCACTGATCACGTGGCTGATCATGCACTGATCACGTGGCTGATCATGCACTGATCACGTGACTGATCATGCACTGATCACGTGACTGATCATGCACTGATCACGTGGCTATCATGCACTGATCACGTGGCTGATCATGCACTGATCACGTGGCTATCATGCACTGATCACGTGACTGATCATGCACTGATCACGTGACTGATCATGCACTGATCACGTGGCACTCATGCACTGATCACGTGGCTGATCATACACTGATCACGTAACTCATGCACTGATCACGTGGCTATCATGCACTGATCACGTGGCTGTCATGCAATGATCACGTAGCAATCATATACTGGTCACGTGACTGATCATGCACTGATCACGTAAATGATCATGCACTGATCACGTGACTGATCATGCACTGATCACGTGACTGATCATGCACTGATCACGTGGCTATCATGCACTGATCACGTGGCTGATCATGCACGATCACGTAGCAACCATGCACTGGTCACGTGACTGATCATGCACTGATCACGTAATTGATCATGCACTGATCACGTGGCTCATCATGCACTGATCACGTGGCTGATCACACATGATCACGTGACTGATCATGCACTGATCACGTGGCTCTCATGCACTGATCACGTGGCTGTCATGCACTGATCACGTGGATATCATGCACTGATCACGTGGCTGATCACACACTATCACGTGACTGATCATGCACTGATCACGTGGCTATCATGCACTGATCACGTGGCTATCATGCACTGATCACGTGGCTGATCATGCACTGATCACGTGGCTATCATGCACTGATCACGTGGCTGATCATGCACTGATCACGTGGCTGATCATGCACTGATCACGTGACTGATCATGCACTGATCACGTGACTGATCATGCACTGATCACGTGGCTATCATGCACTGATCACGTGGCTGATCATGCACTGATCACGTGACTGATCATGCACTGATCACGTGGCTGATCATGCACTGATCACGTGACTGATCATGCACTGATCACGTGTCTGATCATGCACTGATCACGTGGCTATCATGCACTGCTCACGTGGCTGATCATGCCATGATCACGCAGCTACCATGTACTGGTCACATGACTGATCATGCACTGATCACGTGACTGATCATGCAGTGATCACGTGGCTATCATGCACTACTCACGTGGCTGATCATGCAATGATCATGTAGCTACCATGTACAGGTCACGTGAATGATCATACACCCATCAGGTGACTGATCATGCACTGATCACGTGGCTATCATGCACTGATCACGAGACTGATCATGCACTGATCACGTCTATATCATGCACTGATCACATGACTGCCCATGCACTGATCACGTGGATGATCATACACTAATCTTGTGACAGATCATGCACTGATCACGTGGCTGATCATGCACTGATACCGTGACTGAGCATGGACTGATCACATGACTATCATGTAGTGATCACGTGACTTAATGGCGCTGATCATGTGACTGATCATGCGCTGATCATGTTTGCTATCATACACTGATCATGTGCCTCTGGAGGCAATAAACAAAGAGCTGAGTAGGCACGAATCAAACAGTCAGCAGGCAATAATCATGGAACTCAGGTGTGAGGAATCATGCTGCTCAGCTGGCAATAATCAAGCAGCTGAGCAGGCAGGAATTACGCAGCACAGCTGGCAATTGTCAAGCAGATGACAGGCAGGAATCGTGCAGCTCAGCTGGCAATTGTCAAGCAGATGAGCAGACAGTAATCACGCAGCTCAGCAGGCCCAGATCACGTGACTGAGCATGCACTGTTCACGTGGCTGATCATACACTGATCACGTGATGATCATGCACTGATCACTTGGATATCATGCACTGATCACGTGGCTGATCATACACTGTTCACGTGTCTGACCATGCACTGATCACGTGGCTGATCATACACTGCTCACGTAACTGATCATGCACTGATCACGTGGCTCATGCACTGATCACGTGGCTGATCATACACTGCTCACGTAACTCATGCACACATCACGTGGCTATCATGCACTGCTCACGTGGCTGTCATGGAATGATCACGTAGCAACCATATACTGGTCACGTGACTGATCATGCACTGATCACGTAAATGATCATGCACTGTTCACGTGACTGATCATGCACTGATCACGTGACTGATCATGCACTGATCACGTGGCTATCATGCACTGCTCACGTGGCTGATCATGCACGATCACGTAGCAACCATGTACTGGTCACGTGACTGATCATGCACTGATCACGTAATTGATCATGCACTGATCACGTGGCTCATCATGCACTGATCACGTGGCTGATCACACATGTATCACGTGACTGATCATGCACTGATCACGTGGCTCTCATGCACTGATCACGTGGCTGTCATGCACTGATCACGTGGATATCATGCACTGATCACGTGGCTGATCACACACGTATCACATGACTGATCATGCACTGATCACGTGGCTATCATGCACTGATCACGTGGCTATCATGCACTGATCACGTGGCTGATCATGCAATGATCACGTGGCTACCATGTACTGGTCACGTGACTGATCATGCACTGATCACGTAATTGATCATGCACTGATCACGTGGCTGATCATGCACTGATCACGTGGCTGATCATGCACTGATCACGTAACTGATCATGCACTGATCACGTGACTGATCATGCACTGATCACGTGGCTATCATGCACTGATCACTTGGCTGACATACACTGATCACGTGCCTGGTCATGCACTGATCACGTGGCTGATCATGCACTGATCACGTGACTGATCATGCACTGATCACGTGTCTGATCATGCACTGATCACGTGGCTATCATGCACTGCTCACGTGGCTGATCATGCCATGATCACGCAGCTACCATGTACTGGTCACATGACTGATCATGCACTGATCACGTGACTGATCATGCAGTGATCACGTGGCTATCATGCACTACTCACGTGGCTGATCATGCAATGATCATGTAGCTACCATGTACAGGTCACGTGAATGATCATACACCCATCAGGTGACTGATCATGCACTGATCACGTGGCTATCATGCACTGATCACGAGACTGATCATGCACTGATCACGTCTATATCATGCACTGATCACATGACTGCCCATGCACTGATCACGTGGATGATCATACACTAATCTTGTGACAGATCATGCACTGATCACGTGGCTGATCATGCACTGATACCGTGACTGAGCATGGACTGATCACATGACTATCATGTAGTGATCACGTGACTTAATGGCGCTGATCATGTGACTGATCATGCGCTGATCATGTTTGCTATCATACACTGATCATGTGCCTCTGGAGGCAATAAACAAAGAGCTGAGTAGGCACGAATCAAACAGTCAGCAGGCAATAATCATGGAACTCAGGTGTGAGGAATCATGCTGCTCAGCTGGCAATAATCAAGCAGCTGAGCAGGCAGGAATTACGCAGCACAGCTGGCAATTGTCAAGCAGATGACAGGCAGGAATCGTGCAGCTCAGCTGGCAATTGTCAAGCAGATGAGCAGACAGTAATCACGCAGCTCAGCAGGCCCAGATCACGTGACTGAGCATGCACTGTTCACGTGGCTGATCATACACTGATCACGTGATGATCATGCACTGATCACTTGGATATCATGCACTGATCACGTGGCTGATCATACACTGTTCACGTGTCTGACCATGCACTGATCACGTGGCTGATCATACACTGCTCACGTAACTGATCATGCACTGATCACGTGGCTATCATGCACTGATCACGTGGCTGAACATGCACTGTTCACGTGGCTGATCACACACCTGTCACGTGACATATCATGCACTGATCACGTGGCACTCATGCACTGATCACGTGGCTGATCATACTCTGCTCACGTAACTCATGCACACATCACGTGGCTATCATGCACTGCTCACGTGGCGTCATGGAATGATCACGTAGCTACCATATACTGGTCACGTGACTGATCATGCACTGATCACGTAAATGATCATGCACTGATCACGTGACTGATCATGCACTGATCACGTAACTGATCATGCACTGATCACGTGGCTCTCATGCACTGCTGACGTGGCTGATCATGCCATGATCACGCAGCTACCATGTACTGGTCACATGACTGATCATGCACTGATCACGTGACTGATCATGCACTGATCACGTGGCTATCATGCACTATCACGTGGCTGATCATGCAATGATCATGTAGCTACCATGTACAGGTCACGTGACTGATCATACACCCATCAGGTGACTGATCATGCACTGATCACGTGGCTATCATGCACTGATCACGAGACTGATCATGCACTGATCACGTCTATATCATGCACTGATCACATGACTGCCCATGCACTGATCACGTGGATGATCATACACTAATCATGTGACAGATCATGCACTGATCACGTGGCTGATCATGCACTGATACCGTGACTGAGCATGGACTGATCACATGACTATCATGTAGTGATCACGTGACTTAATGGCGCTGATCATGTGACTGATCATGCGCTGATCATGTTTGCTATCATACACTGATCATGTGCCTCTGGAGGCAATAAACAAAGAGCTGAGTAGGCACGAATCAAACAGTCAGCAGGCAATAATCATGGAACTCAGGTGTGAGGAATCATGCTGCTCAGCTGGCAATAATCAAGCAGCTGAGCAGGCAGGAATTACGCAGCACAGCTGGCAATTGTCAAGCAGATGACAGGCAGGAATCGTGCAGCTCAGCTGGCAATTGTCAAGCAGATGAGCAGACAGTAATCACGCAGCTCAGCAGGCCCTGATCACGTGACTGAGCATGCACTGTTCACGTGGCTGATCATACACTGATCACGTGATGATCATGCACTGATCACTTGGATATCATGCACTGATCACGTGGCTGATCATACACTGTTCACGTGTCTGACCATGCACTGATCACGTGGCTGATCATACACTGCTCACGTAACTGATCATGCACTGATCACGTGGCATCATGCACTGATCACGTGGCTGATCATGCACTGCTCACGTAACTCATGCACACATCACGTGGCTATCATGCACTGATCACGTGGCTGTCATGGAATGATCACGTAGCAACCATATACTGGTCACGTGACTGATCATGCACTGATCACGTAAATGATCATGCACTGTTCACGTGACTGATCATGCACTGATCACGTGACTGATCATGCACTGATCACGTGGCTATCATGCACTGCTCACGTGGCTGATCATGCAACGATCACGTAGCAACCATGTACTGGTCACGTGACTGATCATGCACTGATCACGTAATTGATCATGCACTGATCACGTGGCTCATCATGCACTGATCACGTGGCTGATCACACATGTATCACGTGACTGATCATGCACTGATCACGTGGCTCTCATGCACTGATCACGTGGCTGTCATGCACTGATCACGTGGATATCATGCACTGATCACGTGGCTGATCACACACGTATCACATGACTGATCATGCACTGATCACGTGGCTATCATGCACTGATCACGTGGCTATCATGCACTGATCACGTGGCTGATCATGCAATGATCACGTAGCTACCATGTACTGGTCACGTGACTGATCATGCACTGATCACGTAATTGATCATGCACTGATCATGTGGCTGATCATGCACTGATCACGTGGCTGATCATACACTGATCACATAACTGATCATGCACTGATCACGTGACTGATCATGCACTGATCACGTGGCTATCATGCACTGATCACTTGGCTGGACATACACTGATCACGTGCCTGGTCATGCACTGATCACGTGGCTGATCATGCACTGATCACGTGACTGATCATGCACTGATCTCGTGTCTGATCATGCACTGATCACGTGGCTATCATGCACTGCTCACGTGGCTGATCATGCCATGATCACGCAGCTACCATGTACTGGTCACATGACTGATCATGCACTGATCACGTGACTGATCATGCAGTGATCACGTGGCTATCATGAACTACTCACGTGGCTGATCATGCAATGATCATGTAGCTACCATGTACAGGTCACGTGAATGATCATACACCCATCAGGTGACTGATCATGCACTGATCACGTGGCTATCATGCACTGATCACGAGACTGATCATGCACTGTTCACGTCTATATCATGCACTGATCACATGACTGCCCATGCACTGATCACGTGGATGATCATACACTAATCTTGTGACAGATCATGCACTGATCACGTGGCTGATCATGCACTGATACCGTGACTGAGCATGGACTGATCACATGACTATCATGTAGTGATCACGTGACTTAATGGCGCTGATCATGTGACTGATCATGCACTGATCATGTTTGCTATCATACACTGATCATGTGCCTCTGGAGGCAATAAACAAAGAGCTGAGTAGGCACGAATCAAACAGTCAGCAGGCAATAATCATGGAACTCAGGTGTGAGGAATCATGCTGCTCAGCTGGCAATAATCAAGCAGCTGAGCAGGCAGGAATTACGCAGCACAGCTGGCAATTGTCAAGCAGATGACAGGCAGGAATCGTGCAGCTCAGCTGGCAATTGTCAAGCAGATGAGCAGACAGTAATCACGCAGCTCAGCAGGCCCAGATCACGTGACTGAGCATGCACTGTTCACGTGGCTGATCATACACTGATCACGTGATGATCATGCACTGATCACTTGGATATCATGCACTGATCACGTGGCTGATCATACACTGTTCACGTGTCTGACCATGCACTGATCACGTGGCTGATCATACACTGCTCACGTAACTGATCATGCACTGATCACGTGGCTATCATGCACTGATCACGTGGCTGAACATGCACTGTTCACGTGGCTGATCACACACCTGTCACGTGACATATCATGCACTGATCACGTGGCACTCATGCACTGATCACGTGGCTGATCATACTCTGCTCACGTAACTCATGCACACATCACGTGGCTATCATGCACTGCTCACGTGGCTCGTCATGGAATGATCACGTAGCAACCATATACTGGTAACGTGACTGATCATGCAAAGATCACGTAAATGATCATGCACTGTTCACGTGACTGATCATGTACTGATCACGTGACTGATCATGCACTGATCACGTGGCTATCATGCTCTGCTCACGTGGCTGATCATGCAACGATCACGTAGCAACCATGTACTGGTCACGTGACTGATCATGCACTGATCACGTAATTGATCCTGCACTGATCACGTGGCTCATCATGCACTGATCACGTGGCTGATCACACATGTATCACGTGACTGATCATGCACTGATCCCGTGGCTCTCATGCACTGATCACGTGGCTGTCATGCACTGATCACGTGGATATCATGCACTGATCACGTGGCTGATCACACACGTATCACATGACTGATCATGCACTGATCACGTGGCTATCATGCACTGATCACGTGGCTATCATGCACTGATCACGTGGCTGATCAGGCAATGATCACGTAGCTACCATGTACTGGTCACGTGACTGATCATGCACTGATCACGTAATTGATCATGCACTGATCATGTGGCTGATCATGCACTGATCACGTGGCTGATCATACACTGATCACATAACTGATCATGCACTGATCACGTGACTGATCATGCACTGATCACGTGGCTATCATGCACTGATCACTTGGCTGACATACACTGATCACGTGCCTGGTCATGCACTGATCACGTGGCTGATCATGCACTGATCACGTGACTGATCATGCACTGATCTCGTGTCTGATCATGCACTGATCACGTGGCTATCATGCACTGCTCACGTGGCTGATCATGCCATGATCACGCAGCTACCATGTACTGGTCACATGACTGATCATGCACTGATCACGTGACTGATCATGCACTGATCACGTGGCTATCATGCACTACTCACGTGGCTGATCATGCAATGATCATGTAGCTACCATGTACAGGTCACGTGAATGATCATACACCCATCAGGTGACTGATCATGCACTGATCACGTGGCTATCATGCACTGATCACGAGACTGATCATGCACTGTTCACGTCTATATCATGCACTGATCACATGACTGCCCATGCACTGATCACGTGGATGATCATACACTAATCTTGTGACAGATCATGCACTGATCACGTGGCTGATCATGCACTGATACCGTGACTGAGCATGGACTGATCACATGACTATCATGTAGTGATCACGTGACTTAATGGCGCTGATCATGTGACTGATCATGCGCTGATCATGTTTGCTATCATACACTGATCATGTGCCTCTGGAGGCAATAAACAAAGAGCTGAGTAGGCACGAATCAAACAGTCAGCAGGCAATAATCATGGAACTCAGGTGTGAGGAATCATGCTGCTCAGCTGGCAATAATCAAGCAGCTGAGCAGGCAGGAATTACGCAGCACAGCTGGCAATTGTCAAGCAGATGACAGGCAGGAATCGTGCAGCTCAGCTGGCAATTGTCAAGCAGATGAGCAGACAGTAATCACGCAGCTCAGCAGGCCCAGATCACGTGACTGAGCATGCACTGTTCACGTGGCTGATCATACACTGATCACGTGATGATCATGCACTGATCACTTGGATATCATGCACTGATCACGTGGCTGATCATACACTGTTCACGTGTCTGACCATGCACTGATCACGTGGCTGATCATGCACTGATCACGTGACTGATCATGCACTGATCACGTGGCTATCATGCACTGATCACGTGGCTGATCATGCACTGATCACGTGGCTGATCATGCACTGATCACGTGGCTGATCATGCACTGATCACGTGACTGATCATGCACTGATCACGTGGCTATCATGCACTGATCACGTGGCTGATCATGCACTGATCACGTGGCTGATCATGCACTGTCACGTGACTATCATGCACTGATCACGTGGCACTCATGCACTGATCACGTGGCTGATCATGCACTGATCACGTGACTCATGCACTGATCACGTGGCTATCATGCACTGATCACGTGGCTGATCATGCAATGATCACGTAGCTACCATGTACTGGTCACGTGACTGATCATGCACTGATCACGTAAATGATCATGCACTGATCACGTGACTGATCATGCACTGATCACGTGACTGATCATGCACTGATCACGTGGCTATCATGCACTGATCACGTGGCTGATCATGCACTGATCACGTAGCAACCATGTACTGATCACGTGACTGATCATGCACTGATCACGTAATTGATCATGCACTGATCACGTGGCTATCATGCACTGATCACGTGGCTGATCACACATGATCACGTGACTGATCATGCACTGATCACGTGGCTATCATGCACTGATCACGTGGCTGATCATGCACTGATCACGTGGCTATCATGCACTGATCACGTGGCTGATCACACTGATCACATGACTGATCATGCACTGATCACGTGGCTATCATGCACTGATCACGTGGCTGATCATGCACTGATCACGTGCTATCATGCACTGATCACGTGACTGATCATGCACTGATCACGTGGCTGATCATGCACTGATCACGTGGCTGATCATGCACTGATCACGTGGCTATCATGCACTGATCACGTGGCTGATCACACTATCACGTGACTGATCATGCACTGATCACGTGGCTATCATGCACTGATCACGTGGCTATCATGCACTGATCACGTGGCTGATCATGCACTGATCACGTAGCTACCATGCACTGATCACGTGACTGATCATGCACTGATCACGTATTGATCACGCTGATCATGCGTGTGATCATGCACTGATCACGTGGCTGATCATGCACTGATCACGTGACTGATCATGCACTGATCACGTGGCTGATCATGCACTGATCACGTGGCCATGCACTGATCACGTGGCTGATCATGCACTGATCACGTGGCTGATCATGCACTGATCACGTGGCTGATCATGCACTGATCATGCACTGATCATGCTGATCATGCTGATCACGTGGCTGATCATGCACTGATCATGCACTGATCATGGCTGATCATGCACTGATCACGTGACTGATCATGCACTGATCACGTGACTGATCATGCACTGATCACGTGGCTATCATGCACTGATCACGTGGCTGATCATGCACTGATCACGTAGCTATCATGCACTGATCACGTGACTGATCATGCACTGATCACGTGACTGATCATGCACTGATCACGTGGCTATCATGCACTGATCACGTGGCTGATCATGCAATGATCACGTAGCTACCATGTACTGGTCACGTGACTGATCATGCACTGATCACGTAATTGATCATGCACTGATCACGTGGCTGATCATGCACTGATCACGTGGCTGATCATGCACTGATCACGTGACTGATCATGCACTGATCACGTGACTGATCATGCACTGATCACGTGGCTATCATGCACTGATCACGTGGCTGACATGCACTGATCACGTGGCTGATCATGCACTGATCACGTGACTGATCATGCACTGATCACGTGTCTGATCATGCACTGATCACGTGGCTATCATGCACTGCTCACGTGGCTGATCATGCCATGATCACGCAGCTACCATGTACTGGTCACATGACTGATCATGCACTGATCACGTGACTGATCATGCAGTGATCACGTGGCTATCATGCACTACTCACGTGGCTGATCATGCAATGATCATGTAGCTACCATGTACAGGTCACGTGAATGATCATACACCCATCAGGTGACTGATCATGCACTGATCACGTGGCTATCATGCACTGATCACGAGACTGATCATGCACTGATCACGTCTATATCATGCACTGATCACATGACTGCCCGTGCACTGATCACGTGGATGATCATACACTAATCTTGTGACAGATCATGCACTGATCACGTGGCTGATCATGCACTGATACCGTGACTGAGCATGGACTGATCACATGACTATCATGTAGTGATCACGTGACTTAATGGCGCTGATCATGTGACTGATCATGCGCTGATCATGTTTGCTATCATACACTGATCATGTGCCTCTGGAGGCAATAAACAAAGAGCTGAGTAGGCACGAATCAAACAGTCAGCAGGCAATAATCATGGAACTCAGGTGTGAGGAATCATGCTGCTCAGCTGGCAATAATCAAGCAGCTGAGCAGGCAGGAATTACGCAGCACAGCTGGCAATTGTCAAGCAGATGACAGGCAGGAATCGTGCAGCTCAGCTGGCAATTGTCAAGCAGATGAGCAGACAGTAATCACGCAGCTCAGCAGGCCCAGATCACGTGACTGAGCATGCACTGTTCACGTGGCTGATCATACACTGATCACGTGATGATCATGCACTGATCACTTGGATATCATGCACTGATCACGTGGCTGATCATACACTGTTCACGTGTCTGACCATGCACTGATCACGTGGCTGATCATACACTGCTCACGTAACTGATCATGCACTGATCACGTGGCTATCATGCACTGATCACGTGGCTGAACATGCACTGTTCACGTGGCTGATCACACACCTGTCACGTGACATATCATGCACTGATCACGTGGCACTCATGCACTGATCACGTGGCTGATCATACTCTGCTCACGTAACTCATGCACACATCACGTGGCTATCATGCACTGCTCACGTGGCTCGTCATGGAATGATCACGTAGCAACCATATACTGGTCACGTGACTGATCATGCAAAGATCACGTAAATGATCATGCACTGTTCACGTGACTGATCATGTACTGATCACGTGACTGATCATGCACTGATCACGTGGCTATCATGCTCTGCTCACGTGGCTGATCATGCAACGATCACGTAGCAACCATGTACTGGTCACGTGACTGATCATGCACTGATCACGTAATTGATCCTGCACTGATCACGTGGCTCATCATGCACTGATCACGTGGCTGATCACACATGTATCACGTGACTGATCATGCACTGATCCCGTGGCTCTCATGCACTGATCACGTGGCTGTCATGCACTGATCACGTGGATATCATGCACTGATCACGTGGCTGATCACACACGTATCACATGACTGATCATGCACTGATCACGTGGCTATCATGCACTGATCACGTGGCTATCATGCACTGATCACGTGGCTGATCATGCAATGATCACGTAGCTACCATGTACTGATCACGTGACTGATCATGCACTGATCACGTAATTGATCATGCACTGATCATGTGGCTGATCATGCACTGATCACGTGGCTGATCATGCACTGATCACATAACTGATCATGCACTGATCACGTGACTGATCATGCACTGATCACGTGGCTATCATGCACTGATCACTTGGCTGGACATACACTGATCACGTGCCTGGTCATGCACTGATCACGTGGCTGATCATGCACTGATCACGTGACTGATCATGCACTGATCTCGTGTCTGATCATGCACTGATCACGTGGCTATCATGCACTGATCACGTGGCTGATCATGCCATGATCACGCAGCTACCATGTACTGGTCACATGACTGATCATGCACTGATCACGTGACTGATCATGCAGTGATCACGTGGCTATCATGAACTACTCACGTGGCTGATCATGCAATGATCATGTAGCTACCATGTACAGGTCACGTGAATGATCATACACCCATCAGGTGACTGATCATGCACTGATCACGTGGCTATCATGCACTGATCACGAGACTGATCATGCACTGTTCACGTCTATATCATGCACTGATCACATGACTGCCCATGCACTGATCACGTGGATGATCATACACTAATCTTGTGACAGATCATGCACTGATCACGTGGCTGATCATGCACTGATACCGTGACTGAGCATGGACTGATCACATGACTATCATGTAGTGATCACGTGACTTAATGGCGCTGATCATGTGACTGATCATGCGCTGATCATGTTTGCTATCATACACTGATCATGTGCCTCTGGAGGCAATAAACAAAGAGCTGAGTAGGCACGAATCAAACAGTCAGCAGGCAATAATCATGGAACTCAGGTGTGAGGAATCATGCTGCTCAGCTGGCAATAATCAAGCAGCTGAGCAGGCAGGAATTACGCAGCACAGCTGGCAATTGTCAAGCAGATGACAGGCAGGAATCGTGCAGCTCAGCTGGCAATTGTCAAGCAGATGAGCAGACAGTAATCACGCAGCTCAGCAGGCCCAGATCACGTGACTGAGCATGCACTGTTCACGTGGCTGATCATACACTGATCACGTGATGATCATGCACTGATCACTTGGATATCATGCACTGATCACGTGGCTGATCATACACTGATCACGTGTCTGACCATGCACTGATCACGTGGCTGATCATACACTGATCACGTGACTGATCATGCACTGATCACGTGGCTATCATGCACTGATCACGTGGCTGATCATGCACTGATCACGTGGCTGATCATGCACTGATCACGTGGCTGATCATGCACTGATCACGTGACTGATCATGCACTGATCACGTGGCTATCATGCACTGATCACGTGGCTGATCATGCACTGATCACGTGGCTGATCATGCACTGTCACGTGACTATCATGCACTGATCACGTGGCACTCATGCACTGATCACGTGGCTGATCATACACTGATCACGTAACTCATGCACTGATCACGTGGCTATCATGCACTGCTCACGTGGCTGTCATGCAATGATCACGTAGCAACCATATACTGGTCACGTGACTGATCATGCACTGATCACGTAAATGATCATGCACTGATCACGTGACTGATCATGCACTGATCACGTGACTGATCATGCACTGATCACGTGGCTATCATGCACTGATCACGTGGCTGATCATGCACGATCACGTAGCAACCATGTACTGATCACGTGACTGATCATGCACTGATCACGTAATTGATCATGCACTGATCACGTGGCTCATCATGCACTGATCACGTGGCTGATCACACATATCACGTGACTGATCATGCACTGATCACGTGGCTCATGCACTGATCACGTGGCTGTCATGCACTGATCACGTGGATATCATGCACTGATCACGTGGCTGATCATACACTGATCACGTGACTGATCATGCACTGATCACGTGGCTATCATGCACTGATCACGTGGCTGATCATGCACTGATCACGTGGCTATCATGCACTGATCACGTGACTGATCATGCACTGATCACGTGGCTGATCATGCACTGATCACGTGGCTGATCATGCACTGATCACGTGGCTATCATGCACTGATCACGTGGCTGATCATGCACTATCACGTGACTGATCATGCACTGATCACGTGGCTGATCATGCACTGATCACGTGGCTATCATGCACTGATCACGTGGCTGATCATGCACTGATCACGTAGCTATCATGCACTGGTCACGTGACTGATCATGCACTGATCACGTGACTGATCATGCACTGATCACGTGGCTGATCATGCACTGATCACGTGGCTGATCATGCACTGATCACGTGACTGATCATGCACTGATCACGTGACTGATCATGCACTGATCACGTGGCTATCATGCACTGATCACGTGGCTGATCATGCACTGATCACGTGCCTGATCATGCACTGATCACGTGGCTGATCATGCACTGATCACGTGACTGATCATGCACTGATCACGTGACTGATCATGCACTGATCACGTGGCTATCATGCACTGATCACGTGGCTGATCATGCATGATCACGCAGCTACCATGCACTGGTCACATGACTGATCATGCACTGATCACGTGACTGATCATGCACTGATCACGTGGCTATCATGCACTATCACGTGGCTGATCATGCAATGATCACGTAGCTACCATGTACTGGTCACGTGACTGATCATGCACTGATCACGTGACTGATCATGCACTGATCACGTGGCTGATCATGCACTGATCACGTGGCTGATCATGCACTGATCACGTGACTGATCATGCACTGATCACGTGACTGATCATGCACTGATCACGTGGCTATCATGCACTGATCACGTGGCTGATCATGCACTGATCACGTGGCTGATCATGCACTGATCACGTGACTGATCATGCACTGATCACGTGGCTGATCATGCACTGATCACGTGGCTATCATGCACTGATCACGTGGCTGATCATGCATGATCACGCAGCTACCATGCACTGATCACGTGACTGATCATGCACTGATCACGTGACTGATCATGCACTGATCACGTGGCTATCATGCACTACTCACGTGGCTGATCATGCAATGATCACGTAGCTACCATGTACTGGTCACGTGACTGATCATGCACTGATCACGTGACTGATCATGCACTGATCACGTGGCTGATCATGCACTGATCACGTGACTGATCATGCACTGATCACGTCTATATCATGCACTGATCACGTGACTGATCATGCACTGATCACGTGGCTGATCATGCACTGATCACGTGACTGATCATGCACTGATCACGTGGCTGATCATGCACTGATCACGTGGCTGATCATGCACTGATCACGTGGCTGATCACACATGTATCACGTGACTGATCATGCACTGATCACGTGGCTCTCATGCACTGATCACGTGGCTGTCATGCACTGATCACGTGGATATCATGCACTGATCACGTGGCTGATCACACACGTATCACATGACTGATCATGCACTGATCACGTGGCTATCATGCACTGATCACGTGGCTATCATGCACTGATCACGTGGCTGATCATGCAATGATCACGTAGCTACCATGTACTGGTCACGTGACTGATCATGCACTGATCACGTAATTGATCATGCACTGATCACGTGGCTGATCATGCACTGATCACGTGGCTGATCATACACTGATCACGTAACTGATCATGCACTGATCACGTGACTGATCATGCACTGATCACGTGGCTATCATGCACTGATCACTTGGCTGACATACACTGATCACGTGCCTGATCATGCACTGATCACGTGGCTGATCATGCACTGATCACGTGACTGATCATGCACTGATCACGTGTCTGATCATGCACTGATCACGTGGCTATCATGCACTGCTCACGTGGCTGATCATGCCATGATCACGCAGCTACCATGTACTGGTCACATGACTGATCATGCACTGATCACGTGACTGATCATGCAGTGATCACGTGGCTATCATGCACTACTCACGTGGCTGATCATGCAATGATCATGTAGCTACCATGTACAGGTCACGTGAATGATCATACACCCATCAGGTGACTGATCATGCACTGATCACGTGGCTATCATGCACTGATCACGAGACTGATCATGCACTGATCACGTCTATATCATGCACTGATCACATGACTGCCCATGCACTGATCACGTGGATGATCATACACTAATCTTGTGACAGATCATGCACTGATCACGTGGCTGATCATGCACTGATACCGTGACTGAGCATGGACTGATCACATGACTATCATGTAGTGATCACGTGACTTAATGGCGCTGATCATGTGACTGATCATGCGCTGATCATGTTTGCTATCATACACTGATCATGTGCCTCTGGAGGCAATAAACAAAGAGCTGAGTAGGCACGAATCAAACAGTCAGCAGGCAATAATCATGGAACTCAGGTGTGAGGAATCATGCTGCTCAGCTGGCAATAATCAAGCAGCTGAGCAGGCAGGAATTACGCAGCACAGCTGGCAATTGTCAAGCAGATGACAGGCAGGAATCGTGCAGCTCAGCTGGCAATTGTCAAGCAGATGAGCAGACAGTAATCACGCAGCTCAGCAGGCCCAGATCACGTGACTGAGCATGCACTGTTCACGTGGCTGATCATACACTGATCACGTGATGATCATGCACTGATCACTTGGATATCATGCACTGATCACGTGGCTGATCATACACTGTTCACGTGTCTGACCATGCACTGATCACGTGGCTGATCATACACTGATCACGTGACTGATCATGCACTGATCACGTGGCTATCATGCACTGATCACGTGGCTGATCATGCACTGTTCACGTGGCTGATCATGCACTGATCACGTGGCTGATCATGCACTGATCACGTGACTGATCATGCACTGATCACGTGGCTATCATGCACTGATCACGTGGCTGATCATGCACTGATCACGTGGCTGATCACACACTGTCACGTGACTATCATGCACTGATCACGTGGCACTCATGCACTGATCACGTGGCTGATCATACACTGATCACGTAACTCATGCACTGATCACGTGGCTATCATGCACTGATCACGTGGCTGATCATGCAATGATCACGTAGCAACCATATACTACTCACGTGACTGATCATGCACTGATCACGTAAATGATCATGCACTGATCACGTGACTGATCATGCACTGATCACGTGACTGATCATGCACTGATCACGTGGCTATCATGCACTGATCACGTGGCTGATCATGCAACGATCACGTAGCAACCATGTACTGGTCACGTGACTGATCATGCACTGATCACGTAATTGATCATGCACTGATCACGTGGCTCATCATGCACTGATCACGTGGCTGATCACACATGATCACGTGACTGATCATGCACTGATCACGTGGCTATCATGCACTGATCACGTGGCTGATCATGCACTGATCACGTGGATATCATGCACTGATCACGTGGCTGATCATGCACTGATCACGTGACTGATCATGCACTGATCACGTGGCTATCATGCACTGATCACGTGGCTGATCATGCACTGATCACGTAGCTATCATGCACTGATCACGTGACTGATCATGCACTGATCACGTGGCTGATCATGCACTGATCACGTGGCTGATCATGCACTGATCACGTGGCTATCATGCACTGATCACGTGGCTGATCATGCACTGATCACATGACTGATCATGCACTGATCACGTGGCTGATCATGCACTGATCACGTGGCTATCATGCACTGATCACGTGGCTGATCATGCAATGATCACGTAGCTACCATGTACTGATCACGTGACTGATCATGCACTGATCACGTAATTGATCATGCACTGATCACGTGGCTGATCATGCACTGATCACGTGGCTGATCATGCACTGATCACGTGACTGATCATGCACTGATCACGTGACTGATCATGCACTGATCACGTGGCTATCATGCACTGATCACGTGGCTGATCATGCACTGATCACGTGACTGATCATGCACTGATCACGTGGCTGATCATGCACTGATCACGTGACTGATCATGCACTGATCACGTGGCTGATCATGCACTGATCACGTGGCTATCATGCACTGATCACGTGGCTGATCATGCATGATCACGCAGCTATCATGCACTGATCACGTGACTGATCATGCACTGATCACGTGACTGATCATGCACTGATCACGTGGCTATCATGCACTGATCACGTGGCTGATCATGCAATGATCACGTAGCTACCATGTACTGGTCACGTGACTGATCATGCACTGATCACGTGATTGATCATGCACTGATCATGTGGCTGATCATGCACTGATCACGTGGCTGATCATGCACTGATCACGTGACTGATCATGCACTGATCACGTGACTGATCATGCACTGATCACGTGGCTATCATGCACTGATCACGTGGCTGATCATGCACTGATCACGTGGCTGATCATGCACTGATCACGTGACTGATCATGCACTGATCACGTGTCTGATCATGCACTGATCACGTGGCTATCATGCACTGCTCACGTGGCTGATCATGCCATGATCACGCAGCTACCATGTACTGGTCACATGACTGATCATGCACTGATCACGTGACTGATCATGCAGTGATCACGTGGCTATCATGAACTACTCACGTGGCTGATCATGCAATGATCATGTAGCTACCATGTACAGGTCACGTGAATGATCATACACCCATCAGGTGACTGATCATGCACTGATCACGTGGCTATCATGCACTGATCACGAGACTGATCATGCACTGATCACGTCTATATCATGCACTGATCACATGACTGCCATGCACTGATCACGTGGATGATCATACACTAATCTTGTGACAGATCATGCACTGATCACGTGGCTGATCATGCACTGATACCGTGACTGAGCATGGACTGATCACATGACTATCATGTAGTGATCACGTGACTTAATGGCGCTGATCATGTGACTGATCATGCGCTGATCATGTTTGCTATCATACACTGATCATGTGCCTCTGGAGGCAATAAACAAAGAGCTGAGTAGGCACGAATCAAACAGTCAGCAGGCAATAATCATGGAACTCAGGTGTGAGGAATCATGCTGCTCAGCTGGCAATAATCAAGCAGCTGAGCAGGCAGGAATTACGCAGCACAGCTGGCAATTGTCAAGCAGATGACAGGCAGGAATCGTGCAGCTCAGCTGGCAATTGTCAAGCAGATGAGCAGACAGTAATCACGCAGCTCAGCAGGCCCAGATCACGTGACTGAGCATGCACTGTTCACGTGGCTGATCATACACTGATCACGTGATGATCATGTACTGATCACTTGGATATCATGCACTGATCACGTGGCTGATCATACACTGCTCACGTAACTGATCATGCACTGATCACGTGGCTATCATGCACTGATCACGTGGCTGAACATGCACTGTTCACGTGGCTGATCACACACCTGTCACGTGACATATCATGCACTGATCACGTGGCTGGTCATACTCTGCTCACGTAACTCATGCACACATCACGTGGCTATCATGCACTGCTCACGTGGCTCGTCATGGAATGATCACGTAGCAACCATATACTGGTCACGTGACTGATCATGCAAAGATCACGTAAATGATCATGCACTGTTCACGTGACTGATCATGTACTGATCACGTGACTGATCATGCACTGATCACGTGGCTATCATGCTCTGCTCACGTGGCTGATCATGCAACGATCACGTAGCAACCATGTACTGGTCACGTGACTGATCATGCACTGATCACGTAATTGATCCTGCACTGATCACGTGGCTCATCATGCACTGATCACGTGGCTGATCACACATGTATCACGTGACTGATCATGCACTGATCACGTGGCTCTCATGCACTGATCACGTGGCTGTCATGCACTGATCACGTGGATATCATGCACTGATCACGTGGCTGATCACACACGTATCACATGACTGATCATGCACTGATCACGTGGCTATCATGCACTGATCACGTGGCTATCATGCACTGATCACGTGGCTGATCATGCAATGATCACGTAGCTACCATGTACTGGTCACGTGACTGATCATGCACTGATCACGTAATTGATCATGCACTGATCATGTGGCTGATCATGCACTGATCACGTGGCTGATCATACACTGATCACATAACTGATCATGCACTGATCACGTGACTGATCATGCACTGATCACGTGGCTATCATGCACTGATCACTTGGCTGGACATACACTGATCACGTGCCTGGTCATGCACTGATCACGTGGCTGATCATGCACTGATCACGTGACTGATCATGCACTGATCACGTGTCTGATCATGCACTGATCACGTGGCTATCATGCACTGCTCACGTGGCTGATCATGCCATGATCACGCAGCTACCATGTACTGGTCACATGACTGATCATGCACTGATCACGTGACTGATCATGCAGTGATCACGTGGCTATCATGAACTACTCACGTGGCTGATCATGCAATGATCATGTAGCTACCATGTACAGGTCACGTGAATGATCATACACCCATCAGGTGACTGATCATGCACTGATCACGTGGCTATCATGCACTGATCACGAGACTGATCATGCACTGTTCACGTCTATATCATGCACTGATCACATGACTGCCCATGCACTGATCACGTGGATGATCATACACTAATCTTGTGACAGATCATGCACTGATCACGTGGCTGATCATGCACTGATACCGTGACTGAGCATGGACTGATCACATGACTATCATGTAGTGATCACGTGACTTAATGGCGCTGATCATGTGACTGATCATGCGCTGATCATGTTTGCTATCATACACTGATCATGTGCCTCTGGAGGCAATAAACAAAGAGCTGAGTAGGCACGAATCAAACAGTCAGCAGGCAATAATCATGGAACTCAGGTGTGAGGAATCATGCTGCTCAGCTGGCAATAATCAAGCAGCTGAGCAGGCAGGAATTACGCAGCACAGCTGGCAATTGTCAAGCAGATGACAGGCAGGAATCGTGCAGCTCAGCTGGCAATTGTCAAGCAGATGAGCAGACAGTAATCACGCAGCTCAGCAGGCCCAGATCACGTGACTGAGCATGCACTGTTCACGTGGCTGATCATACACTGATCACGTGATGATCATGCACTGATCACTTGGATATCATGCACTGATCACGTGGCTGATCATACACTGTTCACGTGTCTGACCATGCACTGATCACGTGGCTGATCATACACTGCTCACGTAACTGATCATGCACTGATCACGTGGCTATCATGCACTGATCACGTGGCTGAACATGCACTGTTCACGTGGCTGATCACACACCTGTCACGTGACATATCATGCACTGATCACGTGGCACTCATGCACTGATCACGTGGCTGATCATACTCTGCTCACGTAACTCATGCACACATCACGTGGCTATCATGCACTGCTCACGTGGCTCGTCATGGAATGATCACGTAGCAACCATATACTGGTCACGTGACTGATCATGCAAAGATCACGTAAATGATCATGCACTGTTCACGTGACTGATCATGTACTGATCACGTGACTGATCATGCACTGATCACGTGGCTATCATGCTCTGCTCACGTGGCTGATCATGCAACGATCACGTAGCAACCATGTACTGGTCACGTGACTGATCATGCACTGATCACGTAATTGATCCTGCACTGATCACGTGGCTCATCATGCACTGATCACGTGGCTGATCACACATGTATCACGTGACTGATCATGCACTGATCACGTGGCTCTCATGCACTGATCACGTGGCTGTCATGCACTGATCACGTGGATATCATGCACTGATCACGTGGCTGATCACACACGTATCACATGACTGATCATGCACTGATCACGTGGCTATCATGCACTGATCACGTGGCTATCATGCACTGATCACGTGGCTGATCAGGCAATGATCACGTAGCTACCATGTACTGGTCACGTGACTGATCATGCACTGATCACGTAATTGATCATGCACTGATCATGTGGCTGATCATGCACTGATCACGTGGCTGATCATACACTGATCACATAACTGATCATGCACTGATCACGTGACTGATCATGCACTGATCACGTGGCTATCATGCACTGATCACTTGGCTGGACATACACTGATCACGTGCCTGATCATGCACTGATCACGTGGCTGATCATGCACTGATCACGTGACTGATCATGCACTGATCTCGTGTCTGATCATGCACTGATCACGTGGCTATCATGCACTGCTCACGTGGCTGATCATGCCATGATCACGCAGCTACCATGTACTGGTCACATGACTGATCATGCACTGATCACGTGACTGATCATGCAGTGATCACGTGGCTATCATGAACTACTCACGTGGCTGATCATGCAATGATCATGTAGCTACCATGTACAGGTCACGTGAATGATCATACACCCATCAGGTGACTGATCATGCACTGATCACGTGGCTATCATGCACTGATCACGAGACTGATCATGCACTGTTCACGTCTATATCATGCACTGATCACATGACTGCCCGTGCACTGATCACGTGGATGATCATACACTAATCTTGTGACAGATCATGCACTGATCACGTGGCTGATCATGCACTGATACCGTGACTGAGCATGGACTGATCACATGACTATCATGTAGTGATCACGTGACTTAATGGCGCTGATCATGTGACTGATCATGCGCTGATCATGTTTGCTATCATACACTGATCATGTGCCTCTGGAGGCAATAAACAAAGAGCTGAGTAGGCACGAATCAAACAGTCAGCAGGCAATAATCATGGAACTCAGGTGTGAGGAATCATGCTGCTCAGCTGGCAATAATCAAGCAGCTGAGCAGGCAGGAATTACGCAGCACAGCTGGCAATTGTCAAGCAGATGACAGGCAGGAATCGTGCAGCTCAGCTGGCAATTGTCAAGCAGATGAGCAGACAGTAATCACGCAGCTCAGCAGGCCCAGATCACGTGACTGAGCATGCACTGTTCACGTGGCTGATCATACACTGATCACGTGATGATCATGCACTGATCACTTGGATATCATGCACTGATCACGTGGCTGATCATACACTGTTCACGTGTCTGACCATGCACTGATCACGTGGCTGATCATACACTGCTCACGTAACTGATCATGCACTGATCACGTGGCTATCATGCACTGATCACGTGGCTGAACATGCACTGTTCACGTGGCTGATCACACACCTGTCACGTGACATATCATGCACTGATCACGTGGCACTCATGCACTGATCACGTGGCTGATCATACTCTGCTCACGTAACTCATGCACACATCACGTGGCTATCATGCACTGCTCACGTGGCTCGTCATGGAATGATCACGTAGCAACCATATACTGGTCACGTGACTGATCATGCAAAGATCACGTAAATGATCATGCACTGTTCACGTGACTGATCATGTACTGATCACGTGACTGATCATGCACTGATCACGTGGCTATCATGCACTGCTCACGTGGCTGATCATGCAACGATCACGTAGCAACCATGTACTGGTCACGTGACTGATCATGCACTGATCACGTAATTGATCCTGCACTGATCACGTGGCTCATCATGCACTGATCACGTGGCTGATCACACATGTATCACGTGACTGATCATGCACTGATCACGTGGCTCTCATGCACTGATCACGTGGCTGTCATGCACTGATCACGTGGATATCATGCACTGATCACGTGGCTGATCACACACTATCACATGACTGATCATGCACTGATCACGTGGCTATCATGCACTGATCACGTGGCTGATCATGCACTGATCACGTGCTACCATGTACTGATCACGTGACTGATCATGCACTGATCACGTAATTGATCATGCACTGATCACGTGGCTGATCATGCACTGATCACGTGGCTGATCATGCACTGATCACGTAACTGATCATGCACTGATCACGTGACTGATCATGCACTGATCACGTGGCTATCATGCACTGATCACGTGGCTGACATGCACTGATCACGTGCTGATCATGCACTGATCACGTGACTGATCATGCACTGATCACGTGTCTGATCATGCACTGATCACGTGGCTATCATGCACTGCTCACGTGGCTGATCATGCCATGATCACGCAGCTACCATGTACTGGTCACGTGATCATGATCATGACACATGCATCACGTGACTGATCATGCACTGATCACGTGGCTATCATGCACTGACTCACGTGGCTGCATCATGATCACTGATCATATCATGCACTGATGACTGCACTGATCACGTGGATGATCAGTGACAGATCATGCACTGATCACGTGGCTGATCATGCACTGATACCGTGACTGAGCATGGACTGATCACATGACTATCATGTAGTGATCACGTGACTTAATGGCGCTGATCATGTGACTGATCATGCGCTGATCATGTTTGCTATCATACACTGATCATGTGCCTCTGGAGGCAATAAACAAAGAGCTGAGTAGGCACGAATCAAACAGTCAGCAGGCAATAATCATGGAACTCAGGTGTGAGGAATCATGCTGCTCAGCTGGCAATAATCAAGCAGCTGAGCAGGCAGGAATTACGCAGCACAGCTGGCAATTGTCAAGCAGATGACAGGCAGGAATCGTGCAGCTCAGCTGGCAATTGTCAAGCAGATGAGCAGACAGTAATCACGCAGCTCAGCAGGCCCAGATCACGTGACTGAGCATGCACTGTTCACGTGGCTGATCATACACTGATCACGTGATGATCATGCACTGATCACTTGGATATCATGCACTGATCACGTGGCTGATCATACACTGTTCACGTGTCTGACCATGCACTGATCACGTGGCTGATCATACACTGCTCACGTAACTGATCATGCACTGATCACGTGGCTATCATGCACTGATCACGTGGCTGAACATGCACTGTTCACGTGGCTGATCACACACCTGTCACGTGACATATCATGCACTGATCACGTGGCACTCATGCACTGATCACGTGGCTGATCATACTCTGCTCACGTAACTCATGCACACATCACGTGGCTATCATGCACTGCTCACGTGGCTCGTCATGGAATGATCACGTAGCAACCATATACTGGTCACGTGACTGATCATGCACAAGATCACGTAAATGATCATGCACTGTTCACGTGACTGATCATGTACTGATCACGTGACTGATCATGCACTGATCACGTGGCTATCATGCTCTGCTCACGTGGCTGATCATGCAACGATCACGTAGCAACCATGTACTGGTCACGTGACTGATCATGCACTGATCACGTAATTGATCCTGCACTGATCACGTGGCTCATCATGCACTGATCACGTGGCTGATCACACATGTATCACGTGACTGATCATGCACTGATCACGTGGCTCTCATGCACTGATCACGTGGCTGTCATGCACTGATCACGTGGATATCATGCACTGATCACGTGGCTGATCACACACGTATCACATGACTGATCATGCACTGATCACGTGGCTATCATGCACTGATCACGTGGCTATCATGCACTGATCACGTGGCTGATCATGCAATGATCACGTAGCTACCATGTACTGGTCACGTGACTGATCATGCACTGATCACGTAATTGATCATGCACTGATCACGTGGCTGATCATGCACTGATCACGTGGCTGATCATGCACTGATCACGACTGATCATGCACTGATCACGTGACTGATCATGCACTGATCACGTGGCTATCATGCACTGATCACGTGGCTGATCATGCACTGATCACGCAGCTATCATGCACTGATCACGTGACTGATCATGCACTGATCACGTGACTGATCATGCACTGATCACGTGGCTGATCATGCACTGATCACGTGGCTGATCACACTGATCACGTGACTGATCATGCACTGATCACGTGGCTATCATGCACTGATCACGTGGCTGATCATGCACTGATCACGTGGCTGATCATGCACTGATCACGTGACTATCATGCACTGATCACGTGGCATCATGCACTGATCACGTGGCTGATCATACACTGATCACGTGACTCATGCACTGATCACGTGGCTATCATGCACTGATCACGTGGCTGTCATGCAATGATCACGTAGCAACCATATACTGATCACGTGACTGATCATGCACTGATCACGTGAATGATCATGCACTGATCACGTGACTGATCATGCACTGATCACGTGACTGATCATGCACTGATCACGTGGCTATCATGCACTGATCACGTGGCTGATCATGCACTGATCACGTAGCAACCATGTACTGATCACGTGACTGATCATGCACTGATCACGTAATTGATCATGCACTGATCACGTGGCTGATCATGCACTGATCACGTGGCTGATCACACATGATCACGTGACTGATCATGCACTGATCACGTGGCTATCATGCACTGATCACGTGGCTGATCATGCACTGATCACGTGGCTGATCATGCACTGATCACGTGGCTATCATGCACTGATCACGTGGCTGATCATGCACTGATCACGTAGCTATCATGCACTGTCACGTGACTGATCATGCACTGATCACGTGGCTGATCATGCACTGATCACGTGACTGATCATGCACTGATCACGTGACTGATCATGCACTGATCACGTGGCTATCATGCACTGATCACGTGGCTGATCATGCACTGATCACGTAGCAACATGCACTGATCACGTGACTGATCATGCACTGATCACGTAATTGATCATGCACTGATCACGTGGCTGATCATGCACTGATCACGTGGCTGATCACACATGATCACGTGACTGATCATGCACTGATCACGTGGCTGATCATGCACTGATCACGTGGCTGATCATGCACTGATCACGTGGCTATCATGCACTGATCACGTGGCTGATCATGCAATGATCACGTAGCTACCATGTACTGGTCACGTGACTGATCATGCACTGATCACGTAATTGATCATGCACTGATCACGTGGCTGATCATGCACTGATCACGTGGCTGATCATGCACTGATCACGTGACTGATCATGCACTGATCACGTGACTGATCATGCACTGATCACGTGGCTATCATGCACTGATCACGTGGCTGATCATGCACTGATCACGTGCCTGATCATGCACTGATCACGTGGCTGATCATGCACTGATCACGTGACTGATCATGCACTGATCACGTGGCTATCATGCACTGCTCACGTGGCTGATCATGCCATGATCACGCAGCTACCATGTACTGGTCACATGACTGATCATGCACTGATCACGTGACTGATCATGCAGTGATCACGTGGCTATCATGCACTACTCACGTGGCTGATCATGCAATGATCATGTAGCTACCATGTACAGGTCACGTGAATGATCATACACCCATCAGGTGACTGATCATGCACTGATCACGTGGCTATCATGCACTGATCACGAGACTGATCATGCACTGATCACGTCTATATCATGCACTGATCACATGACTGCCCATGCACTGATCACGTGGATGATCATACACTAATCATGTGACAGATCATGCACTGATCACGTGGCTGATCATGCACTGATACCGTGACTGAGCATGGACTGATCACATGACTATCATGTAGTGATCACGTGACTTAATGGCGCTGATCATGTGACTGATCATGCGCTGATCATGTTTGCTATCATACACTGATCATGTGCCTCTGGAGGCAATAAACAAAGAGCTGAGTAGGCACGAATCAAACAGTCAGCAGGCAATAATCATGGAACTCAGGTGTGAGGAATCATGCTGCTCAGCTGGCAATAATCAAGCAGCTGAGCAGGCAGGAATTACGCAGCACAGCTGGCAATTGTCAAGCAGATGACAGGCAGGAATCGTGCAGCTCAGCTGGCAATTGTCAAGCAGATGAGCAGACAGTAATCACGCAGCTCAGCAGGCCCAGATCACGTGACTGAGCATGCACTGTTCACGTGGCTGATCATACACTGATCACGTGATGATCATGCACTGATCACTTGGATATCATGCACTGATCACGTGGCTGATCATACACTGTTCACGTGACTCATGCACTGATCACGTGGCTGATCATGCACTGCTCACGTGGCTGTCATGCACTGATCACGTAGCAACCATATACTGGTCACGTGACTGATCATGCACTGATCACGTAAATGATCATGCACTGATCACGTGACTGATCATGCACTGATCACGTGACTGATCATGCACTGATCACGTGGCTATCATGCACTGCTCACGTGGCTGATCATGCAACGATCACGTAGCAACCATGTACTGGTCACGTGACTGATCATGCACTGATCACGTAATTGATCATGCACTGATCACGTGGCTCATCATGCACTGATCACGTGGCTGATCACACATATCACGTGACTGATCATGCACTGATCACGTGGCTCTCATGCACTGATCACGTGGCTGTCATGCACTGATCACGTGGATATCATGCACTGATCACGTGGCTGATCACACACGTATCACGTGACTGATCATGCACTGATCACGTGGCTATCATGCACTGATCACGTGGCTATCATGCACTGATCACGTGGCTGATCATGCAATGATCACGTAGCTACCATGTACTGGTCACGTGACTGATCATGCACTGATCACGTAATTGATCATGCACTGATCACGTGGCTGATCATGCACTGATCACGTGGCTGATCATACACTGATCACATAACTGATCATGCACTGATCACGTGACTGATCATGCACTGATCACGTGGCTATCATGCACTGATCACTTGGCTGACATACACTGATCACGTGCCTGATCATGCACTGATCACGTGGCTGATCATGCACTGATCACGTGACTGATCATGCACTGATCACGTGTCTGATCATGCACTGATCACGTGGCTATCATGCACTGCTCACGTGGCTGATCATGCCATGATCACGCAGCTACCATGTACTGGTCACATGACTGATCATGCACTGATCACGTGACTGATCATGCAGTGATCACGTGGCTATCATGAACTACTCACGTGGCTGATCATGCAATGATCATGTAGCTACCATGTACAGGTCACGTGAATGATCATACACCCATCAGGTGACTGATCATGCACTGATCACGTGGCTATCATGCACTGATCACGAGACTGATCATGCACTGATCACGTCTATATCATGCACTGATCACATGACTGCCCATGCACTGATCACGTGGATGATCATACACTAATCTTGTGACAGATCATGCACTGATCACGTGGCTGATCATGCACTGATACCGTGACTGAGCATGGACTGATCACATGACTATCATGTAGTGATCACGTGACTTAATGGCGCTGATCATGTGACTGATCATGCGCTGATCATGTTTGCTATCATACACTGATCATGTGCCTCTGGAGGCAATAAACAAAGAGCTGAGTAGGCACGAATCAAACAGTCAGCAGGCAATAATCATGGAACTCAGGTGTGAGGAATCATGCTGCTCAGCTGGCAATAATCAAGCAGCTGAGCAGGCAGGAATTACGCAGCACAGCTGGCAATTGTCAAGCAGATGACAGGCAGGAATCGTGCAGCTCAGCTGGCAATTGTCAAGCAGATGAGCAGACAGTAATCACGCAGCTCAGCAGGCCCAGATCACGTGACTGAGCATGCACTGTTCACGTGGCTGATCATACACTGATCACGTGATGATCATGCACTGATCACTTGGATATCATGCACTGATCACGTGGCTGATCATACACTGTTCACGTGTCTGACCATGCACTGATCACGTGGCTGATCATACACTGCTCACGTAACTGATCATGCACTGATCACGTGGCTATCATGCACTGATCACGTGGCTGAACATGCACTGTTCACGTGGCTGATCACACACCTGTCACGTGACATATCATGCACTGATCACGTGGCACTCATGCACTGATCACGTGGCTGATCATACTCTGCTCACGTAACTCATGCACACATCACGTGGCTATCATGCACTGCTCACGTGGCTCGTCATGGAATGATCACGTAGCAACCATATACTGGTCACGTGACTGATCATGCAAAGATCACGTAAATGATCATGCACTGTTCACGTGACTGATCATGTACTGATCACGTGACTGATCATGCACTGACACGTGGCTATCATGCTCTGCTCACGTGGCTGATCATGCAATGATCACGTAGCAACCATGTACTGGTCACGTGACTGATCATGCACTGATCACGTAATTGATCCTGCACTGATCACGTGGCTCATCATGCACTGATCACGTGGCTGATCACACATGTATCACGTGACTGATCATGCACTGATCACGTGGCTCTCATGCACTGATCACGTGGCTGTCATGCACTGATCACGTGGCTATCATGCACTGATCACGTGGCTGATCATGCACTGATCACGTAGCTACATGCACTGATCACGTGACTGATCATGCACTGATCACGTAATTGATCATGCACTGATCACGTGGCTGATCATGCACTGATCACGTGGCTGATCATGCACTGATCACGTGACTGATCATGCACTGATCACGTGGCTGATCATGCACTGATCACGTGACTGATCATGCACTGATCACGTGTCTGATCATGCACTGATCACGTGGCTATCATGCACTGATCACGTGGCTGATCATGCATGATCACGCAGCTACCATGTACTGGTCACATGACTGATCATGCACTGATCACGTGACTGATCATGCAGTGATCACGTGGCTATCATGCACTACTCACGTGGCTGATCATGCAATGATCATGTAGCTACCATGTACAGGTCACGTGAATGATCATACACCCATCAGGTGACTGATCATGCACTGATCACGTGGCTATCATGCACTGATCACGAGACTGATCATGCACTGATCACGTCTATATCATGCACTGATCACATGACTGCCCATGCACTGATCACGTGGATGATCATACACTAATCTTGTGACAGATCATGCACTGATCACGTGGCTGATCATGCACTGATACCGTGACTGAGCATGGACTGATCACATGACTATCATGTAGTGATCACGTGACTTAATGGCGCTGATCATGTGACTGATCATGCGCTGATCATGTTTGCTATCATACACTGATCATGTGCCTCTGGAGGCAATAAACAAAGAGCTGAGTAGGCACGAATCAAACAGTCAGCAGGCAATAATCATGGAACTCAGGTGTGAGGAATCATGCTGCTCAGCTGGCAATAATCAAGCAGCTGAGCAGGCAGGAATTACGCAGCACAGCTGGCAATTGTCAAGCAGATGACAGGCAGGAATCGTGCAGCTCAGCTGGCAATTGTCAAGCAGATGAGCAGACAGTAATCACGCAGCTCAGCAGGCCCAGATCACGTGACTGAGCATGCACTGTTCACGTGGCTGATCATACACTGATCACGTGATGATCATGCACTGATCACTTGGATATCATGCACTGATCACGTGGCTGATCATACACTGTTCACGTGTCTGACCATGCACTGATCACGTGGCTGATCATACACTGCTCACGTAACTGATCATGCACTGATCACGTGGCTATCATGCACTGATCACGTGGCTGAACATGCACTGTTCACGTGGCTGATCACACACCTGTCACGTGACATATCATGCACTGATCACGTGGCACTCATGCACTGATCACGTGGCTGATCATACTCTGCTCACGTAACTCATGCACACATCACGTGGCTATCATGCACTGCTCACGTGGCTCGTCATGGAATGATCACGTAGCAACCATATACTGGTCACGTGACTGATCATGCACTGATCACGTAAATGATCATGCACTGTTCACGTGACTGATCATGTACTGATCACGTGACTGATCATGCACTGATCACGTGGCTATCATGCTCTGCTCACGTGGCTGATCATGCAACGATCACGTAGCAACCATGTACTGGTCACGTGACTGATCATGCACTGATCACGTAATTGATCATGCACTGATCACGTGGCTCATCATGCACTGATCACGTGGCTGATCATGCACTGATCACGTGGATATCATGCACTGATCACGTGGCTGATCACACATCACGTGACTGATCATGCACTGATCACGTGGCTATCATGCACTGATCACGTGGCTATCATGCACTGATCACGTGGCTGATCATGCACTGATCACGTAGCTATCATGCACTGATCACGTGACTGATCATGCACTGATCACGTAACTGATCATGCACTGATCACGTGGCTGATCATGCACTGATCACGTGGCTGATCATGCACTGATCACGTGACTGATCATGCACTGATCACGTGACTGATCATGCACTGATCACGTGGCTATCATGCACTGATCACGTGGCTGATCATGCACTGATCACGTGACTGATCATGCACTGATCACGTGGCTGATCATGCACTGATCACGTGGCTATCATGCACTGATCACGTGGCTGATCATGCATGATCACGCAGCTATCATGCACTGATCACGTGACTGATCATGCACTGATCACGTGACTGATCATGCACTGATCACGTGGCTATCATGCACTGATCACGTGGCTGATCATGCATGATCACGCAGCTACCATGCACTGATCACGTGACTGATCATGCACTGATCACGTGACTGATCATGCACTGATCACGTGGCTATCATGCACTGATCACGTGGCTGATCATGCACTGATCATGTAGCTACCATGCACTGATCACGTGAATGATCATGCACTGATCACGTGACTGATCATGCACTGATCACGTGGCTATCATGCACTGATCACGTGGCTGATCATGCACTGATCACGTAGCTATCATGCACTGATCACGTGACTGATCATGCACTGATCACGTGATGATCATGCACTGATCACGTGGCTGATCATGCACTGATCACGTGGCTGATCATGCACTGATCACGTGACTGATCATGCACTGATCACGTGACTGATCATGCACTGATCACGTGGCTATCATGCACTGATCACGTGGCTGATCATGCACTGATCACGTGGCTGATCATGCACTGATCACGTGACTGATCATGCACTGATCACGTGGCTGATCATGCACTGATCACGTGGCTATCATGCACTGATCACGTGGCTGATCATGCATGATCACGCAGCTACCATGCACTGATCACGTGACTGATCATGCACTGATCACGTGACTGATCATGCACTGATCACGTGGCTATCATGCACTATCACGTGGCTGATCATGCACTGATCACGTAGCTATCATGTACTGATCACGTGACTGATCATGCACTGATCACGTGACTGATCATGCACTGATCACGTGGCTGATCATGCACTGATCACGTAGCAACCATGTACTGGTCACGTGACTGATCATGCACTGATCACGTAATTGATCATGCACTGATCACGTGGCTGATCATGCACTGATCACGTGGCTGATCACACATGATCACGTGACTGATCATGCACTGATCACGTGGCTATCATGCACTGATCACGTGGCTGATCATGCACTGATCACGTGGATATCATGCACTGATCACGTGGCTGATCACACACGATCACGTGACTGATCATGCACTGATCACGTGGCTATCATGCACTGATCACGTGGCTGATCATGCAATGATCACGTAGCTACCATGTACTGGTCACGTGACTGATCATGCACTGATCACGTAATTGATCATGCACTGATCACGTGGCTGATCATGCACTGATCACGTGGCTGATCATACACTGATCACGTGACTGATCATGCACTGATCACGTGACTGATCATGCACTGATCACGTGGCTATCATGCACTGATCACGTGGCTGACATACACTGATCACGTGCCTGATCATGCACTGATCACGTGGCTGATCATGCACTGATCACGTGACTGATCATGCACTGATCACGTGTCTGATCATGCACTGATCACGTGGCTATCATGCACTGCTCACGTGGCTGATCATGCCATGATCACGCAGCTACCATGTACTGGTCACATGACTGATCATGCACTGATCACGTGACTGATCATGCAGTGATCACGTGGCTATCATGCACTACTCACGTGGCTGATCATGCAATGATCATGTAGCTACCATGTACAGGTCACGTGAATGATCATACACCCATCAGGTGACTGATCATGCACTGATCACGTGGCTATCATGCACTGATCACGAGACTGATCATGCACTGATCACGTCTATATCATGCACTGATCACATGACTGCCCATGCACTGATCACGTGGATGATCATACACTAATCTTGTGACAGATCATGCACTGATCACGTGGCTGATCATGCACTGATACCGTGACTGAGCATGGACTGATCACATGACTATCATGTAGTGATCACGTGACTTAATGGCGCTGATCATGTGACTGATCATGCGCTGATCATGTTTGCTATCATACACTGATCATGTGCCTCTGGAGGCAATAAACAAAGAGCTGAGTAGGCACGAATCAAACAGTCAGCAGGCAATAATCATGGAACTCAGGTGTGAGGAATCATGCTGCTCAGCTGGCAATAATCAAGCAGCTGAGCAGGCAGGAATTACGCAGCACAGCTGGCAATTGTCAAGCAGATGACAGGCAGGAATCGTGCAGCTCAGCTGGCAATTGTCAAGCAGATGAGCAGACAGTAATCACGCAGCTCAGCAGGCCCAGATCACGTGACTGAGCATGCACTGTTCACGTGGCTGATCATACACTGATCACGTGATGATCATGCACTGATCACTTGGATATCATGCACTGATCACGTGGCTGATCATACACTGTTCACGTGTCTGACCATGCACTGATCACGTGGCTGATCATACACTGCTCACGTAACTGATCATGCACTGATCACGTGGCTATCATGCACTGATCACGTGGCTGAACATGCACTGTTCACGTGGCTGATCACACACCTGTCACGTGACATATCATGCACTGATCACGTGGCACTCATGCACTGATCACGTGGCTGATCATACTCTGCTCACGTAACTCATGCACACATCACGTGGCTATCATGCACTGCTCACGTGGCTCGTCATGGAATGATCACGTAGCAACCATATACTGGTCACGTGACTGATCATGCAAAGATCACGTAAATGATCATGCACTGTTCACGTGACTGATCATGTACTGATCACGTGACTGATCATGCACTGATCACGTGGCTATCATGCTCTGCTCACGTGGCTGATCATGCAACGATCACGTAGCAACCATGTACTGGTCACGTGACTGATCATGCACTGATCACGTAATTGATCCTGCACTGATCACGTGGCTCATCATGCACTGATCACGTGGCTGATCACACATGTATCACGTGACTGATCATGCACTGATCCGTGGCTCTCATGCACTGATCACGTGGCTGTCATGCACTGATCACGTGGATATCATGCACTGATCACGTGGCTGATCATGCACTGATCACGTGGCTATCATGCACTGATCACGTGGCTGATCATGCAATGATCACGTGGCTACCATGTACTGATCACGTGACTGATCATGCACTGATCACGTAATTGATCATGCACTGATCACGTGGCTGATCATGCACTGATCACGTGGCTGATCATGCACTGATCACGTGACTGATCATGCACTGATCACGTGACTGATCATGCACTGATCACGTGGCTATCATGCACTGATCACGTGGCTGATCATGCACTGATCACGTGCCTGATCATGCACTGATCACGTGGCTGATCATGCACTGATCACGTGACTGATCATGCACTGATCACGTGGCTGATCATGCACTGATCACGTGACTGATCATGCACTGATCACGTGACTGATCATGCACTGATCACGTGGCTATCATGCACTGATCACGTGGCTGATCATGCATGATCACGCAGCTACCATGTACTGGTCACATGACTGATCATGCACTGATCACGTGACTGATCATGCACTGATCACGTGGCTATCATGCACTACTCACGTGGCTGATCATGCAATGATCATGTAGCTACCATGTACTGGTCACGTGACTGATCATGCACTGATCACGTGACTGATCATGCACTGATCACGTCTATATCATGCACTGATCACATGACTGCCCATGCACTGATCACGTGGATGATCATACACTAATCTTGTGACAGATCATGCACTGATCACGTGGCTGATCATGCACTGATACCGTGACTGAGCATGGACTGATCACATGACTATCATGTAGTGATCACGTGACTTAATGGCGCTGATCATGTGACTGATCATGCGCTGATCATGTTTGCTATCATACACTGATCATGTGCCTCTGGAGGCAATAAACAAAGAGCTGAGTAGGCACGAATCAAACAGTCAGCAGGCAATAATCATGGAACTCAGGTGTGAGGAATCATGCTGCTCAGCTGGCAATAATCAAGCAGCTGAGCAGGCAGGAATTACGCAGCACAGCTGGCAATTGTCAAGCAGATGACAGGCAGGAATCGTGCAGCTCAGCTGGCAATTGTCAAGCAGATGAGCAGACAGTAATCACGCAGCTCAGCAGGCCCAGATCACGTGACTGAGCATGCACTGTTCACGTGGCTGATCATACACTGATCACGTGATGATCATGCACTGATCACTTGGATATCATGCACTGATCACGTGGCTGATCATACACTGTTCACGTGTCTGACCATGCACTGATCACGTGGCTGATCATACACTGCTCACGTAACTGATCATGCACTGATCACGTGGCTATCATGCACTGATCACGTGGCTGAACATGCACTGTTCACGTGGCTGATCACACACCTGTCACGTGACATATCATGCACTGATCACGTGGCACTCATGCACTGATCACGTGGCTGATCATACTCTGCTCACGTAACTCATGCACACATCACGTGGCTATCATGCACTGCTCACGTGGCTCGTCATGGAATGATCACGTAGCAACCATATACTGGTAACGTGACTGATCATGCAAAGATCACGTAAATGATCATGCACTGTTCACGTGACTGATCATGTACTGATCACGTGACTGATCATGCACTGATCACGTGGCTATCATGCTCTGCTCACGTGGCTGATCATGCAACGATCACGTAGCAACCATGTACTGGTCACGTGACTGATCATGCACTGATCACGTAATTGATCCTGCACTGATCACGTGGCTCATCATGCACTGATCACGTGGCTGATCACACATGTATCACGTGACTGATCATGCACTGATCACGTGGCTCTCATGCACTGATCACGTGGCTGTCATGCACTGATCACGTGGATATCATGCACTGATCACGTGGCTGATCACACACGTATCACATGACTGATCATGCACTGATCACGTGGCTATCATGCACTGATCACGTGGCTATCATGCACTGATCACGTGGCTGATCATGCAATGATCACGTAGCTACCATGTACTGGTCACGTGACTGATCATGCACTGATCACGTAATTGATCATGCACTGATCATGTGGCTGATCATGCACTGATCACGTGGCTGATCATACACTGATCACATAACTGATCATGCACTGATCACGTGACTGATCATGCACTGATCACGTGGCTATCATGCACTGATCACTGGCTGACATACACTGATCACGTGCCTGATCATGCACTGATCACGTGGCTGATCATGCACTGATCACGTGACTGATCATGCACTGATCACGTGTCTGATCATGCACTGATCACGTGACTGATCATGCACTGATCACGTGACTGATCATGCACTGATCACGTGGCTATCATGCACTGCTCACGTGGCTGATCATGCCATGATCACGCAGCTACCATGTACTGGTCACATGACTGATCATGCACTGATCACGTGACTGATCATGCAGTGATCACGTGGCTATCATGCACTACTCACGTGGCTGATCATGTAGCTACCATGTACAGGTCACGTGAATGATCATACACCCATCAGGTGACTGATCATGCACTGATCACGTGGCTATCATGCACTGATCACGAGACTGATCATGCACTGATCACGTCTATATCATGCACTGATCACATGACTGCCCATGCACTGATCACGTGGATGATCATACACTAATCTTGTGACAGATCATGCACTGATCACGTGGCTGATCATGCACTGATACCGTGACTGAGCATGGACTGATCACATGACTATCATGTAGTGATCACGTGACTTAATGGCGCTGATCATGTGACTGATCATGCGCTGATCATGTTTGCTATCATACACTGATCATGTGCCTCTGGAGGCAATAAACAAAGAGCTGAGTAGGCACGAATCAAACAGTCAGCAGGCAATAATCATGGAACTCAGGTGTGAGGAATCATGCTGCTCAGCTGGCAATAATCAAGCAGCTGAGCAGGCAGGAATTACGCAGCACAGCTGGCAATTGTCAAGCAGATGACAGGCAGGAATCGAGCAGCTCAGCTGGCAATTGTCAAGCCGATGAGCAGACAGTAATCACGCAGCTCAGCAGGCCCAGATCACGTGACTGATCATACACTGATCACGTGATGATCATGTACTGATCACTTGGATATCATGCACTGATCACGTGGCTGATCATACACTGTTCACGTGTCTGACCATGCACTGATCACGTGGCTGATCATACACTGCTCACGTAACTGATCATGCACTGATCACGTGGCTATCATGCACTGATCACGTGGCTGAACATGCACTGTTCACGTGGCTGATCACACACCTGTCACGTGACATATCATGCACTGATCACGTGGCTGATCATGCACTGATCACGTGGCTGATCATGCACTGATCACGTGACTGATCATGCACTGATCACGTGACTGATCATGCACTGATCACGTGGCTATCATGCACTGATCACGTGGCTGATCATGCACTGATCACGTGGCTGATCATGCACTGATCACGTGACTGATCATGCACTGATCACGTGGCTGATCATGCACTGATCACGTGGCTGATCATGCACTGATCACGTGGCTATCATGCACTGATCACGTGGCTGATCACACACGTATCACGTGACTGATCATGCACTGATCACGTGGCTGATCATGCACTGATCACGTGGCTATCATGCACTGATCACGTGGCTGATCATGCACTGATCACGTGGCTATCATGCACTGATCACGTGACTGATCATGCACTGATCACGTGATTGATCATGCACTGATCACGTGGCTGATCATGCACTGATCACGTGGCTATCATGCACTGATCACGTGGCTGATCATGCACTGATCACGTGGCTGATCATGCACTGATCACGTGTCTGATCATGCACTGATCACGTGGCTATCATGCACTGCTCACGTGGCTGATCATGTCATGATCACGCAGCTACCATGTACTGGTCACATGACTGATCATGCACTGATCACGTGACTGATCATGCAGTGATCACGTGGCTATCATGCACTACTCACGTGGCTGATCATGCAATGATCATGTAGCTACCATGTACAGGTCACGTGAATGATCATACACCCATCAGGTGACTGATCATGCACTGATCACGTGGCTATCATGCACTGATCACGAGACTGATCATGCACTGATCACGTCTATATCATGCACTGATCACATGACTGCCCATGCACTGATCACGTGGATGATCATACACTAATCATGTGACAGATCATGCACTGATCACGTGGCTGATCATGCACTGATACCGTGACTGAGCATGGACTGATCACATGACTATCATGTAGTGATCACGTGACTTAATGGCGCTGATCATGTGACTGATCATGCGCTGATCATGTTTGCTATCATACACTGATCATGTGCCTCTGGAGGCAATAAACAAAGAGCTGAGTAGGCACGAATCAAACAGTCAGCAGGCAATAATCATGGAACTCAGCTGTGAGGAATCATGCTGCTCAGCTGGCAATAATCAAGCAGCTGAGCAGGCAGGAATTACGCAGCACAGCTGGCAATTGTCAAGCAGATGACAGGCAGGAATCGTGCAGCTCAGCTGGCAATTGTCAAGCAGATGAGCAGACAGTAATCACGCAGCTCAGCAGGCCCAGATCACGTGACTGAGCATGCACTGTTCACGTGGCTGATCATACACTGATCACGTGATGATCATGCACTGATCACTTGGATATCATGCACTGATCACGTGGCTGATCATACACTGTTCACGTGTCTGACCATGCACTGATCACGTGGCTGATCATACACTGCTCACGTAACTGATCATGCACTGATCACGTGGCTATCATGCACTGATCACGTGGCTGAACATGCACTGTTCACGTGGCTGATCACACACCTGTCACGTGACATATCATGCACTGATCACGTGGCACTCATGCACTGATCACGTGGCTGATCATACTCTGCTCACGTAACTCATGCACACATCACGTGGCTATCATGCACTGCTCACGTGGCTCGTCATGGAATGATCACGTAGCAACCATATACTGGTCACGTGACTGATCATGCAAAGATCACGTAAATGATCATGCACTGTTCACGTGACTGATCATGTACTGATCACGTGACTGATCATGCACTGATCACGTGGCTATCATGCTCTGCTCACGTGGCTGATCATGCAACGATCACGTAGCAACCATGTACTGGTCACGTGACTGATCATGCACTGATCACGTAATTGATCCTGCACTGATCACGTGGCTCATCATGCACTGATCACGTGGCTGATCACACATGTATCACGTGACTGATCATGCACTGATCACGTGGCTCTCATGCACTGATCACGTGGCTGTCATGCACTGATCACGTGGATATCATGCACTGATCACGTGGCTGATCACACACGTATCACATGACTGATCATGCACTGATCACGTGGCTATCATGCACTGATCACGTGGCTATCATGCACTGATCACGTGGCTGATCATGCAATGATCACGTAGCTACCATGTACTGGTCACGTGACTGATCATGCACTGATCACGTAATTGATCATGCACTGATCATGTGGCTGATCATGCACTGATCACGTGGCTGATCATACACTGATCACATAACTGATCATGCACTGATCACGTGACTGATCATGCACTGATCACGTGGCTATCATGCACTGATCACTTGGCTGACATGCACTGATCACGTGGCTGATCATGCACTGATCACGTGGCTGATCATGCACTGATCACGTGACTGATCATGCACTGATCACGTGTCTGATCATGCACTGATCACGTGGCTATCATGCACTGCTCACGTGGCTGATCATGCCATGATCACGCAGCTACCATGTACTGGTCACATGACTGATCATGCACTGATCACGTGACTGATCATGCACTGATCACGTGGCTATCATGAACTACTCACGTGGCTGATCATGCAATGATCATGTAGCTACCATGTACAGGTCACGTGAATGATCATACACCCATCAGGTGACTGATCATGCACTGATCACGTGGCTATCATGCACTGATCACGAGACTGATCATGCACTGATCACGTCTATATCATGCACTGATCACATGACTGCCCATGCACTGATCACGTGGATGATCATACACTAATCTTGTGACAGATCATGCACTGATCACGTGGCTGATCATGCACTGATACCGTGACTGAGCATGGACTGATCACATGACTATCATGTAGTGATCACGTGACTTAATGGCGCTGATCATGTGACTGATCATGCGCTGATCATGTTTGCTATCATACACTGATCATGTGCCTCTGGAGGCAATAAACAAAGAGCTGAGTAGGCACGAATCAAACAGTCAGCAGGCAATAATCATGGAACTCAGGTGTGAGGAATCATGCTGCTCAGCTGGCAATAATCAAGCAGCTGAGCAGGCAGGAATTACGCAGCACAGCTGGCAATTGTCAAGCAGATGACAGGCAGGAATCGTGCAGCTCAGCTGGCAATTGTCAAGCAGATGAGCAGACAGTAATCACGCAGCTCAGCAGGCCCAGATCACGTGACTGAGCATGCACTGTTCACGTGGCTGATCATACACTGATCACGTGATGATCATGCACTGATCACTTGGATATCATGCACTGATCACGTGGCTGATCATACACTGCTCACGTAACTGATCATGCACTGATCACGTGGCTATCATGCACTGATCACGTGGCTGAACATGCACTGTTCACGTGGCTGATCACACACCTGTCACGTGACATATCATGCACTGATCACGTGGCACTCATGCACTGATCACGTGGCTGATCATACTCTGCTCACGTAACTCATGCACACATCACGTGGCTATCATGCACTGCTCACGTGGCTCGTCATGGAATGATCACGTAGCAACCATATACTGGTCACGTGACTGATCATGCAAAGATCACGTAAATGATCATGCACTGTTCACGTGACTGATCATGTACTGATCACGTGACTGATCATGCACTGATCACGTGGCTATCATGCTCTGCTCACGTGGCTGATCATGCAACGATCACGTAGCAACCATGTACTGGTCACGTGACTGATCATGCACTGATCACGTAATTGATCCTGCACTGATCACGTGGCTCATCATGCACTGATCACGTGGCTGATCACACATGTATCACGTGACTGATCATGCACTGATCACGTGGCTCTCATGCACTGATCACGTGGCTGTCATGCACTGATCACGTGGATATCATGCACTGATCACGTGGCTGATCACACACGTATCACATGACTGATCATGCACTGATCACGTGGCTATCATGCACTGATCACGTGGCTATCATGCACTGATCACGTGGCTGATCATGCAATGATCACGTAGCTACCATGTACTGGTCACGTGACTGATCATGCACTGATCACGTAATTGATCATGCACTGATCACGTGGCTGATCATGCACTGATCACGTGGCTGATCATACACTGATCACGTAACTGATCATGCACTGATCACGTGACTGATCATGCACTGATCACGTGGCTATCATGCACTGATCACGTGGCTGACATACACTGATCACGTGCCTGATCATGCACTGATCACGTGGCTGATCATGCACTGATCACGTGACTGATCATGCACTGATCACGTGTCTGATCATGCACTGATCACGTGGCTATCATGCACTGCTCACGTGGCTGATCATGCCATGATCACGCAGCTACCATGTACTGGTCACATGACTGATCATGCACTGATCACGTGACTGATCATGCACTGATCACGTGGCTATCATGCACTACTCACGTGGCTGATCATGCAATGATCATGTAGCTACCATGTACAGGTCACGTGAATGATCATACACCCATCAGGTGACTGATCATGCACTGATCACGTGGCTATCATGCACTGATCACGTGACTGATCATGCACTGATCACGTCTATATCATGCACTGATCACATGACTGCCCATGCACTGATCACGTGGATGATCATACACTGATCATGTGACAGATCATGCACTGATCACGTGGCTGATCATGCACTGATCACGTGACTGATCATGCACTGATCACGTGACTGATCATGCACTGATCACGTGACTATCATGCACTGATCACGTGGCTGATCATGCATGATCACGCAGCTATCATGCACTGGTCACATGACTGATCATGCACTGATCACGTGACTGATCATGCACTGATCACGTGGCTATCATGCACTACTCACGTGGCTGATCATGCACTGATCACGTAACTACCATGCACAGGTCACGTGACTGATCATGCACTGATCACGTGACTGATCATGCACTGATCACGTGGCTATCATGCACTGATCACGTGGCTGATCATGCACTGATCACGTAGCTACATGCACTGATCACGTGACTGATCATGCACTGATCACGTGACTGATCATGCACTGATCACGTGGCTGATCATGCACTGATCACGTGGCTGATCATGCACTGATCACGTGACTGATCATGCACTGATCACGTGACTGATCATGCACTGATCACGTGGCTATCATGCACTGATCACGTGGCTGATCATGCACTGATCACGTGGCTGATCATGCACTGATCACGTGACTGATCATGCACTGATCACGTGGCTGATCATGCACTGATCACGTGGCTATCATGCACTGATCACGTGGCTGATCATGCATGATCACGCAGCTACCATGCACTGGTCACGTGACTGATCATGCACTGATCACGTGACTGATCATGCACTGATCACGTGGCTATCATGCACTGATCACGTGGCTGATCATGCACTGATCACGTAGCTACCATGCACTGATCACGTGACTGATCATGCACTGATCACGTGACTGATCATGCACTGATCACGTGGCTATCATGCACTGATCACGTGGCTGATCATGCACTGATCACGTGGCTGATCATGCACTGATCACGTGACTATCATGCACTGATCACGTGGCTGATCACACTGATCACGTGACTGATCATGCACTGATCACGTGGCTGATCATGCACTGATCACGTGGCTGATCATGCACTGATCACGTGGCTATCATGCACTGATCACGTGGCTGATCATGCACTGATCACGTGGCTATCATGCACTGATCACGTGACTGATCATGCACTGATCACGTGGCTGATCATGCACTGATCACGTGGCTGATCATGCACTGATCACGTGTCTGATCATGCACTGATCACGTGGCTATCATGCACTGCTCACGTGGCTGATCATGCCATGATCACGCAGCTACCATGTACTGGTCACATGACTGATCATGCACTGATCACGTGACTGATCATGCAGTGATCACGTGGCTATCATGCACTACTCACGTGGCTGATCATGCAATGATCATGTAGCTACCATGTACAGGTCACGTGAATGATCATACACCCATCAGGTGACTGATCATGCACTGATCACGTGGCTATCATGCACTGATCACGAGACTGATCATGCACTGTTCACGTCTATATCATGCACTGATCACATGACTGCCCGTGCACTGATCACGTGGATGATCATACACTAATTGTGACAGATCATGCACTGATCACGTGGCTGATCATGCACTGATACCGTGACTGAGCATGGACTGATCACATGACTATCATGTAGTGATCACGTGACTTAATGGCGCTGATCATGTGACTGATCATGCGCTGATCATGTTTGCTATCATACACTGATCATGTGCCTCTGGAGGCAATAAACAAAGAGCTGAGTAGGCACGAATCAAACAGTCAGCAGGCAATAATCATGGAACTCAGGTGTGAGGAATCATGCTGCTCAGCTGGCAATAATCAAGCAGCTGAGCAGGCAGGAATTACGCAGCACAGCTGGCAATTGTCAAGCAGATGACAGGCAGGAATCGTGCAGCTCAGCTGGCAATTGTCAAGCAGATGAGCAGACAGTAATCACGCAGCTCAGCAGGCCCAGATCACGTGACTGAGCATGCACTGTTCACGTGGCTGATCATACACTGATCACGTGATGATCATGCACTGATCACTTGGATATCATGCACTGATCACGTGGCTGATCATACACTGTTCACGTGTCTGACCATGCACTGATCACGTGGCTGATCATACACTGCTCACGTAACTGATCATGCACTGATCACGTGGCTATCATGCACTGATCACGTGGCTGAACATGCACTGTTCACGTGGCTGATCACACACCTGTCACGTGACATATCATGCACTGATCACGTGGCACTCATGCACTGATCACGTGGCTGATCATACTCTGCTCACGTAACTCATGCACACATCACGTGGCTATCATGCACTGCTCACGTGGCTCGTCATGGAATGATCACGTAGCTACCATATACTGGTCACGTGACTGATCATGCAAAGATCACGTAAATGATCATGCACTGTTCACGTGACTGATCATGTACTGATCACGTGACTGATCATGCACTGATCACGTGGCTATCATGCTCTGCTCACGTGGCTGATCATGCAACGATCACGTAGCAACCATGTACTGGTCACGTGACTGATCATGCACTGATCACGTAATTGATCCTGCACTGATCACGTGGCTCATCATGCACTGATCACGTGGCTGATCACACATGTATCACGTGACTGATCATGCACTGATCCGTGGCTCTCATGCACTGATCACGTGGCTGTCATGCACTGATCACGTGGATATCATGCACTGATCACGTGGCTGATCACACACGTATCACATGACTGATCATGCACTGATCACGTGGCTATCATGCACTGATCACGTGGCTATCATGCACTGATCACGTGGCTGATCATGCAATGATCACGTAGCTACCATGTACTGGTCACGTGACTGATCATGCACTGATCACGTAATTGATCATGCACTGATCATGTGGCTGATCATGCACTGATCACGTGGCTGATCATACACTGATCACATAACTGATCATGCACTGATCACGTGACTGATCATGCACTGATCACGTGGCTATCATGCACTGATCACTTGGCTGACATGCACTGATCACGTGCCTGATCATGCACTGATCACGTGACTGATCATGCACTGATCACGTGACTGATCATGCACTGATCACGTGTCTGATCATGCACTGATCACGTGGCTATCATGCACTGCTCACGTGGCTGATCATGCCATGATCACGCAGCTACCATGTACTGGTCACATGACTGATCATGCACTGATCACGTGACTGATCATGCACTGATCACGTGGCTATCATGCACTACTCACGTGGCTGATCATGCAATGATCATGTAGCTACCATGTACAGGTCACGTGAATGATCATACACTGATCAGGTGACTGATCATGCACTGATCACGTGGCTATCATGCACTGATCACGTGGCTGATCATGCACTGATCACGTAGCTATCATGCACTGATCACGTGACTGATCATGCACTGATCACGTGATTGATCATGCACTGATCACGTGGCTGATCATGCACTGATCACGTGGCTGATCATGCACTGATCACGTGACTGATCATGCACTGATCACGTGACTGATCATGCACTGATCACGTGGCTATCATGCACTGATCACGTGGCTGATCATGCACTGATCACGTGCCTGATCATGCACTGATCACGTGGCTGATCATGCACTGATCACGTGACTGATCATGCACTGATCACGTGGCTGATCATGCACTGATCACGTGGCTATCATGCACTGATCACGTGGCTGATCATGCATGATCACGCAGCTACCATGCACTGATCACGTGACTGATCATGCACTGATCACGTGACTGATCATGCACTGATCACGTGGCTATCATGCACTGATCACGTGGCTGATCATGCACTGATCACGTAGCTACCATGCACTGATCACGTGACTGATCATACACTGATCACGTGACTGATCATGCACTGATCACGTGGCTATCATGCACTGATCACGTGGCTGATCATGCACTGATCACGTGGCTGATCACACACTGTCACGTGACTATCATGCACTGATCACGTGGCACTCATGCACTGATCACGTGGCTGATCATACACATGCTCATGCACTGATCACGTGGCTATCATGCACTGATCACGTGGCTGTCATGCAATGATCACGTAGCAACCATATACTGGTCACGTGACTGATCATGCAAAATCACGTAAATGATCATGCACTGATCACGTGACTGATCATGCACTGATCACGTGACTGATCATGCACTGATCACGTGGCTATCATGCACTGCTCACGTGGCTGATCATGCAACGATCACGTAGCAACCATGTACTGGTCACGTGACTGATCATGCACTGATCACGTAATTGATCATGCACTGATCACGTGGCTCATCATGCACTGATCACGTGGCTGATCACACATGATCACGTGACTGATCATGCACTGATCACGTGGCTCTCATGCACTGATCACGTGGCTGTCATGCACTGATCACGTGGATATCATGCACTGATCACGTGGCTGATCACACACTATCACATGACTGATCATGCACTGATCACGTGGCTATCATGCACTGATCACGTGGCTATCATGCACTGATCACGTGGCTGATCATGCAATGATCACGTAGCTACCATGTACTGGTCACGTGACTGATCATGCACTGATCACGTAATTGATCATGCACTGATCACGTGGCTGATCATGCACTGATCACGTGGCTATCATGCACTGATCACGTGGCTGACATGCACTGATCACGTGCCTGATCATGCACTGATCACGTGACTGATCATGCACTGATCACGTGACTGATCATGCACTGATCACGTGTCTGATCATGCACTGATCACGTGGCTATCATGCACTGATCACGTGGCTGATCATGCATGATCACGCAGCTACCATGTACTGATCACATGACTGATCATGCACTGATCACGTGACTGATCATGCACTGATCACGTGGCTATCATGCACTGATCACGTGGCTGATCATGCACTGATCATGTAGCTACCATGTACTGGTCACGTGAATGATCATACACTGATCACGTGACTGATCATGCACTGATCACGTGGCTATCATGCACTGATCACGTGGCTGATCATGCACTGATCACGTAGCTATCATGCACTGATCACGTGACTGATCATGCACTGATCACGTGATTGATCATGCACTGATCACGTGGCTGATCATGCACTGATCACGTGGCTGATCATGCACTGATCACGTGACTGATCATGCACTGATCACGTGACTGATCATGCACTGATCACGTGGCTATCATGCACTGATCACGTGGCTGATCATGCACTGATCACGTGCCTGATCATGCACTGATCACGTGGCTGATCATGCACTGATCACGTGACTGATCATGCACTGATCACGTGACTGATCATGCACTGATCACGTGGCTATCATGCACTGCTCACGTGGCTGATCATGCCATGATCACGCAGCTACCATGCACTGGTCACGTGACTGATCATGCACTGATCACGTGACTGATCATGCACTGATCACGTGGCTATCATGCACTGATCACGTGGCTGATCATGCACTGATCACGTAGCTACCATGCACTGATCACGTGACTGATCATACACTGATCACGTGACTGATCATGCACTGATCACGTGGCTATCATGCACTGATCACGTGGCTGATCATGCACTGATCACGTGGCTGATCACACACTGTCACGTGACTATCATGCACTGATCACGTGGCACTCATGCACTGATCACGTGGCTGATCATACACTGATCACGTAACTCATGCACACATCACGTGGCTATCATGCACTGATCACGTGGCTGTCATGGAATGATCACGTAGCAACCATATACTGGTCACGTGACTGATCATGCAAAATCACGTAAATGATCATGCACTGATCACGTGACTGATCATGCACTGATCACGTGACTGATCATGCACTGATCACGTGGCTATCATGCACTGCTCACGTGGCTGATCATGCAACGATCACGTAGCAACCATGTACTGGTCACGTGACTGATCATGCACTGATCACGTAATTGATCATGCACTGATCACGTGGCTCATCATGCACTGATCACGTGGCTGATCACACATGATCACGTGACTGATCATGCACTGATCACGTGGCTATCATGCACTGATCACGTGGCTGTCATGCACTGATCACGTGGATATCATGCACTGATCACGTGGCTGATCACACACGTATCACGACTGATCATGCACTGATCACGTGGCTATCATGCACTGATCACGTGGCTATCATGCACTGATCACGTGGCTGATCATGCAATGATCACGTAGCTACCATGTACTGGTCACGTGACTGATCATGCACTGATCACGTAATTGATCATGCACTGATCATGGCTGATCATGCACTGATCACGTGGCTGATCATACACTGATCACGTAACTGATCATGCACTGATCACGTGACTGATCATGCACTGATCACGTGGCTATCATGCACTGATCACGTGGCTGACATACACTGATCACGTGCCTGATCATGCACTGATCACGTGGCTGATCATGCACTGATCACGTGACTGATCATGCACTGATCACGTGTCTGATCATGCACTGATCACGTGGCTATCATGCACTGCTCACGTGGCTGATCATGCCATGATCACGCAGCTACCATGTACTGGTCACATGACTGATCATGCACTGATCACGTGACTGATCATGCAGTGATCACGTGGCTATCATGACTACTCACGTGGCTGATCATGCAATGATCATGTAGCTACCATGTACAGGTCACGTGAATGATCATACACCCATCAGGTGACTGATCATGCACTGATCACGTGGCTATCATGCACTGATCACGAGACTGATCATGCACTGATCACGTCTATATCATGCACTGATCACATGACTGCCCATGCACTGATCACGTGGATGATCATACACTAATCTTGTGACAGATCATGCACTGATCACGTGGCTGATCATGCACTGATACCGTGACTGAGCATGGACTGATCACATGACTATCATGTAGTGATCACGTGACTTAATGGCGCTGATCATGTGACTGATCATGCGCTGATCATGTTTGCTATCATACACTGATCATGTGCCTCTGGAGGCAATAAACAAAGAGCTGAGTAGGCACGAATCAAACAGTCAGCAGGCAATAATCATGGAACTCAGGTGTGAGGAATCATGCTGCTCAGCTGGCAATAATCAAGCAGCTGAGCAGGCAGGAATTACGCAGCACAGCTGGCAATTGTCAAGCAGATGACAGGCAGGAATCGTGCAGCTCAGCTGGCAATTGTCAAGCAGATGAGCAGACAGTAATCACGCAGCTCAGCAGGCCCAGATCACGTGACTGAGCATGCACTGTTCACGTGGCTGATCATACACTGATCACGTGATGATCATGCACTGATCACTTGGATATCATGCACTGATCACGTGGCTGATCATACACTGTTCACGTGTCTGACCATGCACTGATCACGTGGCTGATCATACACTGCTCACGTAACTGATCATGCACTGATCACGTGGCTATCATGCACTGATCACGTGGCTGAACATGCACTGTTCACGTGGCTGATCACACACCTGTCACGTGACATATCATGCACTGATCACGTGGCACTCATGCACTGATCACGTGGCTGATCATACTCTGCTCACGTAACTCATGCACACATCACGTGGCTATCATGCACTGCTCACGTGGCTCGTCATGGAATGATCACGTAGCAACCATATACTGGTAACGTGACTGATCATGCAAAGATCACGTAAATGATCATGCACTGTTCACGTGACTGATCATGTACTGATCACGTGACTGATCATGCACTGATCACGTGGCTATCATGCACTGCTCACGTGGCTGATCATGCAACGATCACGTAGCAACCATGTACTGGTCACGTGACTGATCATGCACTGATCACGTAATTGATCCTGCACTGATCACGTGGCTCATCATGCACTGATCACGTGGCTGATCACACATGTATCACGTGACTGATCATGCACTGATCACGTGGCTCTCATGCACTGATCACGTGGCTGTCATGCACTGATCACGTGGATATCATGCACTGATCACGTGGCTGATCACACACGTATCACATGACTGATCATGCACTGATCACGTGGCTATCATGCACTGATCACGTGGCTATCATGCACTGATCACGTGGCTGATCATGCAATGATCACGTAGCTACCATGTACTGGTCACGTGACTGATCATGCACTGATCACGTAATTGATCATGCACTGATCATGTGGCTGATCATGCACTGATCACGTGGCTGATCATACACTGATCACATAACTGATCATGCACTGATCACGTGACTGATCATGCACTGATCACGTGGCTATCATGCACTGATCACTTGGCTGACATACACTGATCACGTGCCTGGTCATGCACTGATCACGTGGCTGATCATGCACTGATCACGTGACTGATCATGCACTGATCACGTGTCTGATCATGCACTGATCACGTGGCTATCATGCACTGCTCACGTGGCTGATCATGCCATGATCACGCAGCTACCATGTACTGGTCACATGACTGATCATGCACTGATCACGTGACTGATCATGCAGTGATCACGTGGCTATCATGCACTACTCACGTGGCTGATCATGCAATGATCATGTAGCTACCATGTACAGGTCACGTGAATGATCATACACCCATCAGGTGACTGATCATGCACTGATCACGTGGCTATCATGCACTGATCACGAGACTGATCATGCACTGATCACGTCTATATCATGCACTGATCACATGACTGCCCATGCACTGATCACGTGGATGATCATACACTAATCTTGTGACAGATCATGCACTGATCACGTGGCTGATCATGCACTGATACCGTGACTGAGCATGGACTGATCACATGACTATCATGTAGTGATCACGTGACTTAATGGCGCTGATCATGTGACTGATCATGCGCTGATCATGTTTGCTATCATACACTGATCATGTGCCTCTGGAGGCAATAAACAAAGAGCTGAGTAGGCACGAATCAAACAGTCAGCAGGCAATAATCATGGAACTCAGGTGTGAGGAATCATGCTGCTCAGCTGGCAATAATCAAGCAGCTGAGCAGGCAGGAATTACGCAGCACAGCTGGCAATTGTCAAGCAGATGACAGGCAGGAATCGTGCAGCTCAGCTGGCAATTGTCAAGCAGATGAGCAGACAGTAATCACGCAGCTCAGCAGGCCCAGATCACGTGACTGAGCATGCACTGTTCACGTGGCTGATCATACACTGATCACGTGATGATCATGCACTGATCACTTGGATATCATGCACTGATCACGTGGCTGATCATACACTGTTCACGTGTCTGACCATGCACTGATCACGTGGCTGATCATACACTGCTCACGTAACTGATCATGCACTGATCACGTGGCTATCATGCACTGATCACGTGGCTGAACATGCACTGTTCACGTGGCTGATCACACACCTGTCACGTGACATATCATGCACTGATCACGTGGCACTCATGCACTGATCACGTGGCTGATCATACTCTGCTCACGTAACTCATGCACACATCACGTGGCTATCATGCACTGCTCACGTGGCTCGTCATGGAATGATCACGTAGCAACCATATACTGGTCACGTGACTGATCATGCACAGATCACGTAAATGATCATGCACTGTTCACGTGACTGATCATGTACTGATCACGTGACTGATCATGCACTGATCACGTGGCTATCATGCTCTGCTCACGTGGCTGATCATGCAACGATCACGTAGCAACCATGTACTGGTCACGTGACTGATCATGCACTGATCACGTAATTGATCCTGCACTGATCACGTGGCTCATCATGCACTGATCACGTGGCTGATCACACATGTATCACGTGACTGATCATGCACTGATCACGTGGCTCATGCACTGATCACGTGGCTGTCATGCACTGATCACGTGGATATCATGCACTGATCACGTGGCTGATCACACACGTATCACATGACTGATCATGCACTGATCACGTGGCTATCATGCACTGATCACGTGGCTATCATGCACTGATCACGTGGCTGATCATGCACTGATCACGTAGCTACCATGCACTGATCACGTGACTGATCATGCACTGATCACGTAATTGATCATGCACTGATCACGTGGCTGATCATGCACTGATCACGTGGCTGATCATACACTGATCACGACTGATCATGCACTGATCACGTGACTGATCATGCACTGATCACGTGGCTATCATGCACTGATCACGTGGCTGATCATGCACTGATCACGTGCCTGATCATGCACTGATCACGTGACTGATCATGCACTGATCACGTGACTGATCATGCACTGATCACGTGACTGATCATGCACTGATCACGTGGCTATCATGCACTGATCACGTGGCTGATCATGCATGATCACGCAGCTATCATGTACTGATCACATGACTGATCATGCACTGATCACGTGACTGATCATGCACTGATCACGTGGCTATCATGCACTGATCACGTGGCTGATCATGCAATGATCATGTAGCTACCATGTACTGGTCACGTGAATGATCATGCACATCAGGTGACTGATCATGCACTGATCACGTGGCTATCATGCACTGATCACGTGGCTGATCATGCACTGATCACGTAGCTATCATGCACTGATCACGTGACTGATCATGCACTGATCACGTAATTGATCATGCACTGATCACGTGGCTGATCATGCACTGATCACGTGGCTGATCATGCACTGATCACGTGACTGATCATGCACTGATCACGTGACTGATCATGCACTGATCACGTGGCTATCATGCACTGATCACGTGGCTGATCATGCACTGATCACGTGGCTGATCATGCACTGATCACGTGACTGATCATGCACTGATCACGTGGCTGATCATGCACTGATCACGTGGCTATCATGCACTGATCACGTGGCTGATCATGCATGATCACGCAGCTACCATGCACTGATCACGTGACTGATCATGCACTGATCACGTGACTGATCATGCACTGATCACGTGGCTATCATGCACTGATCACGTGGCTGATCATGCACTGATCACGTAGCTACCATGCACTGATCACGTGACTGATCATGCACTGATCACGTGACTGATCATGCACTGATCACGTGGCTATCATGCACTGATCACGTGGCTGATCATGCACTGATCACGTGGCTGATCATGCACTGATCACGTGACTGATCATGCACTGATCACGTGGCTGATCACACTGATCACGTGACTGATCATGCACTGATCACGTGGCTGATCATGCACTGATCACGTGGCTGATCATGCACTGATCACGTGGCTGATCATGCACTGATCACGTGGCTGATCATGCACTGATCACGTGGCTATCATGCACTGATCACGTGACTGATCATGCACTGATCACGTGGCTGATCATGCACTGATCACGTGGCTGATCATGCACTGATCACGTGACTGATCATGCACTGATCACGTGGCTATCATGCACTGCTCACGTGGCTGATCATGCCATGATCACGCAGCTACCATGTACTGGTCACATGACTGATCATGCACTGATCACGTGACTGATCATGCAGTGATCACGTGGCTATCATGCACTACTCACGTGGCTGATCATGCAATGATCATGTAGCTACCATGTACAGGTCACGTGAATGATCATACACCCATCAGGTGACTGATCATGCACTGATCACGTGGCTATCATGCACTGATCACGAGACTGATCATGCACTGATCACGTCTATATCATGCACTGATCACATGACTGCCCATGCACTGATCACGTGGATGATCATACACTAATCATGTGACAGATCATGCACTGATCACGTGGCTGATCATGCACTGATACCGTGACTGAGCATGGACTGATCACATGACTATCATGTAGTGATCACGTGACTTAATGGCGCTGATCATGTGACTGATCATGCGCTGATCATGTTTGCTATCATACACTGATCATGTGCCTCTGGAGGCAATAAACAAAGAGCTGAGTAGGCACGAATCAAACAGTCAGCAGGCAATAATCATGGAACTCAGGTGTGAGGAATCATGCTGCTCAGCTGGCAATAATCAAGCAGCTGAGCAGGCAGGAATTACGCAGCACAGCTGGCAATTGTCAAGCAGATGACAGGCAGGAATCGTGCAGCTCAGCTGGCAATTGTCAAGCAGATGAGCAGACAGTAATCACGCAGCTCAGCAGGCCCAGATCACGTGACTGAGCATGCACTGTTCACGTGGCTGATCATACACTGATCACGTGATGATCATGCACTGATCACTTGGATATCATGCACTGATCACGTGGCTGATCATACACTGTTCACGTGTCTGACCATGCACTGATCACGTGGCTGATCATACACTGCTCACGTAACTGATCATGCACTGATCACGTGGCTATCATGCACTGATCACGTGGCTGAACATGCACTGTTCACGTGGCTGATCACACACCTGTCACGTGACATATCATGCACTGATCACGTGGCACTCATGCACTGATCACGTGGCTGATCATACTCTGCTCACGTAACTCATGCACACATCACGTGGCTATCATGCACTGCTCACGTGGCTCGTCATGGAATGATCACGTAGCTACCATATACTGGTCACGTGACTGATCATGCACAGATCACGTAAATGATCATGCACTGTTCACGTGACTGATCATGTACTGATCACGTGACTGATCATGCACTGATCACGTGGCTATCATGCTCTGCTCACGTGGCTGATCATGCAACGATCACGTAGCAACCATGTACTGGTCACGTGACTGATCATGCACTGATCACGTAATTGATCCTGCACTGATCACGTGGCTCATCATGCACTGATCACGTGGCTGATCACACATGTATCACGTGACTGATCATGCACTGATCACGTGGCTCTCATGCACTGATCACGTGGCTGTCATGCACTGATCACGTGGATATCATGCACTGATCACGTGGCTGATCACACACGTATCACATGACTGATCATGCACTGATCACGTGGCTATCATGCACTGATCACGTGGCTATCATGCACTGATCACGTGGCTGATCATGCAATGATCACGTAGCTACCATGTACTGATCACGTGACTGATCATGCACTGATCACGTAATTGATCATGCACTGATCACGTGGCTGATCATGCACTGATCACGTGGCTGATCATGCACTGATCACATAACTGATCATGCACTGATCACGTGACTGATCATGCACTGATCACGTGGCTATCATGCACTGATCACGTGGCTGATCATGCACTGATCACGTGCCTGATCATGCACTGATCACGTGACTGATCATGCACTGATCACGTGACTGATCATGCACTGATCACGTGACTGATCATGCACTGATCACGTGGCTATCATGCACTGATCACGTGGCTGATCATGCCATGATCACGCAGCTACCATGTACTGGTCACATGACTGATCATGCACTGATCACGTGACTGATCATGCACTGATCACGTGGCTATCATGCACTACTCACGTGGCTGATCATGCAATGATCATGTAGCTACCATGTACAGGTCACGTGAATGATCATACACTGATCAGGTGACTGATCATGCACTGATCACGTGGCTATCATGCACTGATCACGTGGCTGATCATGCACTGATCACGTAGCTATCATGCACTGATCACGTGACTGATCATGCACTGATCACGTGACTGATCATGCACTGATCACGTGGCTGATCATGCACTGATCACGTGGCTGATCATGCACTGATCACGTGACTGATCATGCACTGATCACGTGACTGATCATGCACTGATCACGTGGCTATCATGCACTGATCACGTGGCTGATCATGCACTGATCACGTGGCTGATCATGCACTGATCACGTGGCTGATCATGCACTGATCACGTGACTGATCATGCACTGATCACGTGCTGATCATGCACTGATCACGTGGCTATCATGCACTGATCACGTGGCTGATCATGCATGATCACGCAGCTACCATGCACTGATCACGTGACTGATCATGCACTGATCACGTGACTGATCATGCACTGATCACGTGGCTATCATGCACTGATCACGTGGCTGATCATGCACTGATCACGTAGCTACCATGCACTGATCACGTGACTGATCATGCACTGATCACGTGACTGATCATGCACTGATCACGTGGCTATCATGCACTGATCACGTGGCTGATCATGCACTGATCACGTGGCTGATCACACACTGTCACGTGACTATCATGCACTGATCACGTGGCACTCATGCACTGATCACGTGGCTGATCATACACTGATCACGTAACTCATGCACACATCACGTGGCTATCATGCACTGATCACGTGGCTGTCATGCAATGATCACGTAGCAACCATATACTGGTCACGTGACTGATCATGCACTGATCACGTAAATGATCATGCACTGATCACGTGACTGATCATGCACTGATCACGTGACTGATCATGCACTGATCACGTGGCTATCATGCACTGCTCACGTGGCTGATCATGCACGATCACGTAGCAACCATGTACTGGTCACGTGACTGATCATGCACTGATCACGTAATTGATCATGCACTGATCACGTGGCTGATCATGCACTGATCACGTGGCTGATCACACATGATCACGTGACTGATCATGCACTGATCACGTGGCTCTCATGCACTGATCACGTGGCTGTCATGCACTGATCACGTGGATATCATGCACTGATCACGTGGCTGATCATGCACTGATCACATGACTGATCATGCACTGATCACGTGGCTATCATGCACTGATCACGTGGCTATCATGCACTGATCACGTGGCTGATCATGCACTGATCACGTAGCTACCATGCACTGATCACGTGACTGATCATGCACTGATCACGTAATTGATCATGCACTGATCACGTGGCTGATCATGCACTGATCACGTGGCTATCATGCACTGATCACGTGGCTGACATGCACTGATCACGTGACTGATCATGCACTGATCACGTGGCTGATCATGCACTGATCACGTGACTGATCATGCACTGATCACGTGTCTGATCATGCACTGATCACGTGGCTATCATGCACTGATCACGTGGCTGATCATGCATGATCACGCAGCTACCATGCACTGGTCACGTGACTGATCATGCACTGATCACGTGACTGATCATGCACTGATCACGTGGCTATCATGCACTGATCACGTGGCTGATCATGCACTGATCACGTAGCTACCATGCACTGATCACGTGACTGATCATACACTGATCACGTGACTGATCATGCACTGATCACGTGGCTATCATGCACTGATCACGTGGCTGATCATGCACTGATCACGTAGCTATCATGCACTGATCACGTGACTGATCATGCACTGATCACGTGACTGATCATGCACTGATCACGTGGCTGATCATGCACTGATCACGTGGCTGATCATGCACTGATCACGTGACTGATCATGCACTGATCACGTGACTGATCATGCACTGATCACGTGGCTATCATGCACTGATCACGTGGCTGATCATGCACTGATCACGTGACTGATCATGCACTGATCACGTGGCTGATCATGCACTGATCACGTGACTGATCATGCACTGATCACGTGACTGATCATGCACTGATCACGTGGCTATCATGCACTGATCACGTGGCTGATCATGCATGATCACGCAGCTACCATGCACTGGTCACGTGACTGATCATGCACTGATCACGTGACTGATCATGCACTGATCACGTGGCTATCATGCACTGATCACGTGGCTGATCATGCACTGATCACGTAGCTACCATGCACTGATCACGTGACTGATCATACACTGATCACGTGACTGATCATGCACTGATCACGTGGCTATCATGCACTGATCACGTGGCTGATCATGCACTGATCACGTGGCTGATCACACACTGTCACGTGACTATCATGCACTGATCACGTGGCACTCATGCACTGATCACGTGGCTGATCATACACTGATCACGTAACTCATGCACTGATCACGTGGCTATCATGCACTGATCACGTGGCTGTCATGGAATGATCACGTAGCAACCATATACTGGTCACGTGACTGATCATGCAAATCACGTAAATGATCATGCACTGATCACGTGACTGATCATGCACTGATCACGTGACTGATCATGCACTGATCACGTGGCTATCATGCACTGCTCACGTGGCTGATCATGCAACGATCACGTAGCAACCATGTACTGGTCACGTGACTGATCATGCACTGATCACGTAATTGATCATGCACTGATCACGTGGCTGATCATGCACTGATCACGTGGCTGATCACACATGATCACGTGACTGATCATGCACTGATCACGTGGCTATCATGCACTGATCACGTGGCTGTCATGCACTGATCACGTGGATATCATGCACTGATCACGTGGCTGATCACACACGATCACATGACTGATCATGCACTGATCACGTGGCTATCATGCACTGATCACGTGGCTATCATGCACTGATCACGTGGCTGATCATGCAATGATCACGTAGCTACCATGTACTGGTCACGTGACTGATCATGCACTGATCACGTAATTGATCATGCACTGATCACGTGGCTGATCATGCACTGATCACGTGGCTGATCATACACTGATCACGTGACTGATCATGCACTGATCACGTGACTGATCATGCACTGATCACGTGGCTATCATGCACTGATCACGTGGCTGACATACACTGATCACGTGCCTGATCATGCACTGATCACGTGGCTGATCATGCACTGATCACGTGACTGATCATGCACTGATCACGTGTCTGATCATGCACTGATCACGTGGCTATCATGCACTGCTCACGTGGCTGATCATGCCATGATCACGCAGCTACCATGTACTGGTCACATGACTGATCATGCACTGATCACGTGACTGATCATGCAGTGATCACGTGGCTATCATGCACTACTCACGTGGCTGATCATGCAATGATCATGTAGCTACCATGTACAGGTCACGTGAATGATCATACACCCATCAGGTGACTGATCATGCACTGATCACGTGGCTATCATGCACTGATCACGAGACTGATCATGCACTGATCACGTCTATATCATGCACTGATCACATGACTGCCCATGCACTGATCACGTGGATGATCATACACTAATCTTGTGACAGATCATGCACTGATCACGTGGCTGATCATGCACTGATACCGTGACTGAGCATGGACTGATCACATGACTATCATGTAGTGATCACGTGACTTAATGGCGCTGATCATGTGACTGATCATGCGCTGATCATGTTTGCTATCATACACTGATCATGTGCCTCTGGAGGCAATAAACAAAGAGCTGAGTAGGCACGAATCAAACAGTCAGCAGGCAATAATCATGGAACTCAGGTGTGAGGAATCATGCTGCTCAGCTGGCAATAATCAAGCAGCTGAGCAGGCAGGAATTACGCAGCACAGCTGGCAATTGTCAAGCAGATGACAGGCAGGAATCGTGCAGCTCAGCTGGCAATTGTCAAGCAGATGAGCAGACAGTAATCACGCAGCTCAGCAGGCCCAGATCACGTGACTGAGCATGCACTGTTCACGTGGCTGATCATACACTGATCACGTGATGATCATGCACTGATCACTTGGATATCATGCACTGATCACGTGGCTGATCATACACTGTTCACGTGTCTGACCATGCACTGATCACGTGGCTGATCATACACTGCTCACGTAACTGATCATGCACTGATCACGTGGCTATCATGCACTGATCACGTGGCTGAACATGCACTGTTCACGTGGCTGATCACACACCTGTCACGTGACATATCATGCACTGATCACGTGGCACTCATGCACTGATCACGTGGCTGATCATACTCTGCTCACGTAACTCATGCACACATCACGTGGCTATCATGCACTGCTCACGTGGCTCGTCATGGAATGATCACGTAGCAACCATATACTGGTCACGTGACTGATCATGCAAAGATCACGTAAATGATCATGCACTGTTCACGTGACTGATCATGTACTGATCACGTGACTGATCATGCACTGATCACGTGGCTATCATGCACTGCTCACGTGGCTGATCATGCAACGATCACGTAGCAACCATGTACTGGTCACGTGACTGATCATGCACTGATCACGTAATTGATCCTGCACTGATCACGTGGCTCATCATGCACTGATCACGTGGCTGATCACACATGTATCACGTGACTGATCATGCACTGATCACGTGGCTCTCATGCACTGATCACGTGGCTGTCATGCACTGATCACGTGGATATCATGCACTGATCACGTGGCTGATCACACACGTATCACATGACTGATCATGCACTGATCACGTGGCTATCATGCACTGATCACGTGGCTATCATGCACTGATCACGTGGCTGATCATGCAATGATCACGTAGCTACCATGTACTGGTCACGTGACTGATCATGCACTGATCACGTAATTGATCATGCACTGATCACGTGGCTGATCATGCACTGATCACGTGGCTGATCATACACTGATCACATAACTGATCATGCACTGATCACGTGACTGATCATGCACTGATCACGTGGCTATCATGCACTGATCACTTGGCTGACATACACTGATCACGTGCCTGGTCATGCACTGATCACGTGGCTGATCATGCACTGATCACGTGACTGATCATGCACTGATCTCGTGTCTGATCATGCACTGATCACGTGGCTATCATGCACTGCTCACGTGGCTGATCATGCCATGATCACGCAGCTACCATGTACTGGTCACATGACTGATCATGCACTGATCACGTGACTGATCATGCAGTGATCACGTGGCTATCATGCACTACTCACGTGGCTGATCATGCAATGATCATGTAGCTACCATGTACAGGTCACGTGAATGATCATACACCCATCAGGTGACTGATCATGCACTGATCACGTGGCTATCATGCACTGATCACGAGACTGATCATGCACTGATCACGTCTATATCATGCACTGATCACATGACTGCCCATGCACTGATCACGTGGATGATCATACACTAATCTTGTGACAGATCATGCACTGATCACGTGGCTGATCATGCACTGATACCGTGACTGAGCATGGACTGATCACATGACTATCATGTAGTGATCACGTGACTTAATGGCGCTGATCATGTGACTGATCATGCGCTGATCATGTTTGCTATCATACACTGATCATGTGCCTCTGGAGGCAATAAACAAAGAGCTGAGTAGGCACGAATCAAACAGTCAGCAGGCAATAATCATGGAACTCAGGTGTGAGGAATCATGCTGCTCAGCTGGCAATAATCAAGCAGCTGAGCAGGCAGGAATTACGCAGCACAGCTGGCAATTGTCAAGCAGATGACAGGCAGGAATCGTGCAGCTCAGCTGGCAATTGTCAAGCAGATGAGCAGACAGTAATCACGCAGCTCAGCAGGCCCAGATCACGTGACTGAGCATGCACTGTTCACGTGGCTGATCATACACTGATCACGTGATGATCATGCACTGATCACTTGGATATCATGCACTGATCACGTGGCTGATCATACACTGTTCACGTGTCTGACCATGCACTGATCACGTGGCTGATCATACACTGCTCACGTAACTGATCATGCACTGATCACGTGGCTATCATGCACTGATCACGTGGCTGAACATGCACTGTTCACGTGGCTGATCACACACCTGTCACGTGACATATCATGCACTGATCACGTGGCACTCATGCACTGATCACGTGGCTGATCATACTCTGCTCACGTAACTCATGCACACATCACGTGGCTATCATGCACTGCTCACGTGGCTCGTCATGGAATGATCACGTAGCTACCATATACTGGTCACGTGACTGATCATGCAAGATCACGTAAATGATCATGCACTGTTCACGTGACTGATCATGTACTGATCACGTGACTGATCATGCACTGATCACGTGGCTATCATGCTCTGCTCACGTGGCTGATCATGCAACGATCACGTAGCAACCATGTACTGGTCACGTGACTGATCATGCACTGATCACGTAATTGATCCTGCACTGATCACGTGGCTCATCATGCACTGATCACGTGGCTGATCACACATGTATCACGTGACTGATCATGCACTGATCACGTGGCTCTCATGCACTGATCACGTGGCTGTCATGCACTGATCACGTGGATATCATGCACTGATCACGTGGCTGATCACACACGTATCACATGACTGATCATGCACTGATCACGTGGCTATCATGCACTGATCACGTGGCTATCATGCACTGATCACGTGGCTGATCATGCAATGATCACGTAGCTACCATGTACTGGTCACGTGACTGATCATGCACTGATCACGTGATCATGCACTGATCACGTGGCTGATCATGCACTGATCACGTGGCTGATCATGCACTGATCACGTGACTGATCATGCACTGATCACGTGACTGATCATGCACTGATCACGTGGCTATCATGCACTGATCACGTGGCTGATCATGCACTGATCACGTGCCTGATCATGCACTGATCACGTGACTGATCATGCACTGATCACGTGACTGATCATGCACTGATCACGTGGCTGATCATGCACTGATCACGTGGCTATCATGCACTGATCACGTGGCTGATCATGCATGATCACGCAGCTACCATGTACTGATCACATGACTGATCATGCACTGATCACGTGACTGATCATGCACTGATCACGTGGCTATCATGCACTGATCACGTGGCTGATCATGCAATGATCATGTAGCTACCATGTACAGGTCACGTGAATGATCATACACTGATCAGTGTGACTGATCATGCACTGATCACGTGGCTATCATGCACTGATCACGTGGCTGATCATGCACTGATCACGTAGCTATCATGCACTGATCACGTGACTGATCATGCACTGATCACGTGACTGATCATGCACTGATCACGTGGCTGATCATGCACTGATCACGTGGCTGATCATGCACTGATCACGTGACTGATCATGCACTGATCACGTGACTGATCATGCACTGATCACGTGGCTATCATGCACTGATCACGTGGCTGATCATGCACTGATCACGTGGCTGATCATGCACTGATCACGTGACTGATCATGCACTGATCACGTGGCTGATCATGCACTGATCACGTGGCTATCATGCACTGATCACGTGGCTGATCATGCATGATCACGCAGCTACCATGCACTGATCACGTGACTGATCATGCACTGATCACGTGACTGATCATGCACTGATCACGTGGCTATCATGCACTGATCACGTGGCTGATCATGCACTGATCACGTAGCTACCATGCACTGATCACGTGACTGATCATGCACTGATCACGTGACTGATCATGCACTGATCACGTGGCTATCATGCACTGATCACGTGGCTGATCATGCACTGATCACGTGGCTGATCATGCACTGATCACGTGACTGATCATGCACTGATCACGTGGCTGATCACACATGATCACGTGACTGATCATGCACTGATCACGTGGCTGATCATGCACTGATCACGTGGCTGATCATGCACTGATCACGTGGCTGATCATGCACTGATCACGTGGCTGATCATGCACTGATCACGTGGCTATCATGCACTGATCACGTGACTGATCATGCACTGATCACGTGGCTGATCATGCACTGATCACGTGGCTGATCATGCACTGATCACGTGACTGATCATGCACTGATCACGTGGCTATCATGCACTGCTCACGTGGCTGATCATGCCATGATCACGCAGCTACCATGTACTGGTCACATGACTGATCATGCACTGATCACGTGACTGATCATGCAGTGATCACGTGGCTATCATGCACTACTCACGTGGCTGATCATGCAATGATCATGTAGCTACCATGTACAGGTCACGTGAATGATCATACACCCATCAGGTGACTGATCATGCACTGATCACGTGGCTATCATGCACTGATCACGAGACTGATCATGCACTGATCACGTCTATATCATGCACTGATCACATGACTGCCCATGCACTGATCACGTGGATGATCATACACTAATCATGTGACAGATCATGCACTGATCACGTGGCTGATCATGCACTGATACCGTGACTGAGCATGGACTGATCACATGACTATCATGTAGTGATCACGTGACTTAATGGCGCTGATCATGTGACTGATCATGCGCTGATCATGTTTGCTATCATACACTGATCATGTGCCTCTGGAGGCAATAAACAAAGAGCTGAGTAGGCACGAATCAAACAGTCAGCAGGCAATAATCATGGAACTCAGGTGTGAGGAATCATGCTGCTCAGCTGGCAATAATCAAGCAGCTGAGCAGGCAGGAATTACGCAGCACAGCTGGCAATTGTCAAGCAGATGACAGGCAGGAATCGTGCAGCTCAGCTGGCAATTGTCAAGCAGATGAGCAGACAGTAATCACGCAGCTCAGCAGGCCCAGATCACGTGACTGAGCATGCACTGTTCACGTGGCTGATCATACACTGATCACGTGATGATCATGCACTGATCACTTGGATATCATGCACTGATCACGTGGCTGATCATACACTGTTCACGTGTCTGACCATGCACTGATCACGTGGCTGATCATACACTGCTCACGTAACTGATCATGCACTGATCACGTGGCTATCATGCACTGATCACGTGGCTGAACATGCACTGTTCACGTGGCTGATCACACACCTGTCACGTGACATATCATGCACTGATCACGTGGCACTCATGCACTGATCACGTGGCTGATCATACTCTGCTCACGTAACTCATGCACACATCACGTGGCTATCATGCACTGCTCACGTGGCTCGTCATGGAATGATCACGTAGCTACCATATACTGGTCACGTGACTGATCATGCACAGATCACGTAAATGATCATGCACTGTTCACGTGACTGATCATGTACTGATCACGTGACTGATCATGCACTGATCACGTGGCTATCATGCTCTGCTCACGTGGCTGATCATGCAACGATCACGTAGCAACCATGTACTGGTCACGTGACTGATCATGCACTGATCACGTAATTGATCCTGCACTGATCACGTGGCTCATCATGCACTGATCACGTGGCTGATCACACATGTATCACGTGACTGATCATGCACTGATCACGTGGCTCTCATGCACTGATCACGTGGCTGTCATGCACTGATCACGTGGATATCATGCACTGATCACGTGGCTGATCACACACGTATCACATGACTGATCATGCACTGATCACGTGGCTATCATGCACTGATCACGTGGCTATCATGCACTGATCACGTGGCTGATCATGCAATGATCACGAGCTACCATGTACTGGTCACGTGACTGATCATGCACTGATCACGTAATTGATCATGCACTGATCATGTGGCTGATCATGCACTGATCACGTGGCTGATCATACACTGATCACATGACTGATCATGCACTGATCACGTGACTGATCATGCACTGATCACGTGGCTATCATGCACTGATCACTTGGCTGATCATGCACTGATCACGTGCCTGATCATGCACTGATCACGTGACTGATCATGCACTGATCACGTGACTGATCATGCACTGATCACGTGTCTGATCATGCACTGATCACGTGGCTATCATGCACTGATCACGTGGCTGATCATGCATGATCACGCAGCTACCATGTACTGATCACATGACTGATCATGCACTGATCACGTGACTGATCATGCACTGATCACGTGGCTATCATGCACTACTCACGTGGCTGATCATGCAATGATCATGTAGCTACCATGTACAGGTCACGTGAATGATCATACACTGATCAGGTGACTGATCATGCACTGATCACGTGGCTATCATGCACTGATCACGTGGCTGATCATGCACTGATCACGTATCATGCACTGATCACGTGACTGATCATGCACTGATCACGTGACTGATCATGCACTGATCACGTGGCTGATCATGCACTGATCACGTGGCTGATCATGCACTGATCACGTGACTGATCATGCACTGATCACGTGACTGATCATGCACTGATCACGTGGCTATCATGCACTGATCACGTGGCTGATCATGCACTGATCACGTGCCTGATCATGCACTGATCACGTGGCTGATCATGCACTGATCACGTGACTGATCATGCACTGATCACGTGGCTGATCATGCACTGATCACGTGGCTATCATGCACTGATCACGTGGCTGATCATGCATGATCACGCAGCTACCATGCACTGATCACGTGACTGATCATGCACTGATCACGTGACTGATCATGCACTGATCACGTGGCTATCATGCACTGATCACGTGGCTGATCATGCACTGATCACGTAGCTACCATGCACTGGTCACGTGACTGATCATGCACTGATCACGTGACTGATCATGCACTGATCACGTGGCTATCATGCACTGATCACGTGGCTGATCATGCACTGTTCACGTGGCTGATCACACACTGTCACGTGACATATCATGCACTGATCACGTGGCACTCATGCACTGATCACGTGGCTGATCATACTGCTCACGTAACTCATGCACACATCACGTGGCTATCATGCACTGCTCACGTGGCTGTCATGGAATGATCACGTAGCAACCATATACTGGTAACGTGACTCATGCACTGATCACGTAAATGATCATGCACTGTTCACGTGACTGATCATGCACTGATCACGTGACTGATCATGCACTGATCACGTGGCTATCATGCACTGCTCACGTGGCTGATCATGCACGATCACGTAGCAACCATGTACTGGTCACGTGACTGATCATGCACTGATCACGTAATTGATCATGCACTGATCACGTGGCTCATCATGCACTGATCACGTGGCTGATCACACATGATCACGTGACTGATCATGCACTGATCACGTGGCTCTCATGCACTGATCACGTGGCTGTCATGCACTGATCACGTGGATATCATGCACTGATCACGTGGCTGATCACACACGATCACATGACTGATCATGCACTGATCACGTGGCTATCATGCACTGATCACGTGGCTATCATGCACTGATCACGTGGCTGATCATGCAATGATCACGTAGCTACCATGTACTGGTCACGTGACTGATCATGCACTGATCACGTACTTGATCATGCACTGATCACGTGGCTGATCATGCACTGATCACGTGGCTGATCATACACTGATCACATAACTGATCATGCACTGATCACGTGACTGATCATGCACTGATCACGTGGCTATCATGCACTGATCACGTGGCTGACATACACTGATCACGTGCCTGATCATGCACTGATCACGTGGCTGATCATGCACTGATCACGTGACTGATCATGCACTGATCACGTGTCTGATCATGCACTGATCACGTGGCTATCATGCACTGCTCACGTGGCTGATCATGCCATGATCACGCAGCTACCATGTACTGGTCACATGACTGATCATGCACTGATCACGTGACTGATCATGCACTGATCACGTGGCTATCATGACTACTCACGTGGCTGATCATGCAATGATCATGTAGCTACCATGTACAGGTCACGTGAATGATCATACACCCATCAGGTGACTGATCATGCACTGATCACGTGGCTATCATGCACTGATCACGAGACTGATCATGCACTGATCACGTCTATATCATGCACTGATCACATGACTGCCCATGCACTGATCACGTGGATGATCATACACTAATCTTGTGACAGATCATGCACTGATCACGTGGCTGATCATGCACTGATACCGTGACTGAGCATGGACTGATCACATGACTATCATGTAGTGATCACGTGACTTAATGGCGCTGATCATGTGACTGATCATGCGCTGATCATGTTTGCTATCATACACTGATCATGTGCCTCTGGAGGCAATAAACAAAGAGCTGAGTAGGCACGAATCAAACAGTCAGCAGGCAATAATCATGGAACTCAGGTGTGAGGAATCATGCTGCTCAGCTGGCAATAATCAAGCAGCTGAGCAGGCAGGAATTACGCAGCACAGCTGGCAATTGTCAAGCAGATGACAGGCAGGAATCGTGCAGCTCAGCTGGCAATTGTCAAGCAGATGAGCAGACAGTAATCACGCAGCTCAGCAGGCCCAGATCACGTGACTGAGCATGCACTGTTCACGTGGCTGATCATACACTGATCACGTGATGATCATGCACTGATCACTTGGATATCATGCACTGATCACGTGGCTGATCATACACTGTTCACGTGTCTGACCATGCACTGATCACGTGGCTGATCATACACTGCTCACGTAACTGATCATGCACTGATCACGTGGCTATCATGCACTGATCACGTGGCTGAACATGCACTGTTCACGTGGCTGATCACACACCTGTCACGTGACATATCATGCACTGATCACGTGGCACTCATGCACTGATCACGTGGCTGATCATACTCTGCTCACGTAACTCATGCACACATCACGTGGCTATCATGCACTGCTCACGTGGCTCGTCATGGAATGATCACGTAGCAACCATATACTGGTAACGTGACTGATCATGCAAAGATCACGTAAATGATCATGCACTGTTCACGTGACTGATCATGTACTGATCACGTGACTGATCATGCACTGATCACGTGGCTATCATGCTCTGCTCACGTGGCTGATCATGCAACGATCACGTAGCAACCATGTACTGGTCACGTGACTGATCATGCACTGATCACGTAATTGATCCTGCACTGATCACGTGGCTCATCATGCACTGATCACGTGGCTGATCACACATGTATCACGTGACTGATCATGCACTGATCACGTGGCTCTCATGCACTGATCACGTGGCTGTCATGCACTGATCACGTGGATATCATGCACTGATCACGTGGCTGATCACACACGTATCACATGACTGATCATGCACTGATCACGTGGCTATCATGCACTGATCACGTGGCTATCATGCACTGATCACGTGGCTGATCATGCAATGATCACGTAGCTACCATGTACTGGTCACGTGACTGATCATGCACTGATCACGTAATTGATCATGCACTGATCATGTGGCTGATCATGCACTGATCACGTGGCTGATCATACACTGATCACATAACTGATCATGCACTGATCACGTGACTGATCATGCACTGATCACGTGGCTATCATGCACTGATCACTTGGCTGGACATACACTGATCACGTGCCTGGTCATGCACTGATCACGTGGCTGATCATGCACTGATCACGTGACTGATCATGCACTGATCTCGTGTCTGATCATGCACTGATCACGTGGCTATCATGCACTGCTCACGTGGCTGATCATGCCATGATCACGCAGCTACCATGTACTGGTCACATGACTGATCATGCACTGATCACGTGACTGATCATGCAGTGATCACGTGGCTATCATGAACTACTCACGTGGCTGATCATGCAATGATCATGTAGCTACCATGTACAGGTCACGTGAATGATCATACACCCATCAGGTGACTGATCATGCACTGATCACGTGGCTATCATGCACTGATCACGAGACTGATCATGCACTGATCACGTCTATATCATGCACTGATCACATGACTGCCCATGCACTGATCACGTGGATGATCATACACTAATCTTGTGACAGATCATGCACTGATCACGTGGCTGATCATGCACTGATACCGTGACTGAGCATGGACTGATCACATGACTATCATGTAGTGATCACGTGACTTAATGGCGCTGATCATGTGACTGATCATGCGCTGATCATGTTTGCTATCATACACTGATCATGTGCCTCTGGAGGCAATAAACAAAGAGCTGAGTAGGCACGAATCAAACAGTCAGCAGGCAATAATCATGGAACTCAGGTGTGAGGAATCATGCTGCTCAGCTGGCAATAATCAAGCAGCTGAGCAGGCAGGAATTACGCAGCACAGCTGGCAATTGTCAAGCAGATGACAGGCAGGAATCGTGCAGCTCAGCTGGCAATTGTCAAGCAGATGAGCAGACAGTAATCACGCAGCTCAGCAGGCCCAGATCACGTGACTGAGCATGCACTGTTCACGTGGCTGATCATACACTGATCACGTGATGATCATGCACTGATCACTTGGATATCATGCACTGATCACGTGGCTGATCATACACTGCTCACGTAACTGATCATGCACTGATCACGTGGCTATCATGCACTGATCACGTGGCTGAACATGCACTGTTCACGTGGCTGATCACACACCTGTCACGTGACATATCATGCACTGATCACGTGGCACTCATGCACTGATCACGTGGCTGATCATACTCTGCTCACGTAACTCATGCACACATCACGTGGCTATCATGCACTGCTCACGTGGCTCGTCATGGAATGATCACGTAGCTACCATATACTGGTCACGTGACTGATCATGCAAAGATCACGTAAATGATCATGCACTGTTCACGTGACTGATCATGTACTGATCACGTGACTGATCATGCACTGATCACGTGGCTATCATGCTCTGCTCACGTGGCTGATCATGCAACGATCACGTAGCAACCATGTACTGGTCACGTGACTGATCATGCACTGATCACGTAATTGATCCTGCACTGATCACGTGGCTCATCATGCACTGATCACGTGGCTGATCACACATGTATCACGTGACTGATCATGCACTGATCACGTGGCTCTCATGCACTGATCACGTGGCTGTCATGCACTGATCACGTGGATATCATGCACTGATCACGTGGCTGATCACACACGTATCACATGACTGATCATGCACTGATCACGTGGCTATCATGCACTGATCACGTGGCTGATCATGCACTGATCACGTGGCTATCATGTACTGATCACGTGACTGATCATGCACTGATCACGTGGCTGATCATGCACTGATCACGTGGCTGATCATGCACTGATCACGTGGCTGATCATGCACTGATCACGTGGCTGATCACACACGATCACGTGACTGATCATGCACTGATCACGTGGCTGATCATGCACTGATCACGTGGCTATCATGCACTGATCACGTGGCTGATCATGCACTGATCACGTAGCTATCATGCACTGATCACGTGACTGATCATGCACTGATCACGTAATTGATCATGCACTGATCACGTGGCTGATCATGCACTGATCACGTGGCTGATCATACACTGATCACGTGACTGATCATGCACTGATCACGTGACTGATCATGCACTGATCACGTGGCTATCATGCACTGATCACGTGGCTGATCATGCACTGATCACGTGCCTGATCATGCACTGATCACGTGGCTGATCATGCACTGATCACGTGACTGATCATGCACTGATCACGTGACTGATCATGCACTGATCACGTGGCTATCATGCACTGATCACGTGGCTGATCATGCATGATCACGCAGCTACCATGCACTGATCACGTGACTGATCATGCACTGATCACGTGACTGATCATGCACTGATCACGTGGCTATCATGCACTGATCACGTGGCTGATCATGCACTGATCACGTAGCTATCATGCACTGATCACGTGACTGATCATGCACTGATCACGTGACTGATCATGCACTGATCACGTGGCTATCATGCACTGATCACGTGGCTGATCATGCAATGATCACGTAGCTACCATGCACTGATCACGTGACTGATCATGCACTGATCACGTAACTGATCATGCACTGATCACGTGGCTGATCATGCACTGATCACGTGGCTGATCATGCACTGATCACGTGACTGATCATGCACTGATCACGTGACTGATCATGCACTGATCACGTGGCTATCATGCACTGATCACGTGGCTGATCATGCACTGATCACGTGGCTGATCATGCACTGATCACGTGACTGATCATGCACTGATCACGTGTCTGATCATGCACTGATCACGTGGCTATCATGCACTGCTCACGTGGCTGATCATGCCATGATCACGCAGCTACCATGTACTGGTCACATGACTGATCATGCACTGATCACGTGACTGATCATGCAGTGATCACGTGGCTATCATGCACTACTCACGTGGCTGATCATGCAATGATCATGTAGCTACCATGTACAGGTCACGTGAATGATCATACACCCATCAGGTGACTGATCATGCACTGATCACGTGGCTATCATGCACTGATCACGAGACTGATCATGCACTGATCACGTCTATATCATGCACTGATCACATGACTGCCATGCACTGATCACGTGGATGATCATACACTAATCATGTGACAGATCATGCACTGATCACGTGGCTGATCATGCACTGATACCGTGACTGAGCATGGACTGATCACATGACTATCATGTAGTGATCACGTGACTTAATGGCGCTGATCATGTGACTGATCATGCGCTGATCATGTTTGCTATCATACACTGATCATGTGCCTCTGGAGGCAATAAACAAAGAGCTGAGTAGGCACGAATCAAACAGTCAGCAGGCAATAATCATGGAACTCAGGTGTGAGGAATCATGCTGCTCAGCTGGCAATAATCAAGCAGCTGAGCAGGCAGGAATTACGCAGCACAGCTGGCAATTGTCAAGCAGATGACAGGCAGGAATCGTGCAGCTCAGCTGGCAATTGTCAAGCAGATGAGCAGACAGTAATCACGCAGCTCAGCAGGCCCAGATCACGTGACTGAGCATGCACTGTTCACGTGGCTGATCATACACTGATCACGTGATGATCATGCACTGATCACTTGGATATCATGCACTGATCACGTGGCTGATCATACACTGCTCACGTAACTGATCATGCACTGATCACGTGGCTATCATGCACTGATCACGTGGCTGAACATGCACTGTTCACGTGGCTGATCACACACCTGTCACGTGACATATCATGCACTGATCACGTGGCACTCATGCACTGATCACGTGGCTGATCATACTCTGCTCACGTAACTCATGCACACATCACGTGGCTATCATGCACTGCTCACGTGGCTGTCATGGAATGATCACGTAGCTACCATATACTGGTCACGTGACTGATCATGCAAGATCACGTAAATGATCATGCACTGTTCACGTGACTGATCATGTACTGATCACGTGACTGATCATGCACTGATCACGTGGCTATCATGCTCTGCTCACGTGGCTGATCATGCAACGATCACGTAGCAACCATGTACTGGTCACGTGACTGATCATGCACTGATCACGTAATTGATCATGCACTGATCACGTGGCTCATCATGCACTGATCACGTGGCTGATCACACATGTATCACGTGACTGATCATGCACTGATCACGTGGCTCTCATGCACTGATCACGTGGCTGTCATGCACTGATCACGTGGATATCATGCACTGATCACGTGGCTGATCACACACGTATCACATGACTGATCATGCACTGATCACGTGGCTATCATGCACTGATCACGTGGCTATCATGCACTGATCACGTGGCTGATCATGCAATGATCACGTAGCTACCATGTACTGGTCACGTGACTGATCATGCACTGATCACGTAATTGATCATGCACTGATCACGTGGCTGATCATGCACTGATCACGTGGCTGATCATGCACTGATCACATAACTGATCATGCACTGATCACGTGACTGATCATGCACTGATCACGTGGCTATCATGCACTGATCACTTGGCTGATCATGCACTGATCACGTGCTGATCATGCACTGATCACGTGGCTGATCATGCACTGATCACGTGACTGATCATGCACTGATCACGTGATGATCATGCACTGATCACGTGGCTATCATGCACTGATCACGTGGCTGATCATGCACTGATCACGTGTCTGATCATGCACTGATCACGTGGCTGATCATGCACTGATCACGTAACTGATCATGCACTGATCACGTGGCTATCATGCACTGATCACGTGGCTGATCATGCACTGATCACGTGGCTGATCACACACTGTCACGTGACTATCATGCACTGATCACGTGGCATCATGCACTGATCACGTGGCTGATCATACACTGATCACGTAACTCATGCACTGATCACGTGGCTATCATGCACTGATCACGTGGCTGTCATGCAATGATCACGTAGCAACCATATACTGGTCACGTGACTGATCATGCACTGATCACGTGGCTGATCATGCACTGATCACGTGACTGATCATGCACTGATCACGTGACTGATCATGCACTGATCACGTGGCTATCATGCACTGATCACGTGGCTGATCATGCACTGATCACGTAGCAACCATGCACTGGTCACGTGACTGATCATGCACTGATCACGTAACTGATCATGCACTGATCACGTGGCTCATCATGCACTGATCACGTGGCTGATCACATGATCACGTGACTGATCATGCACTGATCACGTGGCTATCATGCACTGATCACGTGGCTGATCATGCACTGATCACGTGGATATCATGCACTGATCACGTGGCTGATCATGCACGATCACATGACTGATCATGCACTGATCACGTGGCTATCATGCACTGATCACGTGGCTATCATGCACTGATCACGTGGCTGATCATGCACTGATCACGTAGCTATCATGTACTGATCACGTGACTGATCATGCACTGATCACGTAACTGATCATGCACTGATCACGTGACTGATCATGCACTGATCACGTGACTGATCATGCACTGATCACGTGACTATCATGCACTGATCACGTGGCTGATCATGCATGATCACGCAGCTATCATGCACTGATCACATGACTGATCATGCACTGATCACGTGACTGATCATGCACTGATCACGTGGCTATCATGCACTATCACGTGGCTGATCATGCACTGATCACGTGCTATCATGCACTGATCACGTGGCTGATCATGCACTGATCACGTGACTGATCATGCACTGATCACGTGGCTATCATGCACTGATCACGTGGCTGATCATGCACTGATCACGTGGCTATCATGCACTGATCACGTGACTGATCATGCACTGATCACGTGACTGATCATGCACTGATCACGTGGCTGATCATGCACTGATCACGTGGCTGATCATGCACTGATCACGTGACTGATCATGCACTGATCACGTGACTGATCATGCACTGATCACGTGGCTATCATGCACTGATCACGTGGCTGATCATACACTGATCACGTGCCTGATCATGCACTGATCACGTGACTGATCATGCACTGATCACGTGACTGATCATGCACTGATCACGTGGCTATCATGCACTGATCACGTGGCTGATCATGCACTGATCACGTGGTATCATGCACTGATCACGTGACTGATCATGCACTGATCACGTGACTGATCATGCACTGATCACGTGGCTATCATGCACTGATCACGTGGCTGATCATGCACTGATCACGTAGCTACCATGCACTGATCACGTGACTGATCATGCACTGATCACGTGACTGATCATGCACTGATCACGTGGCTATCATGCACTGATCACGTGGCATCATGCACTGATCACGTGGCTGATCACACACTGATCACGTGACTATCATGCACTGATCACGTGGCTGATCATGCACTGATCACGTGACTGATCATGCACTGATCACGTGGCTGATCATGCACTGATCACGTGGCTGATCATGCACTGATCACGTGGCTATCATGCACTGATCACGTGGCTGATCATGCACTGATCACGTAGCTATCATGCACTGATCACGTGACTGATCATGCACTGATCACGTAATTGATCATGCACTGATCACGTGGCTGATCATGCACTGATCACGTGGCTGATCATGCACTGATCACGTAACTGATCATGCACTGATCACGTGACTGATCATGCACTGATCACGTGGCTATCATGCACTGATCACGTGGCTGATCATACACTGATCACGTGCCTGATCATGCACTGATCACGTGGCTGATCATGCACTGATCACGTGACTGATCATGCACTGATCACGTGACTGATCATGCACTGATCACGTGGCTATCATGCACTGCTCACGTGGCTGATCATGCCATGATCACGCAGCTACCATGTACTGGTCACATGACTGATCATGCACTGATCACGTGACTGATCATGCAGTGATCACGTGGCTATCATGCACTACTCACGTGGCTGATCATGCAATGATCATGTAGCTACCATGTACAGGTCACGTGAATGATCATACACCCATCAGGTGACTGATCATGCACTGATCACGTGGCTATCATGCACTGATCACGAGACTGATCATGCACTGATCACGTCTATATCATGCACTGATCACATGACTGCCCATGCACTGATCACGTGGATGATCATACACTAATCATGTGACAGATCATGCACTGATCACGTGGCTGATCATGCACTGATACCGTGACTGAGCATGGACTGATCACATGACTATCATGTAGTGATCACGTGACTTAATGGCGCTGATCATGTGACTGATCATGCGCTGATCATGTTTGCTATCATACACTGATCATGTGCCTCTGGAGGCAATAAACAAAGAGCTGAGTAGGCACGAATCAAACAGTCAGCAGGCAATAATCATGGAACTCAGCTGTGAGGAATCATGCTGCTCAGCTGGCAATAATCAAGCAGCTGAGCAGGCAGGAATTACGCAGCACAGCTGGCAATTGTCAAGCAGATGACAGGCAGGAATCGTGCAGCTCAGCTGGCAATTGTCAAGCAGATGAGCAGACAGTAATCACGCAGCTCAGCAGGCCCAGATCACGTGACTGAGCATGCACTGTTCACGTGGCTGATCATACACTGATCACGTGATGATCATGCACTGATCACTTGGATATCATGCACTGATCACGTGGCTGATCATACACTGTTCACGTGTCTGACCATGCACTGATCACGTGGCTGATCATACACTGCTCACGTAACTGATCATGCACTGATCACGTGGCTATCATGCACTGATCACGTGGCTGAACATGCACTGTTCACGTGGCTGATCACACACCTGTCACGTGACATATCATGCACTGATCACGTGGCACTCATGCACTGATCACGTGGCTGATCATACTCTGCTCACGTAACTCATGCACACATCACGTGGCTATCATGCACTGCTCACGTGGCTGTCATGGAATGATCACGTAGCAACCATATACTGGTCACGTGACTGATCATGCACAGATCACGTAAATGATCATGCACTCACGTGACTGATCATGTACTGATCACGTGACTGATCATGCACTGATCACGTGGCTATCATGCACTGCTCACGTGGCTGATCATGCAACGATCACGTAGCAACCATGTACTGGTCACGTGACTGATCATGCACTGATCACGTAATTGATCCTGCACTGATCACGTGGCTCATCATGCACTGATCACGTGGCTGATCACACATGATCACGTGACTGATCATGCACTGATCACGTGGCTATCATGCACTGATCACGTGGCTGTCATGCACTGATCACGTGGATATCATGCACTGATCACGTGGCTGATCACACACGTATCACATGACTGATCATGCACTGATCACGTGGCTATCATGCACTGATCACGTGGCTGATCATGCAATGATCACGTAGCTACCATGTACTGGTCACGTGACTGATCATGCACTGATCACGTAATTGATCATGCACTGATCATGGCTGATCATGCACTGATCACGTGGCTGATCATGCACTGATCACATAACTGATCATGCACTGATCACGTGACTGATCATGCACTGATCACGTGGCTATCATGCACTGATCACTTGGCTGATCATACACTGATCACGTGCCTGGTCATGCACTGATCACGTGGCTGATCATGCACTGATCACGTGACTGATCATGCACTGATCACGTGTCTGATCATGCACTGATCACGTGGCTATCATGCACTGCTCACGTGGCTGATCATGCCATGATCACGCAGCTACCATGTACTGGTCACATGACTGATCATGCACTGATCACGTGACTGATCATGCAGTGATCACGTGGCTATCATGCACTACTCACGTGGCTGATCATGCAATGATCATGTAGCTACCATGTACAGGTCACGTGAATGATCATACACCCATCAGGTGACTGATCATGCACTGATCACGTGGCTATCATGCACTGATCACGAGACTGATCATGCACTGATCACGTCTATATCATGCACTGATCACATGACTGCCCATGCACTGATCACGTGGATGATCATACACTAATCTTGTGACAGATCATGCACTGATCACGTGGCTGATCATGCACTGATACCGTGACTGAGCATGGACTGATCACATGACTATCATGTAGTGATCACGTGACTTAATGGCGCTGATCATGTGACTGATCATGCGCTGATCATGTTTGCTATCATACACTGATCATGTGCCTCTGGAGGCAATAAACAAAGAGCTGAGTAGGCACGAATCAAACAGTCAGCAGGCAATAATCATGGAACTCAGGTGTGAGGAATCATGCTGCTCAGCTGGCAATAATCAAGCAGCTGAGCAGGCAGGAATTACGCAGCACAGCTGGCAATTGTCAAGCAGATGACAGGCAGGAATCGTGCAGCTCAGCTGGCAATTGTCAAGCAGATGAGCAGACAGTAATCACGCAGCTCAGCAGGCCCAGATCACGTGACTGAGCATGCACTGTTCACGTGGCTGATCATACACTGATCACGTGATGATCATGCACTGATCACTTGGATATCATGCACTGATCACGTGGCTGATCATACACTGTTCACGTGTCTGACCATGCACTGATCACGTGGCTGATCATACACTGCTCACGTAACTGATCATGCACTGATCACGTGGCTATCATGCACTGATCACGTGGCTGAACATGCACTGTTCACGTGGCTGATCACACACCTGTCACGTGACATATCATGCACTGATCACGTGGCACTCATGCACTGATCACGTGGCTGATCATACTCTGCTCACGTAACTCATGCACACATCACGTGGCTATCATGCACTGCTCACGTGGCTCGTCATGGAATGATCACGTAGCTACCATATACTGGTCACGTGACTGATCATGCACTGATCACGTAAATGATCATGCACTGTTCACGTGACTGATCATGTACTGATCACGTGACTGATCATGCACTGATCACGTGGCTATCATGCACTGCTCACGTGGCTGATCATGCAACGATCACGTAGCAACCATGTACTGGTCACGTGACTGATCATGCACTGATCACGTAATTGATCCTGCACTGATCACGTGGCTCATCATGCACTGATCACGTGGCTGATCACACATGTATCACGTGACTGATCATGCACTGATCACGTGGCTCTCATGCACTGATCACGTGGCTGTCATGCACTGATCACGTGGATATCATGCACTGATCACGTGGCTGATCACACACGATCACATGACTGATCATGCACTGATCACGTGGCTATCATGCACTGATCACGTGGCTATCATGCACTGATCACGTGGCTGATCATGCACTGATCACGTAGCTATCATGCACTGGTCACGTGACTGATCATGCACTGATCACGTGTGATCATGCACTGATCACGTGGCTGATCATGCACTGATCACGTGGCTGATCATGCACTGATCACGTGACTGATCATGCACTGATCACGTGACTGATCATGCACTGATCACGTGGCTGATCACACTGATCACGTGACTGATCATGCACTGATCACGTGGCTGATCATGCACTGATCACGTGGCTGATCATGCACTGATCACGTGGATCATGCACTGATCACGTGGCTGATCATGCACTGATCACGTGGCTACATGCACTGGTCACGTGACTGATCATGCACTGATCACGTACTGATCATGCACTGACTGCTGATCATGCACTGATCACGTGGCTGATCATGCACTGATCACGTGACTGATCATGCACTGATCACGTGACTGATCATGCACTGATCACGTGGCTATCATGCACTGATCACGTGGCTGATCATGCACTGATCACGTGGCTGATCATGCACTGATCACGTGGCTGATCATGCACTGATCACGTGACTGATCATGCACTGATCACGTGACTGATCATGCACTGATCACGTGGCTATCATGCACTGCTCACGTGGCTGATCATGCTGATCACGCAGCTACCATGTACTGGTCACATGACTGATCATGCACTGATCACGTGACTGATCATGCAGTGATCACGTGGCTATCATGCACTACTCACGTGGCTGATCATGCAATGATCATGTAGCTACCATGTACAGGTCACGTGAATGATCATACACCCATCAGGTGACTGATCATGCACTGATCACGTGGCTATCATGCACTGATCACGAGACTGATCATGCACTGATCACGTCTATATCATGCACTGATCACATGACTGCCCATGCACTGATCACGTGGATGATCATACACTAATCATGTGACAGATCATGCACTGATCACGTGGCTGATCATGCACTGATACCGTGACTGAGCATGGACTGATCACATGACTATCATGTAGTGATCACGTGACTTAATGGCGCTGATCATGTGACTGATCATGCGCTGATCATGTTTGCTATCATACACTGATCATGTGCCTCTGGAGGCAATAAACAAAGAGCTGAGTAGGCACGAATCAAACAGTCAGCAGGCAATAATCATGGAACTCAGGTGTGAGGAATCATGCTGCTCAGCTGGCAATAATCAAGCAGCTGAGCAGGCAGGAATTACGCAGCACAGCTGGCAATTGTCAAGCAGATGACAGGCAGGAATCGTGCAGCTCAGCTGGCAATTGTCAAGCAGATGAGCAGACAGTAATCACGCAGCTCAGCAGGCCCAGATCACGTGACTGAGCATGCACTGTTCACGTGGCTGATCATACACTGATCACGTGATGATCATGCACTGATCACTTGGATATCATGCACTGATCACGTGGCTGATCATACACTGTTCACGTGTCTGACCATGCACTGATCACGTGGCTGATCATACACTGCTCACGTAACTGATCATGCACTGATCACGTGGCTATCATGCACTGATCACGTGGCTGAACATGCACTGTTCACGTGGCTGATCACACACCTGTCACGTGACATATCATGCACTGATCACGTGGCACTCATGCACTGATCACGTGGCTGATCATACTCTGCTCACGTAACTCATGCACACATCACGTGGCTATCATGCACTGCTCACGTGGCTCGTCATGGAATGATCACGTAGCAACCATATACTGGTCACGTGACTGATCATGCACTGATCACGAAATGATCATGCACTGTTCACGTGACTGATCATGTACTGATCACGTGACTGATCATGCACTGATCACGTGGCTATCATGCTCTGCTCACGTGGCTGATCATGCAACGATCACGTAGCAACCATGTACTGGTCACGTGACTGATCATGCACTGATCACGTAATTGATCCTGCACTGATCACGTGGCTCATCATGCACTGATCACGTGGCTGATCACACATGATCACGTGACTGATCATGCACTGATCACGTGGCTATCATGCACTGATCACGTGGCTGTCATGCACTGATCACGTGGATATCATGCACTGATCACGTGGCTGATCACACACGATCACATGACTGATCATGCACTGATCACGTGGCTATCATGCACTGATCACGTGGCTATCATGCACTGATCACGTGGCTGATCATGCAATGATCACGTAGCTACCATGTACTGGTCACGTGACTGATCATGCACTGATCACGTAATTGATCATGCACTGATCACGTGGCTGATCATGCACTGATCACGTGGCTGATCATACACTGATCACGTAACTGATCATGCACTGATCACGTGACTGATCATGCACTGATCACGTGGCTATCATGCACTGATCACTTGGCTGACATACACTGATCACGTGCCTGATCATGCACTGATCACGTGGCTGATCATGCACTGATCACGTGACTGATCATGCACTGATCACGTGTCTGATCATGCACTGATCACGTGGCTATCATGCACTGCTCACGTGGCTGATCATGCCATGATCACGCAGCTACCATGTACTGGTCACATGACTGATCATGCACTGATCACGTGACTGATCATGCAGTGATCACGTGGCTATCATGCACTACTCACGTGGCTGATCATGCAATGATCATGTAGCTACCATGTACAGGTCACGTGAATGATCATACACCATCAGGTGACTGATCATGCACTGATCACGTGGCTATCATGCACTGATCACGAGACTGATCATGCACTGATCACGTCTATATCATGCACTGATCACATGACTGCCCGTGCACTGATCACGTGGATGATCATACACTAATCTTGTGACAGATCATGCACTGATCACGTGGCTGATCATGCACTGATACCGTGACTGAGCATGGACTGATCACATGACTATCATGTAGTGATCACGTGACTTAATGGCGCTGATCATGTGACTGATCATGCGCTGATCATGTTTGCTATCATACACTGATCATGTGCCTCTGGAGGCAATAAACAAAGAGCTGAGTAGGCACGAATCAAACAGTCAGCAGGCAATAATCATGGAACTCAGGTGTGAGGAATCATGCTGCTCAGCTGGCAATAATCAAGCAGCTGAGCAGGCAGGAATTACGCAGCACAGCTGGCAATTGTCAAGCAGATGACAGGCAGGAATCGTGCAGCTCAGCTGGCAATTGTCAAGCAGATGAGCAGACAGTAATCACGCAGCTCAGCAGGCCCAGATCACGTGACTGAGCATGCACTGTTCACGTGGCTGATCATACACTGATCACGTGATGATCATGCACTGATCACTTGGATATCATGCACTGATCACGTGGCTGATCATACACTGCTCACGTAACTGATCATGCACTGATCACGTGGCTATCATGCACTGATCACGTGGCTGAACATGCACTGTTCACGTGGCTGATCACACACCTGTCACGTGACATATCATGCACTGATCACGTGGCACTCATGCACTGATCACGTGGCTGATCATACTCTGCTCACGTAACTCATGCACACATCACGTGGCTATCATGCACTGCTCACGTGGCTCGTCATGGAATGATCACGTAGCTACCATATACTGGTCACGTGACTGATCATGCAAAGATCACGTAAATGATCATGCACTGTTCACGTGACTGATCATGTACTGATCACGTGACTGATCATGCACTGATCACGTGGCTATCATGCTCTGCTCACGTGGCTGATCATGCAACGATCACGTAGCAACCATGTACTGGTCACGTGACTGATCATGCACTGATCACGTAATTGATCCTGCACTGATCACGTGGCTCATCATGCACTGATCACGTGGCTGATCACACATGTATCACGTGACTGATCATGCACTGATCACGTGGCTCTCATGCACTGATCACGTGGCTGTCATGCACTGATCACGTGGATATCATGCACTGATCACGTGGCTGATCACACACGTATCACATGACTGATCATGCACTGATCACGTGGCTATCATGCACTGATCACGTGGCTGATCATGCACTGATCACGTAGCTATCATGCACATCACGTGACTGATCATGCACTGATCACGTGGCTGATCATGCACTGATCACGTGGCTGATCATGCACTGATCACGTGGCTGATCATGCACTGATCACGTGGCTGATCATGCACTGATCACGTGACTGATCATGCACTGATCACGTGGCTGATCATGCACTGATCACGTGGCTATCATGCACTGATCACGTGGCTGATCATGCACTGATCACGTAGCTATCATGCACTGATCACGTGACTGATCATGCACTGATCACGCTGATCATGCACTGATCACGTGGCTGATCATGCACTGATCACGTGGCTGATCATGCACTGATCACGTGACTGATCATGCACTGATCACGTGACTGATCATGCACTGATCACGTGGCTATCATGCACTGATCACGTGGCTGATCATACACTGATCACGTGGCTGATCATGCACTGATCACGTGGCTGATCATGCACTGATCACGTGACTGATCATGCACTGATCACGTGACTGATCATGCACTGATCATGGCTATCATGCACTGATCACGTGGCTGATCATGCATGATCACGCAGCTATCATGCACTGATCACATGACTGATCATGCACTGATCACGTGACTGATCATGCACTGATCACGTGGCTATCATGCACTGATCACGTGGCTGATCATGCACTGATCATGTAGCTACCATGCACTGATCACGTGACTGATCATGCACTGATCACGTGACTGATCATGCACTGATCACGTGGCTATCATGCACTGATCACGTGGCTGATCATGCAATGATCACGTGGCTACCATGCACTGATCACGTGACTGATCATGCACTGATCACGTAATTGATCATGCACTGATCACGTGGCTGATCATGCACTGATCACGTGGCTGATCATACACTGATCACGTGACTGATCATGCACTGATCACGTGACTGATCATGCACTGATCACGTGGCTATCATGCACTGATCACTTGGCTGATCATACACTGATCACGTGGCTGATCATGCACTGATCACGTGACTGATCATGCACTGATCACGTGTCTGATCATGCACTGATCACGTGGCTATCATGCACTGCTCACGTGGCTGATCATGCCATGATCACGCAGCTACCATGTACTGGTCACATGACTGATCATGCACTGATCACGTGACTGATCATGCAGTGATCACGTGGCTATCATGACTACTCACGTGGCTGATCATGCAATGATCATGTAGCTACCATGTACAGGTCACGTGAATGATCATACACCCATCAGGTGACTGATCATGCACTGATCACGTGGCTATCATGCACTGATCACGAGACTGATCATGCACTGATCACGTCTATATCATGCACTGATCACATGACTGCCCATGCACTGATCACGTGGATGATCATACACTAATCATGTGACAGATCATGCACTGATCACGTGGCTGATCATGCACTGATACCGTGACTGAGCATGGACTGATCACATGACTATCATGTAGTGATCACGTGACTTAATGGCGCTGATCATGTGACTGATCATGCGCTGATCATGTTTGCTATCATACACTGATCATGTGCCTCTGGAGGCAATAAACAAAGAGCTGAGTAGGCACGAATCAAACAGTCAGCAGGCAATAATCATGGAACTCAGGTGTGAGGAATCATGCTGCTCAGCTGGCAATAATCAAGCAGCTGAGCAGGCAGGAATTACGCAGCACAGCTGGCAATTGTCAAGCAGATGACAGGCAGGAATCGTGCAGCTCAGCTGGCAATTGTCAAGCAGATGAGCAGACAGTAATCACGCAGCTCAGCAGGCCCAGATCACGTGACTGAGCATGCACTGTTCACGTGGCTGATCATACACTGATCACGTGATGATCATGCACTGATCACTTGGATATCATGCACTGATCACGTGGCTGATCATACACTGCTCACGTAACTGATCATGCACTGATCACGTGGCTATCATGCACTGATCACGTGGCTGAACATGCACTGTTCACGTGGCTGATCACACACTGTCACGTGACATATCATGCACTGATCACGTGGCACTCATGCACTGATCACGTGGCTGATCATACTCTGCTCACGTAACTCATGCACACATCACGTGGCTATCATGCACTGCTCACGTGGCTGTCATGGAATGATCACGTAGCAACCATATACTGGTCACGTGACTGATCATGCACAGATCACGTAAATGATCATGCACTGTTCACGTGACTGATCATGTACTGATCACGTGACTGATCATGCACTGATCACGTGGCTATCATGCTCTGCTCACGTGGCTGATCATGCAACGATCACGTAGCAACCATGTACTGGTCACGTGACTGATCATGCACTGATCACGTAATTGATCCTGCACTGATCACGTGGCTCATCATGCACTGATCACGTGGCTGATCACACATGATCACGTGACTGATCATGCACTGATCCTGCTCATGCACTGATCACGTGGCTGTCATGCACTGATCACGTGGATATCATGCACTGATCACGTGGCTGATCACACACGTATCACATGACTGATCATGCACTGATCACGTGGCTATCATGCACTGATCACGTGGCTATCATGCACTGATCACGTGGCTGATCATGCACTGATCACAGCTATCATGTACTGGTCACGTGACTGATCATGCACTGATCACGTAATTGATCATGCACTGATCACGTGGCTGATCATGCACTGATCACGTGGCTGATCATGCACTGATCACGTGACTGATCATGCACTGATCACGTGACTGATCATGCACTGATCACGGGCTATCATGCACTGATCACGTGGCTGATCATACACTGATCACGTGCCTGATCATGCACTGATCACGTGGCTGATCATGCACTGATCACGTGACTGATCATGCACTGATCACGTGATGATCATGCACTGATCACGTGGCTATCATGCACTGATCACGTGGCTGATCATGCACTGATCACGTGACTGATCATGCACTGATCACGTGGCTGATCATGCACTGATCACGTGACTGATCATGCACTGATCACGTGGCTATCATGCACTGATCACGTGGCTGATCATGCACTGATCACGTGGCTGATCACACACCTGTCACGTGACATATCATGCACTGATCACGTGGCACTCATGCACTGATCACGTGGCTGATCATACACTGCTCACGTAACTCATGCACACATCACGTGGCTATCATGCACTGCTCACGTGGCTCATCATGGAATGATCACGTGGCTACCATATACTGGTAACGTGACTGATCATGCACTGATCACGTGAATGATCATGCACTGTTCACGTGATGATCATGCACTGATCACGTGACTGATCATGCACTGATCACGTGGCTATCATGCACTGCTCACGTGGCTGATCATGCAACGATCACGTAGCAACCATGTACTGGTCACGTGACTGATCATGCACTGATCACGTAATTGATCCTGCACTGATCACGTGGCTCATCATGCACTGATCACGTGGCTGATCACACATGTATCACGTGACTGATCATGCACTGATCACGTGGCTCTCATGCACTGATCACGTGGCTGTCATGCACTGATCACGTGGATATCATGCACTGATCACGTGGCTGATCACACACGTATCACATGACTGATCATGCACTGATCACGTGGCTATCATGCACTGATCACGTGGCTATCATGCACTGATCATGTGGCTGATCAGGCAATGATCACGAGCTACCATGTACTGGTCACGTGACTGATCATGCACTGATCACGTAATTGATCATGCACTGACGTGGCTGATCATGCACTGATCACGTGGCTGATCATACACTGATCACGTAACTGATCATGCACTGATCACGTGACTGATCATGCACTGATCACGTGCTATCATGCACTGATCACTTGGCTGGACATACACTGATCACGTGCCTGGTCATGCACTGATCACGTGGCTGATCATGCACTGATCACGTGACTGATCATGCACTGATCTCGTGTCTGATCATGCACTGATCACGTGGCTATCATGCACTGCTCACGTGGCTGATCATGCCATGATCACGCAGCTACCATGTACTGGTCACATGACTGATCATGCACTGATCACGTGACTGATCATGCAGTGATCACGTGGCTATCATGCACTGCTCACGTGGCTGATCATGCAATGATCATGTAGCTACCATGTACAGGTCACGTGAATGATCATGCACCCATCAGGTGACTGATCATGCACTGATCACGTGGCTATCATGCACGGATCACGAGACTGATCATGCACTGTTCACGTCTATATCATGCACTGATCACATGACTGCCCGTGCACTGATCACGTGGATGATCATACACTAATCATGTGACAGATCATGCACTGATCACGTAGCTGATCATGCACTGATACCGTGACTGAGCATGGACTGATCACATGACTATCATGTAGTGATCACGTGACTTAATGGCGCTGATCATGTGACTGATCATGCACTGATCATGTTTGCTATCATACACTGATCATGTGCCTCTGGAGGCAATAAACAAAGAGCTGAGTAGGCACGAATCAAACAGTCAGCAGGCAATAATCATGGAACTCAGCTGTGAGGAATCATGCTGCTCAGCTGGCAATAATCAAGCAGCTGAGCAGGCAGGAATTACGCAGCACAGCTGGCAATTATCAAGCAGATGACAGGCAGGAATCGTGCAGCTCAGCTGGCAATTGTCAAGCAGATGAGCAGACAGTAATCACGAAGCTCAGCAGGCCCAGATCACGTGACTGAGCATGCACTGTTCACGTGGCTGATCATACACTGATCACGTGATGATCATGCACTGATCACTTGGATATCATGCACTGATCACGTGGCTGATCATACACTGTTCACGTGTCTGACCATGCATTGATCACGTGGCTGATCATACACTGCTCACGTAACTGATCATGCACTGATCACGTGGCTATCATGCACTGATCACGTGGCTGAACATGCACTGTTCACGTGGCTGATCACACACCTGTCACGTGACATATCATTCACTGATCACGTGGCACTCATGCACTGATCACGTGGCTGATCATACTCTGCTCACGTGACTCATGCACACATCACGTGGCTATCATGCACTGCTCACGTGTTCGTCATGGACTGATCACGTAGCAACCATATACTGGTCACGTGACTGATCATGCACTGATCACGTGATCATGCACTGATCACGTGACTGATCATGCACTGATCACGTGACTGATCATGCACTGATCACGGCTATCATGCACTGCTCACGTGGCTGATCATGCATGATCACGCAGCTACCATGTACTGGTCACATGACTGATCATGCACTGATCACGTGACTGATCATGCAGTGATCACGTGGCTATCATGCACTACTCACGTGGCTGATCATGCAATGATCATGTAGCTACCATGTACAGGTCACGTGAATGATCATACACCCATCAGGTGACTGATCATGCACTGATCACGTGCTATCATGCACTGATCACGAGACTGATCATGCACTGATCACGTCTATATCATGCACTGATCACATGACTGCCCATGCACTGATCACGTGGATGATCATACACTAATCTTGTGACAGATCATGCACTGATCACGTGGCTGATCATGCACTGATACCGTGACTGAGCATGGACTGATCACATGACTATGCATGGTGATCACGTGACTTAATGGCGCTGATCATGTGACTGATCATACGCTGATCATGTTTGCTATCATACACTGATCATGTGCCTCTGGAGGCAATAAACAAAGAGCTGAGTAGGCACAGATCAAACAGTCAGCAGGCAATAATCATGGAACTCAGGTGTGAGGAATCATGCTGCTCAGCTGGCAATAATCAAGCAGCTGAGAAGGCAGGAATTACGCAGCACAGCTGGCAATTGTCAAGCAGATGACAGGCAGGAATCGTGCAGCTCAGCTGGCAATTGTCAAGCAGATGAGCAGACAGTAATCACGCAGCTCAGCAGGCCCAGATCACGTGACTGAGCATGCACTGTTCAAGTGGCTGATCATACACTGATCACGTGATGATCATGCACTGATCACGTGGATATCATGCACTGATCACGTGGCTGATCATACACTGTTCACGTGTTTGACCATGCACTGATCACGTGGCTGATCATACACTGCTCACGTGACATATCATGCACTGATCACGTGGCACTCATGCACTGATCACGTGGCTGATCATACTCTGCTCACGTAACTCATGCACACATCACGTGGCTATCATGCACTGCTCACGTGGCTCGTCATGGAATGATCACGTGAGCAACCATATACTGGTATACGTGCACTGATCATGCAAAGATCACGTAAATGATCATGCACTGTTCACGTGACTGATCATACTGATCACGTGACTGATCATGCACTGATCACGTGGCTATCATGCTCTGCTCACGTGGCTGATCATGCAACTGATCATGTAGCAACCATGTACTGGTCACGTGACTGATCATGCACTGATCACGTAATTGATCCTGCACTGATCACGTGGCTCATCATGCACTGATCACGTGCTGATCACACATATCACGTGGCTGATCATGCACTGATCCCGTGGCTCTCATGCACTGATCACGTGGCTGTCATGCACCGATCACGTGGATATCATGCACTGATCACGTGGCTGATCACGCACGTATCACATGACTGATCATGCACTGATCACGTGGCTATCCTGCACTGATCACGTGGCTATCATGCACTGATCACGTGGCTGATCAGGCAATGATCACGTAGCTACCATGTACTGGTCACGTGACTGATCATGCACTGATCACGTAATTGATCATGCACTGATCACGTGGCTGATCATGCACTGATCCCGTGGCTGATCATACACTGATCACATAACTGGTCATGCACTGATCACGTGACTGATCATGCACTGATCACGTGGCTATCATGCACTGATCACTGGACATACACTGATCACGTGCCTGGTCATGCACTGATCACGTGGCTGATCATGCACTGATCACGTGACTGATCACGCACTGATCTCGTGTCTGATCATGCACTGATCACGTGGCTGATCATGCACTGATCACGTGGCTGATCATGCCATGATCACGCAGCTACCATGTACTGGTCACATGACTGATCATGCACTGATCACGTGACTGATCATGCAGTGATCACGTGGCTAGTCATGAACTACTCACGTGGCTGATCATGCAATGATCATGTAGCTACCATGTACAGGTCACGTGAATGATCATACACCCATCAGGTGACTGATCATGCACTGATCACGTGGCTATCATGCGATCACGAGACTGATCATGCACTGTTCACGTCTATATCATGCACTGATCACATGACTGCCCGTGCACTGGTCACGTGGATGATCATACACTAATCTTGTGACAGATCATGCACTGATCACGTGGCTGATCATGCACTGATACGTGACTGAGCATGGACTGATCACATGACTATCATGTAGTGATCACGTGACTTAATGGCGCTGATCATGTGACTGATCATGCGCTGATCATGTTTGCTATCATACACTGATCATGTGCCTCTGGAGGCAATAAACAAAGAGCTGAGTAGGCACGAATCAAACAGTCAGCAGGCAATAATCATGGAACTCAGGTGTGAGGAATCATGCTGCTCAGCTGGCAATAATCACAGCTGAGCAGGCAGGAATTACGCAGCACAGCTGGCAATTGTCAAGCAGATGACAGGCAGGAATCGTGCAGCTCAGCTGGCAATTGTCAAGCAGATGAGCAGACAGTAATCACGCAGCTCAGCAGGCCCAGATCACGTGACTGAGCATGCACTGTTCACGTGGCTGATCATACACTGATCACGTGATTGATCATGCACTGATCACTTGGATATCATGCACTGATCACGTGGCTGATCATACACTGTTCACGTGTCTGACCATGCACTGATCACGTGGCTGATCATACACTGCTCACGTAACTGATAATGCACTTATCACGTGGCTATCATGCACTGATTACGTGGCTGAACATGCACTGTTCACGTGGCTGATCACACACCTGTCACGTGACATATCATGCACTGATCACGTGGCACTCATGCACTGATCACGTGGCTGATCATACTCTGCCCACGTAACTCATGCACACATCACGTTATCATGCACTGCCTCGCGCATGGTCATGGACTGATCACGGCTACTATATACTGGTCACGTGACTGATCATGCAGATCACGTAAATGATCATGCACTGTTCACGTGACTGATCATGCACTGATCACGTGACTGATCATGCACTGATCACGCTATCATGCTCGCTCACGTGGCTGATCATGCAATGATCACGTAGCAACCATGTACTGGTCACGTGACTGATCATGCACCGATCACGTAATTGATCCTGCACTGATCACGTGGCTGATCATGCACTGATCATGGCTGATCACATGTGATCACGTGATTGATCGCGCGCTGATCACGGGCTCTCATGCACTGATCACGTGGCTGTCATGCACTGATCACGTGGATATCATGCACTGATCACGTGGCTGATCACACACGTATCACGTGACTGACCATGCACTGATCACGTGGCTATCATGCACTGATCATGCATATGCGGCATGATCACGTGCTGATCAGGCAATGATCACGATGGTCATGTACTGGTCACATGACTGATCATGCACATGAGCACGTAATCATCGCACTGACTGCGCTGACATGCACTGATCATGCTGATCATACACTGATCACATAACTGATCATGCACTGATCATGACTGATCATGCACTGATCACGTGGCTATCATGCACTGATCACTTGGTGGACATACACTGATCACGTACTATCATGCACTGATCATGGGCTGATCATGCACTGATCACGCATGATCATGCACTGATCTCGTGTCTGATCATGCACTGATCATGTGGCTATCATGCACTGCTCACGTGGCTGAATGCCATGATCACGCAGCACGCATATGGTCACATGACTGATCATGCACTGATCACGTGACTGATCATGCAGTGATCACGTCTATCATGAATCACGTGGCTGATCATGCAATGATCATGTAGCTACCATGTAGGTCACGAATGATCATGTCCATCAGGTGACTGATCATGCATGATCGTGGCTATCATGCACTGATCGCGACTGATCATGCACTGTTCACGTCTATATCATGCACTGATCACATGACTGCCCGTGCACTGATCACGTGGATGATCACACTAATCATGTGACAGATCATGCACTGATCACGTGGCTGATCATGCACTGATACCGTGACTGAGCATGGACTGATCACATGACTATCATGTAGTGATCACGTGACTTAATGGCGCTGATCATGTGACTGATCATGCACTGATCATGTTTGCTATCATACACTGATCATGTGCCTCTGGAGGCAATAAACAAAGAGCTGAGTAGGCACAATCAAACAGTCAGCGGGCAATAATCATGGAACTCAGGTGTGAGGAATCATGCTGCTCAGCTGGCAATAATCAAGCACGAGCAGGCAGGACTTATGGCACAGCTGGCAATTGTCAAGCAGATGACAGGCAGGAATCGTGCAGCTCAGCTGGCAATTGTCAAGCAGATGAGCAGACAGTAATCACGCAGCTCAGCAGGCCCTGATCACGTGACTGAGCATGCACTGTTCACGTGGCTGATCATACACTGATCACGTGATGATCATGCACTGATCACTTGGATATCATGCACTGATCACGGCTGATCATGACACTGTTCACGTGTCGACCATGCACTGATCACGTGGCTGATCATACACTGACACGTATGATCATGCACTGATCATGGATATCATGCGTATCATCATGCATGATGCACTGTTCACGTGCTGATCATGCACGACACGTGCTGATCATGCTACAGTTCACGGAACTGATCATGCACTGATCACGTATGATCATGCACTGATCACGTGGCTGATCATACTGATCACGTGGTTGATGCATACCCACACGAAGATATCATGCACTGATCACGCGGCACTCATGCACTGATCACGTGGCTGATCATACTGCTCACGTATCTG